>NC_092874.1:27570534-28189063 GCF_028372415.1 Notamacropus eugenii | reverse complement strand
TGTCAAGGGTGACAAAAAGGGAAAATGATAGATATTGGAGGGGCTGAAGGAAAACAGTTTGTTTCATACACAGTAGGTAGAGTCAAGGATAGACCCAGCCATTCTCAAAAGCAATATGGAATCATGGTCTTCTTCGGGAACGAAGGATGAACTAACAATGGAACTATGTGCCAAAAGTTATTGACCCTTTGACCCAGAAATACCACTACTACACCTATGCTCCAAAGATATCAAAGAAAGAATAATAATTATGCAAAATATTTGTAATGACTCTTTTGTATGGTGGCAAAGAACTAAACATTAAGCAAGTTGGTATCAGTTGAGGAATGACTGAACAATTATGGTATATAAATGTGATGGAATGCTATTGTGATATATGAAATTATGAAGCGGATGGCTTCAGAGAAATCTGGAGAGGTTTGTATGAATTTATGCAGAGCAAAGTGAGGAGAACCAAAGGACAATTCATATAGGAACAACCACTTTATGTATACTAGTCTGAAAGGCTAAACAACTCTGACCAATGCAATGCCATGTTTTCAGAGCACTATTGATGAAGTTGAGCCTCCCACCTTGTGATAGGGGGAGGATTGGGCTTGAGATGCAGAATGAGACACATTTGTGGACGTGGCCAATGTGGAATTTTGTTCTGCTTAGTTAACTATGAATGTTTGTAACGAGGTTTTTTTCTTCTTTCTTCTTCCTTCTCTCCTTTTTATTTTTCTCCTCCTCCTCATCTTTCCTCTTCAATTGAGTTGGAGATGTGAGGGAGTGAAGCTAAATGCCTTTAATTAAAAAAATAAAAGTGTACAAGTATTATTATGATGATCTTTTCCAGAGCTAAATCTAGGAACTTTAGAAGGCTAGTATTCTGACATGGCAGACTAGGCTTCCATTCTGTCACTGTGACAGATGATGGCATGAATCAGAAGAAAGAGATGCCTAGGGAAAACAAGTTCTAGCCTTTACCTCAAAGGGTTAAAAACTATTTCGCTGGCAAGATTCATAAATGTATAGAATGCAAGTAGAAGGGTGCTTGAAGATCATCTAGTCTAACTCTCTTAATTCACAAATGAGGAAATGAAGGCTCAAAAAGAGGAAATAGTTTGTACAGGATGAGTTTGCGAATAAAGGAAAGAAATTACTTTTATCAAGAAGGAGTCAGATGCATAGTGAAGAGATTCAGACACAAATCACAACTTTCCTTTTCCTCTTACCCCCCCGCCCATCATCAATAGGTCCTGCTGGTGAAGACGTAAAAGCAGGATGCTTCTAGGAATGGCTCATCTTCCTGTCGTTACAAATGCATTTGTTTCATTCTGGGATACATGGATTGGTCAAAGTCAGGTAGAAGTGTATGAATGGGAAATCTATTTCAGTTAGTCTAGTCTCTAAACCACACCCTGTCTCTCTTTTTCAAATTTTGTCTCTGACCTTTGCATCACTTTCTTCCTCACCTATCAGAATCCTAGACTTCTTTCAGCTTCAGATCCCAACACTCCCCTCTGCAAAGCTCTCTAATTCCAAGGGGTGTTTCCCTCCTGGGAAATCTGTGTTCATAACACATAGAACTGAGCATAGAAGATCATAGAATTAGACCGGCACAGGACCTCAGAGGTCATCTTGTCCAACCTGGAAACGAGGAAATTGAAACCTTGGTTAAGTGATTTGCCCCCAATATACATGACGTGAGCGTTGGAGATGGAATTTAAACCCAGATCTTCTGGTTCCAGAACTGTTGTTCATTCCACTGTATTGTAATGCCATTCATTTGACACCACCTTGTACCATTTGTCACATTTGTATATATTTGTGCAACTCCTTGCATTTCCTCAATGAATTGTAAGTTCTTTGAGGGTAGGATTGGAATCTCATATTTAGTCTAATCCTCTCTTCCTCCCTCCCTCTCTCCCCCTCCCTCCCTCCCTCCCCCTCCCTCCCTCCATTTCCCTCCCTCTCTCTCTCTCTCTTTCTCTCTCTCTGTCTCTCTCCCTCCCTCTCTCTCTCTCAAACACACACACACACACACACACAGGACTAAAAAATCACAAAACATTTAGAAGAAGTTAATGTTATCCTAAGTTTCATTCACAGAAATATAGTATTCAAAATGGGTGTGTGTATGTGTATGGGGGAGGTTTTCCTGGTGTTCTTTTATCTGTTCAGACTGAGACACTTTAGAAAGAACAGTCACATTTCCATCTAACCAGAAAGAGAATGGGATATTGACAGTGTTAGAATCATGCCAAAATAGAACATGTTTCACTTGAGGAAAAGACTCTGTAGGGAACTCATAACTGACTTCAAATATATGAATGATCTTCACATGCTGTAAGAAAAGACATTAGACTTAGGCTTAGCCCCAAAAGACAGAATAAGGAATAGCAGGAGCAAATTGCAGAGAATGAGATTCAGCATAACAGAAAACTTCTATCCATTGGAGATATCTGGAAGTCAAACACGCTGCCTTGAGAGGTTCCCCATCACTTGACATCTTCAAATACTGGTTGGAGGAGCTCTTCTTGGGGATGCTATAAAGGGAATCCTTACTCAGTTATTCTCATTCAAAGTTGGACGTGGCGGCCTCTGAGATCCCTTTCAGCCTGGTGAGCATGGTTATCCCTATAGCATCCAGAAGGAGTTACTTGGATCTGATTTTACAGAAGCATATAAAGGGTGGAAGGAGTAACAGCTAGAAAGGGAACAAATAAACATTAAGTAGTTGTTGGAAAGATAGCCCAGGAGGAATAAGAAGTTGTCAAGAACAAAATTTTGAAAACAAAAACAGAAACAATTCTGGAGAGGAAAGGGAGGGGGAGTTGTGGAAAGAGACCAATGTAACAGCACTGGGAACTCATCAATCATCTTAAATTTTAAATACAATGTACAGAAGATAGAAGCAATAGCAAGTATGAGGATGAATGCCAAAGTAGTGGTAATATACAAAATGAGCTGAAGTTTTTGAGGAATTCTAAGCATGCTGACCTTTTTTATACGGATAATTTTAATGCTGAAATGATCAGAAAAATATTTTTGTTTAAAGAAAATGAGTGATTTCAATCTAGTAAAGGATGTAACTTATTACTTCTGTCATACATGATCATTTTTATGTCTAAATGAAACAGGAAAAGAACTTTGGTTTGATAAAACTTTTAAAATATGTCTACTAAGAAACATAGTTTTCATATAGGGTTTGAGTATTTTGTAGGAAAATGATCTGTAGTTGAAATATATAAATGTAAATCACCTTCTAAAGGATGTAGATTGATGTCTTATTTGTTTGTGAACAAACTGGCAGTTTAAAGAGCCAAAGAATAGCTTGTAGTAATTAAAACCTGCAAAAATAAGGACACAAAACAAGATACTGAGAACTTTGAGCTGAGAGAGAGAGAGAGAGAGAGAGAGAGAGAGAGAGAGATATGGAGGAACGAGGGGAGGGAGGGAAGGAGGGAAGGAGGGAGGGGGAGAGAGAGAGAGAGAGAGAGAGAGAGAGAGATAGAGAGAGAGAGAGAGAGAGAGGTGGAGGAATGAGGGGAGGGAGGGAAGGAGGGAAGGAGGGAGGGGGAGAGAGAGAGAGAGAGAGAGAGAGAGAGATGGAGGAACGAGGGGAGGGAGGGAAGGAGGGAAGGAGGGAGGGGGAGAGAGAGAGAGACAGAGAGAGAGAGAGACAGAGAGAGAGACAGAGAGAGAGAGAAATCATGCAATTCATTGAATACTGAATTAAGATTTCTAAAAGAATGTTGATTTCATAAGGGAAACTTGGTGAGTATGGTACCTTTCAAGCTGGCAGTGAGCCACTGAGTTCCAGGAAAATTCCAATTTAAGTTATTGAAAGGAATAAGAGATAGTATGCTGAGAATCTCTTGTGGTGAAGAGATTAAGAACCTGGAAAGAGAGGGAGATTCAGCAGGAGGTGAAAAGCACCTTTGTCAAAGCTGACCTGAACAGTGGGAAAAGTAGACAGACAAAAAGTTTCCGCTGCTGATTTCTAATTGTTTGGAGGAAAGTTTTAACCCTTCATCTCCCTCCTTTTTCCCATTGTTCCTACTTCTACCCTTTAATATGAAGCACAGTGGTTTAGTCCCTCTTCTACAGAAATCCCTTAAATATTTTGATATCTTACTATGGCATCCTGTTAGTTTTCTATCACCTTCAAATTTGGTAACCAAGCCATTTGCACCTTTTATCTGGGACAGTGATGAAAATATAAACTAGCAGAGAGGGTCAAGCCTCAATCCCTGGCATCTTGAATAGGTGCCTCCTGCTAATTTGTCTTTGTGCTATTAATAATTCTCTTTGGATAAGTCTCTTCAACAAGGTCATCCTCTGCCTAACATTGCTATCTGTTATCAAGACCACAGTTAGTATTTTACTGTGACAAGCGTCCAAGCAAGAACTATTTCTCTTTTCCTGGTCTGCAGACTGCCCTTGAGTAGCCCACTGTCCTAGGTATAGAAACAGATTCTTTTCACTTGGGATTCAGTAAAAGCTTATTTATATCAACTATGGAGGCGTTCTTTACATAGGCCCCCATGCCAGGTAAGAAAACCTTAGGAGTCTAGGGGGTGATCAAACATAAGAGCCAGACTGAATGCGTACCACAGTCAGTACAACTTCTTTGGCACCTTTTGCTTGTACTGATAAACTCACCAGTTGTCTAAGCTGTTTCTTCACTCCCACATTCAGGGTAGACAGACTAGCTTTGCATCTGCTCAATTTTTAATTGGCCTTAGAAATAATCTCTTAATTATTTTTAACTAGTTTAGAAGTGGCTCCTAGATATACATTAATTTTATTTTTCTAAAGAAAACACTTGCTCATTATTTTTAATAAGCCATTTGTCACCTGGGCCTCCCAGAGACCCAAGCTTCTTCCCAAGTATTGATCAGGTGCTACTTCCTACACTAGGCTTTTGTTAATCTTTCAAAAGTTGTTAGATGGTTCTTCCTCCAGAGAAGTTCCTTTGTATTCCTGCAGAGATTTCATTTACTTATCGGTGCCCACTGTTGATTCTCCCCCTCCCCCACACACACATAGAGTGGGCAGGGATAGCTCCTAGGAGTTTAAATATACTGTTACATGGTCTACTCTGCCCACCTCTTCTTCACTAAAACCAAAGCTTGGAATCACAGTTGTGACCATTATTTGAAGGCATTATGGTGATCTTAAGAATGGCAACCTTTTCCCCAGATGGTTTTTTTTCCCTGTAACTCATAATCACCAGTATACACATAGGCCCTATTCACTCTGGAGAGTACAAGGAAGGTGGGAGGGGGGTCACCCAGTGAAGTGGACACTTACTAGCACCATCCCAGGGAGGAAAGAGGTGTAATAATGAGAGTTAAAGATCTTCCCCACCCATTAATAGGCCTCAGGTAGATCCCATTAAGGGAAGCTTGATTAGGGGAGGCTTGTTTCTAGGAAGGCCCACACCTCTTGTTAATTGTTCATGAGGCACTGGGTCACCAGGGTCATGATGCCCTCTGGCTCTAAAAAGAGGTGAGGTTTTGCTTTGGGGACTTACCCTTTGGAAGAAAGTTCATGTGCCAGATGAGACTCTGAGCAGCAGTTAAGGAGCCTCCTGGCTTTGAAAACCCAGATGATGGTGCTTCTCTTTTTGGTAATTAAGTATGTATGTATGTAATGGTCAGACATTTGGATCCATCTGTTGATCTGTGATGAATGTATTGTTTATTGTCAGACAGTTAGAAGCCCTGTCTGGTCTTTATTTCTCACTTGTATTTTTTCCATTGGTATATGGGATTAAAGAAGATTATTGACCCCTCAAAAGTTGCTTTCCTTTTAGAAAAGCAGATCGAAGAACCTGTGCCGGCAGGCCATCCTGGATGGGTCAGGATGCTTGCTGATATAGGAGGTCGGATCTCACAAGTCCATCTGGACTCTAGAGTACTCCAGTTCCCATAAGATTTCCCTAATCCAAGTCAACATGCATAAAAAACATAACAACTGACTATGTGCCAAGTATTAGGGATTAAAATACAAACAGGAAGAGGATCCTTCTCTGTCTACAATAATGGAAGATTCATTTCATTGCAGATGTCAGTGATAGAAGTGATACTGTAAATACTGAAGGAATCAAACTCTCAGAGAGAGAGGAGCAAGTTGGAGATGGTCAGCTGGGTAAGGAATGATAAAGGGATGGGTGAGTGCTGTTTTGGCACAGTACAAAGGACATGTAGTCACTGCAGGCGGAGGAACTGGTAAACATATCAAAATGGAGAAAATACAAATGTATAGGCCCAGGATGAGGAAAAAGAAGACACTATTATCATGGTGGGGATGGATCTCCCATCACCCAGTCCTTTTCCACCTTGTAAATGCCTGTAAAAATAAGCAGAAGGCATCACTGACATGCCAGTGATCCATTCTGGACACTTGTTCCTGCTTTTGCAGGGCATGTAAGTGATGAATTAAATACAAGGGTACACCAAAGATGGAAACTTAAAGGACCTGGTGAACCAGAGAGCTTCTTACCCACCATCCTCTAGACATCTAGGTGACAAAGTGGATAGAGAGCTGGACCTAGAGTCAGGAAGACTGAGTTCAAATCTGGCCTCAGATACTTACTAGCTGTGTGACCTTAGGCAAGTCACTTAATCTCTGTCACCCTCAGTTTCCTCATCTGTGAAAAGGGGATCACAATAGCACCCACCTGGCAGGGTTGTTGTGAGGATCAAATAAGATGTCATGTGCCAGATAGTAGGTGCTCAATAAATACTTGTTTTCTTTCTTCCCTATTTCCTATGTGAGTTATTACAGCTTCTTTATAACTTCCCCATTCAGACATGGGTCCACAGAGTCATATCCCTCTCTGTATTCCTAGAAGAACAAGAATCCTTTAGCAGAAGGGAATTTGTTGATGCACATCTAAAGGTGGGCAGGAGAGTGGATCTGGGACACGGATCTAAACTAGCCAAATTCTAAGAGATAACTGATGAAATACAGCTTCTGATGAGACCCAGCTGACTCTTGGCTAAGAGAAAAGCTATGATATATTCTTTCCTTCTCCGTTTTTTATTTTTAAGAAAGTCAGAAAAACCAAGAACCATCATTTATTTAATGGGTTTTTTGTGTGTTTTGGTTATTTGTTTTTTAAATAACTTAACTCAGAAGACAAATGCTCTAATACAAATTTAGAAAGATACTTCCTAGAAACCATAGTTGGAAATGACAGGAATGAGTGGTTTGTCTCAAGAGTTTTAGCTCTGGAACAAGTACGTTTTGATTCAAGGGACAGTGGCTGCTGTCATTGAAAACAGAGCTAAGAGGATTAATTTCATTTTTTTCTATAATCCAGGAGCAGAAAAAAACATGGTAATTCATATACTGGCACTCCATCTGTAATGAACTGGATAAATAGTTTTCGAACATCAAGACAAATCCAATGAAGCTTCCCCCTCCCCCAGAAAGGAAGGCTCATATTTTACACATGAATCTCATTAACGTGCACCATGCCTTTAAATGTTAACCATGATCTGATAAATTAGCCATACTTCTTATCTCGTTTTAGGGGTACAATTTATATATCAAAGTAACTTGTATTTAGATCAATGCAGTACAGTATATGAGTAAAGAAATTGATGAACTGAGTCTCTAGATCCCAAGAAAGACCATGTGCTGTCTAGTGGTTCAATCTTTTGTAGTTCAGTTGTTTCAGTCGTGTCCAACTCTCCATGACCCTATTTGGGGTTTTCTTGGCAAAGATACTAAAGTAATTTTCCATTCCCTTCTCCAGATCATTTTACAGAAGAGGAAACTGAAGCAAACAGGGTTAAATGACTTGCCGAGGGTCACACAGACAGTAAATTTCTGAGGCTGGATTTGAATTGGGAAGGTAAGTCTTCTTGACTCCAGGCCCAACATTGTATTCACTGTGCTACCTAATTGTCCCATATCTATGTATACACATAGATGCATACATATGTGTTTGTATGTATATATATGTATGTATACCCATGTGTATACACACATATATGTACACATGCACACTCACACACACACACCTGCTGACACATCTATTTGTTCCTCGATGGACTACATCCATTGAGGATAAATAAGCTGGTGGATTACGCTTATGTTGATAATTCTCTTTGAAATCTAAAGATTTATTTAACTTTATGGGTTTCTACCTTCATTAGGGATTAATAGAACATCAAAACAATATTGATGAGACCTGGGGAAGTGATGGATTTAAGGTGTATTTACTCTTTGCTTTCCAAGGCTAACTATTAATTTAAACAGCCATTTGATCTTGTAAGAGCAAGACAGGAGGACAGTTTGAATACACAAACCAATATGCCCAGACAGAAGAGTCAATATAGGTCCAATTTACTAATATGCTGAACATCAATGACCATTAGCTGAGTCACTCTACTCCATTAACTATGACTATGGAGGAGGAAAGAGATATACTTAATAAAATGCCTGAGATATTTTAAAATAATTCATCTGGTTTTGAAACAGCCATATGCATGATCACTGATATATCCTCCCACACATATATTCATTTGTTTAAAAAGTCATTTTAATAGTATTTTATTTTTCTCCCAGTTAGAAGTCAAGAAAATTTTTAGCATTCATTTTTACAAGATTTTGAGTTCCAAATTTTTCTCCCTCCCCTCCCTTTTGCTGAAATAAAAAGTCATTTCTAAAGCACCTGTTCCAGCATTCTTTTAGAGAATTTGTTTCCTGAACTGGGGGATCATCTCTTGAAGAACATTATCTGTTATTACAGCCATTATACTTGAAGAAAAAGAAATCTATATATGGGTTCATAGGATCTTTTGTAATTGTATGCAGAAAGGAACCTCATCAGTGCAGGAAGGCCTACAAAAGAACGATGTTTCCTCTCCAATAGAAAGCTTGTTGAAATTCCTTCCTATGTGAGGTCAGAATTTGACTTAGCTCTCTGCCTTCCTGTACTATTTACTTGATATTTCTAAATCCATGAGGTCACCATGGAGGCATAACCTTCACTAAGCCAGATCATGACCTTTCCGTCTCCTCAGATGGTTTCATAAGCGGCTCCCTAAACATTCGTCATCTCATAGCTTACCTGCTGGTAATGAGCTGTTCTAAACTGGAGGAGGCTCCCAGACTGGACCATAAAGGATGAACTAAGAATCTGACATGTAGAAATAAGAGGAAGAGGACTCTGGATATTGGCACCAGTGGTGCAGTGTGCTAGAGTGCTGGATCTGGCATCAAGAAGACCTTAGTTCAAATTCTGAGTCAGACACTTCATAGCTTTGTGACCATGGGCAAGTCAGGTAAACTTTGTGTACCTCAGTTTCTTCATCTGTAAAAAGCAAAAAAATCTTGTGATAAGGATAAAACGAAATGATGTTTGTAAAGCCCTTTTCAAAACTTGAAGAATTCTATAAATTAAAAAAAAATGAGATGGCGCATCAAAGGCACAAAAAAAAACCGAGAGTGAGTGGAATTCAGGGAATTGTCTATGAGTCCACTTTTGCCATGGCCTAACTTGGGAAAAATAGCATGAGATTAGGCAGAAATAGAAAGTTAATCTAGACTAAGACCTCAAAAGCCAAGGTAAAGAGTTTGAACTACTTGGTAGGGAATGAGGAGACTGTTGAGGAGAGAGATGTAATCAGAACTGTCTTTTGGAAAAATTTTTCTGGTTGTTTTTTGGTGGATTGTAATACATGGGAGAAACATGATGTGGTAAGCTATTACCACAGTCCTGGAAGGGCGGGGGATGAAAGCATGAATAAGGGTGATGGCCCCAGGAGTGTAAAGGAGAAAACTAACGTGAAAGATATTGACAAAGCACAGGACCTACAGGACTAGGTGATTAATGCTAGAGGGTGAGAGAGAGAGTACACGCACACCTTGATTTCTTGGCTTCTGTCTGGGCTTCCCCCTTGACTCCACCCTTCACCTAGCAAGCTTGAACCCCGAAAGGTCCAAGGATAAAGGCAAGAAAAAGAAAAATCCATAGGTTGCCTCAGACAAAATGGATAATACTGAGAAGCAGCTTATATGATGGGAAGAAACCCACACTTGCATTAAGGAGAGAACTGGATTTAAATCCCACCTATGATCATAACTAAACATGTGTCTGTGGCCAGCTCACATAAACTCTCTTGGCCTTGATTTTTTCCCCTCAGTAAAATAGGTATAATAATACTTATGATACCTCTCGGATTTGTTATGAGAATCAAAATGGGAGAGTATAGGTAAAGAACTTTACATATTAACATTAATCAATCCAAAAACATTTATTTAGAGCATACTATATCCAGATTCAGTATTTAGGGGTAACTAGGTGGTGAAGTGGATAGAGTGCTGAACCTGGAGTCAGGAAGACCTGAGTTCAAATCCAGCCCCAGACACTTACTGGTTGCGTGCCTGAGCAAGTCACTTAACCCTGTTTACCTCAGTATCCTTATCTGTAAAATAAGCTGGAGAAGAAAATGGCAAGCCACTATAGTATCTTTGCCAAGAAAACCCCAACTGAGGTTATGAAGAGTTGAACACAACTCAACAACACATGCTAGATACTTTTTTAGGTATTAGGAATGGAGAGACATCAATGAAAAAATTCCTGCCCTGAAGGAGTTTGTGTCCCATCATGAAGGTATGATATAAATGTCGGTCATTATTATAATCTACTTGGAGAAAGTAAGGAGAGAAATATCTCATCCTCTTCATTCAAAAAGTTCATGAGAACATGTGATAGTAATAATAACTAGCATTTATGAGTTTTAAGGTCTGCAAAGTGATAATATTGTATCTGATCTTCACAACAACCCTGCAAGATACATGCTGTTATGACATCCATTTTATGGATGAGAGAACTGAACTCAGGTCTTCCTGACTTCAACTCCAATGCTCTGCTCACTGTATCCCCTACAAATTATTCCACTTATATGCTAGTTGGACTGCAAACTAGTCTTTCCTTTACCCCACAGAGTGGCAGATGTTAGTAAGAAGAGAGCTGTGTTGGGAATCTAGACCCCTGGGTTCAAGTGCTGACTCTCCCCCTGACAAGCTCACTAGGGTGATCTTGGCCCTCTGTGGCCTCAGTTGTCACATAAGAGAGTTGTACTGGTCTAGCAGTTCTCAAGTTTTCTGGTCTCTGGATCCCTTTACGCTCTTAAAAATTATCAAGGACCCCCTCCAGGATGAGTTTTTGTTGATGTGGACTAAATCTATGGATATTTACCATATTATAATTCAAACATTTTGATAATATTATGAAAATGGTTTTGACTTCATAGATCCCCCTGAAAGGCTCTTGGGGACCTGCAGGGGTCCCTAGGTCACTCTTTGAAAACTATTGCCCTGGACAATCTCTAAATTCTTTCTAAGTCCATCATTCCAGGGCCCTAGGGTGTGATGGTTCTTCCCAAGTCATATTTATTTTTGTGATAATTTGCATTTGTGTGACCCATTGGTGTTTCTAGTTTGGGGTTTTTCTCTGTGCAAACAGATTTGCCTCTGATGAAACCCTCTCATCTCTGATTGCTTCATTCCAGGTGTTCCTGTCTGATGTCTTGGCTAACCAAAAGCATGCCTTACCATCTGTCAGAAGCATAATTCTGTCTGTGGAAGAAGACTTTGTATTAGGGACACACCCAGGCAGCCAGCCTTTCTCAGAAGAATAGAAATAGTTTCCCCAGTGCCTACTCACAGCACATGGGTGACCCTGGGTTCCTGAAGACTCTGCCAGTTTTAGCTTTGGAAGGCCCTTTCATTTGTTGGCATCTTTTCTGTATATATTTATTGGCACACATTTGCCTCCCCAGATATAATATAAGCTTCTTGAGGGCAGAGATTGTATCATTTTTTTTAAAAAAGTGATGAGGTTCCCTAATATTTTGCCCAGGTGAAAAATAACCTAAATCATATACTTTAGTTTGAAGCAATCAATCAATTATCAATCAGTCATAGGTATGGACTAAGTACAAATGGACCTTGGATCTTTGATCTGGACACTGCATAGGAATCATATTTGGGGAGGTTGAGGAAAGTTGGTAATGACCTAGGAGTTGACTATAAGCTCTCAAGCTATTTTGAGACCTAGAATTATTCAAGGTTCTGGAACAAGTGCCAAATTCCAGTAAAACCACTGAAGAGTTACCATGTGGAGGCAGGGATGGGGCAGGAAGAGAGGGGAGGGGAAGGCCTTGGCTTTATAAACATAACATAAAAGTGAAATGATTTTATCAGAGAGAGACCTAAATAAACTCACATGGATAGTAAGTGGAGTCATAGGGCAATCCATTATCAAGTCCTTTCAAGAAGTAGTGGGACCATGGATTTAATTACTGTTTTCACAGCAAGAGGTGAAATCCATGATGAAGGGGTGGAGGAGTACAGGGGGTAGTAACATGGGAGATGATAAAAGGATGATACAATGGAAATAAACATTGATTCTGGAGTCAAAGGATTTCAGTTCTACTCTTGCCTCTGATAGTAATTACTTGGGGGACCTTGGACAAGCCCCTTAAGCTCCATTGCCTCAGTTTCCTCAATTATACAGTTAGAGAGAATGGCTTTGAAGGAGCCTTCCAATTTGAGAGCTATGATCCTATGTCTGCTGTCCAGAATGGGTGGATGTAAAGTATGATTTGTAGCCAGATAAAAACAGTAGGTTTGAGAAGTTTGTTGTTCACTCGCCCAATCAGAACAGCTTAGCCCAGGGCAGTGTTCCAAAGCTGAAAGGATGGATTTTCCTAGGGTAAGAGGTTTGGTCTCTGGGGGTCTGGTCCAGGTGACAATTGGGGGAGGAGCTGGAGAACACAAGGATAAATGGCAAGACATTCTGAGTAGAAGAAAAAGAATGAGCATGTGTACAAAAAGTAAGTCAAAAGTGTCAGGAAAACTGCCCAAATCATCTCAGTCTAATTTCTCTTTGAGCAGTGAGCTCATCTTCACTAACCTTGGTGACTGTGCAGTCTGGGTATGGATGAGAGAAGATGTCAGTATGGACAAGGCATGAAGCAGATCTGGCCAATATTCATGCTACAGCACTAGGCAATATTCTTGGGTGAGCCTTTTGAGAAGGTGCCCTACCTTTGAGGATGTGAGGATTCCTCTTGGATGACTTGGAATTTCAACTACCCCAGCGGATACAACATGTGTGATGAGAATCAGTTGCTTGAGGAAATACTCAATAATAGAAAGCTACTCTCAATTTGGCAACAATTTTGAATGAATTTGAGATTTCCTGACACATTCACATATGCATAGATTCCTAAAGGGGCAATAAATATGTGTAAATACAACACATTATTTACTCAGTGTACAGAAGGTATGTTTGTTGATTTATTATATTGAATCACACTGCATATTTTTGCAGCTAAATAAAGATCAAAATGGCAATGCTTAGGATGTGTGAGAATTCTGAGACCTTCTGCAACAGCTTCATCACCCTTCTTCCTTTTACCTCCTCCAAGGTCCCCAGTCCAACGTTGGGAATCAGAGCTTTGGAGTAATCCTCTACCTCTTTCCCTTGCCTGAGGCCCCCTTCCTTTGCTCATCAGAGGAAGCTATAAAGAGGTGCCCTCCTCATCCATATGATGCTGGGCCACATGCTGGAAGGCTGACTGAACTCTAAGATAACCAATTTTTGGTGTCCCGGTTCTACCATCTACATATGGAAGTCATGTGTAGACATTATGGTTGAAATCATCCAAGATACTGGAAATGGCGTTAATGATAGAGCCATATTTCTCACACGAGAGCCTAGAAATCAATGCTATTCTGAAGACTTCCCTTGTTGAGCAATTTGATGCTACTTGGGACCTCTCCCATTATTATTCTAAGCCTTAGGGAGGAAATATAGAGAATCAGAGAATATTCAAACTAGGAGGCATCTCAAAGATCTCTCAATCCAATCTTCTTACTCTACTAATGTAAGCAGCAATCTTTGAAAGTTGACAAGAAGTTCACTTGAATATTGACTGTTTTTCTACACTGCAAGTGATCTTGATGGTAGAGGGCAAAGTAAGGGAAAAATTCCTAAAGTGTCCTTGCTTTAAAACCAGTGAATAACTAGGGTCTATCTACATCTTGAATGTGGGGGTATTATACTTCCCAGATTTCTTAAAATGAACACACATCCTTCAGATAGTGCTGAATGACAGGGACGATCTTTTGGATTGGATCAAGGGGAAACATGGTCGTTGAAATCAGAAGAATGAGTTTCTTTGATGGATAGGAAGAAAAACAGAGAACCTAGTGGCCCAGTCCAAATAATGTGGTGGATAATTAATACTAACTGAAGAATCAATCTGAGCTATGTTATTTATTAGCAGAACAGGTAAAATAAATAAGTTAATGGACTCCTCAGTAAGAGAAGAGAATTATTTACCACAATAGATGGTAAATAGTCAATTATCTCTTCCCTTATGAAGATTTCTATGTGTTTATTTTGACCATTTCATAGTCTGCCACAGCCCCTTACTTGCCACCATCAATCAATCAACAAGTTTTTATTAAGTACTTACTGTGTGCCAGGCACTGTGTTAAACACTGGAGTTCCAAAGGGAAGCAAAAATAAGGTCTGTCCTTAAGGAGCTCACTATCTGAAGGGCTAGACCATCATACACCAATAGGTGCAGACAAGATATATTATTTTTAGCCTTCATTCATGAAAAGGATCAATGACATCAGGAGGATGACTTATAAATGAACTGAATTTAAGTGGGGTAGGACTTTATAAAGTCATCAACCTCACTATTTCCTCCAGAGTCGTCTGAGTCCCACGTCAAGATATAGCTCAGGACAACTGAAGATGACCCTAGATGCAGTGGGAGACCCCGGCCTTTTTAAGGTAAGGTCTTTCTCAAGTCTCAGTTTGTCTGAGGCAATAACCATTCAATGATTTAAGGTTAGGTTAAAAAAAAAAGAAAGAGAAATGTAGAGGAAAAAGTACTCTTAGCTTGCATCATAGAGTTCAAAGACCTGCCTATCAAGTAGCCTTGTTGTCAGAGCTTTTAGAGCATAATTTTTTGTTTTGTTTGTCTTGTTTTGTTTTGTTGCTATACCGATTCTAGTAACTTCATTCTCACTCTGTATGGACAACTGCAAGTGATAATTATGCAACTAGGAAAACTCTCAGGTCCTTGGATAAGACATAGATTATTTTTTAAATGGCTTTGTTCACTAGGCATTGTTGAGAGGTCCTTAATAGTTCTGTCTTAAGCATTTTGTTACTAAAGTGAATTCAGATGGTGATATTGTGCATTTCTAAAATGGTCGCAGAAAGAACCCATAGTCCCTGGTTGAGTACAAGGGCACATAAAAGAAATACAATCTAATTAGGTGATGGAAAATTATTATGACTGATGAGATGTTGGGATAGAGTCTTCCATTAAAAGATTTTCTTTGCTTTCCTGAAAATTCATAGTTGTTTAGAAAGTTAGGTTTATAATATTCTTGTGCTTCAAAGAATAATAAAATGCACTAGCAATGTTTGTCAAGGAACGGTCATATTTCATCATTTGAAACTGAGATTATCACAGAGACTGAGGCTATATAAAAGGCTCAGGTAATGCTCTTGACTGACTACTATTTGTTCATCAAGCAAAGGTTTGCTATAGCCTCAAGAGGAATGATCTATAGGGGCAAGTTAAATGCAGATTGTTGGCTATAGGTGACTTAAAATGTATAGAGTGCAAAGCACAAGGCAAAGTATCACTGAAACATTACTGGTTCTGGAGACAAGCATAACTGGGTTCAAACCTCAGTTCTTTTATTTGCTACCCATATGACCTTCAGGAAGTCAAGTCTAGCTCTCAGTTTCCTCATTTGTAAAATGAAGACGTTGAACCAGTTGCTTCCCAAGCTTACTTCAGTCCCTATTTTGATGAGCCTGTATGGAAGTTCCCTATGCAGCCCAGCAGCTCTGTATTATCTTATAGAATTGCTTGAGACACTGAGAAATTAGGTGAATTTCCCATGTCTACACAAGTCTTGTGTTAGAGAAAGGAGCTTAACTCAGATGTTACTGACCTCAAGAATATTTCAATTCTTCAGGCCATCTTTTGGTGTACAGAAAGAGTCCTCAAAAGGCAAATTAGATTCTTATCTGAGTTTAAACATGCATTGTGAGTTGAATAGAAATATGCTGAGTACAGCTTCTGTGAGCCATGAAGTAGATAATGACATAGTTTTGCTTTCCCCCCTAGATACACAGAAGTTTCATATTTTTGTTCTGGAGTGTTTAGGCATCTTGAAATTTGCTTTGTGGATATATATTCTTCATCAAAATTCCAAGAAGTCATTAATGAGACATAGCATTTGCTTCCTATTTTCCTAGTAAAGTAACTAAAGTAGAACCAGCATGAACAATTGATTTAATCCCAAGTCAGCATGGGGGTCACTGTTAAAACACAGAGGTATTTGAAAGTACTTTGCTGCACCCTATGCCAGTAATGAATTTCAGAGCTCCTCACTTACAGAGATAGCCTCAGGACTCTAATAAAGAATAAAAACCAAACAGCCAATAAAAGATTTGGGTCTTCAAGAATTTCACATGAATTTAGGGAAGGAACATAGGATTAAGAGATGGAATGAACCTCATTGATCATTTTATCAAAACCCACCATTTTATAGATAAAAATGCAAAGTGAGACCCATAGATGGATCAACACCCAAGGTCACACCTGTGGTGATTAATAAGTCAATCAATCAGCGAGTATGTATTAAACACCTTCTATGTGCCATTAAAATACAAACTCTTTATTGCTGATCATCTGTGAGTCTGTAATGTAGGTACCCTGACTCCCAGTCCTCCTTGTTTAACAACCCTCCCTCAAGTAAAGAAAAATCTTATTTGTCCACCCATAAAAGAGAAATAATGTTAGCATCTACCTCACAGGTTATTGTCAAGAGCAAATGAGATTGTGTAAAGTACTTTGCCAGTCTTCAAGTGTTGTCTAAATTGGAGTTATTCTTGTTATTTCTTATTGTGCTGCTTCTGCTACTGGAGACAGAACACTGCACTTCAAGTCAGGAAGACCCGAGTTAAAATATTTAAATCATCAGAACATCCCAGCTGGGTGACCCTGGACAAGTCATTGGACCTCTCTCAGTTTTGTTTCCTTCATTTATAAAATGAGAATAATAATACCAGCTACCTCACACAGTTGTTGTGCGGATCAAATAAGATAATGTGTGTAAAGTGATTTACAAATTTTAAAGCATCGTATAAATGCAATTTTTCTAGCTGTTGCTTTTGATAGAACGAGGCAACCTCTGAGGTCCATCCCCACTCTAAGATTCTGGATTTGTGAAATCGTGTTCAGAGTAAAACTGAACCGCGAGAAAACGACAGGAAAGATGTGGAGTTTATCGAAGCTATCCAGGAAAGGACCCTTGGCTCACAGTCTGATGTTTTCTGTCACCATTTATGCATCCACATTTGGATGAACAGACCTCTCCTTCCCTTCCCCCCACCAAAAAAAAAGTAGCTTGAGTGAAATGTTCAGTCCATGCCACACTCCCCAAACTTTTTCCCCTTCTCTTTTCTTACAGGCAAGATCTTTCTTTTTCTTTATTTCTTTCTTCTTTTCTTCCTCCCTCTCTCTTTCTTTCTCCCTCTCTCTTTCTTTCTTCCTTTCTTTCTTCCTCTCTTTCTTCCTCTCTTTCTCTTTCTTTCTCTCTCTCTCCCTTCCTTCCTTCCTTCCTTCCTTCCTTCCTTCCTTCCTTCCTTCCTTCCTTTCTTTCTTTCTTTCTTTCTTTCTTTCTTTCTTTCTTTCTTTCTTTCTTTCTTTCTTTCTTTCTTTCTTTCCCCTTGATGTCAGAAGCAAGAAGTAGAGCACAGTCAGCAGGGAGATAAACCAGCCTCAAAAAAGCAGGACAGGCAGTCTAGGCATGGCTTAGCAACAATCAAAAAGAGGAAACCCATCCAGGTGGGTGCGAATCATCAAAGAGGTCTGTCAGCAGGCAACAGATGCCTCCTCAGCATGTGGGAGGAGAAGGGTGTCAAGGGGGTTCTGAGAACAGGAAACAAGCAGAGACTGAGGCCAACAGATGGTCAGCACCTGGGAAGTCTTGTGGCAAGTGAGAGGGAGACAGTTCAGGTCTAAGATACTAGCCTAGGGTTGGAGTTTCAAGGTCAATTCTCTGGGAAGACAGGAAGAAATGAAGTAGGACCCAAATCCGGTAGGGAACCAAGAGACAGCTCAAGTATGAGACTCTTATTGCATGTGGACAACAAGAGACAGGGGCAAGAAGCCAGGCTAGAAGACAAAGGGACTTGGTCATGAAGGATATGGAAAGTGTCCAGTTATTGAACCCAGCTATAGGAAAAGATCAGAGTGAGGTCAATGTCAAGACTGATGCGAATTCCTTGATTCAGGGATCTTTATATTTTTCCATTAATCCCATTACTTGGGACAAGTCGAGCCTATAGGCAGAGGTTAAATAGTCCCAATTGGAGGGCTAGGGGGAGGAATCCCAGTATGTCATAATACTGAGTTGATCCTAGTCAGTCAAATCAGTAAGTCAACAAGCATTAATTAAGGGCTTACTGTATAGCAGGCAAAATGTTATGCACTGGAATTATAACCATGCCTTGTGAGGCAAAGCACTCAAGGAATACTTAGCTATGGAAGAGAAACTCTGTGACGCTATGTGGGTAGGTGACTGTGATTGGTTCCTAGAGCCTTCTGAGAAAATGAAGGCAGAGTTATACAAAGAAAGGCAAAGAACAGTAGTCTCTCAAGGCAAGAGCTCACACTTTAATGGAAGAGAAAGAATGAAAATAACTACTTACATGTGATATATACAACCAAAAATAAAACCCGGCAGCTGAACTCAGGTCTTTTGACTCCAAATCAATTGCTCTTTCTGATTTCTCATAGGTTTTGGATATTTTTACCACAACGAAAACAATCCAGGACAAATTATGCCAAAGGTCAGATAAAAATAATATCCCTAAAAATTTGAGCTAGTCTTTAAGAGGAAACCATTGACGCCATCCAAATCTGCCAGTTTGAATCAGTTGCAATTTGACAATCATCAGCATTGTAGCTGCATTATACATTGATCCTCAGGGAAAAAGCATTGCCATGCACCTAAATGACATGCCCCATTTCTCAATATTCCTTCTGTCTTTTCTTCTTTGGACATTAACTATTGATCTTGGCTGAAGAATCTACTGGCATCAGACAAGACCTGAAAGTTGCATTCCAGATGCCAAGTTCCATTCCAGTTCTTTATGCTGGATGGAAAGCAATGCTCTCCTAATTCATTTATGATGACCAGTTATTATCCCCAATACAAATGTGCTAATGGAAAAGCATTAAGTTATTCCTAACCATTTCCCTTGTTTCCAGAATAATGTCTATCATTTGACTGGTGGCTTCATCTTAATCTCTCACAATTTTCCGAGTGATCTTTTGTTTCTGGCAATTCAGATATAAAGCAGATTTTATTCAGAGTGGTCTGGGTTAGTCAGTTCTTTGAGCTTTTAATATGTACAAGACATAAGTTACAGGGTTCTAATTCTATGGTACTGTGGTTACTTTTAAAATGAACCCAACGATGGGTCGAGATGGGTCAAGTGTCTGGGTGAGAAAGGCAACCCTAAGCAGCACTGTTTATAGCAACTGGATCATTAAGTTAATATCAGTGATCTATCATTCTCACATTCTTATAGAATTCTAGATTTAGTGCAAGAAATGATCTAGCTCTGGGATCAAATCCAGAATGCTAACTATTCTAACCATACTGCCTCTTTTAACTTTCTTGGATGACACCCAATGAATTGGCAGTACAGGAACTCCCAGTGAGCAAACTCCCTGTACTGATACAGATAGCCGCTTTCTTTATAATCTATAGATTTAGAGATTTGCCTGAGACACTGAAAAGTTATGTGACTTGCCCAGGGTCACACAGGCAGGTTGGATCAGAAGTGGAATTTGAACCCAGATTGTCCTGACTACAACATGGGCTCTCTATTCACTATATCATTTTGCCTCTCACACCAATTTACAGAAAAAAGCTAAGCAATTTCTTCAAGGTTACACATCTAAAAAATGGCAGAGTCAGAAATAGAACCCACATCTTCTATTCCAAGGTCGTTACTTTATTTTTCTACACTTTGCTTTTGGAAACTGAGTGCATCTCATAGCTTAAAATGAAGTGTACACTGCAAAAATTGTGGAGGGATGTCAAACACATCTAGCTGGGGTGAATGAGGGGTGGAAAATAACATCCAATCCTGGAACTGAATGTTTGAAAAGGACTTCAGAAACCATTTAGTAGAACACTAATTAAATCTGCTTCTGTGGCACAACACAATGACTTGGATTCCTCTGGAATTCAGTGGGTCAGTCTAATAAACGTCAGCGTTCTACATGACCTCCACACTAAATGGTACAATGAATATCACTGAGGAGACTTAAGAGTCTCAGACTCTGGTGGCTGCATTAGTACTCTGGTGTCCTGCTTCTCAGTTGGTATTCCTGTTTGGCTCAAGGTGGAAGGTGTCAAGCCTCCCTCCTGTGCTAAACTATTCAGAGGACATTGTCCTTTCCTGTTCTTGCAGAAAGAAATTGCTACCTCCTGTGCACCCACCTTCTATTCCCTTTATGCTTAAGTTTTCAACTCCTATCCTCTTTATTTCCCTTCTTGTCTCACTTGCAGACCCCCTTCAAAGTCTTCCTGATGATACCATGCTAGACCTGCCACCAGTCCTCAAGCTGCTGTCTGCTACATCATCTTCTCACTAGCTAACAACCACACCCTTCCCAAAGTCTGCTACCTGCTCTCATGCCAAGTAGACACGTATATGTGTCAATATTAATTTCTTGGTTTTATGAGCATCTAGGCCTGGAGTCCATCAAAGATTAGACATTTTATGGTATCCTCAGGCTTTTAATAATTTCCGTGATCAACATTTTTATTACCATTGTACTTGCATTCAAGGTCCTTAATTTCTCCTCCCCCATCTTGCTAGTATGAAACAAAGTCGGGAGTCTGTGCCTTCTAGGAGGAAGATGTGGTTAAGTAGCTGGCTGGATGGAAGCACTTTCTAAACATTCTCATAGTTGCAGTTCCATAGTAATAGTGTGGATGAGAATTCATACAGCAAGTGAACACTTTAATCCTATCTAATCCCTAACTTGCCACAAAGTCACTGTTATTACTAAATGTAAGAACATTTTTTCTTATTATTCTTAGATCAGTAGTATGATGTATTAATGAATTGCCTTAGAGTCAGGAAGACCTGGGTTCGGACTTACTTCTGACTCATACTAGCTATGTATCCCTAGGAAAGTCCCTTAACCTATCAGTGGAACTGAGGCAACTCCTTAAACCTACAAATTGTAGAAAAGGTGCTGACCTCCATTGGCTTGAGGGAATTTCTTCATCTGGGAACTCCCTACATCAATGAAATTACAGGTACTGTCCCTATCTCCATGTTCAGTCATTTTCAGTCATGTCCAATTCTGCATGACTCTTTTTGGGGGTTTCATTGGCAAAGACTTGGATATTTGTCGTTTCCTTCTCCAGCTCATTTTACAGATGAGGAAGCTGAGACAAACAGGGTGAAGTGACTTTCTCAAGGTTGTACAGTTAGTGCCTGAGGCTGGACTTGTATTTAGTTCTTCTTGATTCCAAGCCCAATACTCTATCCACTGTGCCACCAGTTGCCCCCCTCATATCCATTAGAGATATGCAAATATATAGAATATATCAAGATATAGAAATCTATATCTATATAGATACATGTATGTACATATATGTATTCATATACACACATATATGGGAGCCACATGGATCATCATCACTGTCGAGATGTGCTCGGCTCATAACACATATTTAACATGGTTTTTGATTGATTTATTAATTGATTTATCATAATTGCCATACATTTATTGGCATCCATGTGATACCTATTTATAAGGCACTAAAAGAAGCTTCTAGGCTAATAAGAGAATAAAAAAGATGAACACAGACACAATATAAATAAATGGAAGAACAGATTAGGTGCCAAGAACTCATTACCTTTGGTCCTCCTCCGCCTCCTCCTTCTTGCTCTTCATCTTCTTCCTCTCCTCCTCCTCCTCCTCCTCCTCCTCCTCCTCCTTCTTCTTCTTCTTCTTCTTCTTCTTCTTCTTCTTCTTCTTCTCTCTGTCTGTCTCTCTCTGTCTCTCTCTGTCTCTCTCTTTCTCTCTGTCTCTCTCTGTCTCTGTTTCTCTCTCTCTCTCTCTCTCTCTCTCTCTCTCTCTCTCTCTCTCTCTCTCTCGCGTTCAGTCCTAACCTCTATGAGGATAACTCCCATGTCCTTATGTACAGCCCCAACTTCTTTCTTATCTCCATATTTTCAAAGGCCTACTAGAGATGTGGAAGAAGGGGCAGGAATATAGTGGAGAGAACAGTGGATTTGGAAGCAAAGGGACCTGGGTTCAAGTCCTTGTTCTACTACTTATTATCCATGTGACCTTAGATGAATGTCATCACTCCCAGGCTTTACTTCCATCATCTTTAAAATAACAGGGTTGCAAAGATACAAGTTTTTGGAACAAAAGCTTATTATTTGACAAAAACTGCTGGGAAAACAGTATGGCATAAACTAAGTACAAACCAGCGTTTTGCACCATATACCAAAATAAGGTCAAAATGGGAACATGATTTATACATAAAGGTGATATAATAAGCAAATTAAGGGAGCGTAGAATAGTTTATCTGTAAGATTTATGCATAAGGGAAAAATTTTTGACCAAAAAAGATATAGAGAGCATTACAAAATGTAAATAGATAATTTTGATTACATAAAATTAAAAAGTTTTTGCATAAACAAAACCAATTCAGCCAAAATTATAAGGAAAGCAAAAAACTGGGCCAGGGGAGGATTTTGCAACAAGTATCTCTGATAAAGGTCTCATTTCTCAAATATATAGGGAACTGAGTAAAATTTATAAATATGCGAGTCACTTCCCAACTGATAAATGACCAATTTGATAAATGAACAGGCAGTTTTTCAGACAAAGAGATCAAAGCTACTATAGGTGTATGAAAAAATCTTCTATTTCACTATTGATCAGAGAAATGCAAATTAAAACAATTCCGAGGTACCACTGCACACCTCAGAGTGGCTAATATGACAAAAAGGAAAATGTTGGAGGTAGGAGAGAATATGGGAAAATGCACTATTGGTGGAGTTGTGAACTGATCCAACCTTTCTGAAGAGCAATTTGGAACTACACCCAAAGGGCTATAAAACTGTGCATACCCTTTGATCCCCCAATACCACGGCTAGATTTACATCCAAAAGACATAAAAAAGGGAAGATGATTTATTTGTACAAAAATATTTATAGCACTTCTTTTTGTAGTGGCTAAGAATTGGAAATCAAAGGGGTGTCCATCAATTGGGGAATGGCTGAACAAACTGTGGTATACAATTGTAATGGAATATTACTGTGCTGTAAGAAATGGCAAGCAGGATGATTTTCAGAAAAACCTGTAAAGACTCACATGAACTGGTGCATAGTGAACTGAGCAGAACCAGGAGAACATTATACATAGTAACAGTAATATTGTTAGATCAAGAATTGTGAATGACTTAGCTATTCTCAGCAAGGCAAAGATCCAAGACTAATCCAAAGGACTAATGATGATACATATTATCTGCCTCTAGAGAAAGAACTGACATCGACAATACAGATTGAAGTATACTCTTTTTCTTTTCTTTCCTTCCTTCCTTCCTTCCTTCCTTCCTTCCTTCCTTCCTTCCTTCTTTCCTTCCTTCCTTCTTTCCTTCCTTCCTTCTTTCCTTCCTTCCTTCTTTCCTTCCTTCCTTCCTTCCTTCTTTCCTTCCTTCCTTCCTTCCTTCCTTTTCCTTCTTTTATTCAAGTCTTCTTGTATGAAATGACTAGCATGGAAATGTTTTACATAATTGTACATTGTATAACCTGTATCTGATTGCTTACCATCTCAGGGAGAGAGGAGGGGAGGGAGAGAGCAATAGAATCTAGAACTCAAAACTTTGAATAAAAATGTAAAAAACAATTTGGAAAAAAAACCGAGCTGGATCAGATGATCCTTAAAGTCTATTCTAACTCTAAATTCATGATCTATGTCTACCTGGATGGCCTCAGGAAGGAATAAGGGAAGAAAAGAGGGAAAGCAGGAAGGATTAGAGGGAAGAAAAATGGAACTGAAGAAGAAAAAAGAGGAGGAAGGAAGGAATGATGTAGGAGGAAAGAATTCCCCTTAAAAATTCTCTTTTGTTGAATTTTATTATAAGGAAATAATTTTTTTTAAAAAAAAACCTACTTTATATGTACTCTGGAATTCTCTAGTCTGTAGTTTTTATTCCTCTTCCTTTCTACATCTTACCATCACCATATCTGGTTGATTTCATCTCTTTAATATTTCTTGTTCCCATCCCCTTTTCCCTTACTGGCACTGACATCCCCTTCAGTCAGTGCTTCATGATCTATTGCAATAGTCTCCTGGGAAAGCTCTTCCCTCTGGTGAGGTCCTATGACTGTTCTTTTAAGGATAAAGTCCAGCAATAGGTGGAAATCTTCCTTTCTGCCTCAAATGCAAATAGTCATCAAAGTCTCCTGTTCCCATGATCAAAGGTTTAGCTCTAGAAGGAACTTTCATGGTTGCTTAGAGTCAAAGTGAGGAACCTGCAGCCTCAAGGACACATGTGGCCCTCTCAGTCCTGAAGTACAGCCCTTTGACTGAATCAAACTTCACAGAATAAATACCCTTAATAAAAGGGCTCATTCATTTATCTATCTATCCATCCATTCATTCATTCACCTATGCATTCATTCATTCATTCGTTCGTTAGTTTATTTATTTTTGTTAACTTATTATTAATTTAGACCAATCGCCTCACTTTACGGCTGATGAACTAAGATCCCCTCAAGCTTAAGTAACTCACCCAAGGTCACAGAATGAATAACAGATAGAGCCAGGATTCAAATCCAGGTCTTTTGACTTTGCACCTGGTGTTCATATCACGGACATGTTGCTTTTTCCACCTATAATCCTGCTTGCAAGAAATCAAGTCAGAGAGGGCTGCCATGAAAATCGATGTAAATTGAGCTGTGTATTATCTTCAATGTCCTGGTCTGCTTGCAAACTGGAGCTCTGGTGTGTGGGTTTTTTTTTCATCTTAGGAGAATTAAGTTGAAAATACCCCTGGCCTTGCTGTGATTCAGATTCACACAAGGGCTTTCCCTCCATTTCTTTTAGCAATAGGAGTTTTCACATTTTTTTTCTCTGTTGATTCTCTCACAATGAAATTCAATAAGGCAAGAAGAGAAACATTTTTCTAGGGAAACTGTGAGCTTGATAGAATGTGCCCATTAAAAGGATTTTAATTAAACTCCTAAATGCTTTGTAGAAGCAAACAAAACCAATAACAGTAACCAAGAAAGCCTGAAAGAGTTCAGACTTTGTTGTCAGCAAAGTGAACGAAATGAAGCACTCCCTTTCTTTCCAGGGGAAGGCCTCTTTCCTATTGGCCTGGAGGCATACACACACACACATATACATACAGACAGACACTATACAAATAACACGTAATGTATATAATATATAATGCAGACATATGCATATTATACAGACATATAAAATATATCTATTGCGTGTTTCTGTGTATTTGCGTATGTATATATATACACACACATACACATATAATATACAAACATATCGTAAGTGTGTAATTAGATACATTATAATTGCATATGTATATGTGATGTACAATTATATACTTTGTATATAATAATGTGCACATGTGTTTACATATGTATATATGGATACACATATGCATAATTATGCGTATGTGTATATGCATACACTAATATATATGTGTATGTATGTATGTGGATACAGAGAGAGACTGAGAGGAGACAGAGGCAGAGAGAGTATATGGTCTACCAAACAGCTATCCAAGAAGTAACCATTTCTGTCACTTAAATAAGTTCTAGAATGTCATTCCAATCTTTTCAGCCTGATTTACTCTTGTTAATGGGCTCTCTCTCCTCCTGAATCTCTCATGTCTGCCCTTCTCTCTGCTCACGACGATGTCACTCTACCCTGGACTTCATTGCTTTCTTGCTTCAACTGTTGATTGGAATAACCTTCATCACAGTTCTCCCTCCTCCCAGGCTCTCCCTGCTCTCATTCACCCTTCATACTGCTGTCAAAGTCCTGATTGTGTCCTTTCATTGCTCTATAATCTTGAGTGGCTCTCTATGGCTTAAAGATAAAGCCCTGATTCCTCCTCACCATGACATCGAAAGCCCTCTCTCCCCTGCCTCCAGACTATCTTGCCAGTCTGATTTCTTATATCTTCCCTCGGTGAACTCTGGGTTTCAACCACACAGGATGATTAGCTGTTCCACCAATAGCACATTTTATTTCCTACTCCCACAGTCCATCCCTTACGCCTGGAAAGCATTCCTCTACTCTCTTAGGTGTTTCCCTCTTAGGATCAGAGGGTTATATATATTTGGAAATAGAAATCACTCCAGAAGTCATCAGTCCTATCTTTTCATTTTACAGGTGAGGAGAGTGTCAGAGTTACTGGAACTCAGTTCCTTGAATTCCAAACGTACTGCTCACTCCCCTGCCCTGAGCTACTTCCAAGGCTTGCGTTCTCTGGCCACTGCCCCCACTTTCACCTCTTCCAGCTAATCTTGTTTTCTCTCTAAATATTCATAGAGAGCTCTGTCCCATTTCTCCTTTGCTCCCCAATCAGTCACTCACCAAGTATTTAAACAAAAGGAAGCTAAACCCAAAGAGTTGACGTTCTGTGGGGAGAGATAACGTGTGTATTCTATTTATGGGTCCAGCATCTAGTATTTAAGTTCCGATTATGTGCCAGGCACAGTACTCAGCTCAGAGGTCCCTAGGTAGAGCAGTGGATAGATCACTGGGCCTAGTCAGGAAGGCCCAACTTCAAATCTGGCCTTAGACACTTCCTAGGCAAAGTTACTTCAACCTCTCTGTGCCTCAGTTTCCCCAACTATAAAATATGGATGATGATAGCAGCACTTACCTCTCAGGGTTGTTGTGAGGATCAAATGAGGTACTGATTATAAAGCACTTAGTGTGGTGCTTAATACACAATAGGTGCTGTATCACTGTATCACTTTATTGCTATCTTCTCTTTCCTTCTCCTAAGGGCTGGATGTATTTGTGTCCATACCAATTTTCTCTATCCATAGAAAGTCTGCTCCTTGAGGATAGGGACTATTTCACTTCTGTCTTTTTATTCCTGGTGCCTTGTGCATGGGAAGCACTTAATACATGTTCATTGATTGAACCCTAACTATGCTAGGATTGCATTTCAGAGATGCTGAAAAGCCCCCTCTCTCTGTCCAAAGCCGCCCAGGTCCTGCTGGCATCCTCAAGCTTGTCCGTCACTCAGCCACAAAACCTGATCCCTCTACCATTAGACTTGATTCATTTTGCCATGAATTTTCCTTCAGGAAAATTTGACCTATTGGTCCTTCAGAGGATCAGTAACCAAGAGCAGACTTTCTTTCTGGGAAGATAAAATAACCTGGGAAGACAGAGGGGGTAAGCTGGGAATACCCTGAGAATATATACAAAGCTAAGCTAGTCTGAGTGATTTCAAGTGCTTTTAGAAGTGCCTGGGGAAACCTTCAGTCTTTGACTCATTCAAGTTTTAGAGCTGGAGGGACCAGAGACCAACTCATTTGAATTTCCCATTATATAAATGATGTAACTGAGCTCCAGAGGGATAAAATGACTTTCTCTGAGTCATACAGCTCATCTCCACATACCTCGGCATGATGCCCTGTGACATATTTACAATATCATGAGGTCACAAGAACCTATAGAGTAGGAAAAGATCTTAGAGACCACCTAGTCTAATTTCTTAATTTTATAGATGAGAACATAATGATGGTAGGTGACTTGCCTAGGATCATAACAGCTCGTCTCTAACCACCTCTGCATGGCACCTTGTGACATTTTCATAATTTCCTACTTATCTCTCCAGTGACTAGATCCATCAGATCTCTGGACAATTTAATTATGCTGGTTGGACTTAGAGAAAAGAGGAAATATGGATTCCTAAAAAATTTTTAAAAAGGTATTGAATAATAGAGGTTTAGACATTTTACTATGAACTCAATGAATTGGTAGTGCCAATTAAATAGAATTAATAAT
Organism: Notamacropus eugenii; assembly: GCF_028372415.1. NCBI lineage: Eukaryota > Metazoa > Chordata > Mammalia > Diprotodontia > Macropodidae > Notamacropus > Notamacropus eugenii. The sequence goes on along the minus strand of NC_092874.1, from coordinate 28,160,894 downwards.
AGTGTAACCTTCTCAGCTGAAAATTATGAATAAAATATGGCACACAAAAGGTCACAGTTTTAAAGAGTCACTCTCTCTTTTTTGTACACACAGTTTTTGTATTGGCAAAACCTTCTGCTTGAGATAATTGGCCAACTACATCAGCGTGCCAGAGATACTGAAGTCTCAACGGACTAACTCACTGGCAGTGAAAGATAAAGTTGTTTTGTGATAATTCTATGGTTTTAATTTAGATAGACATAGAATCTCAGAATCACAGGGTTGGAAGGAACCTTAGGGGCCATCTCACCCAACCCATACCTGACCAAGAATGCCATTTACAATCTGACCAATTGCCACCCACCTCTGGTTTAAAGGATTCCAGGGATGGGGAACTCACCACCTCCCAAGGCAGCTCATTCCACTTTGGGACAGTTCTCATTGCTATAAAATACTGACTTCAAGTTTAAATCTTTCTCATTGCATCTTCCTCCTGTGATCCTAATTTTTGTCCCTCGCTGGCCATGCGTAAACAAACCTACTCTCTTCTCTATATTCCACTCCTTCATTGGTCAAAAAGCACTTTTTAGGCCCTTACTTTGTGCTAGGAATTATGTTAATCACTGGACTTAAAAAGATACAAATATTGAAAGATAGTTATCTTGCCTTCTGGATTCCTCACCAAGGCTTCTCTTCTATAATCTAAATCAGATGTGGGAAACCTGTGGCCTTAATGCCACACATGGACCTCTAGGTCCTCAAGTGTGGCTCTTTGAATCCAAACTTCACAGAACAAATTCCCTTAATAAAAGGATTTGTTCTGTAAAACTTGGACTCAATCAAAAGGCCGCACCCAAGGTCTAAGAAGGCTTACTGAACATTCTCAAATCCTTCAACTAGTGGTCATATAGCATGTTCATGAAGCCCTAAATCAGCAACTCTAACAATATAAGGTGTATTCGTATTCCTTCTAATAGGATTAAATTAGATTTAATTCCTGTCCTGGGTCACTTCAGGTCTACCTTAGACCTAGGATCATAGAACAGGATGACATCTCAGAGGCTATTTAATCCAATTCTTTCATTTTATGGATGAGAAAACAGAGGCCTAGGTCATATCCACTTAAGATCCTACAAGCTAGTCACCTAACCTCTTTGTCTCAAAACGAAGGCCAAGTGTGAACCAGGGTCCTTTGACAAGAAAGCCAAATGATCTTTTCACTGTATTTCTTTGAGAACATGCAGGCTTCCCAGACTTAAATCAAGTACAGAAAGTGAGGAGAGAGAAAGGCAAGCCATATCTGGATCCTTCTCTGCTCATCAGAGAAGCATTGCTTCTAAGTACCCCGCTCTCCACTAGGAATGGGGGAATTGAGCTGTTGCCTGCAATTAACCCTGCCAAGAAGGGCATGAGAAGCAACAAAGACCATTACAATCAGCTCCAAATCAGGGAGACCCAGACCTGTTGAGAACAGAAAACTGCTTTGTATTGACTCACTGCTGATTTTTTACCAAGCTCTGTCTTTCTGGCTGGAGCTGAGGCAATGCCTCCATCCATACAAATAGCTAGAAGGGAGTTGGGTATGAGCTGACAATTAAAATGTTGCCAAGGATAATTAGGCAAGCCACTTCTTAATGATTTGACCTGGCAGGTGGGGACCATGTGGTATTGCCTCCAAAACTTGGCTAACTTTTAAACATGCCCATGATTTTTATGTGGTCGTTTGTTTGGATGACTTTCCTTCCCCAAAGGATAAGTGAAACAGGGCTGTTGGCCAACTCTGACTTGATGGTTTCTGAGTTGCCAGTGTTTGAAAAACGCAGTTGTTCTTCCATTAGAGTTAAGAAGGTCTTTAAAAGACTTAAAACATCTACTTAGATGTTAAAGGTTTAACTTTTCTGGATCAAATAAAAGACTATCCGGATGAAAGGAGGGTGATGTCTTTGTAATAGTGAAATAACTTTCCAATTAAGAGACTTCAGATTTTCAGACCAATCCAGAGATCTTGTAGATGTTATCTCTTTGTGCATTAGATGTTTCGTAGAAATTTCCATGTAAAATGGTCAGTTACATCAGCATTCTAGCAGGTGCCAGCAGAAACTCATTTCAATCTTCCCGAGAGCAATTTTTGGCATTTTAGACCAATGACTGTATGTTTTCACTTGAAAGCACATCCCCTACAAGTCCCTTTGGCTCTGAAACCAAGGAGATGATGGGGAGGTGGGGAGAAAAGAGAAAGAGAGACAAGAAGGGGCAAGGTGAGGAGGCAGGAAAGAAGTTAGGTAGAGAGAGGGGGCCAGAAAAGGGATAGAGTGAGGGAAGGGAGAAAGAGGAAGAGAGGGAGAGAGAAAGAGAGGAGAGATAAAGAGGGAGGAAGGTAGAAAGAGGGAGATAGAGATGTGGGAAGAAAAAGAGAAACAAATAGAGGGGATAAGGAAGGAGAGAAAGATAGAGAATTAAGGGGGAAAGAGGAAAAATAGAAAGGAAGGGATGTAAAGAAAGAGGGAGGGAAGATAAAGGGAAAGAGAAAGAAGGAGAGAGGTAAAAAGATGGAGAGAAGCAGGGAAGCAAAGATGGGAAGAAAAAAGGGAAAGAAGAAAGGGAGAGAGAAAGAGGAAAGGAGACAGAGAGAGAGAAAAAAAGAGACAGAGAGAATCTTTGCTTTAAAGAAATGATGCCCTAAAAATCTGAGTTCTTCATCACCAGAGATACAAATGCATTGAAGGTCATTCCCTTAGAAGCAACACACACACATTCACACCCTACACAAATGTTTGATTACTGAAAAATAGTTGAAATGATGGTGATGATGATAATCACACACACACATACACACGTTTTTACATATATTATCTCATTTAATCTTTACAACCTTTGAAAGGTAGATGTTTTTATTACCCCATTTTACAGATAGGGAAACTAAAGCTGAGAGTAGTTCAATGATTTACTTGGGGTCAAACAACCGGTAAATCTCTGAGGCTAGATTCAACCTCAAGTTTTCTTCACTCCAATAATAATAATAATGAAGTAGCCTTTACTTATCAGTCTACAAAAGTTCCTGCTGCTATCAGACCCTACCAAGGATTCTATTCATAGAGATCATATGCAATGGCATGAATTGATTTTTAGCATAGCAGTTCTGCCTTGAAGGTCCCTGAAATCAAGTAGCATGGTGGCTGTCACCGTGACAATGCTCTTACTTGTGCTGAACTCCTATTAGTTTTTATTGGTCTTCAGATAAAGAATATATGCTGAAGGAATCTGGTTAGTCTTTTTTATTAGAGGGGGGTCTTTTGATGCTTTAAACAGTGATAAAAAGTTGGTAGATAAATAGAGAGCTACATGAAAGAAAAAAGGGAGACAGATGATAGATGGACAGATAGATGATATGATAGACTGACAGATGGATAGCAAAGTGGTTACATGGAAACCTGCTGTTCTTTGCCTGAAACCATAGAAACCTGCCAGAACCTACAGTGGCCCACAGCTTAGAGCTTTCTGTATGCCTCTCTGTGACAGGGAGACAAACTGAGATCATGGGATGTGTGTCATTCCAGCCCCAGGGTGGCATCAGCAGTCTCATTTACAGGGGCATTAGCTAGAAGGAGATAGAATTGGCTTTATGAGCCTGTCTTCCATGTAGCCCATATTGGATCATTCTGGGACCATAAATGAGTAAATGGCTTGCATTCTCTATGAACTCAAGAATTTTACTGTTCTCCTGATACATATCATATGGAAATTAGCTTCATTTCCCTCTTTTATAATTTTCTTCCTATTATTGGTCTGAAGAAAAGATAATAGAACCTCTCTGTAAAGGATACAGCCTATACTTTTAGAAGGTGATAAAAGTGACATATGGCAGTTGGGTGGGAGGGATGGTTGGCCCAGTTTGCTGCAAGACTCGACATAGGGACTTCATGTGTCCTTGATGGAACAGAGCATGTGAAACTTTGATAAGAGCACTGGATTTGGAATCAGAGGATTTGTGTTCAAATCTTGGACCTACCAGTTGCCACCTATTTGACTTTGGGCCAGTTCCTTAACCTCGCTGGACCTCAGTTTCCTCATCTGTAAAATGAGTACCAGATGATTACCTTCTAGTTTTCAGGCCATGATCTATACATTCAATATATAGATTCAATGTATAGTTTCAATATCTTTCGGACATATTCCTTGTGATGTTCGGAGTGGGGGGGGGAACGGAGATATGAGCGAAAGGGGTCCAGCCTAGAATCTGTCAAGACTATATTACAGGACACTGGTGTAGTGCTACTTGACATTTTACCCTTTTCATGTATAAATATGATAGAATCATACTGAAGGTCATTTATGTCAATGCCCTATCTTCTACAATAGTATTGTCAGATGTTCATCAAGACTGTTTTTGATGCTTAAAATAAAAACAGAAAAAGGAAACAAGTCTGAAACTCTCCATCTCAACCACAGATTAGAGTCTGTATTATATGCAGTAAAAGGGAATCTGTATGATGAAATCAGTTCCACTATTGGACAGCTGCTGCTGTTCAAAGTTCTTCCTAGAGTAAAAAGTCTTCCTGATGGTAACTCCTACCAATTGATTTGAGGGAACAGACCAAAACCAAGGTGGGAAACAGAGACCTTTATCCTAGTATACTGAAATTTAGAAGACATTTTCAGCCCTTCAACATAGAAATAATGAAATAGCACATAGTTAGAAAGAAAAATTGATTCAAACAATAAATCATAGAGGCAAGGTTCCTCTTCTCAGCAGCTACCTCCCAGGTAGACTCTTCCCTAGCCCAGCCCAAATCTCTTCTACTCTCTGCACTCCTCCCCGGCCATCCATGTCCCTTCAAAGTCCAACATAAGAATCCCAAAAGAACCTTCTTGAGTTCTGAATGGTTCCCTACACATGTATACATTTTCTCTAACTTGTCTGTAAATCTTTGGAAGATAGCAGCTAGGCAATGACTTAGATGGATCACTGTGCCTAGAGTCAGAAAACTGTGCCCATAAGTGAAAGTGAGTTTAAACCTGTCCTCATTAGCAGTGCAACCCTGAGCAAGTCACTTAATCTGTATTTCCCTGGAGGCAGTTAGGTGCTCAGTGGATAGAGCACTGGGTCTGTAGTCAGGAAGACCTGATTTCAAATCTGGCCTCAGATATTTACTAGCTGTGTGACCCTGGGCAACCTCTGTTTGCCCGTTACCCCTGCAAAATGGGGATGATAATAGTACCAATTTGCAGGGTTGTAGCAAGGATTTCATGAGGTAATATTTGTAAAGCACTTAGTACAGTGCCTGGCACATAATGGCAATTAATAAATGCTTATTTCCTTCCTCTTTTTCTTACTTTGGACAATAGTGTCCTAGCATCTCTATCCTCTTTTTCTCCCCATCGTTGAATTAGGACATATTTTGTGCTACTTTCTCTGAGTGCAAAGGGAAAGAAAAAGTTAATTATGCCTTGTTTTAAAGATAAGGTAACTGAGGTCCAGAGAGCTGACCAAAGTCACGTGTGTCATGTTACTGGTGGACCCAAGACTTGAACCCAGGTCACCTGGTCATAAATTTATTCCCTTAATCATCTGACAGCCCTTTAAATATCTGAAAATAGCTGAAACATCAGTTTCTTGTTAATATCTCATTTAAAAATCACCTGGAGGAAATGATTTTAATGGTAGAGAAGTTCAGGCCAATAGTAGTTTTCATCAGTCTACTGCTTTTGTGCTGGTCTGGCCAATATTTAAAGGATCTCTTCATCCTAGACAAAATTACCATTTCTTACTGATCTACCCTATACTAAATTATAGGGTGGCCTCCAGCTAACGCACTCAGAATTCTCGTAAATATCTATGTCCCATAAAACTACCAAAAAACCACCAACCATCCAAAATGAGAATATTTTAGCTCTCTAGAGGCTGGCTGATACAGTGAAAGAGACCTGTCTTCTGATATCAGGAAATCTGAGCTCAAGTCCCAGCTTTGACACATTGGCCTTGTTTTTGACTGTGGTCAAGTTAACTTTATGGTGCTTAGGCAGTGCTCTAAGACTTGTGAATTACAAAAGAATTGCCAATCTACATTGGTAAAGATTAACCTTTCACTAGAAGTGCCCTTAAGTGATGAAAGCACAAATTTCCTCCCACACACAAATTAACTCACCACCATATTTTCACTGGGGACCAGCCAAAGGTAATAATATCTCTCAATCATGGATATTATAACCCTCATGAAAAGAGCTACAAATATTTATCCATCATCATTCCAAATTGTCTGAGACCCTTGGAAGAAATATCTTAACAGTAATCATTATTTATTTCTTATTTTATTATTTATTCCTTGTATAATGACTTCTTGTATTAAATTATGAGTTCTCTGTGAGTAGGGACTTTCTTTTGCCAGTTATAGTGCCTGGCACATAGTAGGCACTTAATAAATACTTACTGACTATTGATTATTGAGCTACCTGGTGGAGCAGATAGAGTGGGAAGGCTTAGAGTAAGGAAGAGAAGTTCAAATCTCATCCCTGATATTTCCTGGCTGGATGATCATGAGCAAACTGATAACATGCTCTCTGAGCCTCCATTAATTCACTTGAAAAGTGGAGATAATAATATCTGTAGTGTAGAACCAGAGTTTTTAAAAGAGAACCAAATGAAGCCATGTATATAAAGCAAACGTGAAAGTAGGAGGCAAATGGGAACTAAAGTTGACACCCACAGTGGTAATGGACTTTAAAAGCATCAACGTTAATGTAATTATCATGTAATATGATGAATTATAGTTATCTGTGTTAAAGGCAGACACTATGTCTTATCTAAATTTTGTGTCTAACACTGTTCTGCATATAATAGATGCTTAATCAATGTCTCTTAATGGATTTTTAAATTTAATAAACATTAGTTGAGCGCCTGTTCTGAGAAAGGGTACAAGAAAGCTGAAGATATGATTCCTGTTGTCTATCAAGCCAAAAGAATTTATTAAGCACCTACCTTACCATGCTCCAGGCAACATGCTAAGGACCCTTAATACTAAGACAAAAGTAAAAGACCCTTCCCTTGAAAAGCTTACATTCTAATGAGGTAGACAAGATATATGTGTGTGTGTATGCAACACACACATAATACACGCAAATATATGCACACATATATAAAAATATAACAATACACTCATATACCTACAAAAGTTACAATTCATACAAATTAAATGTAAGGTAGTGGTGCTTTTTGCCCTTTGTTTTCAAAGAGGACCAGGGTGATGTTTTGCCTGGGGCACAAATTGTATTTAAGTGAGGCAGAGCTTCAAAAAATTGTCAGCTCACTCTTCCAGAGTCATCAGAGTCCAGTGGAAAGACAAAAGTTGAGATGACTGAAGATGACCCAGGATGCAGTGAATGAACTTGATGTCTTGGATACCTGACCAAACTCTAAGTGCTCCACAGTGCCTGCTTCAGCTACTTCATGGCCCTCATTCTGGGGAGGGAGGTCTTCACATACTTGGGGGTAAACACCCCCATAATTTACTGAAGGGTTTAATGCCCCTAGGTTACCCTCAATCTGGTTTAGCCTGTCTGCAGAGATGGTTTACCAGAGTATGACCACTGTGGATGCATTAGCTTCTTGGAGCCAAAGGTGAGAGTTGCATCAAGGTGGACACCAAAGATGGATGAACAGCCCTGAAAAGGACTCAACAAGCCTTCCCACCAGTGGTACTAGTCCTTTCTGACTACCCCATAGACCCCATAGGGAAGGGAAGGCACTGGCAGTGCATCATGTAGAAGGGGCTCCACAGCTGAAACTTGAATGATACAAGGAATTGTAAGAGGATGAGGAAAAGCCTTCAAGGAATGGGGGGAAATCACTGCAAAAACATGGAGATGGGAGATGAAACATGATGTATGAGGACTAGTAAGATCCATCATGGCTGGACCATATAGAACAGCCATCAATTACAATAAAAAAGTATTAAGGACCTACCATGTGTCAGTCACAGAGTAGGTGCTGAGGATGCAAACAAAAAGAATGCAACAATTCTTAGATTTCAATCTAATCACACATTCTAATAGAGCAGGCAACAAATACAGTCATTCTTTATAAATACATACAGAAGAAATATAAAGAGAATAAATACAAATATATACAAATTAGTTAAACACAGAGGCAGGCAGGTGGCCCAGTGGCTACAGCACTGAGTCTGGAGTGAAGAAAACCTTAGTTTAAATCCTGCCTCTGAAAATTACTAGCTGTGTAGCCTTGGGCAAGGCACTTAGCTTGTGTTTGCCTTAATCCACTGGAGAGGTAAATGGCAAACCACTCTAGTATCTTTGCCAAGAAAACCCATTGGATTGCATGATCCACTTCATTCTGCTTGCCTCAGTTTGCTCATCTATAAAAGAAGCCAGAGAAATGGCAAATCACTCCAGTATCTTTGCCAAGAAGACCCTAAAAAGGCATGGGGAGAATAGGACTGAAACGATGAAAAAATGACAACAGCTAAACACAAGGGAGTTTGGGAGGAAGGACAGTTATTATATGAGACTTTGAGCAAATTACTGATCCTCTCTGGGCATCAGTTTCCTTAACTATACATGTCAGGTTTGGGCAAGATGAACTCAAAGATCCCTTCTGGCTCTAAGTGCCATGATGCTATGATTATAAACACTATAATTTAACAGGAAAGATAATCAAGAAGTGAAATAGCAACCCCATGGAAGGTTTAGAATTCAACAGCCTTTGAAGGCAAGTGAGGCCACAGACAAAAGGCAAGGCTGGGGGAACCATTGCAAAAAGGGAGGAAACTTGCATTCATTCTCATAAAAATCATCATCATAGCTCAAATTGATATAGCACAGTGGGAGACGCAAGATGCAGACTTCACAATGGACAAATCTACAATGCAAACATTGTCTTTCTTCTGTTAAGATCAGAGCTCCTTCTCTCTCACATCTATCCCTGCATTGTTTAACTGATTTGTGAAAGCTGCTTCTCTGGGATGGAATTCAGGGTAGAACTGAGCCTCATGTTTGCCTTTTAGGAACTCAGCAGCCTTTGGACAGGGGATAATAGGAAGCTGGTTGTCTGGAGCTCATTGAGTCAAGAGAGGCAATTTTGCTTGAAGGAGAGGGAGAGAAAGATTTAATGCAGACTAGCAGGCAAGTGGGCTTTTAGAGACACTTCAAGCTGAGATGTTTATCAAAAATAGCTTTTATAAATTAAAAATAAGATTCTTAACAATAACCCTGCTCATTCATCTAGCTAGCATCATTGTTAGAGAGCTGGATTGGAATTAGGAAGACCTAAGTACAAATCACAGCTCAAACACCAGCTATGTGACCCCGGAGAAGTCACTTGATGTCCTCCAGTTTCAGTTTCTTATCTGGACAATGGAGAAGATGTATTCCATCTACCTCTCGGTGTTTGTGGTAAGGATCAGATGAAATAATAAATGTAAGGCTCTTTGCAAAAGGTATGATAGAAAGGTTAGCAGCTACTATCATGCCCATTATTATTTATTTTTAATTTTTATTTGTTATTGTTATTGTTTTTATTTTTTAAAATGTACATGATGTCTTCTAAAGACCATGGTCTTCGAAGACTTACTTTTGGGTTCGGATTTCTGAATTCTCCTCTACCCAGGAATGGAGCACAGATGATGGGGGGTTTCTTCTCGCCTCACTGAAGAGGATCAAGACTCATAAAAAAGTCACAAAATCAAAGTGTTTTTTGAACCCTGTCTGCTCAATTCAAGACAAGAATTCAAATTCAAGTCTTTAAATTCGTGTCCTCTGAATATATTCCACCCCAGAAGACCCTTCCTCTGATGGACAAGTTCCTCTTAGAACCGCCTTTTTAAGTAAGACACCAACATCAGTCATGTCTTTATTCCTCTCCAGGCTCTAATCCTGACTCTCTCCCAGACCTTGTTCATTATCTGCACCTTAACCCTCTTTCAAGCTTCCTTTCCCCATTAGAGTATAAACCCTTCAAAGGCAGGAACTCTCTTCTTCTTTTGGCTCTTACTTGTTTTCCCAGAGTTTAACACTGTGTCTGGCATACAGTATTGTTATCGTTGAGTAGTTTTTCAGTTGTATCTGATTCTTCCTGACCCCATTTGGGATTTTCCTGGCAGAGATGCTAGAGTGGTTTGTTATTTCCTTCTCCAGCTCATTTTATAAATGAGGAAACTGAGGCAAACAGGGTTAAGTGACTAGCCCAGGGTTACACAGCTAGTAAGTGTCTGAAGCCAGATTCAAACTCAGGAATATGAGTCCTCTTGATTCCAGGCCCAGTGCTCTATCAACTGTACCACTAGCTGCTCTGAATGTAGAAAGAATTTAACATATCCTCGTTGACTTGACTGGCTTGACTCCAAATCCATCGCTATTTCATAGGATACCTGCATCAGAGGCCATTTAGTCCAACCCTTTCATTTTACAGATAAGCGAACAAGCCCAGGAAAATTGTGACAGACAGGATTTGAACTCGGGTCCTCTGCTCCCAGGGTCAGTGTTTGTTGCATTGTCTTGATCTCTCCCCTGTGCCTTGATCAGTTTACTTTGATAATAATGCTTGTGCAAGCATTTTCCCCTACTATTTGACCATAAGCTCCTAGAGGAAAGGACCGCCATTTCCACTCTCCCTCCTCATCTCCTAACTCAATGCCTTGCACACAGTAGGCACTGGATTCATTCCTGGTCAACAGGACTGAAGATAGTTCAAATGGTATTTTAAATAGGGATAAGCAGCTAAGGAACCAGCTCCCCATCAGAAAGCAGCTGGAGTGAGCTCAATGCAGGCACAGTGGGGTGATTCAGAGCATTATGGTTTATTTTTCCCTTCCTTTCCCCATCACACTTCCTCAGTTTCCATCCAAAAACATCCTGTCCCATTATAGGGATGTGCAACACTAAATTTGATGCTTATCCTGCATCCAGGGACTAGGGAAAAGAGAAAGCCTCGTCTCTCATCAGCTCTTGGGTCGATAGCAAAGAGAAATACCCTGAGGATGCACTCCTTTCTCTCATCAGAGCAAATATACCAGGATGTATCAAACACCTGTTACATGCAAAGACCCTGTGCTAGGTGCCAAGGGATGCAAGTCTCAAACAGCCTTCCTTCAAAGTATTTTTCTTCCTTTTTCCTCTCCATTAGTTTAGTCAAAGAATAGGATCAATTAAAAGAATATCTTGCATTTCTATAGTGGTTCAAGTCTTTGCAAAATGCTTTACATAAGTTATCTCATTTGGTAATCACAACAACACTGGGAGGTAAGTGTCTATCATCTCAATTTTACAGCCTAGGAAACTGAGGCTGAGACAGGTTGAATGACTCTTCTACCCTTACACAGCTGGTAAATGTCTGAGGCAGGATTTGAACTAAGGTCTATCATGACTCCAAGTCCAATGCTCTGTCCATTGTGTCACCTAGTGTTCCTTCCTAATTGATTTCACCACAACGACTATTCTAAACCTTATTTTCTTCCATCTACAATCCTCTCATAGCATTATATTATTGTATGACGAAGGTTTTCTCCCTGGTAAGAAAGGAGGGATATGTTTGAAAATGAAAGGGCTGGGAAAGAATGTGGGACTTCATTGGTTGAGGGAACACCTATCAGTGGGGACACCTGTCAATGCAGACGGACACTTTCTAGGCAACTGAGAGTCTTTGAGAGATGCCTGAGACAAAAATGTCAAATTCACAGGCCACTGCTCCCAAACTCCTCAGTGAAGGCAGAATCAGGTGAAAATGGGATTGGGAAACATTTAACAAAAGAAATAAAAACAGATTGCAACATAGATGATGCTTATTGGCATGGACTCTATTTCTGCTTGAGTTGAACACGACTGAGCCCTGAGACAATAAGTGACTTGCCCAGGGTCACACAGTCAGGTCTTCTTGGCTTCTCTATCCCTCTGCCAACTCCATGAGGATAGTATAGAAACAAATATATTAATTTATTTAAAATACAAGTAATAGTTTATATAACATTATGTTTTAGGGTTTGCAAAGCATTTGTTTGCCAATCAAGTTTAGTTCTTCCACTAACATTGTGAAGTCAGAGTTGTTATCTCATTTTCATACAAGAGCAGACTAAAGTTCTGAGAAATCCATCCAAATTTAGACTTTGTCCTTTAATCCCTCTCTGACCTTGGGCCGATCTGGGCCCCAGTTTCCTCACCTACGAAATACTGAGACCGGGCTAGATCAGAAATGTCAAACAAGGTGAGGCCAAACTAAACTAAAATCTAACTGGCAAATATTTAACAAATAAGTCAAACTGCAATAGAACATAGATAATGTTAATACGTTATTTTCTAAGCTAATGTGTGACCTGCGGCACCCTTACATAAGAGTTAATGGCCCCTGTTTCTTTTTGAGTTTAATATCGCTGAGGGAGATACCCTCCAGGGTCTCTTCTAGTTTTAATCTATGACCCTATTGTACACCCCTCTCAAGTTATGGATATTATTCACAGATGGAGGTAATCAGATCTTCTCTAAAAACGTAACTTTTTGAAAACACTTTGTTTTCATCCAAAGGTTTCCTTAGAAAAAAATCTCAGAATGTAGTTTGAGCATTTATTGTGTCTAGGCTTTTACAGATGTGGGTATTAGTCTTTTCCCATGCAAGGATTCAAGAAAAAATGGCCTACTGAGTCCAGAAAAACTTTGATCGAATGAGATTTTTGTAAAGGACTTAGCATAGATCCAGGCACATGGTAAGTACTTAATAAATTCATGCCCGCTCCGCTTCTCTCTTTATTTCAGAAAATGCAAAACACACATAAGGGACACACAGAAGACCATATAATTAGTATAATTTACCTCTTTCCTTCATGAGTCCCATTATGTTCCAGGACCTCATGCAATTCGTTGACTGATAGCTCAACTCTGTGAATAAGATTCCCCTTAAAAGGGATATAAACTTGCATTTCCAGGAAATGACTGACATTCCTGTGAGTTCCATATTCATTCCAGAGATGCATCCAGGTCTTACATCCCAAAGACTTGGACTTCCCTCAAAAAAGAAACAAACCTGAGATTGCTGGAAAGACAATCTCCCTCCCCCTACTCTGTCGACATAGCCACTACTAATAATGTAGGAGAATGTCTAGGCCTTGTGCTCCCCCATGATGGGGTTAATCACTTGCTGATCTTCAAGCTCTAGTCTACCCAAAATGTTGACTCTGCCTATCAATTGCCCTATCTCTAGCTAGAAGAATGGATGTTGGAACTTGTGAGTGCCTTGACACTCCCCCTTCTGACTCTGGGAGGCAGGGTCCTTGTCCTAAACTGGAACTTGATATTCTCCCCCAAATCCCTGCTTCCATATCTAGCTTTCAAGTCTATAAAATGGAGAGCCAAAAAACCCAATTCTGCAACTGACTCTCTTTTTTATAGACCAAAGTTATAGCTGACCCAAAACAGCAAGATTTGACCCATTCATCTTCAGTCCCTAACACTTAATCAACCTCCCTTAAACAGGTATGAAACATGTATTTCAGACTGGAAGAAATCTTTGAGGCCATTATCTAGTACCCCCACCCCACCCCTGCCATTTTATAGATGAGGAAACTGACTGGTTAATGCACTTGCCCCAGAGTCACAGAGGCAGGGATCTGAACCCAAGTCTTTTCCAACCACAAGGCCAACAACACTCAATCCACTCTTCCATAGTTTCCTCTGTCTTGGATTCCTTTTCCCATTTCCACCCAGAGCTACACTCTAGAAGAGAGAGCCAATAGTACAAATGGCTTTCTACTAATTACATCCATGGCATGTAAGTTCCATGAAGATAAGGAATATTGTATCTTTCTTTTGTTTTTATGTTGATATAGGGCATTATGTCTTCATAATCCCCAGTGTCCATGCACCCTGCATCCTAGAGGATAAACCCTCTTATTCTACCGACTTACTTATTTTCCATCTGATATTCAACATCTAAGAGAGCTTAACAAAGGTGAGAATCCATTTCTCAAGTCAACTCTTGGTCTTTTTTTGAATTTCAGATTTTAACTGTTTCAGATTTTAATTCTCTGAGTAGTGACACAGAGATGCTCTTAGTATCTCTCACCCCATTTTTTATTTTTACTTTTTCCTCCTGTCTTTTTCCAGGGATCATTACTATTTCTTAAAGTTTCATTTTACCCTTCCGTGGAACAGAAGATCAATGAGATCAGCCAAACTCAGAACCACATTTCTTATTTCCCCTAAAACTCATTTGACCAGACTCAGGAAACTGACAAAAACATTTTCTCTTCCCATTTCTTCCTCTTCTTTCTCTCCTTTGACTTGCCAAAAAAAAAAACTCCACCCAGTCTTAAGAAGGAAAAGTTCAGGAACTGAAAATTGTTGAGCTAATTGTCTTTCCACCCCTGTATAGCTAACGCCTTAGCACTGTTCAGCCCTGAAAGCTTATCCTCCCTCGTCCTGCCAGGCAATCACTTACAAGATGGGACCCATACCTGAAACTTTACCACTACTCCACTCCCACCATCATATTCATCTAGGCTCTTCAACTGAACAAATCTTGTTTGGTTGTGTTCTCTCCCATACAGTGTTTTGCAAACAGTGAGACACAAACCATGCCCACGTGGCATGTCCCAGAAATCTGACATTCCCATTGTTTATGCCAAAATGTATTTTCAGAAAGGCTTCTGAGTCATGCTGTAAGTGATTTCATTGACGGAAATGTCAGTAGGCTGGAGTTGACATTTCTGATGGGCCTGGTCTACCCAAGGTGGGTTATGTTTCCTTTCAAATAGTGTGAAATGTGTAGCAGAGAGATTTGTCTCAAGTCTCCAAATGTCCATTTTCTTATAGACTGATAAAAGCTCTCAGTGACAACCCTGCGGGTACATTGTACAGTCTTAGGATTCCAGAGGGGCTCTTAGAGATCATCTAAGACCACATTCTACTTTCTACAGAGGGAGAAACTATGTCCTGGAGAATCAAAGTAAACTGTTCAAAGTCATAAGGATGCTAAGCTGCAGAACTTAAGATTAAACATCATTTATTAAGTGGCTACTGGGTTCTTTTAATAAATTATTTAAGTGCCTACTAAGAGAGATCATGGAGTAGAGGACAGGGAACAGGCCTTAATAGTCAATATGACCACTTCTGACACAAACTGGTTGTATGACCCTGGACAAGTGATTTAACTTCTTAATGCTAGAGGAAATTGTCTATGATTATATGCTATAGAGAACATACTGACTTGCATTGGGAGTGGGAATGTTGTCATTCCAGAGTTCACTCTGTGCCAGTGAAGTCAGAGGTCCTATCTATTCCCATTTTTATTATATGCTAGAGAAAAGGGATTTTGTGTGTTTGTCCTTCGTTGCCAAAGAAGACCATGCCATCAGAGAAATGATGACATGACTTGCACTTGACTTTGTTTTGAGTGAGGGCTGTGTAGGTCACCAGCCTCACTTCTCCTCCAGAGCCATCTGAATCCAGTGACCCGATATTCATCAGGATGAGTGGAGATGACCCAGGATGAGGCAATTGGGGTTAAGTGACTTGCCCAAGGTCACACAGCTAGTGAGTGTCAAGTGTCTGAGGTGAGATTTGAACTCAGGTCCTCCTGACTCCTGCACTGGTGCTCTATCCACTGCACCACCTAGCTGCCTTTGGGAAAAGGGATACTAAGACAAGGAACAAAATTGTCCTTGCTCAGGGAGCTTACACTGTATTAAAGTCCTAGAAGTCACACCAAATGTTGGGGATGCATAGTTAGAATGGTTAGCAATATTTGTGTTTCATTAGAGCAACATCAGGAATAGGGAGGCAGAGATACCAGACTCCTGGCTCAGTGTTAGCCCTGACTTCACCATTGATTTGTTATATGATTCAGGACAAATTACTAAGAACCCTGCCTCCTTGCCAAAATAGCCCTAGATTATGCTTTATTGTTCTGTCTATAAATAAGCAACCTATCAATGCTAATTGAGTGCCTATTAGAAAGCATTTTGGGGGATGGGGAAAAGTAGGAGCTAAAATCCCTTCCCTGGAGGTACTTAAATGTTAATTACCTATAGCAACAGACAGCTTGGTATCCATCCAATGACTGGTAGTGACCATCATTGCTCAGAGAGGCACCAATGGTGAAATGAGAAAAGAACTGTGCAGTGGGAGAGTTGGGACACATGGGTCCTAGTCTACGTTCTACCACTAACTAGGTTTTGGTTTTTAATCATTTTTAATCAACTCACTGCATGACCTGTGCAAGTGACTTTGCTTCTCTATGCCTTAGATGCTCACCTTTAATTTAGGAGAACTAGACTGTTATCTCCAAAGACTTGTCTAGCTCTGAAATTCTAGGATTCTATCATGCAACAAGTTCCAAAGAGGAATATGTCCCTCTCACCTGGGGCTGTTAAAGACAAAAGGTAAAGTATGAGCTACACTTTGAAGGATATGTAAATTTGGAAAAGTGGGGAAGAATGCTCAAGGTAGAAGTATCTACCTATGGAGTTCCACAATAGCCTGCAAAGTTTGAGTTAAGGAGCTTAGCTACAATTCAGGGAACAACTCTTGATTTTCAATTTGAGAACTCTTTCGGTCTTGCCTGCCTGGCAGTCTGCCCTGAAGGAGCTAACTGGATTAATAGAGTCAAAGTACCATGGAAGACACCACTGGAATTGGGATATGGGGGACTACCACAAGTGGGAAAGTACACGTAGGATATGGCTTGACCAACAAGCACAGGCCATTTTAAATGCATGTTAGATTATAAGTACAATGACGTATGGACAGTAAGAATATACTGTGTTAAATAGATCTATCCCAACATATCAATTGCTTACTGAAAATAGATGATGTTTTATGTCTGTTCAAAGTTCTTTCTCATCAATTACTTCATTTGATTTTTAGAACAGTCCTGTGAGGTAATCAGGATAATAAGGATTATTGTCCCCATTTTCTACTTTATCATTGCTGCTTCACTTGTCAATCAATAAGCATTTATTAAACATCTATTGTTCACAGAACATTTTGCTACTTGCAAGGAAAACAAATACAAAACCTAAAAATCTATGCTTTCAAGGAGTTTATATTCTAATGGGGGAAAATAATGTGCATCTGTACAGAAATAAGCAAAGTATGCACAATGAACAAGGCAAAATAACTTTAGCAGGGGTTCTTAACTTGGGTTTTGGAACTTAGACAGGCGAAAGATGATAGAGAAATGATGAAGGGGAGAGGAGAGACAGAGACGGAGAGAGATGACAGATACAGATACGTATCTTGATAACTACTTTCAATATAAATGATTTTTAATGAATTTTATCAATTTAACCAAAAGCATTTAATCAATTATCCATAGGCTTCATCAGATTGCCAAAAGGGTTCATGACACCAAAAAGGTTAAGAATCTCTGCCTTAGAGGGAAAATCACAAGCACATTACAGGCCAGTAGATGAAATGCCAGGCCTGGAGTCAGGAAGGAAGACTAATTTTTCTGAGTTCAAATCTGGCGTCAGACATTTCCTAGCTGTGCGACCTTGGGCAAGTCACTTGAACCTATTTGCCTCAGTTTCTTCATCTGTAAAATGAGCTAGAGAAAGAAAGGGTAAACTATTCCTATAGCTCTGCCGAGAAAACCCTAAATGGGGTCACAGAAAGTCGGATAGGATTGAAATGACTCAATAACAACAACATCCCTGTCCTTGAGGAGCTTGCAGCCTTAAAGGGGAAGATGACATATAAAAGGGAGCTGAAAGTGGGTGAAGAAAGTTCCAAATGGATGGAAGGTCCTATACAGGGTGTTGGAGTCCAAAATCCAGAGAGTCAGCAGTAGTGAGAGCCAGCCTGGACTCCTCCCTAAAATGGAGGCCCTTGTAAAACCTCACCAAAGGGAGAAGGTGGCTAGCATGACAGAGGGATGGTCCAGGGCAAAGAAGACTCAGAGGCAGATGGCTGAAATAGAGTGAGGAGGCCCCAGGCATGGAGGGAAGTTCTGGGGTGAGACAACAGCTGAGAAATGCTGACTAAATCCAGGAAGTTAGAAGCAGGCCAGGCATTAAGATGGCAGCTGTGTGATTAGAAAGACTTGGACCTAAGAAATGGGGGTGTGGAAATGGTATGATTTGGCAACTTACTGGACATGTGGAGTGAGGACAATGCCAAGATTATAAACTTAGGAGTCTCAAAGACATCTAAAGAAATAGTGAACTTTGCACAAGAGAAGGATTAGGGAGAAAAATCCTTTTTCCATATTTAACTACCCAAGGTCTTTGGTTGTTGCTTGTCTGGGGTGATTGCAAAACCCCTCATCATCTCCTCTGGACAGATTTCAATTTCCCCACATCCCCAACTGCAGACTCCTTTGAAGAGTTCAGAAGAGTGCTTATTCCCTCCTGGGTTCTAGACTTACTCCATCTATTAATGCAGCCCGAGATTGCATGAGTGTTTTTGGCAACCAAGCAACATTGTTGACTCATGCTGACCTTGTAGTCAACTACAAACCCAAAGCATTTTTTCACAAGAAGAGCTGTCAGGCTGTGTCTGTATTAATGCTACATGTAGAGTTGATTTTAATGAACTTACATAAATGACTTAACAAGATAAAAATGTAATAGGGAAAAATGTCATTTCAACCATTCTTCCAGGCTATCAAGATCTTTTTGAATTCTCATTGTCATCCAATACATTATTCTACCCCACTCCCCAGAATATTTGATATACATGCCTTCTGTAGCTTCATCCAAATCAACCATATAAATGTTGAGGAGGACTCAGCTGAGGACAGAACCCTGTGGCATTCCATTAGAGACTCCCCTCTCCAAATGGATGGGTCTGTGATCACAACGACCTGAGTACTTGTGCCACCGGAGGAGTTGCGAATCCAGTCTTTACCTCTTTTAGTCCTTACTTCACAAGAATCGTAGAACCTGATTTGAAAAGGGCCTTCAAGGGGACCTAGACTAATGTGTGTTGTTACTGTTGAATAGTTTAGTCATGTCTGAGTCCTCGTGACCCCATTTGTGGGTTTTCTTGGAAAACCACTGGAGTGGTTTGTACCTGAAAAGAAAATCCTCTCACTAACATTTCTGATAAGTGGCCACTAAATCTCCACTAAAACACTTTGCTAAACTTAAAGTATTGTGTGTACATATATATGTACATATATACATATATATATGTACATATATATACACATACATACATATGTATATATATTTAAAATATACAAAACACAAAATGTGAATTTTTTGATCACTAAGACAAAAGCAACAGAAGAAAAAAGCCTTACTGTAACCTTCTGAGTTCACTACGGTGAGACCCTGCCAGTCACAGCTTCCATCCAAGCGAAAGGGAGTAATTTTCTCCTCTATCAACCTTGACTCCTCACCCTTTGAAGTGAGAGTTTGTACTGCTCCTAATTTGCATTGAATGAATAGTCCCTTAGCAACTGTAGTGCATGGGATTACTTGTTTCAGATACAAAACTGAATTCTGAAAGAACCTTTGGAGTTACAAAAACAAGCTTACCAGGAAGATCTACTTTAAAAACATTTAAACAAGATTTTTAAACAGAATTAAAGTGAGTTCAGCATAGGGTATGATGGTTGGGTTTAGGATTGAAATGGAGCCTTGTTTATCTGCAGGCTAAATGTAAAAACATTTTCTGTTATTTTTATTGTTGTGAGGGAAGTTTCACAAAATACTGTGACTGGTCTTTGTTAAATCCTCCCTCGGAGTCTTTCAGGGGCAGAAATGTCATCTAATGCTATATAGACAATTCCATTCAATTCAGTAAAGGCAAACTAAGTGCTCGCTATCCACAAAACACCGTTTTAGGTGTTAGAAATATGAAGACACAAATCATACTCTCCTGTCCTCCAGAGGCTTACAGGATATACCATGGTCACAAATAGGTTAGCACAAAGTACATTATATAGCTATTTCAGAACAATTAGGACCCACACACAATTTCCCCAATGGAAAAGATTTGCAAAATTCATGTGGTACAAAATTAAGAACTCAGATATGTTCCTTTAGCCTTGCTCTAAAAAACATTGCTAAAACTAGGAAAACTTTTACTAGGTTAGGCTATTGTAAAAGGGAGTTGGGTTTTAGTCTTGCCTCTAGCTATTTCTGAGGTTCCTATCTTTCCAGAGCCTGGTAGACTCACAAAGAAAAAAAAATAAACAAAGCAAGCTTCAGAGGGAGTACAATGTGCTTTCTTCTCCACAGTACCTCTCTCTGCCTTTTCCCTGCAACCCATTGGACATAATCAGAGATTAAAACAAGGAATAAATGAAGTATGGAGATCTAGATTCACAGTAGCAGAGTTTTCTTTGGATTCATATTCTACTTGCTGGGACTGTGGCTGTTGGGAGGGTGACTCCCCAGATTTGACCCTTCCTGAGACTTCCAATTCAACCCTCTTGGCACAGACTCAAGCCCCAAAGCAGCAATGATAATCACCCTATATGCAACTCCCATTGAAGTTAATAAGGTGAGGAATTATTCTTATTTCGTCTATAATCTGGCATTCGCTGTAGGGGTTTCTTAACAATATCTTTACAAAAAATGAATAGAAGTATATTAAATGGAATTCCCCCCTTTTGCCCACTTGTGCCTGATTCCCGTAATCTGATAACAGGGAGGTAGGAAATAAGTGAGGTCTATCTGTACAATCCAATCTGCAGAAATTAACCCAGTCATTAAACAATTAAAACCATTGTTCGGGCTGCTTTCTTCAGCATAATGCTACAGGAAATCATAGGTGAGCTGAGGAAATTCCGATAACCCTTAGGATGACGTAAAAATGCAGAACCATCAGATTGAGGGGAAGCTGATGTTTGGTCAGTTCACTTCCCCTGGCTCCACCCCTGCTGCTGTGTGTTTTTCTTGAACTGATTTTCAAAAGTTCTTCAAAAGCATGGTATCTGAGCTGTAGCTGGTATATTTAATAGGTGGGGAAGGGAGGCTGTGTTCAGCACTGTGAGATAAGGTGCAGGGATTGAGGAAGTGACTTTAACTCCCCACCTCTATCTTGGCACCCTCGAAAAAGTTGACAATTGCCCCTTGCTCCTTAGAGCTCTTCTTAACATTAATAACACTGTAGTCAGCAACATAATTAATTTACTGTAATATAGGTACCTTTGACTTTAGCTCCTATTTCTTTACTGTACCATACTAATAAAAAGATGTGCAATGGTAGAAGAGTTGAACTCTGAATTCTCTTCCTGGCTGTGTCACCAGCTATTCTTGAAGTTACCATTCTAATAAAAATGACACTACTAGCCCTACATGCCTCACAGAATTGCAGTGAGATGAGATGAATGTAAAGTTTCTTTGGATAGTTTAAGGCTCCTCTATACCTACTCTTCCATCCCTGTGACAGCTGGGGAAGAGTGTAGGTTTGGGAATTAGAAGACCTGAATTTTAGTCCTAGCCTTATGGCTACCTCACTGTATGACCTCGGTCAAGTCACTTCCTCTCTTTGCCTTAGGACTAGGAGGTCAGCTCCCCAGATTTGCCCCTTCCTGAGATTAGCACTACATCCCTCCTGATGCAGAATCAGTCCCTATAGTAGCAACAAGAATCACCCTACATACAACTCCCATTAAAGTCTATGAGGGAGGAATCCTCTGGACTTCTACCACACCCCTCTTCTTCATACTGGAAGCTCACTCAAGCCCTGGACTTCATGTGTTAGGAGTAATCTCCCTCCATGTAACCTTTCCTTTTGATTGAAAGGCTTCTTTCCAAACCCCCATAGAAGGAGGGTATCCAGGCGAGATATCTCTTCGTTTCCCACCAGGCTGTTCTCCTCTGGATTTCTCACTGTGCCTGGTCCCTTCTCCCCCACTTTTCTTTTACAACACTCTTCTATGTGTTGCCTTCTATCGTTAAAAGGAAATCTTCCTGAGGACAGGAACTGTCTTTCTTTCTACTTGTATTTTTATTTCCAGACCTTAATATCACACATGGCATTTAATACATGCTTATTGACTGGATTGAATGACTGTAAGATGAAAGGGTCACACAGTCTTTGAAGTGATTTCTAACTCAGTCATCTTGTATTTCTGAATTAAGGACTCAAGGTGCTGAAGAAAAAATAATCACAATATTTCCAAATTATAGATGGAAAACAAAAATTCTGAACAAGTTTGAAATGATATATATGGCTTTGTTTTGCCTCTATTACTCAATATATTCAGTTGAAGAAAGCACAGAAACACCTTCCCTTGGAAGGAGGATCATTCAAAGTGCTCCCTCATGGCATCTCATCCTGCAATGAAAATTCATTAAATGATTGCAAAGTGAATCACTATGGTCTCCACGAAACCATATAGAACTTCATTGGCTTACCCAATCGTTAACTTTAAATGTTTACTCCTAGCTTCCCCTGCCTATCCCAAAGGAATTATAACATCATGAATAACAAACTTCATATAGCACTTTAATTTTTTTTGCTAAACACTTCATACATATTATCTCATTTAAGTCTCACACCAACTCTTTGGGGTAGGTTATACATGTGTTACTATCCCTATTTTATAGATGAGGAAATTGAGTCTTAAAATGATAAATGTGACTTGCTCAAGGTCACCCAGGAAGTAAATATCAGAGGTGAGATTTGAACTCAGGGCTTTCTGAATTCAAAGTTCTTTCTCCAAAGCTGGTGTTCTATCCATGCTAACCATGACAAGAGCATATGAGCTGCTATCCTGGAAAAGTAAGCCCCATGTTCTATGCAGGCCAAGATTCTGTTTCTGATGGGCCATCAAAAGGCATTGTGTGGATGAGTATGGTTATCTCATGAGGTATGTATGGTGGAAAGAATATAGTGAAAACTTAGAATGAGGGATAACAAACAGTTTGCTGTCTCCGCTGGTACCCATAAAACATCAACTGAACTTTAAAATGGCCCAGCATAATGGAAGCCCCCTGTGAAGGATAGACATGTACATGGACGTAGACATGGAGAAGAGTCATGTAGAATGGGTCACTATCTGCATCATGGAAGAGGAGGCCTACCTTCTGGATATCTGATGTCTGTTGAGGTATTAAAGCATTTAAATACTGAAGTAAAACAGGTTAGAATCCCATCTCTGCTCACAGTATCCCCCAAATCTCAGGCAAATCATGTATTCTCTCTGGGGCTCAGATTCAAGTTATTTCGATCCAATAAGAATTTATTGAATGACTACTTTGCATGCTGTTCTTGTCTGGGCATCAAAGACACAGGCATGAAAAGATATAGTCTCGACCACAAGGAACTTCTATTCCTCATCTGTAGAAAGGAAGATGGAGTGGATGATTCAAATCTTATGGCAGCTTCCAACGTTAGGAGTAGATATCGGGGTTTATTGCTTTGTCCTTCTATCTCAGATCCATCCCTATATAAAATTCCAAAATCATTGGAGTTACTTTACATTGCTTCTCCTTTCTTTAGAGATTGTCTTGTGCTTCCTTTCCAGTGATCTTCTATTGCCTGCTAGCTGCCCAAGGTTTATTTTTTGATATGCCACCTGTGCCTACTTTGGCCTGTAGACTTTCATTCCCTCCTTCAAAACATATATGCCGTGGCCCATTCTCTCACTACTCAACCCTCTGCTGGCTTTTCCTAATAACATTCTTGATGCAGAATTATCAGCCTCTCAGCCCAAACCCTCCTTCCCTTTTTATGAATTCCTGCATAAAATTATTGACCATTCTCCAAGACAATTTATTTCATGCTTACTATGTTCCTTGGTCCACAAAAACTTCCTCAATGTTTGTACAGTATTATTTGGGCTTATAAATGGTAAAAATGCCCCTTATTCACATGGAAATTCTCCATATTTGTTTATCTAGCTTTCCTTTCTTTGGGAATTGACTTTCATAAGATTTCAAATAAAGAGTACAGGCTTAAAAGTATCTCATTAGTACAAATATAGAATGAGAATTTCTGCTGGGACTGTAGGGGGAAAAGACCAATTATAAGACTCATTTTCTAAATCCAAACTATAATTTGAAGCTGGAAAAAAATTGGTAATAGGCATTCCCAGATTCTGAAATGGTTTGGACAATTTTTCTCTATTTATAGGGACAATCAGGGACCTACAACCCCAGCTGTCCACATATGATTTTTGTGGGCCACTTGTAAAATCTAGACAAAGTATAGTGAAATTTTTGGCTGGAGATGTTGAATGATGATGGGGGTTATTTTGTTGAAGTATACTCCTGTGCCTGATTAGAGTGGCCTGTAAACAGATAAAACCATCACATCCAGCAGAAGGGTTTAAAAGGGGCCGCCTCTTAATTACCATGCATGACTCCAGAGAATTTTTAGAAATGTTCCCTTTAAGTATTTTTAATAAGTTCTCTTATCTACAAAGAGACTTAAGGTCAAATGAGTCTCAGGGCAGAATTGTATCAGGCTCTTTATTTTCCTGACTGAGAAAGAGCCTCAGTTATGCCATCTGTTACAGGGATATTCCCTTGATCAGTTCCATTTGCTGCCTGGTCAGCCCCTTCCCCTTTTGGATACTTTTAATAACCTATCCTATCAGAATCCTTGATTACCTTCAAAACTCTACTTAAATTACTTTCAATACAAAGCCTTTCTGGATGCTCTCAACTGCTAATGCTCTCTTTCCAACAAAAAAATCTGGCTCTTATTTTGTGTATATATTTTCATGATTATATACAATTCCCCCAATAAAGTCTAAGCTCTGATTGATTGTAGGAACTCTTTCTTTCTCCCTCCCTTCTTCCCTCCCTCCTTTCTTTTTCTTTCTTTTCTTCTTTCTTTCTTTTTTTCCTCCTTCCCTCCTTCCTTTCTTCATTCCTTCCTTCTTTTCTCCCCCATCTGTCTTTCTAGTGGTTAGTACTTTAGTACTTTGCCTAGCACAATTATGAAGTAGGTATTTAATAAATACTTGATAACTGATTGATCAAAAAGTTTCTGCTAACTTCTTTATGTCATAAACTCCTTTGGCAACCTGATAAAGCCTATAGACCCCTTCTCAGAATCATATTTTAAAAGCATAAAATAAAATGCATTGAATCATAAAAGGAATTAGTTACACTGAAATATGGTTATTAAAGACATATATATTTTTACAAAGCTTAGATACCCAAGCTTAAGAATCCCTAGATGTAACAAAAGTTAAATATCTATGTTCCTCTTAGTACCACACATCTATGATTTAGGTTGTCCCTGAAAAACCCAAGGGACAAGGGAACATGTTCTCCTGGCCATTGACAACTGGAACTGAAGGACTCTAGTTCAAGGAAATGAGAGAACACAATGGCAGCAGCAGTCTCTTCCTGCAGGGACCTAGCCTTAAGTTGGGCTACCTTCCTCCATAGGTAATGAACTAGCCACATCAAGGAACAGTCAGGGCTCCTTGATGGTGACAGAATATGGAACAGACAAATGCTAAGTATGGAAATTTCACCATACTTCAATATATGCACAGTGCATCTGTGATTTGTGTTTCCTATACAGTTATCCCTTTCCAAGAAGGGTAGCTTTGGGGGACCAAAAAGACTCAAGCTGGGCTTTACCTGGGAATTCTGAGTTTCAAGGAACCTCTGTACTCTTTGGTAGCTGTCTGAGTCTAAGGGATCTGCAGACATGTGGCTACACAGTAGATATGTTTTGTATTGTTTATTGCTACCACTGATTTTATTCAAAGAGTAAAACAAAGAGAAGCAATTACATTATGCCAATATCATGAAACTAAAGCTTAATTTTTAGTTTTTGCCAGTTGAACAAAGGCTCAGAACTAATTGATTGAGTAAATTCGTACTAACTCTACTTCCTCAGACTAGCAAATTGGTGTGATTGCCTAACAAGAAGTAACTCTGGGGAATAGAAGTCATCTACTCTTCAAGGTCCATACAGGACCAGGGACATGCCCAGGATTTCTACCCATCAGAATAGAGCACATAATCATCAAGATAAGGATGGGACCCTCAGTCCCTTATGAGTCCTGTGGAATAGGATCAGGTTAGTGGCTAGCAGGAGCACCTGCTGGGTAAACTGACATCGAGCTCTGTCTGCTGTTCTCCTTCTACCCCCTGCTCTTGGCTCTGCTCCATCAGCCAAAGAGAGGAAATTAATTTTCATTCCATGAGCCATCCCTGAAAATACTTGAAGATGATTATCCAGTGTTTTTGGTTTTTGTTTATCATCTTCAAACAAAACATTGTCAGTTCCTTTGATCAGCTAGTCCCCAGGCATGTGGTAAGTACTTAGTATATAATAGGTACTGTACTAAGCACTGGGGACATAAAGAAAAGTGAGAACCGTGCCTGATGACGTTCTAATGCATGTAGCTTGTTATTAAGATGCTTTCCCACTCTGGTAGTTCAAGAGATTATCAGTGATTTTTTCAAAATGTGGTACCCAGAACTGAACATAATACTCTAGGTACGGCTGACTGGAACTGAGTATAATGAGACTCTTATTCCTCTAGCCTTCTTTCAATATACTCCATAGGGAGGAGCCAAAGCAGTAGAGTACAGGGTGGAACCCAGATGAACTCTCCCAACACTCCCCTCCAAATAACTTTGAAATCATACCTCAAATCAAATGTTGGAGCTGCAGAGCCAACAAAAGGTCAGAGAGTTTTCATCTAACCTAAGATAATTTAGGAGATTTGCAAGACAGATCTGGAACACCAGAGCAAGTGCAGGCCTGGGATGTAGGAAGAGCATCAGCAGTGGGCCTTAGAGTCAACTGTGACAACAGCAGTAGTCCGAGCAACTTTGGGAGATAGCCCAGAAATGGTAAGGGGAGTTGTTCAACTGGTCAGAAGAGATTACAGGGAACCCTTTGATGGCACTGGGTACAATTGGCACTGATTGGCAGTTTTATTACCCATAAGAAATTCTGGCTCATACTTCCAGAGCAGAGAGGAGAACTAGTGCTTGTGGCTACAGGGGAACAGAAGTCCTTCCTGGGTAAAGACCAGAGTACAGACCAGGAGAGCAGTGACCACATTTCTCCCTGGTTCACACCACCTTGGAGACACCAAAAACTTGCAGACCCCAAAACTAGGTCTGAAAATAGCAGCACAAAAAACATGAAGCTGGGGACAGTGCTTCCCCACCCCAATGTGAGCAGAGCACAATTGTAACATAGAGCTCAAAGTCAATAAATGAGCTGGAAAATGAGCAAACAAGAAAAAAGGAATCTGACAATAGAGCTACTGCAGCAGCAGAGAAGACCAAGAAATAAACTTAAAAGACAATGATGGAAAATTGGTTACAAGTGAAGCCTTAAAGAAAAATGTTAATTGGACTCAAGGCCACCAAGAATTCTTGAGAGAATTAAAGAGAGAGATAAGCATGATAGAGAAAAAAAATCAGGAAAAAAATGAGAGTGATACCAAAAATTATAAAGAGAGAATTAACAATTTGGTGAAAGAGGCACAAAAAATACTGAACAAAGTTATCCTTCAAAAATCAGAACTGGCCTAATGGCAAAAGAGACAGAAAACCTCACTGAAGAAATCAATTCCTTTAAAATTAGAACTGGGAAAGTGGAAGCTAAGGACTCTATGAGAATTCAAGAAATATATAAAAGTCAAAAGAAGAGAAAAAAATTGAAGTATCTTATTGGAAAAACACTACCTGGAAAACTGATCCAAGAGAGATAATTTAAAATTCATTGAATTACCTGAAAGCCATGATTTAAAAATATTTCAAGAAATTATAAAGGAAAACTGCCTCAAATTTTTTATCTAACGGGTAAAATGGAAATTGAAAGAATCCACAATCACTTTCTGAAAGAAATCCCAAAATGAAAATTTCCAGAAATATTATTTCCAATTTCCAGAGCTCCTAAATTAAGGAGAAAAATAGTACAAGCATCTAGAAAGAAGTAATTCAAACACTGTGGAGCCATTGTCAAGATCCCACAAGATTTAGCAGCTTCCATGTTAAAGAAGCAGAGAGCTTGGGTTATGTTATTCTGGAGGGCAAAGGAGCTAGGATTATAACCAAGAATAGCCTGCCCAGAAAAAACAGTATAATCCTTCAGAGGGTGAAAATGATCATAGAAGACTTCTAAGCATCCCTGATGAAAAGAACAGAGCTGAAGAAAAAAATCTGATACTCACAAAGAGGACTTAACAGAAGTATAGAAAGGAAAACATGAAATAGTAGTCATAAGAGACTCAATGGAGCCAACTGTTTGTATGCCTATATGGAGAGAAAATATGTGTAACTGTTAAGAACTTCATCATTATTAGGGCAGTTAAGAAGGAATCTCCATAGAGGGCACAGATATGAGATTATTTTGTTGAGATGATCTCCAAAAAAATAATGCAGGGTGAGAGAGAAGGATGCACTGGGAGAGTGGGGAAGAGAGAGATAGAGTGGTTTCCTATTTAAATTTGTGCGTGAACTCCCATGAATGAAATTCATGGACAATTTTGTAGCAAGTTTTAACTGGGTCAAATTAATAGCTGTCAGGAATGTGCAGGAAATCTGGAATTAAAATCGTCTCTTATTAATTGAGTCACAGTTTGGTTAGTGGTTCCTGTCCCTTCAGTTCTCTGTTTCTTTAACATGTAGTCCATGGCTCCCTTTACACATTTTTTTGTTGTAACTCTGAAGATAGTATTTGGGAAAAGGCTTCACCAACATTACATGCTGGAATGTGAACATAGATCTTTGACCTTTTTATGGCCTGGAAATGCCAAATAACAATAAGTCTCTACAGAGTGATACAATAGAAGGATGAATCATTTAACCAGATTTTTTTTTGATCCAGTGTTGTCAAAGGGCCAGATGCCCACTCATTTAGGTATAAGTACTGTGTGTGTTTATCCAATTAGGCAGTGGGGCATTTTATTAAATGGATGGGTGTTTTTTATTAAATGAAAAATGAAGCGAGTCTGTATTTCTCCCAGCATTCTGCCTTCTCTGATGTCAGTCTGTGCCAGATTCTTTTAAGGAATGCAAATCTGCTATCATGCATCTGGCCTATCTGCTGATTCAAGGAGGATCAGGGATTTCCTTCTTGGCCCTAAATGTGTGCACATTTGGAGGTTACCAAATGTTTGAATTAATTAGTTATAATTAGTAGTGTTGTTGGTGGGGGAGGGGTAATGGTCTAGACCTGTGATTTCATCAGTGTAGGGAGTTCCTTCTATATGGATTCTCTCTTCTTATCTGCAGTTTAGTTTTAGAGAGTTGTCTGGGGACCCTGAGAAGTTAGGTGATATCCTAGTGGGCACATCGTCCATATGTGTGGAACCCAGGTCTCACTTCAAGGCTAGTCCTCTAGCCATGTGTGATAGGGCCTAGTATTTATGCTTGTTAAATATTTATGTACATGATAAAAGTGATTTGCAAACCTTCAAGTATTGTATCAATGTGATTTATTGTTTTATGTGTGCATAGATATGTATAGTATGTGCTTTCTGTATATGTACAAATGACATATATATATATATATATTATATATATGCAATGATAATTACTACTCCTCTTCTTTGTATTGCTAGAATATTACTATAACTACTGCTTTTACTACGACTATTATTTTTACTACTATTGACAGTACCACTGCTACTGCTACTACTACCACCACCACCACCACCACTACTACTACTACTACTACCACCACCACCACCACTACTACTACTACTACTACTACTACTACTACTACTACTACTACTACTACTACTATTGCTACTGCTACTGCTATTGCTATTACCACTGAACTGAAACTATATTAGATGATATAATAAATTCACAATTTAAGAAGCAGTGACTTATTTAGCTAAGTTAGCTATGCCATCTATTGATTTTAGTGTTGAAAATGCTATTCCATTTTTGGGATTCCCAATCATCATCTTCTAATGAATGTTTTGTGCTTGAAGTTGAAGGTTATTATAAAATAAGAGTAGCCTGTCCCTTTCCCTGTATTGAAATCAGAGAGCAAGTCCTGGTCACTTCATCATGTCCTCAACAGCCAGTCAGTACAACATAATGTTTGAAGCAGAAGAATGAATGCCACTCCCCTCATGTTTTTTTTGACATGATGTCAGAGATAGGATTTTAGAATCGATAGCTTTCATTTCTTCATTATCCATTCTTAGCTGAACTTGGTTGAGAAATTTGCCTGAATAGCAAAACTATAACTCTCCCTTTCCCTTTCCACTGAAAGAAACTAAAGCATTTGGGTTCTGCCCAATCATTGTAGCACAGAGAAATGAAAAAAAGTACTGAACTTTGAGTCAGAGTTTCAGGTTAGAATCCTAGTTCTGTTCCTTACTGTGAAATTTCAAGTATCATTTTTCCTTTCTTGGCCTCAGTTTCCTCATTTGTAAAATAAAATGTAGATTAGATGACCCCTGAAGTCCTTTCTAGATCTAAGTACTTTAGGAATTACAGTCCCACTGAAGTAGGGAATGACCCTACTCCTCCCACTGGGCATGACTTCTTGTTCATCCACAGCCTTGACATGCTCTGTCGGTATGGCTTTCATTTCAGACAAAGCCTGGGAAAGATTCAGAGGCTGTCTCAATGCCACACCAGCTTGTTATAGTAGCCCCAAACATTGCTGACTCACTGCCTAAGGAAACCGTACTATAAGTCCCAAGAAGTTGTGAAGATGAATCAATAGTTTCTTCTGTAGCTCTGAGCCCCCAGTCAAAGATCAAGTTCTGGAAAAATAGTGGCAAAATAACCTCTCTATTCTCTTTCTAGACACACTACCCCCATTTTATCCTCTCTACTGCGTTCTCAATAATACATTGACAATTAGCAGAGAGAGCGAGTTAAAAGATTTTTATCATAATCGCTAACTTAAGAGACAATGGCAACATTTAAATACAAAAAAGTAATCAAACATTTAAGAAGCATTGTAAGCCTCTTGCTTGACAAAATAAATCAGACTTTTGCTTTCTCTGAAAATAGAGAGGGAAAATGGAAAGGAAAGAGAAGGATCACTAGCTTCAGTCTCAGGAGTCCTAATCAGTGCCAACTGCTCAGTATCTGCCCCTGGCTGTACTAACTCTCATTAATGATATGATCACATGACCTCAGGCTCAAGAGTCCCAGTGCCCACTTACCATGATACCTGCCCTCTTTCAGAAGCTTCTGATCTCTCATTCTTGTGTGGCTTCTTGGATTATTCTTTCTAGGATCATTCAGGATGAGTGTGACTGATCTGTCAATCAAAGTTAGGACCTACCAGCCCCTTTCCAGAGACCATAGCTTCATACTTTAAAAAATGTTGTTAGGTTAATATGACCCCATTTTCTTCTTAATTTTAATGACCCTATTATTTTCTCTGAAACAAAGATTGTTTTCATGACAACATATTTGTGATGATTCTCTGCAGATTTATGTTGGAATACTAGTCACCAAAGAATTATATTTGTGGCTCATCAACAGGGTGTTGGAGAGGCATATGATGGGAATAAGCAGAGTGCAACACATTACAAGCATCATGAAGAAGAAATAGAAAAAGAATGTCACTGGAGAGATGTAGGACTGGAAAAGAGGATGAACCACTGCTGGAATCTGAATAAGTGAGAGCTGGTGGAAATATTGTAGTAAGCTACAAAATACAAAAGTATTTGTCCTACAAATGAATGTAAGTGTGTATGGATCCTATTAACCTTTACAAATAAATATATTTGAAAGAGATTCAACAAATGTTCTTTACTCAACCTCACTTGAGCTTAGAGATGATTCAGAACCCTTCTTCAAAGTAGATAACCTTGCTTCATGTTGTCTCCAATGGGGATCAGTTCCCCTCGACTATGTTGTTGATGTCAACGTAGAATAGTTGAGTCAAACAAATAAAAATAGACCTCTGATTTAGAAAACTACAAATTAACTTTATCCATGTTGCGTTTTTGTCTATTTTATTAGATGATTCCCAGTTATATTTTAATCTGGTTTAGGCCTCGTTCTTTGTGGGTTGCCATGTTGAGACCTCAAAAGATCATCAGTTGTTCTTCACTCAACCCAGACCTTATGATTTTCTTGGTATATGAGTAAAATAATAGTGGAATATGGGGATAGAGAAGAGTCTTCTTACTACATTTTGACCTAGTTCCTTTGCAGTTTGTTAAGTAAGGCTCTGAAAAAAATTATTTAATGGGACAAGAGGTTTAATGGAACTTAAAAGAAATTTCTGATTATAACTTAGAAATGAAACTGAGACAGCTAGGTGACTCAGTGGATAGAGTGTTGGGTCTAGAATCAGGAAGACTTATCTTCCCAAGTTTAAATATGGCCTCAGACATTTACAAACCTGGTGATCCTGGGCAAGTCACATAACCCTCTTTGCCTCAGTTTTCTTATCTGTAAAGGGTTGGAGAAGGAAATGGAAAATCTCTTTGGTATCTTTGCTAAGAAAACCTCAAATAGGGTTGCAAAGAGTTGGACACAACTGGAAAAATTAAACAACAACTAGAATGAAACATAGTAATAGGATATAGCAAAGGAGAAATGTGAATTCAAAGGATAGAATTATAATACATACAAGTTTTTTCTATATTGCTGATTAGGTATAGCTGGCTGGCATCTGAGTTTGAAAAAAAAAACTACTTTAGGTCTATGGACTTGTAAGAACTGAGAACTTAGCAATAATAACCCAGTCAAGACACTGTATTTAAACATAAATAAGTAGATGGTGGTAGAGACTACTCGACAGAGTGGTGAGGCAGATATGCCAGATTAACAAGAACTCAGAGCAGCAGAAGAAGCAGTTTACTCCATTATCATACAACACTGACAACTCTCTTACATCATGAGTTGTTCCTTGACATACATGTGGTAGGCAACACATGTTCTCTATATATGCATCCTCCATGTTTGTATCTTAGCCTACTTGGTCCCATATGTTGGCTTGTTCACACATGTCCCCTATATACATCCCCTCCCCTATTGGTTATGTGATAATCTGTGGTAAATTGTAACTTTGCAGATATGAAGACAAATCTTTCTATTCATTTATATTTATATTGTGAAATTAGAATTATTTCACTTTCTTATAATGTGACCTCTACTTAGTTGACATAAGAAAC
This sequence comes from Notamacropus eugenii, assembly GCF_028372415.1. Taxonomy (NCBI): domain Eukaryota; kingdom Metazoa; phylum Chordata; class Mammalia; order Diprotodontia; family Macropodidae; genus Notamacropus; species Notamacropus eugenii. The sequence continues at coordinate 28,127,926 of NC_092874.1, read as the reverse complement.
CTATCAGTGTGGGCTTATGAACTATATGCTTACCATACCCACAACATACTTCAAGCCTAGAGTAGTTTTCATAGACACCATGTAAGTATAAGGGTATTGCTAGGTGTTACATCTACCTGAATAAATCTTGTGCTATAGACAAGTGTTCTGCAGAGAGTTCATTTGGTCTAGGAGGTTATTATCAGATGTCATGATGCCAATCATAACACCAGAGTCTATGTTAAGAAGATGATGACAACTCTGAAAATTCTGCTTTTGAGTGTGTATAATATTAAGACCATGCCTCTGTGCCATCTATTTATTCTCCTTCAAGAAAGCATAAATAGATCTGCATAACCATTTGCACTGCTTGAATTCTATTCTTAATATCATTTATTTTAATATAATTCACCTTAAAGCACAGCTTTTGAGGAAAGAAGCTGCTCTCTCAAGTCCACCCCCTCTTAAGATCAGACTGCAGTGGTCCCAGGAGAGGCTATACTGTCTATTCATATGGTACGCTAAACATGACATTTGCTAAAAGGTCAGGATCATGGCTGCTCACTTTTCCAGGGTCACTCAATTTCCAAAAGGAGTTATTAAATTAACAAAACAGAAGAGAAGTGAGATGACTGCTAGCTTAAAATACGTGAAAAAAATTGTGCCTTTGCCAAACAAATGACTTCCTCCCTAGATTGCTTACAGTGAGAGGTTGAAATGATCAGGTGGGAGTCATATATTTGAAAGTCAATGTAGAATTTAAGCTTTTGGCTATAAAGAGAACAGCAATGAAACTTGTTGATAGAAATACACTTAAACTATAAGGCATTGTGGTCCCAGAACCCTAGATCTGTTTTATTTTCTTGTACTTTTAAATTACTGTAGCAGTTAACATCATTGTAAAGACCTGTGGGCAGACTGAAGAAAATAGGAGGAAGTGTATTCCCTTAAGGATGTTATTTCTAGTTAGGACAATGGACAGCAACTACTCACATGTAGTATTTGTTTCTAGAATATTCCAATCACAACTTGGTCACTGTGTCCTGTTAATGACATTCTTATTGATACCCTAAATTTGTATTTCTCTTGCTCAGGATTGTATTTTTTTCAACTCTATTCTATCTATATTTATTCTTTATATTTTCAGCCTATTTGTAATACTATAAATTAGTCAGCTACATTTCACTTGGTTGGGAATATGACTTGCTTACTTGCCCATTGTCCAGTCCTGCCCTTATGTATATAAGTAATAAAACTGTTTTGGCTAACCAAGAAAAAGTGATTCTTCAGCAGTGATAAGATCTAAGATTTCTTTCTTTTAGCTTAATGATGCCTTTTGATTTTATACCAGTTATTTCCTATATTTCCCCATATAATCTTCCCACCACTACATGAATTGAATCCTCACTTGTCAACATGTAAACAAAGGTAACAGAGACTGCAATTTTATCTGACAACATAACAATATCCTATACTCATAACTTCCCACCAACACGCCAAGAGAATATAAGTTTTTTGAGAGCAGGGAATGCTTTGTTTTTGCATTTGTGTCTCTAGCACTTACCACAGGGCCCAGCATATAATAAGATAATGGTTGAATTGAGGAAAGAATTGTGTTTCATCCTCTATTATCCTGAATCCCCCATGGTCATTTTTTTAGTGGTACAATAACATTGCATGGCATTCATACTGCAGTTTGTTAAGCTATTCCCCTTGAGGCTTTCTTTGAGCCTTCTTCCCAATAACAGGGTTAAATGAACTTAGTCTGATCTGAGAAGTCTGTATTCTCATTCACTCCCAGATACTTGGTAATTGGGAAGCTAGATGGTGCAATGGATAGACTGCTAGGCCTGGAGTCAGGAAGACTCATCATTCTGGCCTCAGAAACTTACTAGGCAAGTCACTTCATTCTGTTTGCCTCAGTTTCCTCATTCGTAAAATGAGCTGAAGAAGGAAATGGCAAACCACTCCAGTATCTTTGCCAAGAAAACCCCAGATGCAGTCATGAAGAGTCAGGCATGACTGAAAATAACTGAATATCTGGTCATTGGAAAATGGGTTGGGAGGTTTTAGTAACTAAAACCTAGAAAATTGCTCCTGATATAATGAGTTCATCTCTCATTCTGGAACCTGATGACCCAACAGGAAAGCCACTTACTGCCTAAGGGCATGCAATTTTCTTTCGTTTTGTTTCTACCAGAATTTGTCATCAGGGGCTTTGTTTCTCTATGTGATAGGACCCAAGAATTCTATTGTCGCCTCAAATAGGGACTGGTATTGCCTAAAAGTTAACAAAACTTTCCCCAAGTTTAGTTTGGTTGCTGCCTGCTTTAACAGTTTTCCACTCCCCAATGGTCATAAAAAGTCCCACCCACAAGGAGTTGGAAGACTTCCACATGGGTAGATATCTGAAAATCAAAGGAGAAGCCGTACTCTGTCCTTCTGCAGACCCACATGGAACCACATCTATAAAAGCTAAGCCCTGCTGTTTCTTTGTTGCATAGTCTTTCTTTGTTACACCTAAGTAAACCTTTCGGTTACTGTTCAGTGACTCATGAATGGGTCATTTTGTCCCCAAATCAAACCTAAACTAATTAATAGGTACTGGTATCAAATCTACCCCAAACATTCCACCTTGTTTTATTTGTTGGTCTTTACCAGTATTGTCTGGTAGTCAAACCTAAAGGTCTTTTGGGAGTTGGTTACTCTTTAATCAGGTGTATTTGATTCTTAGCCTTTCTCATTTTTGTGTTCTTAAGGAGATCATTTGTTTCAGCAAAAGATAATCAGAGAAGCTTTGTTTTCCCATCACCTTGATGAACTTCCTGCCTTAATCTAGGAAGGATGTTATTTTCCATCTTTGAATGTAGGTCTACATGAACTCCAGCCCAACCAAGCCACATGGAAGCATAGGTAGCACATATCAGTCATTTCACTTGTCTTTGCTGTTGAGTTCCATGGATTCTAAAAGTGGGACATGGCTGCCCATAAACATGAATTCTTTTCTCTCTTATATGATCTCTGATTTTATTGAACAATTGTCAGTAAGCCATGTAGAATTGCCAACCGGGCACGAAAAATAGAATGAAAACAATTACCTCGGCAAAGATGAACAAACACAGTAAAATTGCACTTACATAATGTTCATCTTCTGGACATATGCCATAACGTATAGTCCCATTCTGTGTTTCTGGTTCATAACAAAAATGAGGAAAAAATGACCAGTGCATCTCTCATGGGAATTCAGCCTCTAAATAATATTCTCTTTTCACTTTACATAAACCTTTTCTCAGAACAATGCCTAAGATGTAATATCACTTTATCACTCTCCTCACTAAAATCTTAGTAAGATGCCGTAAACACAGCGGATGAAAAGATATATTTATTATTAAAATGTCAATACTCCCCTGGAAGTTGGAGTCTGATCATCATTAAACTTGCGAATATGCTTCCTGCAATGAAGAGGATTGAACTTCTAACTCCATCTTCTAGGGAAGAATAAATCTGGGTCAATGTAATTAGTGTGATGGAGGAGTACTTATTTTTGTCTGCTTCTCCAACTCAAAAAACCTGAGACAAAGAGATAACATGTAATAATTAAAAATGAACCTACAAGATCAGAAGATGGAAACAGCCTAGAAGGTTAGAATCTCATGCAAAAAACATACTAGAGAATTCAAATGTCTAAAGCTATCGCTCACCATCTCATCTTCAATCCATCCCATGTCATGCACAGACAATTAAAGCAATATTTTATGCTTTCTTCAAGGTATAGTCTCTGGGGTCCCTGCCTGGATCCCCCTCATAGGGGTGACAGAATTCTACTACACCCCCAAAAAGGCAAGACATTAGTTCTGCCCAGCCATGTAAAGGAAGAGGACTGCAAGTGGTAAGGGATATAAAGACCAGATAGGAGACTGGAAATCTAGCAGGGGTCAGTCATCTCCATATGGAGATTACTCTGGTCAAGGAATTAACTGGCTCTTAATACCTCCCAAACCAAAGAAGGATATTGATCCTAGAGTGTATGTGTAACAACTGCCAAGGAGAAACTGAAGAATGAGGAGAGAATCCTGAAACAAGCTACTAAAAATGCAAGGCAAAGTACAAAAGGTCCAGTTCAGGAGAGAAAGTCTCTGTATAAGCTTAGTTCCCAAGCAGATAAACCAACCATTAAACTTATAAATGCAGAGTACAATAAGAGGGAAAAAATTGTAAAGACTGTAGGATGATTAACATTTGTTATACTATAAAGGAAAAATGAACCCCAAATCTCCAGGAACAAAAAGAATTCTGTAGATTTTTCAGAAACTATGAAACAACAAACAGGTAATTTTAAAATAGTCCAAAAGAAAATAAAATTCCAAAATCAGATTCTTGGATAGAAATTGATCAGAAACAATGATTTTCAAAGCAGAATTAATGAAGACAAGAAGCAATTGCATTCTAATGAAACTCAGAATATAACATATTCCAAAGAATAAAAGATCTTTAAAAAATGATCATTTTGCAACTCAAAAACACAGAGGTGAAAGAAAATTTGGCAGAAGAGAAGGAAAGGATAATAGGTCCTTTAAAAGAACACAGTAAATTAAAAAACCTCAATATACTGGAGAAAATAATTGTAAAATTCCCATAACTTTTGAATATAAATGAAAAAGTATTGATTGATTGAATCCACAAATCAATGCCAGAGGAAAACCCTATGCTTGCAATTCCAAGATGTGCAGTGATTATATTTCAGAATTTTAATATCAAATGACAAATTTTACATTCAGAAGATTTTTCTGGCTATAAAGATCCAGCTCTTTAAATAAGATAAAATTACTCCATAGCCATGAGGAATCAGGACAACACACGGGATAGGATATTTCAAAAATCAAAAGAGCTCAAATTATAATCCAGAATAACATAGCCTGGAAATCTAAGTTTAATTACCAGTGGAAAAGTAGTAAAAATCCACACAAGAAAAATATTTTTATGGCATTCCTATCAATCCCACAAAAATAAAGGTCAGGAGAACATTTGACTTGCCGAGGTAGATAAGAAATAAATAAGAAAAATAAGAAATAAGAAAAAAAGCACAAGACATGTCAACAAGTGCAATTATTAAGAAAAGATTAAACAATTAAGTTAATTTCTTCCTTTTTAACAGACCAAAATAAAAAAATTAAAGACCAAAGATATAAGGTTATTTCAAATAGACACACATATACTTACATATTTAGGGGTGTGTGTGTGTGTGTGTGTGTGTGTGTGTGTGTGTGTGTGTGTGTGTTTGTGTGCTCACTGTACTGGATTTTATCCAGGGAGAATGGGTACAATAAGAGACTACCTTGTTCAAAGAAGGATGATAACACCCCAGCCCCCCGCCCCCAGAACTGTATCCTACCTTTGGAGAACAGATAAATGTGTACCTAGAGAAAGCCAGAACCAAAGATGGTTAGATAAACATAGAACCAGAGGTAGATATTTCACTTTATGATATAAGGATGATTATGGTAAGGGCACGACCTAGGACTAGACCACATGACTTAATATACATAATAATTTCCAATATACAATATCCTTTCTTTGATGAATTTGTGTATATGAGAGAAAGGCAAAGCACATAAAGGACCAAATAAAGCCAAAAGAAACCCTAATCCATATACATGTACATATATGCAACATATATGAAGTTAAGGAAGGATAAAGTGAGATCTACCATTGCAATAACATAGAAATTATATAAAAGAGGTAGCTTTGTACCTTCAAGAGTTACATAAGGGAAGAAAATAACAAGTAAAGATCTAGACCATGAATGGAAAAATAAAGTATAGAGAATACTGGAGAGGAATAGAAAGAAGAAGAATGACAAAAAAGAAAACTTCTTGGAAAAGAATTCCACAAAATGTTTTTTAAGCTGTTTTACAGGGGAATATTTTTTTCTGAAGATATTTTTACTTAGCATTTTATTTTCCCCCAGTAACATGTAAAAACAATTTTTAACATTTGTATTTAAAACTCTGAGTTCCAAATTCTCTCCCTTCCTCCCTCTTCACCATCCCTTATTAAGAAGGCAAGCAGTTCGATATAGGTTATACATGTGTAGTCATGCAAAACATTTCTATAATAGTTGTGCTGTGAAGGAAAGCATAGACAAAAAACTCAAGAAAATAAAGTAAGTGAAAAAAGTGTGCTTCAGTCTGTATTCAGACACCATCAGTTCTTTTTCTGGTGGTAGGTAGCATTTTTATTGTAAGTCTAAAGGGAAATATTTTGAAGCCCATTCTTATCTGGTTGGGAGAAGGGAAAGGTAAAAAGGGGGGATGGAACAGTGAAAACAGAAAAAAATAAACAAATCCATATACATAATTCATACAGACATACATAGAATGCTAAGAAAAAGGGGAAAAACACTTGTTCTGTTCTAAATGAAGAATGAAAAAAACACATCACGTAGGAAGAAATAATGAAAATTAGGAATTCAGAGAAAAATGGAAAAACTTGCACAAACTGATGCAGAATCAAATAAAGAGATTACAAAGAACAATGCTGATTATATGACTACAACAACGCAAATGAAAACAAAGTGAACTGGAAGCAAATGATAATAGTGGTCCCTGAGAACAGATTCTACTACTGTCTTCTCCATAGCAAGGTCAGTGACTTCTAGGGCAGAATGTTGTATACATTGTCAGATGTAGTCACTCTACTGGATAGTTTAGCTTAAATGTTTTTTTCTTAGTTACAAGGAAGGGTTCATTGGTAGGGTATATTTCCAGAAATTACAAAAATGTAAAAAAAAAAGCATCAATAGAGTTAAAAAATGAAAAATTAGTAAGGGGAGGCTTCATAAAGGAAGTGAAATGTGATCTTGGCCTTGCAGTATAGTAAGATTTGAGATATATAGAAAAGGGAGGAAATTTCAAGTGTAAATAACACAGAGAGCAAAGGCACAGGGCCAATATCTTCTCTTTATAATATGTGCCAAAATAATGTTGCAGGGCAAAAGTTTGGCCCATGTTACTCCTCATCTCAAAAACCTTCACTGCTTCTCTTTTTTCTTCTAATATAAAATACAAACTTCTCAGTTTGACATTTGAGGTCCTTTATCATCAGGTTCCAATCCAGTGTCCTTGTATTAGTTAAAATTATTCCCCTCATTGACTCTACAGGGATAGTGATAAGGATGGCAATAGCAAAAGAGATGGGGGATAGGAATGGGCATAGAGATAAAGGTAGATATTGACTGTATGACCAGTTGAAATTGCTATAGGGAATTCCCAGATGACAAATTTCCCTCTGCCAATACAGGTTGGCACTTTCTTTCTGCAACTCCTAGTCTTAGAAAGTTAGCTAGAGCATTGTAAGATCAAGTGACTTGTCCAGGGTCACTCATTCCATATTTATGCTAAACTGGATAGACTGTCGACTGTCTCTTGCCTCCTTATATTCACATAGTTTGTACCTCATGCATGAAAGAATCTCTTTCCATTCCACTTCCTTCAAGATTCAGCTTAAGGGCATCTTCCTTGCAGCTTTCCTTGATTTCTCTAGCTTTTAGTGTTCTCTCCTTTCTCACACATTCTCAAAGCTCCAGGAAATGGGAGTGGGGTGATGAGGTGCTCCTTTCAGTTCCCCTCACTCTCTATCCTTTGTTATACTTGGAATCATTAAAGACTACTGGAAAATAGATTGACCTGAATTATAGAAATTTAGACTTAGACCTGGAAGATCCCTTAGAGTTCATCTAATCCAACACCTACATTTTAAAAATGAAGAAACTGAAATTCAGAGAATGGCATCCCAAGGACACCAAGATAGTAGGTAAAAATGGCAGAATTTGAATCCAAGTCCTCTGATTCTAAAGCTAGTATACATTCCAATCAATGGTACTGCCTTTCAACCAAGAAGACTTTGGTTTTACCATTGATTCATTGAGTTTTGGACATTGCCAATGGGTATGTGCTTTCCTTGATTATGTATATTTGTTACAAGGATTTTGTTTTTATTTTTATTTTTTTCCAGTGAGCTAGAGGGGAAAGAGGAAAAAGAGAAAAATAAATGTTTATTCATTAAAAAGTAAAATAAAATAAAAGTTTTATATTAAAAATTAACATTGCTAGCAGTTGTTAGGTAGGTGATCCTGGGTAAGTCACTTATCATCTCTCAGCATCACATTACCTATCTGCACAATGTAGGCAGTAATGCCTGAAATCGTTCTTCATTTTGTTGTTCTGGAGTTCAAATGCGATAAAGTAAATAAGCCTAAACATATATCTCTAGGACCAGGTGTCAGTGATCTCTTCTTGAGATGACTTAACATGTACTTTGTAGGCAACTAGTTGGTTCAGTAGATTATGAGTGTTGGACTTGGAGTCAGAAAGACTAGAGCTCAAATCCAGCATCAGCTTAGTCAAGTCACTTCAGTCTGTTTCAGGTTCCTCATCTGATGGGGATGATAATAGCATCCACCATCCAGGGTTGTTATACAGACCCAATGAGTTAACCTACAAAGCACTTTGGAAACCTTAAAGCTCTATATAAATGCTAGCAGCCGCCATCCTCCTCCTCCTCCTCCTCCTCCTCCTCATCCATCATCATCAACAGATTTCTTGTGCCTACAATTCAATCATCATTGCTCCAGTAGCATAGAAGTACCCTAGGGGATTGCCTCTAAAGGAGTAATGAATTTCCTGTCCTAGGAGGTTTTCAAGAGAGTATGGATTCTTTTCCTATACAGTTTAGACTAGAGGGCCAGTGAGGTCTCTATCAGTTGTTGTCACATTCTGCCTATTGGTAAATTCCATGGCAGAGATAGTTTGTCTTTGTATCCCCACGATCTGGTGTTGCCTTCCTCCTAGTAGCTTCTTTCTTTAAAGAGTTATTAAATGCTGCCTATTATATATCTAACAATCTGTCTATATAGCTACATACACACATGCATATACAAATATGCAATACACATGCACATGTGTATACATGTGTGTGCATATATGTATATCTATATGTATATTTATATGTATATATATTATTATATATATGATAACAAGCATTTATTTAGCACAGTAAGGAAGGCATATTACTTATATACAATACTTTAAAGAAATAGATGAAATATATTATATGCACATTATATACACGCATGTGATTTATACATGCACCATATGCATGTGTATGTGTGTACATATGTTGAATTAAATTAAAAGTACTTTATCAGAGTCAGTGTTTAATATTAGTTGTGCATCCATTGAATGTAACATCTATTTCCTGTTCCTGTTGACACCTCTGAACTTAACACTAAAATGCTTTACACATAGTAGGTCTTTGGTAAATATTCACTGAGCTAAATTGAAAGTGCGTGCAACCACTTCCGTGCCAAGTCCCTGCAGTGCCCTTTATGTGATGCTAGAGAAAAGTCTTAATACAAAAGGAGAGAACCCACACCCATAATTACCCACAGAATTGACTCTCAGATCAAGTAACAAAAATATCCCTGCTGGCATCTCTAGCCATTGAAAGCCAGAGAAGAAGATGCCCGCCTTAGCAGCTCAGAGCTTAGACACAGGTTTGTATAGAACGGAAGCATTTTTATAATACACAGATACATAAAAGGACTATGACAGAGCCCCCAGAATGCAAGAACAAATAATTACTAGGGGAAACCAGAAGACAGAAAGTTTGTCCACTTCTTTTCAGTCTTAACTGCTAAGGTTTTGCAGCTATTCAAGAAAGTTTCTGGCTTTGCTATTAGTGTGGGCTCAGAAAATGCATTAAATAGGAGTAAGAAAAGTATTGACCACAAGTTTCTGGGCCAAGGACTGCATATGGAACTTAGGAGGGGAATTAAAACACAACTGAACTTAAGAGGAAATGGATCATCTACCAAGCAGTTGCCTGAGCCAGAGCTGAGGTGTCACCATATACATAAATCATGGGATATTTAGTGCTGGAAAGGGACTTTAGAATCCAATTATCTCGATTTATATAGGAAAAAACTGAGGCACAAAGATATTAGGTGACTTTCCCATGACACAACTAGTAAGTGTCTGAGGTGGGATTTGGATCCAGGTCCACATGACTCCAAGTCACCATAATCATCCACATGAATTTATGTGCTAGACACTGCTGAGTACTAGTGATACAAAGAAAGGCAAAAAACCTTATGTCAAGGGTGGTGAATCGGAGGCCTCGAGGCCACATGTGGCCCCTCAGGTCTTCAAGTGTGGCCCTTTGATTGAATTCAATCTGTTCTGTGAAGTTTGGATTCAGTCAAAGGACCACACTCCCGGACCTAGAGGGCCACATGTGGCCTTGAAGCCCCAGGTTCCCCACCTCATTCTATCTACTACAAGCTTCTTTGCAACAATCCCCAGGTTTAGAAAAAGATATCTTTATTCAGGTATAAGGACTAGAAGGACAAAGAGGAGGAGGGGCATGAACAATGGACTGAGAGGTGAGAGTCTATCTCAGCTGGAAGGGGCATATTTGCTATTAGGGTTCTTCTAACCAGTGATCGCTGCCCATGTATGAATGGAAGAATCCATGGACAAGTGTCTATTGAGTACGTCCTAAGTGTCAGGGACAAAGAACTATAAGATACAGCCTTTGTTGGAAAGCAGGCCATTTACATCCAAGACGTTCTGTAATAACACAAGGATAAAATGCAAAAATACTAGAGATGCCTCACAGTACAGTAAAAAAATAAGAGATGAACTTCTATCATTTAGTGATTCTGGATTCTTGGGCAAATTATTGAACTACTCTGAGCCTTGGTTTCTTCATTCACAAAATCAGAATAAAAGCATTTGCCTCCCTCCATTGAAGTTCTTCTTTGATGCTCCACTGGGGTGTGTTGGTGGCCCTGTATTTGAGTTGGGGCAGTCTACCATTCTAGACAAGCTTCAAGCTCAGGACCAGTGACAGAAAGGCTATCCAACACCTGAAAATGTTACTTAATTAACATTCAGAGAGGCTCATCACTTGATTAATTGTGAGGTGAAGAATTTTTCACCCTAGGCATCTCTCAAAAATCATAAACCATCCACAAAATTATAGGACTACAATCTGTGTCAAGGAACAGCAGCACGTCTTTCAGGACACCAGCCCAGCCTGCAAACGTTGTCTAGGGGAAGCAACCCCTGCCCAGAGAGCCACTGTTTAGGTATCATGGGTACTAGTTGTCACTTGTCACACATATAAGCAGGTCTAGTTGAAATGGCGTTTGACCTGAGATTAAGAGAAGTCTGAATTCCTCAGGTGGGACAGATCACCACCACTACCTCAAACATAAGCTCCCCTTGAGCCCTATTGGAGATATTAAAGTACCTAGAGACACAAACATCCACCACTGCTACTCCCAATCAAGTTTCTAGACAGAATCTAGGGCCATTATTGGTGGTGGTGGTGGTGGTGGTGAGCAACTCTTGTAAAGGTGGAGTCCTTCATCTCTGCCACCACCAACATCAATTGCTGACCAGCTACCACCAATGGACCAGTAAGCCCAAGGGCCTGTGGGAGAGCACCACCCTACTTGCCTAGATATTCTCTAGATATATCCTCACTAACATCCATCATTGTGGAGGAGTGATCTCTAGCTACTGTCTCTGAAGGTGCTGAAGCTCCCAACTTCTCAGCTGCTACATCACTAAAGTCCTTTTCACTGTCAAATGGTTCGACACCAGAAACCAACACATTTTACTAATAGTTGAATTATTATCTGTTTGGTTGGACTTGCAATCAAAAAGACTCATCTTCCTGAGCTGAAATGCGACCTCAGGCACTTACTAGTTGTGTGACCCTGGGCAAGTCACTTCACCCTGTTGGCTTTAGTTTCCTCATCTGTAAATGAGCTGGAGAAGGAAATGACAAACCACTCCAGGATCTTTGCCAATAAAGCCCCAAATAGGGTCATGAAGAGGCAGACACAGCTGATCAGTAACAAAACATCAGTACACTCAGCATGTGTGGTCATCCTCAGAGTTGGCCTTCGCCCCCTAGTGGCAGACAGGCCTCCAACACCATAAGATAGATCATTTTCCCTTAGAATGATGCTCCAAATAGGGATCTGCCCAAAATGTTGGTCCAAGGATTTTCTACTACCCAAGGGCAACACCTCTGCAATAGGTTGGTGCCCATTTGTCTAAGGGGACCCAGGGACTCAGAGTACTTTTGCTTTTCTCTCTACAATGCAGCTTGGGTGCTGCTACCAGACCACATCTGCCCTGATCTCACACACAGGTGGGTGCCATCTCTGTGCTTTTATACTCACAGCTAGCAGGCACATGCCTCTGATTTGCATCTCTGACCCTGAGAGTATGGCTGGATTCACCTTTATTAAAACAGTGACTGGAGCCATTTCTTGAGTTGTAATAGTGAATTAAATAGAGTAGTTTCTCAATAACTATGTGTCTTTGACCTGATCTCCATGTCAACCTTTATTAAATGTTTCCTACATACCAGGTCATAGGGGACAAAGATATGAACAAGAATCTTCACTCTTGGAGGAGCTTACATTCATTCATCTGAGGAATAGTAGAGAGACAGCCTATATACAAATAAGCATAACAGAAAGTGATGGAGAAGGAGAGATATAGACAAGTGAAAATATGGAAGGGAGAAAAAATATCCAATTGGGAGAAATCAGAACAGCCTTCACTTCAGGGAAGTCCTTGGAGGAAGAAAGTTCTAAAAGTCATGAGGAGGGAGTGTATTCCAGGTTCAGAGGACAATGTTGGGAGAGGACCTCTCAAGTTGTGACTGGGAAGCAACTAGGATTAGTTCAATTTGCAAAGATAAAGAGAAGTCATATGAAGTAAGCCTGGAAAAATATTTTGGAACCAGATTTTAGAAGACCTTAAGCACCAGAGCAAGGAATTTGTACTTGATCCTGACCCATCTAGGGAGCCACTGAGGATTTTGTACAACTCTGGTGAATGCAGCCTTTAGGTCAGCTTTAATACCTTTAGAGGATTACTATCTGATGGGTATCACTTCTTAATCAAAGCTAATATGAGCATCCAGGTAGACGCTGTGCCCCATTTCCCACTGCTGTGAGGATTGGGGGCTCTTAAAACTCCTCAGATAGTTCAAGCTCAATCTGTCTCAGAGAAGGAAATGACTGTAGTTCAAGGCACAGAGGGTTACTAGCAGAGGACTAGTCTATGCTTTGTAATCACATCAGTAAGCATCTATTAAGTGTCTACCATGTGCCAGGCACTTTGCTAAGGACTGAATCTTCCTCCCTCCCTTCTTCTTCCTCCTTTCTATCTCTTCCTCCTTCATTTTTTCTTCCTTCCTTTCTTTTTTCCTCCCTTCCTCCCATGCTCCCTTCCTTCTAGTTCACAAGTAGATAACTAAATTTGGGTTTCCATGTTAACAAAATGAAATTTAATTTAGTTTTGTTCTCAGATAATTTTTTAGACTCAACATTTGCTTTTTAAATTAAGAATAAAGAACACAAAACTTTATCTTGATTATGTAAAAGATGACAAAAATAAAATTTAGGGTTCCATATTATGGCCATTTTAAAGGGAGAAAATGGGGAAAAGGTGAGAGACAAAGAAACATGCAGGAAAGGAGAAAAGTGGACAGAAAAAAACATAGAGGAAGAAAGAAAAAAAGGAGACCACCTAGGTGGTGCAGTGGATAGAGTGCTGAGCCTGGAGTCAGGAAACCTCTTCTTCCCAGGTTCAAATCTGATTTCAGACTCTAGTGTGATCCTAGGCAAGTCATTTAACCTTATTTTCCTCATCTGTCAAATGAGCTGGAGGAGGGAATGGCAAACCATTCCAGTATCTTTGCCAAGAAAATCTCAAATGGAATAACGAAGAGTTGGACATGACTGAAAAACAAACCAAACTGACCAAGAAATGGAGACTAAGTGTGAAGGTCAAGAAGAGAGTATGAGTGAAAATCAGGAAAAGAAGGAAGAAGAAAGACAGAGATACATTTATTAAGACAGTGAGAAGCTGAAAAAATGGGAAAGGATAGAGAAAGAAGGGAGGAGAGAGAAACTTGACAGACACACCAAAAAAGAGACAATAGAAATTAGAGAGAGGTTAAAGAGATTCTGAGGTACATTCAGGGGATTCTGCTAGTTATTTAGAGAATGTTATCACTGGCCTTTGAAGTTTTGATCAGTTGATTAATAACTGTTCACAGCTTCTTAACTGCTCTAATCCTGAAGCACCACGAACCTCTGCTTTAAATGGGACAGTCACAGTAGCATAACAAAGGGAAAATTATTCTCTCTGTGTTACAGCAGAAGCAGCAGTAGCAATATCATTGCATAGACCAGAAAAAATCAAGGAGAGAGATAGGCCTCATACTAGAATTTCCCCATTTCTGCTCTCCATGTTGTTTTTTCCTGTAAAAACCTTCCGGATTTTATGTGGGACTGATGCTCTTAACCCAGGAACCAAAGACACTTGTTTGGGTTATAGTCAATATCTGACTCTGTCTCTTTTTGACTTAATATCCACAGCTTTTTCATCATCAAAACAGATTCCTGGGTCTATATAACTTGTATACATTCTAGACTACCCAGTTGGCTCAATATATTGAAATCCAAGTTTCTAACCCCTCCATAGTGGACCTCATTTGAGCACTACTGGAAAGAGAAACCTAGTCATTATCTGTGACCAGTATCCAATCAGATACTTCCTGACAAACTCAATTCAAATCTTTTTCCTCCTGTGTCGACAGCTAGGACCAATAGGAAACCTGCTTCCTTAACTATGATCGTTTTCCTGGACAAGCATAGTGATTGGCATGAAGCAAATTAAAATAACAGCTCTGAAAGTGAGAGACAAGAAACCACAGTTAGTGTCAGGCCTGCATATCATTCACTTCATACAGGCCTTATTTGAGCAGAAATAGGCCAACGTTATGTCAGTTTTCGAAAAAAAAATACTGTCTTTTCAAAACAAACACATTAAGGGAAGATTATTCACCATCTATGTGTCAGGGAGGTAATAATAATGCCATTATGGCATATATGGATGTTCTTAAACAGTTTCATAGGATCTTCCATCTTCAAAAATTCTCCAATCTCAGTTAATTAATTAGCTCCCCTGTGGAACAGGCAGGGAGGATGTCGTCATTCTGGAAAAGGAGAAAATGAGATAGAAAGTGGTAGGGATGTCAAATAAGCATGAAGCTGGTTTACCAAGATGCTTCTCATTTTGTCTAAATTACTTCAAGGTACTGAAGAAAAAAATGTATTCCTCAAATCCCTTAAATGTCCGTCTAGCTCTGCAGTTTCTTTGGCCTAGTGAGTTCCTTGATCTATTGGTCCTAACATCTGAGGTTAGGATAGTGATGCGGAGGAGAAGAAAAGGTGCTGATGTGGAGTCAGAAGAGTTGAGTTCCAGTCCTGGATCAAACACTTCCTAGCTAGGAGAACATGAGGAAGTTATTTATTTTACCTCTCTCAGCCTCAGTCTACTGGCTCATAAGTGAGGAGAACAACAGCACATATCTCTCTCCCTCCCTCCACTTCACAGGCTTGGAGGAGGAAACCACTTTTCAATGCTTCTTAAATGTTATGAAAATGAGTTCTCATGATCATTATCATTCCAAGGTATCTTCAGCCTTGCTGACTTCACTCCACTTGAATCACTCGTTCCATTCCTTCCCTACCTGAGAATGAGACTTGATCCCTGAAGTCACCCTGAATTTGATAGACCAGCTTTGGCTTTATCTTCCTCTCCATTTAAAAGTGCTGGACATCTCCAGTCATTTGACTTTATATTTGTGCCCATCTTCTCCTTATATGTTGCCCTGAGTGACCATTCAGTTAGATAATCATGTTCTCATTTGAGATGACTCTAACCCAGGACAATAATTCCAAAAAATGAATGGAATGATGAATCACTTCCCTGGGGACTGAGAGCATGAATTCTGGGGTCCTTGTTAGCAAGGGTCTTAGTTTAGGTGGGGAGAAATTGGGCAGACAGCAGGATGGCTTGGGTGACTGGCTAGATAAGATGAGTAGCATGCTAAAAGGAGATGGATTTCCTGCTTTAAAGTTGTTTCTACAGCCTTCAAAGCTGTGCATTCTCAGCTCCTCCAAAGTTAAATGCACACAGGGAGAACTATAACTAAGGTGAGGCAGCAAGGGTTATTCCCCAGGGTATCAAATTAGGCACTGAAAATGCTTACTGTCCTTCAGTAGCATAGAAATGAAAAGAACTTAGTAACTTGTTAAAGAGAATAATTTTATAAATTAACTCACAACCAGATGGCAAACTAAGGTGCTATTCTCTTCCTCATACGAATCATCTAATCCTCACCCCAGTTGCTTCTTGGGTGTTCAGATATGCCCATGAATCATGTGACAGTGTCTCCTGTCAACTTCCCACCCCAGGAACAGTCTGTGATATTTGTCCCAGGCACAAAAATCCCTAGTTACAGACAAATGAAATTAGAGCATTGTGACAATTTGCTCAATAATTACTGCAGAAAGAGAAACATTTTAGCGTCAATCATCTTGACGATTCACCTGGAAGCAGGAGCATCATGAGAATTGTCCCGATTTTTGCCTCTTCCTTCCTTTGCCCCGAGAGGCTGCAGCAGCCTCCTGGTGCTCTTCTGAGCTCACATGAAATTAGATGAGCTGCAGGACCAAGTCCAGACAAGGAGAGAACATTTTTTAACCTTTTATTTAGAGATGGCTTTTGGTTCAGGTTCAGTTCATTAATTGGAAACAGTACCCGGGAGTGTGCATTAGAGCATTATAAACCAGAGAAGTGACTCTGTGTTGGTTTGATTTTGCCTGATTTTCAGATCCCATTTGTTGGGTATTTCAGTCCTTAGGTTCCCCATTTTCTGCATTTACTGTCTGTGATATCAGTAAGCACTGTCTGCATAAGTTCAATTACTTCTGCATTTTTCATTATTTCTTCAACTGCTTTCCAACATCCCTTCAGCCCACACGAACATATTCATTTCTTCAGCCTTCACAAAATACTAAGATATTAGGTCTCAACAGCCAAAGGTATCCATTAGAATAGCTGAAGAAGGCTTTAAGACAATTTAAATGACTTCTATGTGGATCCAGTGGGTCTTCCTTAGGGAAACTGTCATATGTATAGCTCCTTTAAGCTATAGGGGCAACCATAAAAATTACCAGCTACTTTGTATTCATGTTTCATGAGACTTTGAATACTGTTATTAATATTTTATTACAAGGTCATCATTCTTTCAATAATGAAATCAAAAAAACACCTGAATACATTGCTATGTTACTTTGGCCAAGTCACTCAATATTTCCTGACCTCAGTTTCTTCATCTTAAAATGAGGAAGATTAAGGTCTAAGGTCCCTCCCAAACCTAAAGCTATGATCTTGTAATTGAGACTGGGACTTAATTTCTTTTCTTCTCTGGGGGACTAAATTTCAATTTTATAATGAGAGTTTGTGGGAAAACAATTCAACATAGAGAAATTTGCTTTATGGGAAAAAATTTTTAGGAATGTATCAGTCTGCTCCTTAAGTACTTTTGAAAGCATTATTGAAAGGACCAGAGATTGAAATCTTCTACTGTATTTACAGGACAGATGCAATGTACACAGACAAGATTCTCTATTTAATTAAAATGACTTCACCTCTGACCCTGAGGGAACACTGCTGTGTGAAGGTCATCTTGCCTCTGTGGTCCTGTCAGTGCTAAGCTGCTTTCATGATCCTACTAATCAAAATGTGCCAAATATAGGCCTCATTTCCTCCTTCTTCCTCTTCTTTATTGGATAGGAACACCAGGAAGGGAACGGAGCCCAATTATTCACATTAACATATGATTTCGAGGTTGCCTTGGCCTCTGGTTGCTACAAAACTAATCTAGATTTGGATGAGTGCCTAGTGCTGTGCCTGGTATGTAGTAGGCACTTACTAAATGCTTGGTGATTGAATGATTAATGGTAGGAGAGAAACCTCACCCACTTTCCCCTGCTCCCAATCATTTAGAGTGCCTAATGCTATGGATGACAACCAATGTATATTACTGATTGGGGGAATAATTTCCTGAGCCAGCTGGGGTAATTAAACACCAGCTCTAGGGTTTTCTAATGTCAATGGCCTTAATCCCATCATTAAATCATAGAATCTGAGAGTTGGGAAGTAGCTTCAAGGTCACTGCCTCAAAGCATTTGAGCTGGATGGAACATTGGAGGTCATGTAGTCCAATGGCCTCATTTACAGATAAGGAAATTGACACCAAGAGATATCAAGTAGCTTGCCCAAGGTCACTCAGGTAAGTTACAGAGGGGAGATTTGAACCCTCGCCCTTTGACTCCTAAGCCAACAAGTTTCCTCTCAATGCCAAAATCCCCCCTGCAATATCCCTGAAAGGGTGTCAAGTCTGCCATTTATGGGAGGCAGAATCTAGGAGGAAATTGGAGATTTTAAATCTTTCACTAAACTATTCCACAAACTCTTTTGCCTCTGCAGTGAAACACTTCTAAAGGAACTTACAGGCTCAACCTGAAGAAGACAGTCCATTTTAAAGAAGGGGAAACTTGGCAGTCTTGCAACTTGCTTGACACAGGTCGCCAGGTGATAGATTTTTGGTCCCTCTCCACCTGGAATGGCTTCGCACTAGGTGCTTGGCTGTGAATATACTGCCCTTGTTTTATGTACAGTTCCAAGCATTTCTTGTTTGTGGTAGCTCTGGACTTGAAGCATAGTGGGAAAAGGAGTGGGAGGAGGGAGCAGCAGAGGGAGAAAGTGCCATAGACCCAGGAGACCTTATGAACTATGGAGGTAGTTTGGACTTGGCGTTAGATAGTTAAGTGAGAATGAAAGAACTTTGAATGGACCATCACCAATAAATCAAAAAGCACGTGCTAGGTGATAGGTGCTGGGGATATAGGCAAAAAGGAGCTGGCAATCTATTATGGAAGATAGCACTGTATGTATAAGCCTATGCAAATAATGTATACAAGGGAATTAGTGATTAGGGAGGCTATAGAAGTTGGGGGAGGAATATTTGGAGAAGGTGACATCATTCTCACCACAAATTGATCAAAGCTATCCTCAAGGTCCCTCAATCTACTCAACCACTTGTCCTTGGAGGTGGGAAACTAGCTGGTTTATTTTACTGAGCCTTTATAATTCAACATAAGAAACAGGAATACCATAGTAATCAATCATTTATCTTTGCCTTTAAAGTTTCAAAAGAAAATTCATTTTTATGGGGTTGGGGGTGGAGCCTTAAGCTACATTTCATCTGAGCCTAGCTAGTAGCAGGTGGTCATCTTAGAAGAGAAGATGGAATTAATCATAAGGCTTAGAAAGGTAAGTGAACCAGATAAGCAACCAACTAAAACCCCAAACTTTGTGCTCTACAGATGCTGTCAACCTCAAAGATGAGTCAATCCAGGCTAGAGCTTGGATTGGATCCAGAACACAGGTTTCTCCCTCACATACTACACCTTATTTTCCCTTTTCCATTTTCCCTCTTCTGCTTTCAAATTAGTTAACATATGTAAATCAATTTGCAAACCTTAAAACACCACATAAATATTTATTGTTATTATTAATAGGATTATGATTCTGACAGGCTGTAGTTCCTCCGCACAGGGGGAAAGGTGGAGAGTGAGCACATTCGATGCCCCTCCTTCCCTAAGGGAGGATCAGAGGCACATTAGGGGGTAGCAAACATTGGACCTCCAATTTTCCTTCATAGATCTTTGCTATCTACTGCATTTTTCCTTTAAAAGGAAAATGGGGGAGCAGAGAGGGAATGGAACGACCTAATAGGCTTCGGGCAAGTCTCACTTCCCTTTTCTAGGAAAGAATATCCACCACTTTCTCATTATTGCCCCCTCACCCACACAAACTAGGGAAATGGGCGTAGAAAACTCAAGTCAATACAAGAATGACTTCAGCCCTGCCTAACACTCTCGTCCCTTCCATCCCTGCCCCAGGTTTGAAGAGGCTCCGGCTAGAGATTGAGAGGAGAGCATCTGCTTGAGGAAAGCTGCCCTCTCCTCTGTCTTTGTCTCTTCCTTCTAGTCGTCTCTCTAGGTTGGGACTCTGCAGCAGCAGCAGCAGCAGCCCCAGCAGCAGCAGCCCCAGCAGCAGCAGCCCCAGAAGCAGCAGCCCCAGAAGCAGCAGCCCCAACAGCATCAGCAGCTACAGGACGGAAGAGACAGCAGAGCGCGCTCCGGGAGCCTGTGGTAGCTGGAAGGAGCGATCCCGGGAGCCTCCTCCCAGCTCCGCAGCCTGCCGAGATGCTCCTGCGGTTGTAGCGCTCATCGTCAGCCCTCGGCCGCGGCGGCAGAGGGAGGAGAGGCTAGCGGCCGCCCCACAACCCCAGCTGCCTAGCCTGGGCGCAGTGGACTGGCTGGCTGGCGGGCAGCAGCCATTGCACTTGCCTACTCCCCCCCTCCTCTCCGCGCACACACACACACACACACACACACACACACACACACACACACACACACACACACACACACGCACACACACGCACACACACACGTCCACGCAGTCACAGACACACAGGCGCACAAGCGCGCCACACACACCCCCTCCCCCGTACCCCTCTCTTACAGTGCGCCCTCCTCCCCTCCGCCCCCACCTCCTCTCCAAGGCGCCGCTCCGATGGAGCAGCTAGCCTGGCACCGTGCTGGCGCAAGGTAAGATCCAGCCGCCTGTTGCTTTTCGCTGCGCCCGGCCCGACTCCTCACGTGCGCCCCCACAGCGGGCTCGCCATCCTGCGGGGAAGGATGGCCAAGTGCGGCTGGCGTTCTCTCAGTGCCTCCTAGATAAATACGGGCTTGGGCATGGCGGGGAAAGGGGGCGGGGGGTGGAGCGGGGCGAGCTCACTGGAGAGGCTACGTGGGGGCCGGGAGAACTCCCCGAACTTTTGGGCTGAGCTGCGGGTGCTGGGGGCCTTCCTCTTAAGTTACCTGGTGAGTTTCCCTGAGATGCCCTCCTCCCGTCCCCCAGACAGCAGGCATCCCTCCCCCCTGGCGTGTGTAGTGCAGGGAGGCTCCACTCCGCAGGGCGTCTCGAGGTCTGCATTTGGGACTGAGCAAAACAAAATAATACTGAAGAGAAAATAGAATCTGAGAGGTGGGGCCGAGGGGGAGGGAATGGAAGGAGAGAGGGAAGGAGAGTGGGAGGGAAGAAGGAGGCGACCAGGGATTGGGAAGCAGCCCCTCGGCCGAGATCGGCCAGGACCCGGCATGGGGGGCTGGGCCAAGGGAAGTCCAACCTCCCCCCCTTCCCCGACATTTATTGGTTAGTCAAGTTGTAGCTGCTGGCCGACTGAGTCTCTGAGCCTGGACCAGGGCTGGTGTGTGCACCGGCAACTGCGAGAATACAAATCAGGGGGGGTGGGGTAAGTAAGTGCTTGGGGTTTGGAGAGGCTGAAGCTGGGCGGGGGGCAAGCGGGCTTGGGTGAGCCTTGGGTGACAGCCCAAGTCAAGAGGCTGACGGGTGCCAGGGGAGGGGGGTCTGGGACGCTTCATATGCGGGGAGGGGGGGGAAGGGAGTAGGGTCAGAAGTGTGCGGGCGTGTGTGTGTGTGTGTGTGTGTGTGTGTAAATCGCTGCAGGAAGGGTTCTGTGAAGCAAAGAACACAGGAATTCAGAGTAATAGAATTTTAGAACCCAAGGAGCCAGAGAAGTGCTCTGGAGAGAGGCGATAACGCCTTCTGTTTAAGGGAGGGTGGGGGGAGGTGGGGAAATCATCCCACAGGAATAGGAGGAGAGGTGGGAATGATGCTTGTGGTGTTAGAGGTGGAGATGGTGTGAATGTGTGGGGTGATTATACATGGAAACAAGCCTTGTCTTTCATTGACTAAACATCATGGTGCTTTACATTTTGAAACACCCCTAATCCTCTTAGCTCCCGCTTCCACTCCCCGTACACCTTCCCAGCTCTTTTTGTAGTCTCCCAATCCCCCTACCCACCCACCCACTGCTCTTGTCAGGGCTCCCAGGCACAGTCTCTGCCGGGTGCTCCAGGTGCTATGCCCGGCGCTGCAGGCGGAGGAGAAGGAAACGCGAAGTTCCGAGCTTCTAGGACGAGGTTAAGGCTGGGTGGGGGTAGGAAGTTCTCCAGTAGCCGGGGCGGGGTTTGGAGAGGGGAGAATCTGTGGATGGTGGTCTAGGGAGTGGGCTACAGCTAGATACCTCACCCTCACCCCCTGCATTCCTCCTAAAGAGGATCACACCTGGGTGAAGGGAGAGGGAAAAGGGAAAGGGAAAGCCTCTAAACTGGGAGAGGCATGTTTCTGGAGAAGGCAGTTTATCTGCTGTTTGGAACTAGGGCTTATCCTGATCTGCATTCTGAAGTGGAGAGAGGGGCTATAGAAAGCAGTGATCTGAACAGGGAGGGCACAAGGTGGGATGGCCGAGGAGTGGGGGTGGTGGTGAAAGGCTAGGCAGGCAGTACCTCCCAGACTCGGGGGAAGGAGGGGTTTTCTGGGGACCACTTTGTCGTCCGCCGCTAGTTGCAGGTTCCACCTGGAGCTGGGGAGAAAGATGCTGCAGGTTGAGATTGGAAAAGGCGCGGCCGAGGTTTTCTCCTCCTTCTCCTCCTCCTCCGCCTCTGGCTACCTTAGAATAAAAGGCACGAATAGCACCAGGCGGCGGCCCAGGCTGCAGCAGGAAAAGCTTTAGTCGCCCCTCCTCCTTCTCCTGCCTGCTGCCCGCCTAGTCTGCCACCTGCCCCCCTCTACCAGGGGCCCCACCGAGGCTCGGGTTCCCGAGCTGCAGCTTGGAGCTGGGCTCCCCTGGGCGGGGAAACACCGGGCTTAACCCTCCCCTCCCCGGAACCGGAGGAGGAGGCGCACACCCCTGGAGGGGAACGGCCGCCTAGGAGAGGCTCACCTTCCTCCCTCCCCCAAGCCTGAGCTTGCAAGGTGTTGGGAAGTTTTTTTCTTGGAGGTGGGGCATAATTGGTGGCCGGGAGGAGTGGGGCTGTGTGCATCTCACAGCCCTCAGGGTTTGGGTTTGGTTTCAGAATCTTGACAGGTTGACCCCTGGGAGTTCACTCTCGTCTCCACTTCCATTACTTCAAGGGAAAACCAGGACTGGGGAAACCTCTCCTCCTCTCCCCTCCTCCTTTCCTGGCCTCGTGCCAGTACCGCCCTGGCCCTTCTGGAAGAGAAAGCCACATCCCCTAGGCCTCTTAAGAGAAATCTCGTGCTTGCCATCCCTCTGTCCCAGGGAGAACCCCTGAAAGTGATTTCCTTGCAACTGATTGCCTAGGCATTTCCATGCTGCTTGGCTTCCAGAGATGCTATGAGCTCCAAGAGACCCAAGGAAGTGGGAAAAGGGGAATTCCCATGTTCTGTGTCTTCTCCCAGTGTATTTCCTGCGCATATATACCTGATCTGTTCTGTCGGGATGTCTATGTAACCATCTTAAGCCCCTCCCATTCAGGCTTGATCTTAAATTGCCTAGATAATTTGGAGAAAAGGAAGGAACTAAGTAAGGCCTGCGTTACTCAGACATTTACTTAAACATCCGTTTTTTACCTGCTCTGGCACACGCTTTATACAGTCTTTCCGTGAATAGGCTAACTGGAGGTATCATCTACTAATGCGTTCTAGCACCTAGGACAGTGCCCGCTACATAGTAGGCACTTCATGAAAGATGACTGATTGAATTTTGGCTTTAGTCATCTGAAAATAGCCACCTCACTCTGCCTGTGAGGACTTGCCCAGACCACGGCTGATTCATGAAAGCAGATTTCTTTAGATCTAGATATTACGGATGCCAACCTGTCATTTTGCTACAAGGAAACTGAGTCCAGCAGCAGTTTAACAGATCTGAATAGGACCAGACAACTTGTAAGTAGGGGTGGTGTGGGGAGATCAACTGTGAATTCAGGTTCTACTGCCTGGTTTATAAAGCATTGAAAATAATTAGCTTATTTGATCTTCACTATCTTGAGGTTTAGTCCTTCTGGGGTTTTTTTATCCCCATTTTATAAATAAGGAAACAAGGTCAGAGAGGTAAAATCACAATTTCCCTATTCAATAAATATCAGATGTGATATGAGGACTGGGTTACCTTCCACCAGTCCCTCTGCATCTTTAAGGACAAGCTACTTGAATACTTACCAGGGATGATGTAGAGGACTTTTAGTAGGCATGGTAGGTTAGCCTAAATGGCCTGTGAGGTCCCTGCTTACCCTGAAATTCTGAGATTCAGACTCCAAGCTCCAAATGGTCTGCTCATCGCACTTCTTTACTATGACAACAATAGCAATAGCTGACATTTATGTAATACTTAAAAACTTGCAAAAGGCTTGACGTATGTTACCTCATTGGATCCTCAAAATACACCCTATGAAGTATTCTCTCCAATTTTCAGATGGAGAAACTGAGGCTGAGGGGTTACTTGACTTGCCCAAGTTTCCACAGTAAAAAGACACATCTAGGTGCTCTGAGCCTCAAATTCAGCCCACCTTCCACTGCATTAGGCTGACTCCCCCCTTTTTGATGTGTGAGAAAAGGAAGTGGGTAGGAAAAGCATAACGAATAGAATTCCCAAATCCAGTGCTTTTTCTGAGGCCTCTTTGCTTCTTGTGCAGAGCCTGTTGCTTGGTGGAGGGAGGATGGGGTGGTCAGGAACATGAATCCTATGGAGGGGACCCTGAGGCAGTAGCAAACTCCCAAATAATGCCTATCTAGCAAGCTAGCTCTTTCTCTACCCCTTGAGCATGCCTAGTTGTGTGCAGCATAGAATTTCAGTTTTACATCTAGAAAGGACCCTCTGCAGAGGGCATCTAGACTCTCCCTTTCACAGTTTACAGCTAAGGACCCTGAGGTCAGCATGATTTGTATTCACAACCTGTTAATGGCCTGGCCAGGCTTAAGTCCATATTCCATTCACTGGCTCCTGCTCCTTTGCGCCTTCTCAGAATGTGTTTATGTTTAGAAATGTTGTATTTCAACATTTAAAAACACAATGGAACCTTTTTTTAAAGTCAAACTATTATTCAGGCAGTTTCACTAATATAAGTGGTTTGGGCAGGATGAGAAGGAAAGCCAGGCCTTTTGTCAGACTGAAGCCTCAAAAAAAATCTTGCAAGAATTTGTGAAATTGCATCAGAAAAATAATAGCACATATATTCAGCAAAAATTGAGGAGGAATGTCCTAACACAAAAAAATGGAAAGGCTTTACAACTATGTCATAAACTCCTTCCCTTAGATGAATAATAACCCTTGCTTTCCCCATCCTGATCCCCACTTTTTTTAGCATCACAGCATCTTAGATCAAAAACTAAAATTGACCACAGAGGACATATAATCAAATTCACTCATTTACAGATGAGGAAACTGAGGCCCATAGAAGTTAAATGACTTGCCCAAAGTCACTCAGCTAGGAAGTGACAGGTGGAATTTGAACTCAGGCCCAGTGATTCTTCAAATTTAGCTCTCTTTCCGTTGCCTTCTCCCTCCCTCAGATCTAATTCTACATGAGGAAAGGTACAATTCACAATTCAAAGACCAAGATTCATTTGAGAATATAGAGTTTTAAATGATCATATTTGACCCTGCTTCTCTGACCTTTGTTTTAAGAAAAGATTGAGACAAAGGTGAGGTGAGGATGCCTCGAAAGGTTAAGTGTTGAAAGAAGGAAGAATTTCCCCTCTGAATTTGAAGGGAGCTTTCTCCAAGTAACAATTTTCTGCCAATCATTCAGGTTTTAAAATCATTCATCCAGAGCTGGCAGGGACCTCAGAGGCCATCTAATTAAACTAACTCTCTAATTCTACAGGTGAGAAAACTGAGTCTTGAGAAGTGAGTTGCCCAAATATCTCATAGGGCCTATTTGTGTCTTCAGGTGTCTTCTGGGACCAAAGAAATAAGGACCCACTGTATAATTTCAATGGGTGTTGTTAAGACCCTGGTAGCAGTAATGTAGTTTCTCAGCCACAGGACTGAATTCTTCACTTGGAGCCAACCCAACACATAGGTAAGCAGGACTCCAGCAGGAGAGTGTGGGAGGTGGTTGGGCCAGGTGCCTGTGGTTTTCATTTCTGCAGCCTGTTTGGAGAAGTGCTGGAAGCGACATGAATTAAAAGCCTCATTTAAAAACATCTAATACGAAAGGACCAAGATAAAGGAAATAGCAACTTGGATCATTTTCTATTGATTAGATGAATTATCCGCAGTTCTGGTTCTGAAATAGCCCAAGGTAGGAGTTCCCAATCTTTTCAGTTTGTGATTGGAGTGGAGAACTTTAGGAATTACTTGCTGGGAAATCTTGTTAACAAGACACAGATTGGAATTCATGCTGACAGATTTTTTATCTGGGGACATCAAAGTGCAGATTTCCTTCCCTATCTGGACACTCCTCACATCTCCTAAGGCCAACAGTGATGGCTGACCTGAAATGAATCATATCAAGGGGTAGAAGCTAGAGCACTGGACTTGGAATTAGGAAGACCTGGGTTTTGATCTCACCTCAGACACTTAGTAGTTAAATGACCCTATGCAAATCACTGGAACTCATTTCTCTCATCTGCAAAATGAATTAGATTCAATAATCTTTATAGTTCCTTCCAGCTCTAAATAAGTTATTATCATTTGATCTAGTTGACGATGGCTAAGAGCAAAATTCAATTTCATAAACATTTATTAAGTGCCACTACGTCCTTTCCCAGCTCTCAATCTATGAATCTAGCACAGCTGACAAAGAATGTTCTGTATCTTGAGTCAGAAGACTTGAGTTTGAATCCTTCCTCTTCATTGTTTATTATCTATAATATCCTGGTCTCAGGTTTTGAATTTGTAAAAGAAGAGAATTGGGCTAGATATTCTCCAAGGCCCCTTCTAGATTGGCAAAGTGAATAGAGTGCTAGACCTGGAGTAAGGGAGATCTGAGTTCAAATTAAGCCTCAGCTACTTACTAGCTATGTGATCCTGGGCAAGTCATCTAGTCTTTGCCTCAGTTTCTTCACTGGTAAAATGGGAATAATTATAGCACATACCTCACAGGGTCATTATGAGGATTACATGAGATAAAAACCTGTAAACATTTTGTAAAATTTGAAGCAATAAAGAATTATAATTATTATGACACTTGTAAAGCTTTCTGAAAGCTGTATATATAAATGTTAGCTATTATCATTTAACTCTAAAATGCTATTTACAAGCCTAACTTTGGCAGTTTGGGACCCATCATTGATTGTCTCCAATTATCTCAAGGGATATAAAAAATTTAAATCTTAAATAAATTTTAAGTTTCTCTACTAAAATGTAGGTCTTTTGGGACAGAAGAGAGAGCACTATCTAATTAGACAATGATGGGGATGACAAGTCACCAAAGACTGAGAATTCTTGGATTTGCCAGTGTTTCCCAACCCAATACCCCATAGGCAAAATTTTTACTAACCTGCAAAACTTTTACAACCAAAGGCCCTTACTTCTTAAAAACAATACTTAAAACAACATCAGTCTTTACCTTGGCCTTCTCTTCATTCTCTCTCCATCCCACCTTTTCCCCTTTACTTCTCCTCTTGCCCCACGTAACCCTGTATTTCTTTGTTTTCAATGAAGAATCCAGGTTTTTCCCCATTCCTTGATATTTTGTAAGCTGGGAAACATTGTACTAGACTGAAGCATCTGAGGAATACATTATGATTTTCTAATTGTCTACTGGAGAAAAAAAGATGTGGAACTGGGTAAAGTTGAAGTACCACAAAAATAATTATCAAATCTTGTACAAAATTTCTAAGTACTTGTAGATTTAGAAAGTTTGTTGTCTGATGGGAGAAATTAAGATTAGTGGTGCTGACAGGACATGATTGGGTTATAATAGATTATCCACAAAATACATCTTTGCTCTTAATATTGTAGATACGATGTTAAGGGCTAATTAAGAAAAAAATACCCTTTTTGTTACCCTGGTTCTCTGACCCTGAAGAGGGCATGGGGTAATCATACAGAGGAATAAGCTTCATGTTATATTGCCAAAGTTAAAAGTAATGAAAAGAATGAAAATCCTCTGATTCAGGAAGCAATGTTTATATAGGCTCCTTCCAGGCACGTGTGTCTTTTCTAATTCACATTTGAGGTTTGTCATCTTTGAAAAAAAAAGAAGAAAAAAAAGAAGAAAAGGGGCAGAGTATCTGACCTTGAGCTATTTTTAATAGAAAGACTTCTGAGAGCTTGGGTAATGAGGTTCTTAGAAAAACTGTTTAAAGAAGATGGTGGGAGAAAAAGGAACAAAATTACTAAAACTGAAGTGGGGTTCTAAATTAAATTCAGATGAGTTTGGTGGCAGAGGTTTTATCTTGGATTAAAAAAAGAGAGATAATATTAGAAGCTAGGTTAGAAGCAATAAATGGGATTGATCAACTGTATTTAACCTGGATGTTACCAAATGGAATAAAAGCCTAAACATGCTTTTAATGACTAATAATAACAATAATTGGTGTTTGCAGTTGCTTTACCCTGACAAGGGGCTTTACTGTGTTAATATTCTAGGTATTAGCATTTGCAAGTGTTTGTTTGCTTTGTAAGTGTTATCTCAATAACACTTTCCTTAAGGCATCGAGAGAGAGAGAGAGAGAGAGAGAGAGAGAGAGAGAGAGAGAGAGAGAGAGAGAGAGAGAGAGAGATCTTCTTATAGAGAAGATTTGGCAAACTCCTACTTTTTTTAAAAAAGGTTTTTCATAAAATATACATATTTTCTTGAGAATTCAGTCTCTAGGCTGCCAATCAAGTAAAAATATTTTTCTTCCTCAACATTATAAACAAAAGTAGGTGTTAAAGCCAGATGATAAAATTTTAAAAGGAACAACTTAGTAAGTTTAAATATTCTTCCTCAGGGAGGGAAAATAATATTAGTAGAATTCATATTTTCTAATTGGAAGTTCTTTCTTAGGGGATTGTCAATAATTATTTGTGCTAATGTTTATAAAGCATTTTGTAAACCTTAAAATGCCATACAAATGTCTTTTATTCTTATCATTGAGAGGCAAAATGTTGAAATTATCTGTTTAGAACTAATAATACTAATATCTAGCATTTATGTAACATGCATGCAAAATGCTTTCCATACATTATCTTATTTGGTTATATCACAATAACCCTGTGAAACTGACACTTTTGTGCCCCCATTTTAAAATTGGGAAACTGAGGCAGACAGAGGCTGACTCACCCAGGGCTACACAGCTAGTTGGTATCTGAGACTAGATTTGAATTTAGCTCTTCTTGACTCAGTGTCAAGTGCTCTATCCAAGCTACCTAGAAAGACCTGGGATCAAGCTCTCTCTCTGACAACTACTGACTATGTGACCTTGGATAAGTCCCTTAAACTTTCTAGTACCTTAGGGAACCCTTTATGGCTGTGTTGCAGAAGATGAATATACATTGGTGGAGGTAATTTCCTCATTTGGAAAACTCTATACCAGTGAAATCACAGGTTTGGTCTGCCACACCTCTCATATGATTAGCATGTCAATATCATCCTAGGGAAAGATCCCTCTGACTACAGGTGTTTAAGAAAGTATATTTAGTGCATCTTTTCAGAAATAAAATCGAAATAAATATTATGAAAGAAATAAGTCATTTAAAGTTATACTAAAGCCCTGAAAGATACTTGACTGGCTAGAACAAGTGTGGGGAACCTACAGCCTCAAGGCCATATGTGGCCCTCTAGGTCCTCAAACTGTTTAGATTCAGTCAAAAAGCCCCACTTGAGTCCCGAGAGGGCCACATGTGTAGACTTGAGGCCTCAGTTTCCCCACCCCTGGACTAGAGCAAACGTTCCTGAAATTAAAGGTTGGCTATAACTTCCCATTCCTTAATTGGAGAGCCAATAGTTTATCTATGACTAACTTCTTTAGAATCAGATTGCTTCAAGAAAACTTGCATGGGGTGGGGTGTAGGGTTGTCCTGTGATTATATGAGATTTACATAGCTAGAGGGTACTTGGATCTCCCTGGATTATATAGCCAATATTTTCCTCGGTTGAGAGTTGGTATGAAGGTGAAGGGCCTTCATACACTTATCCACAGCGAAAGCATAAAGGTCAGACATGGAACCTTCCCCTTGCTCCCACCTGGTCCAGCATCTCCCTTTTATAAAGAAAGGTTGTAATTTAGAAAAGGCTCAAAAGTGGCTAAGCAGTCTTTTCTCTTATTAACACCAGAGTCAGTGTGCACAGACCATGGTCATTTGCATGACTAGTGACTCCATAGATTCCTGGCCAGAAGAGATTGAGTGCTGGCTATTCTTTGTTTTATGTATAAGATATAAACTTGTACCTGCATAAGGGTTGAGCCAACATCTACAGCTGGTTTAAGGGAGCATGGAGAGTAGATTTAGGGTTCACTTTTATGCTTTTCAGTGGTGGCTTTAAATTGCTCTTGTAAATCCAAAGTTAAAGAAGCAAAGTGAGAAACCCTTTCCACTATACGGGTGAGCATCACTTTGAAACAACAGTCAATGGGCTAGGCATGTCCACCTCTAGGCAACTGCACCACAAAGATCAGACATCATGAAGAAGTGTTAGGAAAAGAGAGGTGGATGGTTTTGGTTATTATGTATTCATTGTATGTCTATTATCATCCCCTCTCTTCACCGAAGTTCATAGTTCCTTATAAAATCTTGTTTTGTTTATACACTGAACTATTTGTTTGTTAAGGTCTTAATAAAAAAAGAAAGAGAAAAGAAGGAAGGAAAGGAATAGAAGGAAGGAAGGAAGGAGGGAGAGAGGGAACAGAGGGAGGAAGGCAGGCAGAAAGGAAAAAAGGAGAGAAGGTTGGAAGGAAGGAAAGAAAGGAGGGAGAGAGGAAGAGAGAAAAGAAGGGAGGGAAGGAGGAAGGTTGCAGACAGAAGACCTGAGCTCAAACTCAACTTTTGTCACTTAATGCCTTTGGGACATTCAGACAAGCCACTTAACTTGTCTGGTATTGAACTTCCTTGTTTATTATAATAATTATTTTTAATAATAATATTGGCCTTCTGAAATCCCCCTTGCCTCTAAACCTATGAGCCTATAGAAGTGTGGTGAAGTGAATAGAGAGGCAGCCTCTTGGAAAGACCTGAATCCAAACAGCAAGTAGACAGGAGGTAAGATTCTGGATTCCAGATACAAGGAATCTAGATGATAAAGTGGATAGAGTGCTGAACCTGGAATTAGGAAGACCTCAATTTAGATCCATCCTCACACTGGCTATGTGACCCAGAGCAAGTCACTTAATCTCTATCTGATAACAGCAACTATGTCCCACAGTTGTGAGGATAAAATGAGATTAATATTGTAAAGTCCTTTGCAAATTTGAAAGTGCTTTGTTAGTTTCATCTATCACTGTTATTTTTCTAGAGAATGAAACAGAACAGAAATGGGCTAGAAAAAATGAGAAGAGCTTTAGCACATGGAAGTACAGATTTTAGAATTCACTGAGGAATGTGTGTGTGTGTGTGTATGTATGTATGTATGTATGTATGTATGTGTGTGATAGACCAGATATGAGAAAAATTTCTTGAGCTGCCCGAGATCATTCCCAGACTTTCCTTGACCCACGGAGCACAGAGGAAGTCCTGATGGTTGAAATCCACCAGTACAGTCAGTTCTGTGTCATTGATCAAGAAGCTCAATTTTGTCCTTCATTTTCCAGGCTTTGTTTTTTCCCCTCCATTTTATCTATTTCTTTTTAATTTTAAACTTAGCAATCACCAAATAAAACCTACATTTCTATAAGCACTGTAGAATTGGAGAATAATATACATGAAACTATACATCTCTATTGTAGTGAGATTGTTTTCTTCTTAAGTAGATGATAAATTTAAAATGTCATGTTTCAAAACCATTCTGTTCATTCTTTCTTCCATCTTTTCACATTCTCTTTGTGGGAATTCAACAAGTTTCATGGTTTCTTATACCATCTTTTTCTTTGCTCCTCTTCATATTCTGAGATGTTTGATCACTTCTTAAGCAATCATTCCCTGGGTTGCTGCCCAGTCTCCTGTTGTCACTGTCAGTATATACTAGGAGTCCTTTTCCCAGCTGGGCATTGAATCTTGTGGCACCTCTAAGGTGATTTTCATTTGTTTCTGCTTCTAACTTGTGACCTGGAGATTTGCCCACTATACCTTGGTCCTGTCCAAGAGGTCTATGGAGAAATCCTTCCAGGGGGAAGAGGGGAGAGTGGAAATGTTTCTTGGATCATATAAAACTTCTGTTAGAAGGAGGAGGATGTTCTTTTCCTCTTTCAATTAGATAATTCATGAAGAATGTCAGTCTCACCTAGATAGACTGAGTTGAAAAACATTTTCAAATTTCCCATTAATTATGTAAAATTTTTAAGGCATAATTGTGTAGTAATTTGACAACTGACCTCTTTGGAAAACCTGGATTCAAACCCCACCTCTCACAAACACTATCTGTCCAACTTAGACAAGCCACTTACCTAGGCAACTCTGTAAGCCTGTAAGGGGTAGACCATGTGCCAATAAGCGATGGTTAAGAGATGTTTGTGTTAGGAGCTCCTTTACCAATGAAATAACAGGTCCAGTTACCTATTGATAGCTATTTCAATATCAGTAATGATATGTATTTTACATATGTATATACATATATATATCTGTTTGTGTGTATATATGTATATATATACATATGATATTTTACAATATTTGACAGTTTGCAGATATTTTTTGTACAGTCATTTGAGTTTCACAGTAACCTGGCTATTTACTATTTCTGTAGTACACAAAAGGAGCTAAGACTCAGAGAGGTAATTGACTTGCCCATAGTCACAAAAGCTATTGGGTCAGAGATAGGATTCAGATCTAGACCTTCCAACATTCAAGGTCACATCTTTTGGAGTAGGTCATGTGTCTTCCTCATAGTATCATAGAGTCACCTTCCTTCCAGATTCAATCCATTGGTAGTCATCTGGTGTTTTTGGTTTCATCTTCTTTGCCACAAGAGATGAAGCAATTGAACAATGTGCTGTAAAGATAGCAGGTAGCAGGAGGAGGGATAGGAGAGCAAAGGGGCTGGTTCTCTCATGGGCTGGGTGATTAGCTCATGAATAGTTGTGAGGGCACAGTGGTTATGACATTTTGCTCATTGAGTGCCACCCAACAGATGGCTCACATTTGTCCCATGTTGGGGAAAAAAAGATAACAAAGTGTTCTTACTGTTGGGACTCCTTTGAGTTGCTCAGTTATGACTAGTCAGGTGGAACTTGATTAACAGAAGACTGTGTTCTCCTGATGGGTGGCATCTGCCTTTCTATTTTATTTTTTTTAAAGAATGAAGATGAAATCTCACTCAGATGACATTTTTCCTCACTGAGAAAGTGTCTATCCCTGTCTGTGACAACACCAAGTTAGATCTCAGGATGTGGTTGACCTTGAAAATGTCATCTGGTCTGTATGATTATGGGGTGAGAGGAGACGATGCCCAAAGTTCCATCTAGTTGTGCTATTCTGTGATTCTTATAGCAGTTATTAGCTGCCTCCCTAGAGCTATTTAAGGCCATGGAGTATATTTCAAGAAAAATGGAAAATATCTGATCACTCCCAATCAACTGCATCCTTATGTGTGCTTGAAGATGATTATTGTTGTAGGGTTTGGGACTGTAAGGGATCTTAGGGATCAACTAGTCTGATTCCCTCATTTAAAAAAATCAGTAACTTTTGTTTTAAAATCATCCATCCATCCTAATATATCCCTATCCTCTTTGACTCCCAGAGAATCATTCCTTAAAATAAAAAATTTTAAATTAAAAAATAGTTCGGTAAAACTAGCCATCAGCTCAACCAAGTCAAAAATTATAGGGTTCCACACTCATAGTTCTGCACCTTTGCAAAGTGGGAAGGAAAGTGCATCCTCATAGTCCTTTATCAGGACTGATCTAGGTCATTATAATTTCACATTTAGTTTTGACTGACTTGTTGTTGTTCTGACCATTCCCAGTGTTTTATTCCTTGTGCATATTGTTTTCCTGGGTTTACTTCACTTTGCATCAGTTCATCTAAGTCTTCTCTAGTTTCTCTGTATTCTTCACTTTTTTTGTTTCTTACACCATGGTAACATTCTATCCCATTCACTTACCATGCATAGATATGTTTGGCTGTTCTCCAATCAATGAGCATCTTCTTTGTTTCCAGTTCTTTGCTATCATACAAAATGCTGCATAGTTTAGTGCACATGAGACCTTCAAAAAATCATTGATTTCCTTGGTCAACTCTTTCATTTTACAGAGGGAGAAATTGAAACTTAGACAATGGTAGTGACTTGTCCAGGGTGACACAGAAGTCAAGTAACAGAACTGGAACATCACTCTCTTGGCTCCCCTCTGCTTTACTCTCCTTCCTCTTGGCATCCAGGTGAGAGGCAGTATGGCATAATGGATAAAGACCTGGGATGGAGTTCTTCCTGGGAGCTTGAGGCAAGTTACTTGCCCTCTCTAGGCTGTGGGCCACATTCTAAGTGCTTATTTATAGACAAATTACCAATCTACATTGCTGGAGGAGTCCCCACGCTGAGACTTCCCCATACTGATGACTTCAGAAGTCTAGACATTCCCCTTCCCCCGCTCTGCCAAGGACATTCTGATAGAGAACACGTAGAAACTTTTCCAGTAATCAGTATTAATGGGTGAGGATATTGATGTGTGAGAGAATGAACTCAGCCCATAGAATTTTGGGTGCAATCTGTTAAAAAATGCCCTGGACTTTAACTCTCAATTTTGAGAATATATATGTATATGTGTGTATCTATCTATCTGTCTATCTATTTTTTATCTATCTATCCATCTTATCTATCTATCTATCTATCTGTCTGTCTGTCTGTCTGTCTGTCTATCTATCTATCTGTCTGTCTGTCTGTCAATCCATCCATCCATCCATCTTATCTATCTACTATCTATCATCTTTCTTTCTTTCTTTTTCTTTCTTCCTTCCTTCCTTCCTTCCTTCCTTCCTTCCTTCCTTCCTTCCTTCCTTCCTTCCTTCCTTCCTTCCTTCCTTCCTTCCTTCCATCCTTCCATCCATCCATCCATCCATCCATCCATCTATCTATCTATCTATCTATCTATCTATCTATCTATCTATCTGTCTATCTATCTATCTGTCTATCTATCTATCATCTATCTATCTTCCATGGACCAATAAGCATTTATTAGATGCCTACTTTGTACCACACACCATGCTTGCTGCTAGTGATGCAAAGACAGAAATTGAAACAGTCTCTGCTCTTAATTGTTCAATGATCACAAAGAGTAGTTTCCATTTTCTATATTAGGAGAACTTGGTGTAGTGGAGAGAACTCTGGTCTTGAAAGTAGCAAAGATCTGGGTTCAAATCCTACCTCCAATACTTGAGTGGTATAAGCATAGGCATAATAAATCATTTAATCTCCCTGAGCCTCAGTTTCCTCTTCTATAAGAGGACAACATATTCCCTAGTAGCTACTTTGCCAGGGTTACAAGGATCAGTGATGCAGGTTTTAAAACAAAGCACATTGGAAGGCTTTTAACAGTACAGAAATGTTGGCTACCATTGTTAGATTGGATCTTTGCTAATTGCTGCCTTGTGGCTCAGAAAGAGAATTTGTATGAAAGTCCAGGGAACAGCAGGAGACTTGCAGGCCCTATCAAAACCTGGACTGCCACTGGCTATTTTTATTCTCCTTTATTTCCTTTCAGTTTCAGGCTCATTTTTATCATGCTCATTTTTCAGGAATTTGTCAGACTAAAGAAGCTGAAAGCTTTTCGGGTGAGGTGGGGAATTCCCAGAGCTTTGTTATCCCACCAAGTAAAGGTGAGACCCTCTGGCCTGGCCTCCTTGACTCACTTAGCCCTGGTTAGGAGACACACTGGGTAATTGCCTGGTATTTGAAAGTCTAGACTTCAGGTGAGTCTTTTGCTCATCTTTTGTATTCTTTGTGGCAGGCCAAATTTGAACTTGACCCTGAGAAGCTTTGAGTCTATGACAAGGCTCTAATTTAGGAACCCTTGACTTGTTAGTTACCAGCAGGTATGAAGGGCTATCCTTTTGTCATCAGCAGTCTATTTTCTGCCACTGGGACCCCTGCCTCTGCCCCAATTCCTTTGCCATTGGGGTTTTCACCACCATTATTAACAATGACAATGGATGGATTCGGACACTCCCCTTCAGACCCCTATGCCCTCTCTTCAGCCTTGGAGCCCCTGGAACTCTTTCCTCTAAATGCTAAAATCCCAGCCCTTGGAGCGACTGAGAAGCCACAGTCCCAGGACACAGGAAAGAACTCCCCAAATAAGCTCCCACTCTCACTGCTTGGGCAGGGACAGATGTGCCCCTGATGACTACAGTTGTAATACTTTCCCCCTAGGAACAATTCTGTGTCCTAAAGAATATTAATAATAGCACTTTACTTTACCCTTATCATAACCCTGGGAGGTATGCACCATTGTTGTCTCCATTTCACAGTTGAGGAAACTGAGGCAGATAGAGGTTAGGTGACTTGTTCAGGATCATACAACTAAGTGTCTATGGTTAGATTTGAAGCTAAGTCTTCCTAACTCTAGACCAAGTGCTCTACCCACTGTATCACCTAGCCATCTAAGCCATGACTTGGCTATTCAGTAGTACTATAGTACAGCTAAGTCTTGGACTAACCTGGGGAATCTAAGCCACTGATGATAGCATTACTTCTGGAAGCAACATTGTGAAGTAGAAACATCATAACATCTGGAGTCAGGAGAGATGTAGGTTTGAATCCCAGCCCTAAAGCAGTCTGACTAGGCTCATGTTATTAACGTCTCTAAGTTTTGATGTCTTCATCCTAAAGGAAAGGTCTGACTTTTCCAGGATTGTGTCCTGCCACTCAACAGAATCCCATGGCTCTCTATTCCCTCTGGCATCAAATATAAACTGCTCCGTTTCTATTTCTCCAGAAGTACAGTGGAAAGAGCCCCTGGCTTGAGTAGGGGGTAACTGTTGTTGTGGTTTGGTCATGTCCAACTCTCCTGTGACCCCATTTGGGGTTTTCTTGGCAGAGATACTGGGGTAATTTGTCATTTCCTTCTCCAGCTCATTTTATAGCTGAGGAAACTGAGGCAAACAGGGTGGAATGACTTGCCCAAGGTCACACAGCTTGTAAGTGTCTGAGCCAGATTGAACTCAGGTAACTCCAAATTTGGCTCTCTATCCACTGAGCCACTTAGCTCCCATCCCAACGGCACTGCCATTGAATTCCCACAAGCCTGAAATGCTCAGTCTCCTCATCTCTCCAAGATCCCTTCCCTCATGACTCAGCTCAAACACCACCTTCCTCAAGGAAGCCTTGGTCGGTCTTCCTCAGCTGCTAGAGCCTTCCCTCTCAAGGATACTCTCCATCTCCCTTATATAGATTTCTATACGTCATGTCTCCTGTTAGAATACAAACTTCTTGCTGTGTGTTTATATTCCTGGCTCCTTGCACATAGTTGGTGTTTAATAAATATTTGTTGGTTGATAGATTGTAAAATGAAGACAATACATGCACTTCCTACCCCCAAAGAGTTATTGTATGGTTCAAATGAGATTATATGTAAAACTCTTTTTAAACCATAAAACAACATATGAATGTGAATCACTGTTATTTTGTTAACTTCTGTTAATTTGTGAATTCCCGGACAACCTATCTATAGATAGGTTGTGTAGACCAGTTTAGAACACAACCTGCTCCTGAGTTGGGTATCTGACTGCTTGTCATCTCAGGAATCTTTTCACCCTGGAGATGCCTCTGCCCCTGCAGCCCCCTCCTCTTACTGGTGAATTATTATATTGATCTGCCATGTAGGGAGACATCTGAACAAGAAGCATCATAGGACATATTGTACAAATGGTTATCCAGACTGTTGTTAAATACTCCCTGATAAGAGGATCCACTATCTCCCAGAGGTAGCTAAGTACAGTCCGGATGATCTGAGTTCAGATTCAGACACTAACTGTGTGACAGTAGGTAAGACTTCTCTGTGCCTGAGTTTCCTCATCTGTAAAATAGAAATGATAGCAGTATCTACCTCTCAGGGCTGTTGTGAAGATCAAAGGAGATGCCATATGTAAAACATTTGGTCAACCTAAAAGTGTTCTGTAAATGCAAGCTATTATTATAAATAGCCGTCTGCTTTTGGACAGCTCTAGCTGTTTGCTCTCCATCTCTTATCATTAGTGACTGGAGAAGCCTTCCATAATAATTTCCAATTCTTCTTTAGAGAAGAAGGCTGTTCCTTATCCTTTGACCATGTATCAAATGTGGACAGCTGAAATGGTTAGGATGTTTTTCCTTGCATCAAACCTAAAAGTCTTTTTGTGACATGTGCCCATTGCTCTGGGCTTTGTGTCCAATCAGAACAATTCCAGTGTCTTTTCCATGTGACATTCCTCCAGAGCCGTAAGAGCTAAATCTCTTCTGCATCTCCTAGTTCCTTAGCTTTATCTAGTAGGAACTTAGGGTCTTTCACCTTTTCTAAGACTGATATACATGCAGCATTTTGATTTTAATCTAGGACTCTTGGAACCCATAGAGTAAGTGTACAGTAAATACCTGTAAAATTTGATCAGTGACTTGGGTTGTTGAAAGGAAAAGGACTTTGAAAATTATAAAGTATGATATAAATGTCATTCATTATGTCATAAATTCATTCCTTGTGATATAGTCTTGCAATTGAAAGGAACCTTAGTGAGCTTAGGGCCAAACCTTGCATGTACATTGAACTGTAGGGACCTGAGATCAAGGAATGTAGATGGGGTAAAAGGCAGATCGGGGATCACCTAGATCAGTGGTTCTTAGTCAAGTCAATGAATATTTATTCAAACTTTACTTGGACATCTTGGACTCCTTTGGAAGTTGGGAGAATTCTATGAACCTATTCTCAGAATCACATTTTAAAAGCACAAAATAATATTACAAATGAAAGCAAGTCTATTGAAAAACCATTATCACTATTTAAAAAAAAAACAGCTTTGTGAGCCCCAGGTTAAGAAAATTTTATCCAGGCCAACTCCCTGATTTTGTAAATGAAGAAACTGAGACCTAAGGAGTGGAAGTAACTTGCCTATGTGTTTAGGAGAATGCGTTAGATGCCAGTCAAAAAGGAAAGCTACTTCCAGGGAATTGAATGCTTTTTGAGAGGAGGGACTATGTTTCATTTTATGTTTGTATCCGCAGCACCCAATACAGTACTTGGCACACTGTGGGCTCTTAATAAATGCTTGTTCAATTCAACAAGCATTTATTAGGCACCTACTGTGTGCCAG
This sequence comes from Notamacropus eugenii, assembly GCF_028372415.1. Taxonomy (NCBI): domain Eukaryota; kingdom Metazoa; phylum Chordata; class Mammalia; order Diprotodontia; family Macropodidae; genus Notamacropus; species Notamacropus eugenii. The sequence continues at coordinate 28,088,746 of NC_092874.1, read as the reverse complement.
GCACTATATAAAGAGTTGGAGATTGATTGATTGGTCAATTGATAGGGAATCTTGAGTAAGGTTGGGCCTTAGAGGATGAGGTATGATTCTAATACAATACCACTGATTTAAAAAAATATATACCAGAACCTCCATATCTAAATGAATTCTGCCAGCTTCAAAGCAGCCCCTCTTGGTCATATTGGAAGGGAGGTCTAGTTGTTTGAGATGAAAACCCATTGCTCATCTTGGTTTTCTTCAGTGACATGTAACTCAATCACTTCCAAGAAGGAAAAGCTCCTGTGCCTTTTCCCAGTTTAGAATGAGAGAGAGAATATTTCCTTGGAATGATCTTCATCTTTATTCATACATCCATGCAGATGAATTCAGAACATGTGGGTGGGGGGGTTTGAAGAGCCTGCAGCACTTAGGTAACAGTTGTTACACCAATTGTGCAACGAGGAATCTATATTGACAGTTTTTAATTGTGGGATGGATCTGGTTTTCAGGCATTTTAGAAACCCTATTAAATTTCTGAAAGCTGCAGGGTGTTTTCGTTGCCAGGGGTATTACTGTGTGTTGGGACAACAGTGTGGAGAAATCCGGGCCTCCGGAATGGGTCGTTCTAGAGCTGATCACCAGGGGCTTGCCATGTGAGCCCTACTTCCCCGTTTTTCCAGCTCAAGGGTTCTCTAGGCTTGCTAACTAGGTAACTGTAATGCACTCCAGTCTGAAAAGAGATAGATCTGTGAAAAATACAAGTGAGACACATACATATTTCACAACTGGAGGAAAGCAGATTGGCTTCTAGTAAAATCGATGGCAATTTGTGAGTTATGAGAAAAAAGGGTGTGCTGCCCAACACAAAATTCTATTAATTCGAGTAGGATGTAAAATTCCTGAAGGCAGCATTAAGGAAGTAGTGTGGTGCAGTGCAAAGAGCCCAGATAGTGAAATCAGAAGACCTGTTTTCAAATTCCACCTCTCTGGCATAGACTACCTGTGTGTTCTTGGGCCTCTCTTTTCTCATCTGTAAAAGGACAGGGTTGGACTAGATGAGAGGTAGTATCTTTTCTGGCTCTATGGCTAGGATATTAACACTTTTCCTCATCTGTAAAATAGAAGGTGGTTGGATTAGTCAACCCTTCCAATTCATGACAGTTTTTCCTGTTTTTTCTTTTTGTCTCTTCAGTATCCAATGTGCCTGGCCCATAGTAGATACTTAATAAGTGTTTGTTGAATTGGATTAAATTAGTTCATTGACATCTCAAAGTGGAAATTATAAAACACAATTGGTTTCCAGGAATTCCCCTGTTGTCACAATGCCCTTTTTTCTTTCAAAAATAAAATCTTTTTCGTTCCTTTGTTTCATCTTTTCTGTATCGTGTCAGCTAAGCAGGAAGATCAAACTCTTTGCTGGCAGAAACTCCCTCTCTGAGTAGAAATATTAAAAAAGAAAGAAAAGAAAGACAAGCAAATCAGCAAAAGCCAACCAGCCCACCGACTGTCTGACCATATGTGCACTATTCCACTATTCCACACCTGAAGGCCCCCCACCTCCCATTTAGATGGAAAGCAGGGAGGCCCATCTCCTCAACTCTTCTTTGGGGACTAGATCATCCTTAAGCCCATCCCCCCTCTCCAGTCTTCTTACCCCTTAGGATCATCCTCCCCCATCTCCCATATACTCCTCAATCCAGGGACACTTGTTTTCTTGATCCTCACACAGGATGCCCCATTTCCTGACTGGGCATCGTCTCTAGATGTCTTCCATGTGTCAGCGTTCTCCCTCCTCATCTTGCCTCCCTAGTTTTACTGACTTAAGTCCCAGCTAAAACCCCATCTTCTACAGGAAGATTTTCCCAGTTCCCTTTGGGTGACTACTTTCCTTTGGTTGTCAACAATTTATCCAACAACCTGTAGGTTGTTTGTCCATGTTTGTTTGCAGGTTGTTTTCCCCCATGCGAGTTCCTTCAGAGCTGGGGCTTTTCTTTCTTAGAAAAATGCTTGACACATAGTAGGTGCTTAGTAAATGTTTATTGACTGGTCTTTTCAACCTAGAATTTATTAAGTATCTACTATGTACTAGTTATTGTGTTAAGCCCTGGGGTACAAAGAAAAGCAAATCATGACTCTAAAAGTCCATGATCTGCTGAAGTACATTCCAGGGAGGAGATGGTCACAAAGAAGGGTTTTATGAGTCAGGCAGGGACAGAGCCTGTCTATCAGGCACACCATGGCTGTGTCCTGGTCAGAGCACAGCTGAGCTATCACTGTGCTCAGTTTCTTTCTTTCTTTCTTTCTTTCTTTCTTTCTTTCTTTCTTTCTTTCTTTCTTTCTTTCTTTCTTTCTTTCTTTCTTTCTTTCTTTCTTTCTTTCTTTCTTTCTTCCTTCCTTCCTTCCTTCCTTCCTTCCTTCCTTCCTTCCTTCCTTCCTTCCTTCCTTCCTTCCTTCCTTCCTTCTTTCCTTGGCAATCCAGGTTAAGTGACATGCTCAGGGTCACACAGCTAACAAATGTCTGAGACTGGAATTGAACTCAGGTCCTCCTGACTCCAAGCCAATGCTCTATCCACTATGCCCCTATTATGTCTAGTTCTGCCATGGTTTAGGAAAGATATTTTTAGACTTGGAGGTGTCCAAAGGAGGACAGTTAGGATAGTGAAGGGTCCTAGGAATATGCCACATGAGGCTCAGCTGAAGAAACTAAGGACATTTGGTCTGAAGAGAAGGCATGGGGTTAGGGTGGAGGGGACCTATAATCACATCTGAAGCCCTGTTTTGTGGAAGAGGGATTAGATTTGTTCTTCTTGGCTCCAGATGGAATAACCAGGAGCAATTGATATAAAACATATCTTCCCAACTGTGCCATCCCAGAGTGAGGGGGGGGGGGCTGCCTGGGGACGTAGTGAGCTCTCCTTCACTGGTAGGGAGGTCTTCAAGCAAAGTCTCCATGACCACTTACTGGGTGTAGAAGATTCTTCAGTTACCTCTTGGATTATATGACCTTGGAAGACCCTTACAACTATTAGATGCTGAAGTGATGTGATTGGCTGATATACATAGACTCATCCATCCTATAGGATTATATAGGCATTCTTAATCTGCTGTGTGTGTACGTGTGTGTGTGTGGTATATGTATGCATGTATATGAGTAAACAAGTATACACGTATATGTATCTGCATATACATATATACATACATATACCTGTGTATATATGCTTATCTCGTATCATATTGTATATCTGATATCTCATATATAAACACGTATACATATATTCCCTTTATAGGATACGTATTTTTGGTAACTGTGTTATAATACAATTTTCTTTGTAATAATTTATTTTATATCTTTAAAAGAATGTTCTAAGAAGTGGTCCGTAGACTTTACCTAATTGTCCAAAGGGTCCATGATACAAAAGGGGAACCCTCCCCGCCTTAATGCTTTTGAGGGAGGAAGGAGTAGAAGATGGAGTCTTTTAAATGTTTTCTTCAGTTCAGTACTTTGGCCTCTAGTTAACTAATACCAATGACTTTTTAAGGATGTCTACATATATGTATGAACACATACAAAAGATGCCCTCACCAATTCCAGGTAGGAACATGACCAAGAAGGATTTAGCACCAATTGAGTAATGCAGAGTCAGATAACCTCACAGAGGCTGGTGTTATTTAGGTTGGTTGTCTATTTGGTCTAACAAACCTGATAATGGCCGAATTCACTCATGGCTTTGTAATGGGAGTCAGCATCCCAGTTTAAGGCTAAATCTGGAGTCAGGGACATCTCTGGCACTTACTGGCTGTGTATGTGTCCTCAGGAAAGGTATGTAACTTTGCTGAGCTTCCATTTGTATAGCTGTAAAACAAGGACTATAAGAACGGTATTACCTGCCCCAAGGCATGATGATGGGGCTCTGGTGTTACTGTGGTTGTTATTTTCAGTCACATTTGATTCTTTGTGACCTCATTTAGGGTTTTCTTGGGAAGGATACAGGAATGGTTCGCCATTTCCATTTCTTTTTTTTTTTTCCATTTCCTTTTCCAGCTCATTTTATGGATGAGGAAACTGAGGCAAACCGGTTGAAATTTGAATTCAGGTTCTTCTGACTCTAGGCCTGACACTCTACCTATTCTCCAGTGAAAGTATGTATTTAAAGTACTTTATAAATACCTGGTCTAGGCAGTGTAAACCATTTGTTTAGAAGAGTATGGATGTATCCTCAGTACTTACTATAGTAGGTGTTGACTTGACTTGACTTACATGTTTCTGATTGCAGTCAGGGGACAAAGAGTGTGGATGTATAGCAGTTTCTCTCATCATGCTGACAAATACTGGCTATCCTAGTATAGCCAGCTCAAGCCATGTAGACTGTCTCATCGTTATGATGGAGTTATACAGAAGCCTAATCAAAAACCCACAGAACAGCCATCATTTGCCCAGGTTGACATGGCGTGATGCTAGTGAGTTATTGGCCTTGAAGAATGCCACAGGACCTGTTCCAAGCAGCAATTTTCAATAATGCCATATTGGCAACAAATACACTGAATTAATGTTGGCTTTTGCTAATGCATATGGCGGCTTTCTGAAGCAATGAAGTTCAGGCAAAAGTGTACAAGAAAGAGTAGTTAAATGAGAGCAGAGTGGGAGGAGGGTTAGTGTGATAGTGATGCTTGAATTGGTCTTGAAGGATTTGGGTTCAAATCCCAGTTCTAACGTTTTCTAATTCATGTGTCTTTGTTCAAGTCACTTGACTTTTGTGTCTCAGTTTCATCATCTTTAAAATGGGGAGGATGATATTCACACTGTCCACTTCAAAGAATTGTTGGCAAGAAAGTACTTTGTAGCCTTAAATTGTTATATAAATGTGAGCTATTGTTTCAAAGTAGAAGAAAGATTTATAGTCATTTGGGAGGGAAGGGGGAGGGGACAGATCTGTGATTTCACTAGTGTAGATGATTCCTGAATAGAAACTTTCTCTATTGATGCAGGTTAACAATTTACAAGCCTAGAGTGTTGCCTGATGCATTTAAAAACTAAGTGCCTTGTTCAGGGTCATACAGTCAAAGGTGTAAAAGGCGGTGCTAACCCTGTCATCCTAGACAAGTCACTTTACCTCTATCCACCTCAGTTTCCTAATCTGTAAAGTGGGGATAATAGCACCTACCCTACAGGATTGTGAGGATCAGAGGGATCTCATTCAAGGGCCAGCATTCTGATGCCAATTCTCTACCCACTTCACTTCACTGCCTTTCTTACTCTTGCCAACCTATCTGTGACTCAATTTCCTCACCTGTAATTAGGGGATAGTGATGTTTAAGTGTACTTGCCCCCCATGGTTGTTATGTTCTTTGTAACGTTATGGGATAATAACGTCAGAGATCTGAGACAGTGAATGTAGAATTAGCCCTGGGGTAAGGAAGACTTGGGCTGACATCTTACCTCTCACACAGGGACTGAATATGTCCCTTCAACTGCTCTGCTCTCAGGCTAAAAGTTACAGGGAAGGTATTGCCCTGCATTGGTAAAGGGAATTTTCTTTAATGGGACTTGGAATGAAAGGTCCAGTCCCTATCCCCTAAATTTAGAGTTGGGAGGGACCTTAGATTTAATTAAATTTATTTTGAGGGGTTGTTGGCGTTTTCTTGGCAATGGTACTGGAGTGGTTTGCCTTTTCCATCTCCTGCTCATTTTATAGATAAAGAAACTGAGACAAACAGGGTTATGTGACTTGCTCAGGGTCACACAGCTAGCAAGTGTCTGATGCTGAATTTGAACACTCAGGTTTTCATGACTCAAAGCCTGGTGCTCTGTCCGAAACTGCTAGTAAGTGTCTCATGGGATTCAAATCCAAGTTCTCCTGACTCCAATTTTATGAGTTCATTCAGTCTAGCCCTCCTTCCATTTTACAGATAAAACTTGGGCTCATTGAGGTTAAGTGACTTAACCCTAGTCACTCAGCTAGTAAATGGAAAAGGCAGGATTTGAACCCAGGTCTTTGAACCCCAAAGTTTCAATGAAACCTTAGTTTATTGGAGGCATTCAATGCCTTTCCTAGGCTGTTTTTCTCCTATTGTTTTGGAGCATCATCTAGCTAATTCCATCTGATCTGCAGTACTTGAATCTACCCCAAAGTCTTCAGTGTTGAGGGAATTCTCTACTTTTGAATCCTGTCAAGTTTCCAAGGATGGGCATCATTTTCAGATTAAACCTGTGGGATTTTGGAAACAAGAGGCTGATCTTGCCAAGAGGAAACTGGCATCCCAGGTGCTTGTCTCTTCTGCAGGCACATCCTCCTGTCCGGATGATTCAACATTGAAACAATACTCACTACCACAGGATGGCCTTATTAAAGATTTAAGCCCCATGCCCATTGCCACAACAAGTTGGACTTTTGAGAAATCTACAGCCATCTTCATGGTTCTTACCAAGCAGACGGTGCCTGCTGAGGCTCAGCTCCTAGGCAATCACAGTTTCCTGTGTTCCTTTGGAGACAACAAAGCTTATGATGAAAAGTGATGAAGTGAAGCCAGGCTGATAATGGGTTGCCACATGCTCCTGGAAAGCAGTGTGTGTGTGTGTGTGTGTGTGTGTGTGTGTGTGTGTGTGTACCGAGGTGGAAATTTTGCAAACTTTGAGACATAGGATATTTTCAGATTTAAATCATGATGTAGCATGTTGCCTTTGAAAAGCACTTGGTTTAAATTGTGGAGGAAATTTCAGAAATCACAATGCATTATGCATGTTGCTGGGGAAAAAAAATTATAAAAGCGTCTTGAAGTCTCCTCTGCTGGAAGCTGAGCCATTCAGAGGACAGCTCCCTTTAGAGACTTTCTGCTCAAAGCCCCCCATTCACCTCTACATGCCACCTCCCAGTTCCATAATCAGATACAGCAATCCTTTCATTTAAAAAAGGAAATGGAAAAAGCTTCCTTTTGGTTTGTTGTTTTAAATAGAAATTGATATGCGACTTTCTAGAAAATGGAATTTACTGTTTAATTCAGAAAGTCCCTTTGCCCTATAGTTGCAAAGACAAAAGCTACCCCCCCAAACTCTATGTAATAATCCAACAACAATACTGACCTCTGTAAAAGGAAGCTTGTGTTTTGTTGAGGTAGGACCACAGTTTACCATAAGGGACATCAGAGATCATCTACATGCCTCCCATCCCCCATCTTACAGATGTCCTGATATGTTAAAAGACTGGGTTCACACAGTTAAATGTAGAGCTGATGTTTGGACAATCCTGCGAGCAATCAACAACCATTTATTAAGCATCTACTGTTTGCTAGGCACTGTATAAAAAACTGGGGATGTGAAAAGAAATGTGAGGTAGGCCCTGTCCTCTGGGGGCTTATATTCTACAACCACCCCTTCCCTAGTTCAGCATTTTGCTCACTATACTAGGCTACATTTTGTCTGCTATTTATACACAGAGAGAAAAATAAACCAGGGTCATTTCAAGAGATGAAGCTTTGTTCTGTGTTCAAAAGTATGCAAAGAAGTGTCTTGAAGAATCTGCATCTTAAAAGTTTGCCCAACCAGATTTTATCTGTCTTTGTGTGTGGCCATTTATTAAATGCCTGCTGTACATGAGGTACTAAGTACTGGGGATATAACATGAGGTCCCAGAATAATCCGTGTTCCTGAGGAGCTCGCAGTCAAATAGGGAAGACACCATGAAACAAGGTTCAGATAAATGAAGAGATAACAAAGTGAAGGGATCAATGAGAAGGTATCCCAGAGGGAAGTAACTATGATGCAGGAAGACTGGGAAAGTAGCTTGTGGTGACTGAGATTTGAAGAAAGCCAGGAAGATGAAAGTTCTAGGTGTGGGGGTGGGCATGGGATGGGGAAGCCAGAGAAAATGGTGGGAATCAGGAGAGAAAGTATTGAAAGAGGTTAGTGTCACTGGATCCCAGTGTGTGTGTGTGTGTGTGTGTGTGTGTGTGTGTGTGTGTGTGTGTGTGTGTGTGTGTGTGTGTGCAGGCATGCGTTTCCTCCATATATACCTGTCTTGAAATCAACACAGGACCTAGAATAATTACCCTGAGTGCATCTTTCCCTTTATTTGTTTATTTTAGGCTGGACTCGTGATCTCATCTGTGAGGGGAATTCCCTGTAGGAATCCACCTTTACAGATCATCCCTTTCTTTGCAGATTTGGTCTGAGAGATATGCCCGGGGGCACTGAGAGGACCTGTCCAGGATCACCAGGCCAGTATGTGTCTGGAGCAGGACTTGAACCCTTCACTTCTGATTCTATCACTGGTTCTTTATCCCCAAAGCCTGCCTTTAACTACCATTAACTTGTGTTGCCTGGACTTTCTCCTCACAGAATCTCTCCATTCCCTTTAGTACGTGGTGCAGTCACTTTTTAAATGTATATGGAATGTCTTGGAAAGCTTTATTAAGATGAAGTAAATTAAATAAGCTCAAACATTAATTTGCTATCACAGCCTGAGAGCCATGGAGTGTGGTAGGAGATCCAGCAGGGTAAAGAAGATATGGATGTGCATATGTTTATGTATGTGTGTATCCTATAGATAAAGGGATAGTCTAACACACATATATGTTTGTGTGTTTGTGTATGTAAGGTGCATGTGTGTAGGGCATATATAGAGTATGTGGGTATAAGGTATATATGTACATATACATATAATGGGTTATATAAAAACAATATGCATATATGTATGGGTATATAGAGTAGTATATATGTGCATATATGTGCATATACACAGAGTATATGTAGGTTGTGAATATGTGTCATACACATATACATATATGTGCATACGTATGTGTATGTGTGTATATATGTATATATATCCAGTAAGTGTGCATATATTATGTGTGTATATGACTGTGTATATGTGTGTATCCAATGAGTGAGAGATAATTGAGGATGAAATAATAATAGTAATAATAGTTAGCAATAATAAATAATAGTAACAACCATAATAAAAAGGGCTGACATATCAGTCTTTAAAGTTTGTAAGATACTTGACAACCATCATGTCATTTGATCCTCTCAATGACCTTGTAGAGGTGAGGAAACTGAGATTCACAAAAGTCAACAATAACTAATATTTATATAGCATCTTTACAAAGTACTTGACAAATTTCATCTCATTTGACTTTAACAGTAACCCTGAAAGGTAGGTGCTGTTATCCCAGAAACTCAGAAAAGCAAGACTTATGTGATTTGTCCTTGATCGCATAACTAGTCAGTGTCTGAGACTGGATTTGAACTCCGTTGTTCTTGATCCAGCCCTCTATCCTCTGTGCCACCTAGATGTAAGTAAAGTGACTTGCCTTAGGTTATACAGTTATTAGATGACTGAGGTAGGATTTGAACATGAGTCCTTGGCTTGGGAAGACTTGCATTAAAATTCAGCCTCAGACAATTGACTAGCTGTGTGACTTTGAGCAACTTGCTTAACACTGTTTGCCTCAGTTTTATCATCTGTAAAATAAGCTGGAGAAGGAAATGGCAAAACCCATCAGTACCTCTGCCAAGAAAATTGCACATGGGATTGCAAAGAATTGGACATGACTGAGTAACAACAAAAGGCCAGCAGTTTCCCCACTCTACCTCCCTGCAGTGCTATATCCATTCTGACCAAACCAGAGATGGGTCTATTCCTTTGCTGCCAATGGAAGGGTAGCTCACCAGGATGTGCATCTCTTAGAGAGAATCATGGATGGTTGGTTGTTTTTTGTTTTTTTTTTTTTACTGTGTATTTCCTTCCATCCTATTTTCTTCTGTTCTTCTATTATTATTATTTTATTTGTTTTCAGTGTTCTACAATCACTTCCATATAACTTAAATTTTTCCTCCTCCCCTCTTCCTCCTTCCCCCTCCCTCCCTGAATCAGCAAATGATTTTATGTAGGTTCTACGATACATTCCTATTAAATACATTTTCACCTTAGTCACATTGCATAGAAGAATTAAAATGAATGGGAGAAATCATAAAAGAAACCAAAATGTAATACAAAAGAAAATGATCTGCTACATTCTGTGATCGAATTCCATAGTTCTTTCTCTGGATGTGGAAGGCATTTTGCCTGAACAGACCATTGGGAATATTTTAAGTCCTTGCATTGCAATGAAGTTCTAAGTCTACCAGAAAAAATTCCTCATACACTGTGGTTGTTGCTGTGTATAAATTTCTCCTGGTTCTGCTCCTTTCATTCAGGGTCAGTTCATATAAGTCTTTCCAGGCCTCTCTGAAGTCTTCCTGTTCATCATTTCTTATAGCACAATAGTATTCCATTACATTCTTATGCTATAAATTATTCAACCATTCTCCAATTCATGGGCATCCCCTTGATTTCCAGTTTTTGGCCACCACAAAGAGAACTGCTATAAATATTTTTGTATATGTGGGTCCTTTTCCCATTTTTATGATCTCTTGGGGACACAGTCCTAGAAGCAGTATTGCTGGGTCAAAGGGTATGTACATTTTTTGTAGCTCTTTGGGCATAGTTCCAAACTGCTCTCCAGAATGGTTGGATGAGCTCACAGCTCCACCAGCAATGAATTAGTGTTCCAACTCTCCCACATCTTCTCCAACATTTATCATCTTCCTGTTCTATCATGTTAGCCAATCTGATAGGTGTGATGTGGTATCTCAGAGTTGTTTTGATTTGCATCTCTCTAATCAATAGTGATTTAGAGCAATTTTTCATATGACTATAGATAGTTTTGATTTCTTCCTCTGAAAACTGCCTGTTCATATCCTCTGACCATTTATCAATTGGGGAATGACTTGTATTCTTGTACATTTGACTGAGTTCTCCATATATTTTAGAAATGAGGTCTTTGTCACAGATACTAGTTGCAAAAATTCTTTCCCAGTTTTCTCCCTCCATACTATATATATTTTTTTATCCCAGAAACTGGTTTCCATGGGTTTATCAAACAGTAGATTGCTATATTCATTGACTACTGTGTCTTGGGTACCTAACATATTCCACTGGTCTACCCTTCTGTTTCTTAGCCAGTACCAAGTGGTTTTGATAATTGCTGTTTTATAATACAATTTGAGATCTGATAGCGCTAGGCCAATGAATGGTTGTTCTTTAGAGATGCTTCTTTACCTCGAGAGCATTCTTCACTAAGAATAGAATGAGTCTGGGATAACTCAGGGGAGATGATAAATCCATGAACTGAACTGATTTGTGATTAACTCACTGCAGTAATGACAGCCTTTAAATTAGAAACAATGAGTTTTCTACCCGGGAGAAGCACAGATCTCTACCTTGGACCCTTATGTGATTTCTGCCTATCCAATTGCCAATACAGTCACACTGTTGGTTGCTGCTGTCAAAAACCCTCTAGGGTTTTTCCCCTTCTTCTTTCTTCCCCAGCCATCACCTCCACTGATAATAATCTTTCCCCCTGGACCTTATAAATATTCTATTCACTCAATCTATAATAGGACACCATGTTGTTTTATGTAGTTATTCATACATGTGCTATATCTATATACTAGGCTATGAGGTCAGGGGTAAGGCCTAAACTCAGCACCTTCCTTAGATGGGGAGAGAGTTCTGCAAACAGTTGGCACTGAATAAATGTTTGCTGAATTAAAATCGAATCCATCCAATATTTAATCTCTGTCTCTCTGTTTCTCTCTCTCTCTCTCTCTCTCTCTCTCTTTCTCTCTCTCTCTCATTCTCAACCTCTGTCTTTCATTCTCTCTCTGCCTACTGTGTGCAAGTGTCTGTGAACTGAATTGAAAAAGATAACAACCAGAGGCAGATTATAAGTATCTGGTGACTAGTCATGTTCCAAATAAGGGTTCAAGAAGAGGAGAGAACCCTGTGGGCTTGGGTCAGGCGGAAAAGGGTTATACTGTGAATGGAAAGATGGACAGAATTCACTGAAGCTGGATAATATGGGTCGGCAGGAGGGGATGGCAGAATGAATCCTGGTACTTCTGCTTGCTGAGTGATAAGATGACAGGACCATGGACTGAGAGACAGAAGGAACCTCTATGCACATCTAGTTTCATACATAAAATTTTACATTTGAGGAAGCTGAGGCTAAATGGTTTATACAGATAGTATCAGAGCAATCTGGCAATCACTCAGATTATTTATTGAGATTGAGAGGTGAAAAAAGTGAAACTGAAGTCAAGAAACCTGAGTTCAAATCTACCCCAGGCATTTACTTACTCTGTGACCCTGAACAAGTCATTTGGCCTCTCTGGGCCTCACTTTCCTTTTCTGTAATATGGGGATGATGATCATCTACCTTCCAGGATTGTTGTAACAATCCATGGAGCTTTGTGCCCTGTGCATTGAAAGCCTTGAAGGGCTATGTCAATGTGAGCTATTATCATTTAGAGGTGTTCTAGATAATTTAGTCCAACCAGCTCACATTACAAGTAACAAAATGGATACTGAACTATCTGAAGTAACTTCCCAATGTCACAAGCAGATCTGGAATCAGAAGTCAAATCCAGGGTACCTCCTATCCCTGAACCCTTTTTTTCAACTTGAAATAAAATATCTTGGATTTTCCTAAAATTTATGTAAGATTGTCCTAATTCCCATTCTCAATTTATCTCATTCTCTCTCTCTGTCACTCTCTTTGACTCTGTCTGCCTCTCTGTCTCTCTGTTTCTCTATCTCAGTCTCTCTCTCTCATTCTCTTTGTCTCTCCTATTCTTAATGTCTCATTCTCTGTCTCTGTCCCTCCGTCTCTGTCTCTGTCTCTCTGTCTCTCTGTCTCTGTCTCTGTCTCTGTCTCTGTCTCTCTCTCTCTCTCTCTCTCTCTCTCTCTCTCTCTCTCTCTCTATATATATATATATATATATATATATATATAAAACACTCTCACACACAAACACAATTGACTTGGAATTTGGATTCCCTATCTGAGCATGTAGAATTAAAGGATGTGGGCTGATAAAAAAGACTCAGAATGGTGGTCTCTCAGTGCTAATGTCAGAGACAGGGAAGAAGCCACAGCCCTGTCAAGGCCTTCAGCTCGATTTCTGGTTTTCTCTGACAAACCTTGGAGGCTGATCCCTCATCTTGGGGTGCTCTGCTGTGACTTCCCTGCTGCATCTGGAAGGAGGATCTCTCCTCCCCTTCAACTCTGGCCCAGCATTATCTGAGAATGAAGGTGTTTGGGATCCTGTCCATTTTTTTCCTTTTTGGTTGTCTTTCTTGTTTCTACACCTGCTCCCCATGGCATATGCTGCTGGGAGATACAGCAGCACAGCTGTGAACTTGAGGAAGAAGAGAGGGAGGGAGGGAGAGGGAGTGATGGAAGGCAAAGCAACTGAAAATGAGGAAAGAAAGTGAGGGAAAGAAAGAGGGAATTATCTGGGTAGCTCCAGCTCTTGCAGGGGCAGAGGACATCTTATAATTCACATTTTTAAAAAGTTTTAATTGATAGATTTGTGTTCATATCACCTTTATTTTCAAACATTTCCTCCCCCATCCTGAAAGTCATCCTTTTTTAGACACAGAACACAAATAGGAAAGGTGAGGTAGTGAAGCAGCTCTAAATGTATGATGTTATAAGTGTAAAATCTGGGTTTGAATCCAGACTTAATTGCTGTCTAGCCATATGACTTTGAAAATACGCTCCTTAACTATACTGGGCCTCATTCCTCATGTGAAAAGGGAGGAGGTTGAATGATTTCTAAGCTTCCAATTTCCACTTCCAAAGGCAGAGATTTTGGGTTCAAATGCTGCCTCAGATGCTTTCTTAAACCCTAAGAGACCTTAGATAAGTCATGGCTTGCATGAGCAGAGCGTCTCCTAGAACCAGCTCCAGTTGGAGAGTAAAATTTTCCTGGCTAAGGTGATTAATGATCAGCTTAACAATATGTTTGCATGGTTGTATGTGTATAACCTATTTCAAATTGCTTCCTGTCCCAGGGAGGAGGAAGTAAGGGAGGGAGGGAGAGAGAAAATTTGGAACTCAAAAAATGAATATTAAAAATTATTTTTACATGTAATTGGGAAAATATTATTTATTGATTGTTATATAATTATATTAATTATATATAATATCATTATATTATGTATTATATAATTTATTATTAATTATTATTTTAAAAAAGCAATCAGCTTGGTTGTTAAATTTTCAGTGATACACCTCAGAAGTCCATATACAAACTGGGGCTTAATTTATTGTTTTGTTGACTGAAGAAAGTATTAATGATACAGATTAAATGTAAAAGTAGGGGCATACATCACCCCGTCCCCCACCTCATTACATAGTCCCCAGCCCAGCCCAGCCCAGTATTACTCTATAGACATTGCTGGAGCTCAGCAGGAATACTGTGAATTAGAAAGCCTGGAGACCGTAGGCTAATAATTAATCAGAACTGGCACTTATGTATTGCTTTAAGGCACAGAAAAGTGCTTTACATCTCCCAGCAACCCTGTGTATGGAGCTCAATTTCTTCACCTCAAACATGAGGAAGCTGGGCCAGATGACTTCTGAGATGCCTTTCAAGTTCTGAAAACATGATCTACTCTCTCCCATTCATCATCAAAGAGAACCATTACTGTCATTCTTGACTAGTGCATGCTTGGAGCTGGACCATGAAAAAAACTCAGAAATATGGGGAGGGGAAAATACAGCTTTCTAGGGGCCTATCATGTTCAGTTCTTAAAAAACCCAAAGATAGAGGATTATCTAACAGATAGCAACAAACCAAGAAGATATGAGAACATCAGAGACTCTTAGTGGATCTCCCCCAAACAGAATGTAACCATTATTTGATTTTTGTCATGTGTCTTTATAATGCCTAGCATTGTGCCTGAACCATAGATCATTGTTACTGTTCAGTTGCTTCAGTCATGTCTGACTCTTCATGACCCCATTTGGGATTTTCTTGGCAAAGATATGGAAGTGGTTGGCCATTTCCTTTTCCAGCTCATTTTGCAGATGAGGAAACTGAGTCAAACAGAGTGAAGTGACTTACCCAGGGTCACACAGCTAGGAAGTGTTGTCCAAGGCCAGATTTGAATTCAGGAAGAGAATTCTTCCTTCCTCTGGACCCCATGTTCTATCCGCTGCAACAATTAATAAATGCTTATTGATTGATGTTGATTGAATTGAATTTGGAAAGGATAAAGCAGGAGTGGGGAACCTGCAGCCTTGAGGACACATGACCCTCTTAGGTCCTCAAGTGTGGCCCTTTGACTTAATCCAAACTTCACAGAACAAATAGAAGGATTTATTCTGTAAAACTCTGACTCAGTCAAAAGGCTGCACCCAAGAACCTAAACGCCACATGTGGCCTTGAAGCTAAACTATAAGGGCTAGGAAAGAATGAGAAACTGAGAAAGATGAAATAAAACAAGAATTTAAAAAAACTGAGTGATGGGATATTAACATTATAGGCACATGTAGAAAGAAAAAGGTAAAACAGGCAAGAAGATGATTATGAGATGAAGACAAATCCTTAATTTTAACGTGGGCTTAGACATTGGATTAAAAACCACCAGGTATTTTTCCTGCTAGGCTTTGAGAATCCTCATTCACTGAAATGCTGCTCCCCCATCTATGGATGGTTGACCCATTCAGACTCTCAGCTCAGATGACCTGGGATTCTTAAACCTAATTCTCCAGGATGTTCTGATTCTCTGTCATAATCTATAGACGGACCACTAGAACACTGCAGGCTTAGGATTTTGAAACATTCCTGGATGGGCCTATGTACAAATATGAGTTTAAAGGCCCTCACAATTGGGGACAAATGCCATTAGTGTTTTTGTTTTGGTGCATCTGATATCTTGTCCCTACTGATTTTAAGCCTGCTCCATGGGTCTGGAAGAGAAGGAGACTAAAACAACAAATTGGAGTTGTCAGATTGAAGACTCACGTGGAAGGAAATTGGCTAGGCTTACCTGACGGCTCACTGAGATTTCGAGAACGTTGGATGATGCAGCGAGTTTGAGGCTTTGAAATCTCTTTCTGTGCCGAGGCATTTGGTTTGGCTGGAGGTGAGACTGTTACACAAATTATTGGATGTTAAACTGTTGGGTTTTTTTTTTTAGAACAGAAGCATGGATGTGGCTGGCAGGCCCTTATCTATGGTGTTCCTTAAATCCCATGTTATCTTTTTATTTTCAGTTTAGGTTTTGGATCTGCACCTGTAATTTTACCAGTGATGGGAACTCTCTCCATCAATGCAGATAAATGAGTCATTCAATAATCATTTTTAAAGAATATATTATGTACCTATTATGGCAGCGAGGTGGCACAGTGGATACAGCACTGGGTCTGGAGTCAGGAAAACCTGAGTTCAAATCTAGCATCAGACACTTACTAAATGTGTGACCTTGGGCATTTCACTTAACCTCTGTCACAGTTTTCTCAACCATAAAATGGGGATAACAACAGCCCACCTGCCTCCCAGGGTGGTTGTAAGGATCAAAAGATAGAATATTCATAAAGGTACATAGCACAACACCTTGCACATGGAAATGGTTTTGTAAATATTTATTCTCTTCCCTTTCCCATCAGGAATTATGCCAGTCACAAAGAAAACAATCTTTTCCTTTAAGGAGTTCACATTTTACTGGGGAAAACACACATACACACAAATACATATATACACACATACAGGTATATGGATAGATATGTATGTATATGAATAGATGTATGTATGTGTATGTATACATATGCAAAATAATAATAAACATATGACACATATATAAATATAAAAAGTATAGACCAAATAAAGAAGAGGACATATGATTTCACTGGTACAGGGAACTCTTGGAAGAGGAAACTTTTCTATCAATACAGGCAGCACCTTTCCTGCAGCTTAGTGTCTTAGAAAGTGACTGGGAGTATGGAGAAGTTGTATGACCTGTCCAGGTCATATGGGCGGCATGAGCGAGAGGCAGGACTGGAATCCGGGTCTTGTGGACTTTGAGGTGGACTGTTTCTCTACTAAACCATGCTGACTCTAGACCAGGGTTTTTAACCTATAGTACACAGAGGGAGTTCATGGATAGATTTCAGAGGGACTTTGAATTTGGACCTGAAAAAAAAATTGTATCTTCATTTCAACATAATTGGTGTCTTTTGTGATGCAATGTATCTTGTTTTATGTATTTAAAAACACCATCCTGAAAAGGGATCCATATGGCTGCCAAAGTGGTCCACAAAACAAGAGGTGAAGAACCCCTTAGACCAGGGGTGGGGAACCTGCTTAGACCAAATAAGTATGAACAAAATAATCAAGTAAGCCTTTACTGGGGGCCTGCTATGGGTCTGACACTGTACATACCAACGTAGACTCATTTTGACAGGGGAGCATTAGCAGCTGGGTATGAATCAGATTACATTTGTCAGTGGCATGATCTGAACCCAGGTCTTTTTGACTTGGAGAGTAGTCCTCTCTCAGCTATCCAATGTACCATACTGCCTCTCAGTATGCTTATTATTTGTTTATTAATGACATTAATGAAACATGCCATCTTGAATCTGGTGGCCAGCCAAATCCATGGCAGCCATTTGTTTTCTTGAGAGTGGAAGCGTGTTGCCTCCTAGGTATGGATTTCTAGAAGATGGTTTTCCTTGCCTATACCCGGTGCTTCCATATGGCCATTTTCTCCATCTCTAATTAACAAGCTAAAATAACCTTCCCAGCACATTCCACCCAAGCATGGACCTCATCCAAGGGCTGGCTGGAGAGTAGTGATGGATTCCAGTTTCCAGCGCTCTGTTTCTGATGAGATAAACAAGAATGTAATAAGATCTTGATTTAAAGCCACCAGAGACTTTAGGTAGCCTGAAATTAAAAATAAAATAAGACAATAAAGCAAACATGCTGCACCTCGGCATCACTGGGCTGGGACCTGCCCTCAATATTACTTCTGAAGTGACAGCCTGTTGCATCACTGAATTAGTGGCTGCAGTCACCGGACGCTGACTTCCTGAAGCAGGGATGGATCACATTTCCCCACTGAGAGGTCTGCTTCAGTCCCCTATTTGTCAGTTTCTGTATTTAGGGATTCCTAAAACCTCTATAAAGAGCAGCTTCTGCTGGTCATAGGATCATAGTTTTAAACATGAAACATGGTGAGGGTAAGAAACTTACTCATGGCCAGATTTCAACTGAGCTTGTCCTGAAGTCCAGTCCCTTACCCATCATAGATTCTTCCCACAAGAGAGAAAGATACACCTTAGAGGAAAGAAACAACAGATCCATTGTCTCTCATTTTGCCTTCAGAATAAACTCTCCCACCTACCATTTAGAACTTGTTCCAGACTCCCCAAAAATGCTCTCTGCTAATGTTTTAAATGGGGCATCATTGGGAAGATGATGCTATTAATGAATTAATTAAAGTATTTCCTTAATTAACAATCAACCACAACACGCATATAGAGCATTTAAGGTTTGCAAAGCACTTCACAAGTATTATCTGATTTTGTTCTCACAACAATCCTGGGAGGTGGGTGCTGTTATTATTATCATCCTCATTTTATAGATGGGAAAACTTAGGCAGGCAGAAGTTAAATGATTTCTCCAGGGTCACCCAGCTACTAAGTGTCTGAAGTTGGATTTGAATTCGTTTTCCTGATTCTAAGTTTAGGGTTCTATTCATTGACCCACTTAGCTGTATTTATGATAATACAGTTCCTACTGTTAATTTGTATGTCCTAGAGAACCAGACTGCAGATGCAAAGCTAGCAGGAAACTTTAAGGTCGTTCACTCCAACTCCTTCATTTTATTGATGAAGAAACTGAGGTTCCGAGTGGGAGAAGGCTTACTCAGGGTCACATTGGGACCTCAACCTTTAGACTTCATTCTGTTTCTACTGTTTTGTATTGGTTTTAGACTGACTGCATGGGAGGTGGGGGTGTGAAGCCCAGACAGAGTCATCACCTCTATACTGGGCTATAAATGGAGGCCTGGATGTGGGAACAGTAGCCAGGGGTGGGTTGTGGATCTGGGAGTCATCTAGAGAGAGTTAAAGAGAGAAACAGAAAGAGAAAGATAGAGAGAGAGACACAGAGACAGAGACAGAGGGAGACAGAGACAGAGGGAGAGAGACAGAGATGTACACACACACACACACACACACACACACACACACAGAGCTTCTAAGGTACTTCAAGGCATCAACAGGGTCTTATGCTACCTGCGTCTCTCATTACTGAACTTGAACCAGAAGATAAGGGTTCCAATATTGTTTTCCATACTTAAAAGCTGTGTGACTCTGAACAAAGTTCTCAGCCTCAGTATCCTCATCTCATAAATGAATATAATCAAAGTTTTGTGAAGATCAATGAGATAACATGCAAAATATTTCACATGCCTATATAAATATAAATGCTATATAAGTGCTATATAAATCTTTATTCTCACCATAATAATTATTATTTTTGCTGTAATTACCCATGTCAGCTATGTAGAATGAGACTTCCTAGTCAGATGTAGGAGTAGAAGGAACTGCCTGGTTTTTATCTTTGTGTTCCTGGAACCAGACATAATGCATATAGTGGGTACTTAATAAATGATTATCTAATGGATATTGACTATCCCGTTAAGGGTTTTACACAGTAAGTGCTCAATAAATGCTTTATTAGTTGATTCTATCCTGAAATCTTGTAGGGTTCAGTGATGAGGTCATAGATTTAGAATGAGAAGGGACCTTAAAGGTTGTCTAGTGCAGTTCCCTCATTTTATCAATGAGGAACTCAGAGATCATTGGAGAGGTTGTGACATTCAGATTCACACAGTTATTAAGTCACTGAGACTGAATTCAAACCCAGATCATCTCCTTCCAAATTCAACACCTTTCCTCCAGTGCCTCCATAACCAAACGCATCTTGACTTAGGATGTTTCTTTTCTTAAAATAAAGTATTTACTGGCAGGTTTGAATAGAGTTTGGTGTGATGAAAATAAATAGACACGACAATTTTTTTACATTGGTAATTCTATTTTGACAGATGCTATGAATGATGTGTGTGTGTGTGTTTTCAAATACCATAGTAGAAATGCAGGTTTCTCAAAGTCACAAATGAGGTGTTAAGAAGTAATCCAAACCAGTGATCTTGGTTTCTTAGCCCTCACTTTGTTGCCTTCTTTTCTTGAGGGCCAGACCCAGCCAAGAAGCAAATCCCATTCTGTCTAAGCCTCCTGAAGCCGATGAGGGTGATGACTGCCGACATCTTGCCTTGTCTGCGATTGTAAGCGATTATTAACTAAAAAGTAATGTAGAGCCTTCCCTTAATAGTCTGAATGACTAAGGGATTTTACTTAAGTAGATGTAAATCTCATCTGAAATGCTTTGTTCATTTCTGGGCACAAACTTTTAGGAAGGACATTCATTGATTAGTGAATTTCTGGAGAAGAGAGTGATCAGCATGGGGAAGAACTTGGAGATTATGCCATAGGAGGACTTGTTTAAATGACATGATATGTTTTGCCTGAAGAAAAAAAAATTACTTGGGGATAGGGCAGAGTTGTATGCTGTCTTCATGTTTTGAAAAATCTGTCATATGAGAGAAGGAATCGATGTGTTCTGTCTTTCCCAAGGGTGCAGAATCAGGAATAGTGAGTGAAAGCTGTGATAAGGGATAAAGATCCTAGGATCATAGATTTGTTAGTCAATCAACCGGCATTTTTTAGGTGCTTACTAAGTTAAAGGCTCAGCACTAAGTTCTTGCTGTTCATTCATTTTCAGTCATGTCCAACTCTTGGTGACCTCCTTTGGGGTTTTCTTGGCAAAGACACTGGAGTGGATTGTCATTTCCTTTTCCAACTCACTTTACAAATGAGAAAACTGAGGTCAACAGAGTTAAGTGACTTGCTCAGGGTCATACAGCTAGGTAGCATTTGAAGGAGGATTTGAGCTCAAGTCTTCCTGACTCCAAGCCCTAGCTCCATATACTATGGCACCACATCGCTGTCTCTGGGCATACCCAAATAAGAGAAAAGAAAGATAGTTCCTGCCTTCAAAGACTGTACATTCTAAAGGGGGAAGATTACACATAAACAGTGGCTGAAAGGGGGAAGGGGAAGATGCTCAATCCCAGATCCAGTTGGAAGAATCTGGAATGAATTTGATGAGAAATCAATCTCTGTGCTAAGCACTAGTGGTACAAGAGGCAAAAGACAATCCTTGCCTCAAAGAACTTAAGCTCTAAGGGGGAAGACTACATGTAAACTAACATGGACAAAGCAAGCTATATGCCGGATAGGAAATTATTGATGAAGGGAAGGCACCGGAATTAAGAGGGCTGGGGATGGCTTCCTGTAGGAGGTGGGATTTTGGTTGGAGATCTAGAGTTAGAAGGACCTTAGCAGCCATCTAGTCCAATTCCCTTATTTTACAGATGATCAGACTGAGGCTTTGTAAGCATCAGAGGTGAGATATGAGCTCATGTCCTTGGATTCCAGTGGCACTATTCTTTCCACTCTACAATGGCAGCCATTCCACTTTGATAGCTGAGTGGTGCCAGAGTGCACAAAGCACTGGACTTGAAGTCAGGAAGACCTGAGTTCAACTGTTTCAAAGACATTTATTTAGCTGTATGACCTTGGGCAAGTCACTCAACCTCTGCCTACCTCAGTTTCCTCATCTGTCAAATGGAGATGTTAGTAGCACCTACCTTTGCACAGTGCCTGGTACACAGTAGGCTTTGTTTCCTTTCTTCCTGGGAGACGGTGGGTTCTTCAGGCATTAGTGGTCTTCAAAGGGACATTAGATGACCCTTCATGGGAGAGGCACTAGTTCTTGAATAAGCAGTGGACTGACTGGGCACCAAGATCCCTCCTGACTCCCAATGGCCAGCATCGTATGAATGACACAGTTAGAAAACACGACTTGGAGCTGTTAGTCACATCCTCGGATTGTGAAAGAATGTGCTATCATTCTCCTTACATGCCGCCTGCTCATCTGTCAGGTTTCTAATAACTGTGTTTAATTTTGTCTTTTGAGGGCTGTCTCATAGGTGTATTCTCCTTTTGAGTCTATTGGAAAAAAGAGCCCCCCTTGTTCACTGCTGCAGCTTCCAATATTGTTGTACTAATTACAGTTCTGTTTTCAACTATGCCATGGTTTGAGCTGGGCTCAGTTAGGCCCAGGCTGCATGTGGAGAACAAGGCCCTCACCTCTTCAGCTCCTTTCACACCAAGAAGCTGGGTCTAGCTCCATGTGAGATCTGACTGGAAGGGAGCTGGCTAGCTCCCATACCTCCTGTGTCTGATCATGATGTTGGACCTTGTTGGCCAACATAAGCCCCCTCTCTTCTCTGTGTTATGATTCCTTCATCTGTAAATTTAAAGGTTAAGCTAGATCATCTCTTCTGGTCCTTTCTGTTTCTCAAAGTCTAGCCTCATATCCATGGGTCAATCTTAGCCGTGAAAGGATTATCTGAGGTCATCAATTCTACTCCATTTTGCAGATGAGAGCCTGAGGCCCAGGGAGGTTGTACCTGGTTTACGGTTACACAATTAGTGTCAGAAATGGGATTTGAACCCAGAACCCTAACTCCAGAGCCATTATTCTTTCCATCATATCACAATGTTATGATAGGAATGACTCAACTTGGAGAACCATTTATCCTACATCACCTAGCATAGAAAAACCCATTAATAAGGTTTGCTGATTGATTGGTTGTGTTCAGTTCAATTCAGTTTTATGAGCATGTATTAAAGCCTACTATGTGTCAGGTCATTTGGTTTCCTACTCACCTTTGCCTCTTAGACCCCCTAAGGTCTAAACAATTCAGCTAAAGCTCTTTTAAAAATTTCCCATTTTGAAAGTTTCCTTAAAAATTCGTTTGGATTTATTTTGCACACACACACATGTGCACATAAATGTTTTTTTTCCTTAGAAAATTTTTATGCTCCTTGAGTCAAGTCAGTAAACATTAATTAAGTACCTACTGTCTGTCAGGCCACTTTTGAGGGTATTGACTTATATTTGTTTAGGGGTCAGCTCCCCAGAGGAGGGAGAGCATTCCAGGCAAGAATGACAGTTTATACAAAGGCTTAGAGATGGGCAGCAGGAAGCAGTCCACTTTGTCTGGAATGTGAAAAGAGAGGTTGAAGCCAGATTTTAAAGGACTTTATATCCCAAACAGAAGAGCCTGTATTTATCCTACAAATAGTCAGGAACCGATGTAACTTCTTGGCTGGGAGAATGACAATCTGATCTGTGCTTCTGGAATATTAATTTGGTCAATTTGTGAGGATGGATTGGAGAGACTAGTGAAGAGGCTAATATAATAGTCTAGGGGAGCCTTAATGAGGGCCCAAACTTTGGTGGTTAAAGTAGAGAGCTGAGATGGTTACAAGGTAGACCTTGATGTAGACGTGAAATTGGATCATTTGATCAGGTGGGTGTCCCAGAGGCTAGAGCATCAGGCCTGGAGATCAAATCAACCCTCAGACACTTGCTATCTGTGTGACCTTGGTCAATCACATAACCTATGCCTGCCTCAGTTTCCTCATCTATAAAATGGGGATAATAGCACCTAGCAACAGGGTTGTTGTGAGGAGCAATTGAGATAAGATCTGTAAAGCTCCTTGTAAATCTTAAAGCACTATATTATTTTTACTAGCTATCATCATTTAATTATGAAGTCCAGTCCCATCATTTTACAGACTGAGAAAATGAAGGCCCAGAGAACCATGGCTGAGCAGGGTGTGTAAAGTATCCAAGAGGAGGAGTGCTCACTAAAGTCAGATGCAGAGATCTGAAATGTCAAGAATGATGAGAACTAGGAAAAGACTTGGATTTAGTTCCCTGGGGACCTTGGACAGCAATCCCTCCCCATCATTAACCAAGTTCTCGACATTGATGGCTTTGCCATAGTCAACACACATTTAGTCAACCCTTACTGTGTGCCAGGGATATACTTAAGTGCTAATACCTAATACCTAAGTGCTGGTAAGAGCTGAGGATAGCAATGTAAAGAAAAAGTCCCTGCCCTCAAGTTGCTTACATCATAATTAGGAATGACAGGAGTTGAAAAGCAAGGTAGTTACTTGGGGGTGAGGCAGAGTCACATAATGTCCAGAAAGTCAGAATTACCAACCCCATTCCTCAGCAGGTAAAAGGAAGTCAAGTTTATATGAAGAAACATCTGACTTTCTCAAAGAAATCTTAAGCAGGCCAACATGAACAATCATGAGATACATTTTTCTATCATCATAATAGGATTGTAGAATTAAAGGTCCAAAGATAATTTCATATAATTCCTTTATTTTGCAGATGAGGGAATTGAGGCTAACGGACTGAAAACTCATCCAGGGTCATATAGCTAATAAACGGCAAAGCCACTTATAAAAGCACTATGATCTAGTTCATTCTCTTTGAGCAGAATAAGAGACTGAGATGCTAAATGAGTTGCTCTTTGTCTCCCAAGGTTTCCCTTTCGCCTGTGACCACTGCACAATGGCTACTCCTGTGCTTTCAAAAAAGCAGTCTAGTCTTTCTGAACCTTAGTTTCCTTCTCTGTAAATTGGACTGGATCAGATGACGATCTTTTGGTTTCTGGATTGGTTTTTTTGTTGTTTGTTTGTTTTGTGGGGGTTCTTTTGGCTCGGGCTTGCTTTCTCATGGAAGTAAGGAACTCCTTCAAACAATTCAAAAAGGTAACTTTTTGGTGATTTGTCTTAGAGTTGCCTGGGACTCTGACAAATAAAGTCTTGCCTGGGTTCACTCAGCCAGTCTGGCAGAGGCAGAACGTGAACCCAGGTCTTCTTGACTCCAAAGACTGCTCCCTAATCTCTCCTCTCCACTGGTCTCTCCTCTTATGAGTACTTGAAAAAAAAGTGATAATCATGGAAAATGATATTTAAGTAGAGTTATTCCCATTGCCCTCTGAGAACAGGCCCCCAGTGATCACCCCTCGAGTTTGTAACTGCTGTGTCATTTCTTAGAATTGGTGGGGATTAGTCACCTCAACTGACAATTTCACTTTTTCTCCCACACATGCTGGGAGCTATATGTATTTTTTGGTTTCAGAAGGAGAGAGATTGATAAAGTTGTTTTTATTCTGCTGGAGTCCCTTGATATTCTAAATTCTAGACCAGTCTCAGCTTCTCTCCAGCTTTACCTCTTGGCCGGGCCTCCTTCCCCAGTGGTATAATTGTCTGGCTTGGCTTTTCATTCACTTCTGGGCTCACCCAGCTCTGGATCAATGGGCCCAGCCCCCTATTCTTAGCACAGGGTGAGGTGACTCATTGCTATACTTCCCTGGGATGTAGAGGGTGAATCGGCATCGAAAGACTTTAGTCAGTCTTTCTCAAAGAAGTAAGAACTGTTAAAAAACAAACAAACAAACAAAACCTCTAGATAGAGCACACTGTCTCCCCAGGAACATCTCTGGTTGCTGATGTATTATTATTATGAAACCGAGTTCTGTCCAATTGAACTAGTTCTCGCGAAGACCTTGGTTGAAATTATAGAAATCTATAATCTAGTATTTGTAAGTCTTTTATGCAGGAGTTGGGTCCCTTCCAGCTCTAACTAATAGTAACATCTAACATGTATGTAGCACTTTAAGGTTTTTTTCTAAAGATCCGAACTTTCCTAAACACCACACTTTTTATTATATATTTTGGAATTTTTCCAGGAATAACCAAGTTCCCTAATCCATAGTTTGCAAACTTCTCCCCCCACACACACTTTTTTTTTTAAATCAGCACATTTGCCCTTCTCTAGTCTTATAGCCCCTCTCCTGTTCTCAGTGATCTCTGACAGTGACTGCATCTTCCATTTCTTTAAGGACCTTGGAATTTAGTTCATCCATAGAACACTTTAAGTTTTATGAAGCAGGAGGTAGGTGCTACTATTATTTCCATTTTATAGATGAGGAAACTGAGGCAAAGAGCTGTTAAGTGATTTTCTCAGGGTTACCCAACTAATAAGTGTCTGAGGTCAAATTTGAACTTGAGTCTCTTGACTCCAGATCCAGTACTCTCTCCATTACACCCTGTAACTGCCCCATAAATTTATTACCCTATGAAGTCTCTAGCTTTTTTAAGCTGTAGGTTTTTCAATTATTTCCCTCTAAGCTATCCCCCCACCAAAAGTCATCTCTCCACCAAATGGTCATTGTAAATGAATCTTTAGGAAAGGCCTAAGGAAGATCATTTTGGAGGGAACTAGTCTTGAGATTTTTGAGCTCTTCCACGACCTGCGACCAAATCATATTTTTCCTGGAGGCTTTGGGTGGAGGAGCTTTGACTTTGTTTTCTTCTCTTTGCATGCTTTGGTCTTCCTTGTCACCAAAGTAAGATTCTATAGTCTGATTCTTTTTTCGATTGTTGCTCATTTCCCATCATTTATTTGACTTTTGATCTCTTTGTCAATGTAGATTTCTGCTTCCAGTGGGGGTGGGGGGATATACTGTCAGCTATTCAATTCCTTCACAATCTGTGTGACTGTGAGACACCCTCTGTCTCTGTCCATGCAGCTGCTGTGGCTGCTGCAGGTTCTTCTATCCCTTCCACTTCTGCCACCCTGGGGCTGGGGCTGGATCACTCCACTATTCCACACTGGTCCCACAGGCTTTTTTCAGTGACCTTCGAATTTGTCCTCAGTGTTTGGCTGTCCTGAAGTCTGGAAACTGCCACAGGTGTGAGAGATTCAGTCTCCCCAAGGCCTGCTCAGATTTTGTTTGTGCCTGTGTGGCCCATGTTGGACTTCTCCTTGCCCCCTTCATGGCATGATGGGTTCTGCAGCTCCATAATTTGTTTAGAGACATTTTTTACAGGTATTTGACTAGGCTTGGGGGTAGTGCACTAGAAAGTTTGTGCTTTCACTCCATCATTTTGGCTTGGGGAACAGACTTTAGAGACTCTCTAATCTTTTCATTTTACAGATGGGTCCACATTAAATCACAATGGCAGAGCTGGGGTTGGAAGGCTGATCATCTGACTCCAGGGTGAATATTATTTGTACTGCCGGAGGTTTACCATGCTCTCCCCATTTTACAGATGGGAAAACTGATCCTCAGAGAGTTTATGAGAATTGACTTGCCTGGACAGAAATTAGCAGGATTTGAATGCAGACCTTCCTGCCTCTAAATCCAGACTTTCCATCTACTATGTGATGCTTCTTAGTTCAGGGTTACCTCAAACTTGAGTTTTTACTCATTTCTTCAACCATATATTTTGGCTAATAGGCAAGGAAGAAACAATTCTACTTGGTGACTTGCACGAATGATATCTTTGTTGCTGTTTCCTCCCATTTACTTTCCTCAGAGTTTCTGTGAATAGATTCTCCACAGGGGCTAATAACTATGAAAGTAGCTACTCACCCACCAAAGTCATTCCCATTTCAAGAAAGATTATTCCCAACAGTATCTCCAGTAAGATTGTCTTCAGGCTGGCTGGGATTTATTTCTATAGGGCTTCTAGCATCCCTTCAATATCTCCTTTGGAAATTTTCCTTTGGAAGGAAAGTAATTCCTTGATGTAATCAAGTTTTTTCCTTGAGCTTCAGCCCACTCTATCTACTTTGTCTTTATGGTCAACCCAATTTGTTTTCTGTCTTGTAGCTTATATCCTTTCTCTGTAGGTATCTCTCTCCAGGGTACCTTGAGCCATTTCATAGAATACAGGCTTACAGATTTAGAGCTGAAAAGGACCTCAGAGGCCACCTAAGTCCAACCTTTTCATTTTACAGATAAGGAAACTGAGGCATAGAAAGAATCAGTGACTTGTCCAAGTCCACAGAGAAGTACATGACAGATCAATTCAAACCCCAGTTCTCTGATATCAAACTCTGTTCTCCTCCCTAGGTAGTTCTGATGTTATATCATTTCATTTTTATCAAATATCAGAACAAATGCTGCTTCCTATGTGAATTCTAATCTCCCCAAATGCTAATGGCTGCCCCCATTAATTTGCATATATTTTATAACAACTATATTGTATACTTCCCCTTCCCCCAAATCACAGAATGTTAATCCCTAAAGGGTATAGATTGCTTTTTCATTTCTATATACCCTGAGACTAGCAAAATGCCTTCCTCATTTGTTTTGTATGGATCTGTTTTTTCATTCCCTGTTCAGGAAATCACCTCTCCTGATACAGTTCAATAATTATTCTACAATTCTGAATCTTTGGAAGTTGGCTGGGGCCTTGAGCAGTCCGATGGCTTCCCCAGCATCACTCAATCAGGACATTTCAAAAGCAATTCTTAATCCCAGACATTTCTGATTCTAAAGCTGACTCTACCCTCTAGCCCAGTGGCATCTCACTCAAATAAGAGACCAAGGCCACTAAATTATACATAAGAATCCCTATGGGTCAAATATTGGTTTCATTTTAATATGTAATGTTATATTTTATTGTATTTAATCCATACTTTTATTGTATTTTTATTTGTAGTGTATATATTTCACAATTGCATTTTAATCTGATTCAGGCTGCACTTGTGAGTGTTGTGGGTCACAAGCTTCTATACCAGACCACGTAGCATCATGCCTTTCCAATAGCAGTTGCTTAATAAATAAATACTAATTTGAAACACCTATGTGATTATTCTGCCAAAGAGGTCAGTTAACTTCAGGTCGTTTGACTGTATCCTTAGAGACGTCCTCCAGGTAAATACTGGTTCTAGGAAGGAAAGTGGATCCCTCAAGGTTATGGACTAGACAATTAACACATCCATCCATGTCTAGAAGGGGAATTCTTAGGTCCTATCTTGTTTGATTTCTATTGGCCACAGTCTCTGGAAACATTCCCTGGCTGTGTAATCGAGGTGGTTGGGGACTTAGTTTGAATGCAGATTTGGATTTGTTTGTGTTTGATTTGGTCAGAAAGCTTTGGCACAGAGACCAGAGCTGTGCAAATGCATTTACATCCAGATACATCACCTGTGCTATTTAAATTTTTTTCAGTTAACAAGTATTTATTTTTCTCATTTCCCCCCCCCCCCAATAACCTCCACCATCACCATTTTCCTGGGAAAAAGAAAACAAAGGAAATCCTTGTAAAAAATATATAGTTGAGTACAGCAAATTCTCTCATTGGCCATGTTCAAAACTGTGTATCTCATTTGGCACCTTGAATTCATCACTTCTCTGTTTGGAGTTGGATGACGTCCTTCATCACTGGTCTCTAAAAATCATTGAGCAAAGTTCTTAATCCTTCAAAGCCATCTGTCTTTATAATGTTCCTGTTCTCCTGGTTCTACTCACTTCTCTCTGGATCACTTCATACAAATCTTCCCAGACTTCTCTGCAGCCATCTCTCTCATCATTTCTCACATCACAAAAGTATTCCATCATATTTGTCTGTGATCATTTCTTCAGCCATTCCCCAAATGATGGACCTTCCCCTTATTTCCATTTCTTTGCCACTAAGAAAAGAACTCCTAAAATATTTTTGTTTCACCTGTACTGTTTTAGATGGTTGGATTGGCTCATAATTCTACTGCTTTGGGCTGCTTAAAATTTAGAAAGCCAAGAATGAGTTCAATATGATCTTTTAGTTATAAAAAATAGATTTTTAAAAAAAGAATAATTTCTCAGGGTAAAAATAAGAGTGACTTTAGAGTTGATTTCATAAAAAGAATCATCAAGCTATTACAACCACAGATCTATGAGAATTCTAACTCTGATTTTTTGAGTGGCCAGTGCAGATAAATAGACCAGAATAACACTGTATTCATGGATAGCAGACTATAAATAATTTACTTATCTAGTTGGGTCTCAGAGTAGATATTTTGAACTGGTTAATTTTTGAAAACAATTCATTCTTCTGTACAATAAGTATGCCCATTGTCTTACTGGAAACAGACGTCCAGGAGTGAAGTGATAAGTGCTTAGTAAATGATGTTGATTGCTCAGTTGCATTTTTTTTCTGAATGTTGGAGAACTTGTTAGATTCAAAATAGCTCCTAAGTTTGAAATCAAATTAAATATCTCAACAAGCAGTATTGTCATTAAAGCCTAGAGAATTTGGCAGCTTTTAAAGTGACTTCCTATTATTGTTAAGTTTTATTTCTTTTTATTCTAAACTTAAACACTAAAAAAAAGAACATTTCCATGTAAACAGTAGCACATATGAAAAGGTGATGGCATCTGAAGCTCTGAACCTCTGTTTCATGCTACTAATTTTAAAAATATAAGAAATCTTACATATTACTTTCCGTACATCCCTCTGAATTTTCTTCAGTCCACTATTGTGCATTAAAAAAGTTTTTTCAATGGTCTTCTTTTTGGCATCACAATTTCAGGTATTTTTACATTTTATTCTAATTTTTTTGATATTTTGATTTTGTTCTAATATTTCTTGCTGCCTCGTGGAGTACTGATCAATTTGACCTATTCTCTTTCTGAAGGGTCCTTTACTTGGCTTAGGTTTGCCACTCTTTATTCTTCCTCCAGTCCTTTCTCCAGAGTTCTTTTTTCATTTTTTAATCTCTTGCTTTATTTTTTCTGGGTCTTTATATAGTTCTTGTGGAAAATCCAGTCATTACACAGTTACTCTTGCCTTTTTTTTAGGGCAAGCCTGCACAACATTGGACTCATGCGTCACTCTTGACCCCCCAAAGGATTTCAGGTGTCTGCAAGAAATGTAGTGGATGCAAATACTGCTCAGGTCATTCTTTGACCCCAAGGGTGTTCTCAGACAGAGCTAATAGGCCTCACTGGCCTTTTAAGAGGAAGTGGTTAAGAGGGTTTATAACCTTGGACAGGCCTACACAACACACTGCCCATGGGCCACTTTGGCAGTTTGCAAGTGGCCTAAGATGTATGTTGTGCAGGCCTATTTTAGGGGATCTCTAGATGTACAACAATGTTTTGCTTTGGTCAGTGTCTTTTAGATTGGCTCATCTCTTCTACTTTACTTCCTGAATTGTACTAAGACAAGTCTTTACCTTCAGCTTCACTTTTGAGTGGGTTAGTCAGTCCTTCTTGGTCTTACCCTGGATTGACTTCCATTTCCCAAGATTAAGGATCCCATGGATCTTTGGTCTTCAGGGCCCTCTCTGGAATTTCAGTAAAAGTTTTGGAACCTGGGAGTACCTAGACTGTCCTAGTTTGATTACCGCTGTACTGAATTGGTTGCTGCTGCTCCTTGGGGCTTCCAGTGTCCCTACCTTATGGTTTTCTGATCACTCTGGAGCTTTCTGAACTCTTTGGAACTTGGGAGTATGAGGTGTGTTCTTTGCTCTTGCTGTCTCTAGACACACATCCCTGGAGGTTACTTGTTTCTTTAGTTTGTCTCTGATTGAGTAGGGAGGCTACCATCTTGTTTGTCTATGTTGATTTCTGACTTTGCTGGTGACCCCCATTTCCTGTTGTCTGTGGGCTTCTGGCTCACTTTCTGACCGATTCTGGAGTTGAAACAACTAGTTACTATAGTTTCTCATTAGATTTCTTGATCATGATTCTATTTAACATCAATTTTGAATTTTTTTTTTTTTGGATTACATATGTGGGCACTAGGTGTTTTGCCTCTATCCAACTAGCCATCTTGCCCAGAAGATCTCCACTGTTAACTTTTAAATTAGCTTAGTGTAGTGAAAAGAGTGCTGGATTCAGCCCTAAATGATCTGTATTCAAATTCAGGCTTTTTAAATTTACTATAAAGTTAAATTTGGATAGATCTCTTAACTCCTATGAATTTCATTTTTCTCACCCATAAAATCAAGGCATTTGATTTATTGATTAATAAGAACCTTTAAATCTTAACTTTATGATAATGGAGCAGCAATTTGGAAGATGTGCTTTCATAGATTTTTAAGAGAGCTCTATGCTCTTCTTTTCTCTCCAGAATATTCCTTCCTCACTTCTAGTATTCATACATGGATAGAAAAAGAAAACTTATTTTATTACTAAGAATAATAAAATCACAATTTTGATAATAATTATATATATGATTATTATTTTAATAATGATAAGAAGAAAATAAAGTATAAAAAAGCTTTGGAGTATGTTGCAACTTCTGAGTCTCACATCAACCCTAGAACCTACATGTAACAGGTTATTTCCTCATTTTACAGATGAGGCAACTGAGGCTCACCAAAGTTAATTGATTTTCCCAGAGTCACATGGTTTCTAAGTGTCAGAGGCAAGATTTGTACCTAGGTCTTCCTTACTTAAGGTCCAGGAGTCTATCCTCCAGGCTACTGTGCCTCTCATGATTTGCTTTGCTTTTATTTGGAGGGAAAAGACCTCTCCCAAGAATGGATATAATGGGTCTTGCACATCATGCATCTCCATTGGTTTTATTGAAGAGTACTGCCAAGACCCACATCTGCTTCTCATGCAAATGCCCACAAGCCCAAGTGTTCTAGAAGTGAATGTTCCTTTTTGGATGAATTCCATTTTGTGATCAATGTGATCAATGGCCATGTCTGAAAGTGATACTGTAGCATCCCCAGATAAGTGACCTCTTGTCACCATTTTCCATCCATTTACCTAATGCCTGTGTCTTCTGTGATGGATCCATTTCCACAAAGCAGCTTGGTGCTTTTGTTACTTCATGATACTTTCAGCCTGAGTGTCTATTAAATATGAACGAACCTACTGGAAACCATCTCCTGATGCCTAAAGGAATGGCTTCATGAAATATCTTTACCTCTGCTTCTAAGACAATGAATTAGTGTCAAACCATGTGAATGCTGAGGCCATGCTTCTGGGTTTTTCAAAATAATTTCTGCTCTCATCAATCAACCAGCACCTTTCCCAATAGTAGCAGCAAAAAAGTGAGAGATAGTGTGGCCAAATGGATAGAGTCCTGGACTTGAATTCAAATCTCACTTATACTTACTAGCTGTAAGCTCTGTGAGCCTCAGTTTTCTCATCTATAACCTGGGGAAAATGCATGTATGAGAATTCTTTCATAAGGTTGTTTTGAGAGGTAGCATATACAAGGTATTTTGTAAACTTTTGTTTATAGGAAAAGCTCAATCTTGTTACAATGAGAGGTGTAGCTAAAATATGAATTTTCTAGTCATTTTGATGAATGGCATATATCACCTTGAAACTCTTCTCTTACCTGGAGCTGATGGCTCTGTCATTGATGAATGCATTTACCCTAAAGTGCCAATAATTTCTCATACTTTGTGAGTATAAATCTATCAATATGTCTCTGCCAACAGCCCATGACTTTTGGTCTTAAAGAGATGTCCAAGATTCAGAGAAATTAAGTGACTTGTCTGTGGCTATACAGCTGGTAGGGTTGGAACCTAGACCTCCTGATTCCAAGTCATCCCTTGTGTACTCATGTGGGTATACTTCATATATGTGTGTGCCCATTAATTAACTCAACAAACATTTATATAAAGGGTTTATTATATGCAAGGAACTTTGCTAGGTAGTAAGAGAAAAATGGGAAGGTAGGTGGCAATGTGGATAGAGGTCCTGACCCGAAGTCAGAAAGACTCATCTTCATAAGATCAAATCCAGCTTCAGACACTTACTAGCTATGTGACCCTGGGCAAGTCACTTAACCCTGTTTGCCTTAGTTTCCTCCTCTGCAAAATGAGCTGGAGAAGTAAATGACAAACCACTCCAGTATCTTTGTCAAGAAAACTCCACATGGGATCTTGAAGAGTCAGGCATGACTGAAATGACTGAACAACAACAACAGAGAGACAGAGAGAGAGACAGAGAGAGAGAGAGAAATAAGAGTCTTGCCCTCAGTGACCTTACATTCTAGTCACAGAACAGATATGATAGGAGCAGAATGGAAACTTCCTGAGGGCAGGGAGTGTTTCATTTTTGTACTTGTGTCCCTAATGTCCATCACAGTGCCTGGCACTTAGTAAATGCCTAATAAATATTTTTTGATTGATTAAGCACATGTGAATTTAAAAGGCTGTGGCATCAGATAAAGGAGGACCCACAAAATCTCAGAATTGGAAGGGGCCTGAGACACCAAATTATACCTGGGAAAGAATCTTTCTACAACATACACAACAAATGTTCATCTAGCCTTTGCTTGAAAGATCTGTAATGAGGGGGAATCTGCTACCTCCCAAAGCAGCTTATCCTCCCTCTGAACAGCTTTACTGATTAGGAAAGGTGCTGCCATTTCCAGCATGGAATAGGGGGAGGGCAGTCAAGTCAGATCTTTTGGAGAAGGCCACATTTGAGAAGTGCCTTGACAAATGGACAGAATACCAATTTGTAGATGCCCCTGAATGGCCTGTACCCTGGGCTAGTTTTAGGTGATACTCATTATTACAACTATTTTCATTATTATTATTAGTATATGAACATTATGTTACTATATTATATGATGTATGATGATGTGCTATACTAACATGATAATGTATTAAGATAATGGTGATGATAACTAGTATTTATATACCACTTTATCCCTGGGAGGTAGGTGCTATTATTTTTTCCATTTTATAGGTGAGGAAATTGAGGTAGAGGAGAGATCCAGTGTCTTGCCTAGGGTCATACAACTACCTGGTGTCTGAGGATGAATTTAAACTCAAGTCTTTCTGACTCCAGGTTTAGTGTTCTAGCCACTGCACCATGGAGCTGCTATCTTACCATACAAATGCTGACTTCAGGGATATAAGTCACCCTTCAGTCAGAGAGCACATGCATATCTGTGCCATTAAGAAGGCCATAATAAGCAGGATTTACACATCAGTGGCCTGGGTAGTATTTAAGAAGTAGGGCACGACCCACTCCAAAGTTTCATTTTTAGCATTTTCACCATTTTCCTCCTTATTCCCCACTTTAGACAGTTGTATTTTCATTCAATTTGCCATAATAGTGCTTCCCTGACCTGTGCCAGACCTAAGCATTAATTGGGGTTGCTATCTGCTATCAGTCCCTTCAACACCACTAGATCTTGGGCATCAAGATCCCATCATGCCCATGAAAGGCTCCTAGGACAGCCCTAGTGTTTTTGTCTACATTCCATCTCTCCTAAAAACATGTTAAAGGCCCCCAAATTGGCTCACCCTATCAGATAACCAGCAGGAGGTTTCTGTGCCATCATTTGGAGCAGCACTGCTCAGTTCTCCATGACTCTCTCAGGACCTTCCCTCCTGAAATCCCCAGAGGAACCTGACACCAATATCTAGAATCACTTGCCTTAACTGTGGCATCAGTCTGATGGGCCTCACTTCAGACTCTTTTTTTTTTTAATTAATTAATTTTATTTGTTTTCGTTGTTCTATAATCAGTACCATATAACTTATTATTTTTTACTCCCTCCTGCTCCCTCCCTGAGATGGCATACAATTTTATATAGGTTCTACTCAAACATACTTATTAAATACATTTTCACTATAGTCATGCTATATAGAAGAATTAAATTGAATGGGAGAAATCATATAACAAACCAAAACATAATACCCACGCAAAAAAAGTTCTGCTACATTCTGTGATTGAATTCCATAGTTCTTTCTCTGGATGTGGAAGGCATTTTGCCTTGAAAGACCATTAGGAATTTTTTTTAGTCCTTAAATTGCATTGCTATGAAGTTCCAAGTCTACCAGAAAAAACTCTCGCACACTGTGGTCGTTGCTGTGCACAAAGTTCTCCTGGCTCTGCTCCTTTCATTCAGGGTCAGTTCATATAAGTCTTTCCAGGCCTCTCTGAAGTCTTCCTATTCATCATTTCTTATAGTGCAATAGTACTCTATTACATTCATATACCATAATTTATTCAGCCTTTCCCTAATTGATGGGCATTCCTTTGATTTCCAGGTTTTGGCCACCACAGACAGAGCTGCTATAAATATTTCTGTACATGTGGGACCCTTTCCTATTTTTATGATCTCTTGGGGATACAGTCCTAGAAGCACTATTGCAGGGTCAAAGGGTATACATATTTTTGTAGCGCTTTGAGAGTAATTCCAAATTGTTCTCCAGAATGGTTGGATCAGCTCACAGCTCCACCAACAGTGTATTAGTGCTCCAACTCTCCCACATCCTCTCCAACATTTATCATCTTCCTGTTATGTCATGTTTGACAATCTGATAGGTGTGATGTGGTACCTCAAAGTTGTTTTCATTTGCATCTCTCTAATCAAAAGTGATTTAGAGAATAGATATCTTTAATTTCTTCCTCTGAAAATTGCTTGTTCATATCCTTTGACCATTTATCAATTGGGGAATGACTTTTATTTTTGTACATTTGACTCAGTTCCCTATATATTCTAGAAATGAGGCCTTTATCACTGACATTAGCTGTAAAAATTCTTTCCCGGTTTTCTACATCCCTCTGAATTTTGGTTGCATTGGGTTTGGTTGTGCAAAAACTTTTTTCAGTTTAATGTAATCAAAATTATCCCACCTTGCACTTAATAACACTTTTTATCTCTTCTTTAGTCAAAAATTCTTCCCTTCTCCATAAATCTGATAAATTCTTTATTCTTTGCTCCACTAATTTGTCCATGGTATCAATCTTTATACCTAGATCGTGTACCTATTTGGATTTTATTCTTGTGTACGGTGTCAGGCATTGGTCTATGCCTAGTTTCCGCTACAGTTATCTAGTTTTCCCAGCTATTTTTGTCAAACAATGAGTTCTTATCCCAGAGGCTGTTGTCCTAAGGTTTATCAAACAGTAGATTGCTATATTCATTGTCTGCTTTGTCTTCAGTAAATAGCATATTCCACTTGTTTACCCTTCTGTTTCTTAACCAGTACCAAGTGGTTTTAATAACTGCTGTTTTATAATACAATTTGAAATCTGGTAGCACTAGGCCACCTTCCCTAGCATTTCTTTTCTTTAGTCCCCTTGATATTCTGGACCTTTTGTTCTTCCAGATGAATTTTGATGCTATTTTTTACAGCTGTAGAAAATAATTATCTGATAATTTAATTGGTATGGCACTAAATAAGTAAATTAATTTAGGTAAAATTATCATTTTTATTATATTGGCTCAGCCTACCCATGAGCAACTGATGTTTTTCCACTTACATAGATCTGATTTTATTTGTGGGAAAAGTGTCTTGTAGTTGTGTTTATATAGTCCCTGGGTTTGTTTTGGCAGGTAAACTCCCAAATATTTTATAGTGTCTGCCTTAGCTTTAAATGGGATTTCTCTTTCTGTCTCTTGCTGTTGGGCTTTGTTACTAATATATGGAAATGAAGAAGATTTGTGTGGGTTTATTTTGTAACCTGCAACTTTGCCAGAGTTGTTTATTATTTCAAGTAGTTTTTTCTGGAGTCTCTGGGATTTTCTAAGTATATCACGATATCTACAAAGAGTGATAACTTAGTTTCTTCTTTGCCTATTCTAATTTCTTCAGTTTCTTTATCTTGTCCATTGCTATTGCTAACATTTCTAGTACCATATTGAATAATAGTTGTGATAATGGACATCCTTGTTTCACTCCTGATCTTATTGTAAATGCATCTAACTTATCTCCATTGCATACAATGCTTGCTGAAGATTTTAGGTAGATACTACTTATTATTTTATGGAAAGTTCCCTGTATTCCTATACTTTTCAGTGTTTTTAATAGGAATGGGTGTTGTATTTTGTCAAAAGCTTTTTCTGCATCTGTTGAGATAAATGATCAATAGTGCTAATAGTTTTCTTAATATTGAACTAGCCCTGCATTCCTGGTATAAATCCGACCTGATCATAATGTATTATTTTCGTGATAAGTTGCTGTATTCTTTTTGCTAAAATGTTGTTTAAAATTTTTGCACCTATATTCTTTAGAGAAATTGGTCTATAATTTTCTTTCTCTATTTTGTCTCTTGCTGGTTTAGGTATCAAAACCATATTTGTATCATAGAAAGAATTTGGAAATACTCCTTCTTCCCCAATTTTCCCAAATAGTCTATATAGTATTGGAATTAACTATTCTTTAAATGTTTGATAGAATTCACTTGTAAATCCATCTGGCCCTGGAGATTTTGTCCTAGGGAGTTCATTTATGGCTTGTTCAATTTCTCTTCCTGAGATGGGGTTGTTTAAGTATTCAACTTCCTCTTCTGTTAATCTGGGAAGTTTATATTTTTTAAAATATTCACCCATCTCATTTATATTGTCAAATTTATGGGCATAAAGTTGGGCAAAGTAATTTCTAATTATTTTAATTTCCTTGGAGGTGAGTTCACCCCTTTCGTTTTTTTATATTGGTAATTTGGTTTTCTTCTTTCTTTTTTTTTTAAATCAAATTGACCAAAGATTTATCAATTTTATTAGTTTTTTCATAAAACCAATTATTAGTTTTATTTTAGTTCAGTAGTTTTCTTAATTTCAATTTTATTGATCTCTCCTTTGGTTTTCAGTATTTCTAATTTGGTATTTACTTGAGAATTTTCAATTTGTTCTTTTTCTAGCTTTTTTGGCTGCATGCCCAAGTCATTGATCTTCTCTTTCTCTATTTTATTCATGTAGGCATTCAAAGATATAAAAATTGCCCTAAGAACCGTTTTTGCAGTATCCCATAAGATTTGGTAGATTTTTTCATTATTTTCATTCTCTTGAATGAAGTTGTTGATTGCTTCTATGATTTGTTGTTTTACCCACTCCTTCTTTAGTATTAGATTACTTAGTTTCCAATTAATTTTTGGTTTATCTTCCCATGGTCTTTTATTACATATAATTTTATTGCATTATAACCTGAGAAGGATGCATTGACGATCTCTGTCTTTCTGCACTGGATTGTGAGGTTATTATGCCTGAGAACATGGTCACCTTTTGTATATGTGCCATGTACTGCTGAGAAAAAGGTATATTCCTTTCTATCCCCATTCAATTTTTTTCCAGAGATCTATCATACCTATGTTATCCAGAGTTTTATTCACCTCCTTAACTTCTTTCTTGTTTATTTTAAGGTTAGATTTATCAAGTTCAGAGAGAGGGAGGTTGAGGTCTCCCACTAGTATAGTTTTGCTGTCCATTTCTTCCTGCAACTCCCCCAAGCTCTTCTCTAAGAATTTGGATGTTATACCACTTGGAGCATACATCTTTAGTAATGATATTGCTTCATTGTCTATGGTGCCTTTTAGCAGGATATAGTTTCCTTCCTTATCTCTTTTGATTAGATCTATTTATGCTTTTGCTTAGCTTGAGATTAGCATTTCTACTCCTGCTTTTCTTACATCAGCTGAGGAACAATATATTCCACTCCAACCTTTTACCTTTACCCATTGTGTATCCCCCTGTTTCATATGTGTTCTTGTAAACAACATATTGTTGGATTATGGCTTTTAATCCATTCTGCTATCCATCTCTCTTTTATGGGAGAGTTCATTCCATTCACATTCACAGTTATGATTACAAGCTGTGTCTTTCCCTCCATCCTCTTTCCCACCATTTGTGCTTTTAGTTCTCCCATCTCTCTTCCCCTCCTCAATAGAGTTTTCCCTTTTGACCACCACTTCCTGTAGTCTTCCCTTCCTTCTTTCAGCCTCCCTCCCTTTTACTCCCCTTTACCCTTTCCACTTCTTCCCCCCTTTTAGCTTCCACTCCCCTTTCTTCCCTCTTCCCCTCCTACTGCCTATAGAGTTAGATATATCCTTAATTAAGTTTATTTTTCCCTCCTTGAAGCAAATCAGATGAGAGTATCTCTCAAAGTATGCTCTCCTCCCTCCCCTCTTTCTCTCTACTATAATACAATTTTGTACTTCTTCCTGTTATGTAATTTATCATTTTCTGCTTCCTCCTTTTTACAAGTCTTGTTACAATCACTTCACATGCTTGAATCACATTTTTATCATCACATCATTTACTTTGTACCCATTCTCTCTATTTATGTATATCCCTTTTATACTTCATAATATATGTACAATTCTCAAGATTAACAAGTATGACTTTCCTTTATAGGGATATAAACAGTTTTCCCAAACTCAGTAACCAGTTTTTCTTTTCCCCTATTTACTTGTTTTATGCCTCTCTTGAGACCTGCATTTGAAGATAGAATTTTCTATTGAGTTCTGGCCTTTTTTTCAGGAAGGTCTGG
Organism: Notamacropus eugenii; assembly: GCF_028372415.1. Lineage (NCBI taxonomy): Eukaryota > Metazoa > Chordata > Mammalia > Diprotodontia > Macropodidae > Notamacropus > Notamacropus eugenii. Next base: position 28,048,902 of record NC_092874.1, on the reverse strand, counting down.
AAATCCCGTGTTTCATTGAATGTCCATGTCCTTGCCTGAAATGTTATGCTGAACTTTGTTGGATAATTGATTCTTGATTGTAGTCCCAGTTCCTTTGTCTTACAGAATATCAGATTCCAATTCCTTCGATCTTTTAATGTAGAAGCTGCAAGGTCCTGTGTGATCCTGACTGTAGCTCCTCGATATTTGAATGGTTTCTTTCTGGTTGTCTGTAGTATTTTCTCCTTCACTTGATAGTTCTGGAATTTGGCAACAATATTTCTTGGTGTTTTTAGTTTGGGATCCCTTTCAGGAGGCAAACGGTGGATTATTTCGATGACTATTTTGCCCTCTGGATCTAGCACTTCTGGGAAGTTTTCCTTAATGATTTCTTGGAAGATGTTGTCCAGACTCTTTTTTTTCATCATGGCTTTCTGGTAGGCCAATAATTCTTAAGGGTTCTCTCCTGGATCTATTTTCCAGGTCAGTTGTTTTTCCAACTAGATATTTTACATTTCATTCTATCTTTTCATTCTTTAGATTTTGTTTGACTGATTCTTGATGTGTCATAGAGTCATTGGCTTCTGCTTGCCCAAATCTAATTTTCATCAAATTGTTTTCTTCAGATAACTTTTGCATCTCCTTTTCCATCTGTCCAATTATTCCTTTTAAGGAATTATTTTCTCCAGTAAGTTTTTGTACTTCCTTTTCCATTTGTTCAATTTTCCTTCTTAAAGAGCTGTTCTCTTCAATGAATTCTTTTTTCATACTTTGAAAATCATTGGCCATTTTTTCTTCTGTTTCCTTCTTCAGCTATTCCAGGAGTGCTCTCTGTGTATGTGAGCAGTTCATAGTCCCTTTCAGATGGGAGTACAGTCTCGATACTGACCTCTTTGATAATCATGTTTTGGTCCTCATTCCAATACAAAGATTCTATAGTCTTTTCCTGCTTGTTCTGCTTCTTCTTGCTCATGATGGTGGGGTTTTGTGAGTTGTGGCTTCTGGTTCTTTCAGTTAGAAGCTGAAGAATCTGTTGTTGAGCTGCTAGTGTGGGAAAGCTAAGGGCATGTGCCTTTGTTTTTCCTTTAGTTTTGTATTTCCCAGCTAAGTCCTGGGGCTAGCTTGTTAAGTGTGGGGGGAGGGGTGGTCTGGTCACAGAAGATCTCCTCAGCTGAGCTAGAGCAAAGGCAAGCTCAGTTCATGCCTGGGTCCTAGTGTGAGTTTCCCCCACCCCTAGAGCTCTTCTCCCAATGCTGAGGCACACCTGGGTCCTATTTTCCAAGCCTCAGGTGCTACGAGACTGTTTGCACATTCAACTGTTCCCACTGATCCAGGATATTTGTGGGTAAATATTTTATGATTCTTTCAAGGTCCATAAGGGGAGGGAGAGAGAGTATCTGCCAATCACTCTGCCATTTTGGCACCCAGAAGGTCAAGTAGGTGACTTACAGATGTTTAATCTTTGGGCTAAAAGTCTTGGAAGTGGCTGCAGCTGATACCTGGGCCTCAGTGGCTTTCACTCACTCAGCTCTGTTGGTCTCCTCCCCTGGGCTGCCACTCTGCCTTTCCACAGTGCTACTGCTGCTTGAGGCCACCCAGGGGTTTCCTGCTCAGCCAAGCCACTGCAAGATGCGCTGCATTGTGTGCGGTGGGCTCACTTCTGAGGAACAGATCCTTGCTGTCATTCTTCCAGTCTGTCCTGGTCTGTGAATCTTCCACAGTCTGTCTCCTATTGGATTCTGCACCTTCAAAATTTGGTCAGATTTTCTTCTTAGAGGTATCTGAAGAGTTTTTCTAAGAGCTCGGGTGGGTGGTGCTCTCACTCTTGATGATTCTGAAATATAAAGCTCAAATCTTCTTGTCTTCAAATCACAGATTGAAAACTAAATCAGACCTCTGAGGTCCTCCACACCAACTTTTTTATTTTAGGGGTGAAGAAACCAAACCAGCTAACAGTCAGAGGGACCTAATTTGAACATGGGTTTCAGACTCTGAATCTCCCTGCCCCAGCTGCTATCTCTCTCTTCAGATACCAGTGGAATAGAAATCAGATGGGAGGTAAAAGAGTTAGAAAGTGTTAAAAGGTTAATACTTTGTTTTCTTTCAATGATCAAGCACTCATGATATGAGAAAACCATGTGCTGTACAGAGAAGCCTGGAGTTGGAATCATGAAGAAATAAAATCCTAATAACAAAGAAAAAGTTAAACAAAACAAATGCTAATACTGGCCAATAATGGCTAATACAAATGCACAACAGTCTGTGTTTTGCTTTTCCAAGCCCTTTTGAAAATGGTGCCCTTACTGTCAATCAATCAGTCCTGCAACTCTATCTTCCAGGCTGATCAGACTTGATTGATTTCTGTAATGGAAGAAGGTTCCTCTTTGACTGAACCATTTTCATATTGGCCAATTGCATTCATTTCTGCTCCTGAATTAATTTCTGAAAATCATTTTTATTTATTTTCTTATTCTGTAGCTCAACAATTATTTGCTCCTTTTCTAGCTACTCTTCTCTTACCTAAGCATTTCATCCTGTTAGCATTTATATTTTTTTCCTTGAAAACATTTATGACTTTTCCTCCTCCAATTTCTAGAATCAGATTGCTATGACTCTCTCAATTTCTAAGAAATTTTCAAGACTTTTTTCCTATTTTGAACAATCATGCTTTTTAAAAATATCCGTTGGACAGAAAGTGCTTGCATTTTTAATCTGTGTTAATTAGGCAATCTGTATCATTCCTAATCAACACTTACAAATAGAAAGTCTTTGATCCCTGACAGTATTTTCCAGTGACTCCTCTGAACTGAGTTTCGTGGAGGCATCCCCAAAAGGAAGTGAGCAGTTCTCAGTATGATCTTTCAAATCCTTCCTCAGAGCTAGCAGAAAAGAAACTGAGTTTGCCCCATGAGCTTCCAACTGCCTCTAAGCAGGCATGTTGAGGAGCCAATCCAGGGAGATGTCTTAGACTAGGCACCTTTGCTTATTGCCTTAAAGAGATGACCTCCAGTTTGACACCAACATTGCTTCCCCATCACCCAGAGCTCTGAATCCAGATTGAAAGGAATGAAGCCTGTTTTGATTTATGCTCCAAGTGGAAGAGGTCACTGGGCTCTGAATCCAGCTTAATCTTTTTCACCTTTTGCCCAAATCTTCCAGTTCACTTCTTGCTCATTCCCTAGTCAAACATACCTCCAGGTGGCCTCCTCTTTGCTTTTAAATTATTTTTTTCCTGCTCTGACAATTAAACTTTCTTCTCTCATGCTTAGAATGACAAGCCACCCTCAGGTCCCCTTCTAAAGGATGATTCATGATAGAAGCTGTCAATACAGCTGAAGGGTGTGTGTGTGTGTGTGTGTGTGTGTGTGTGTGTGTGTGTGTGCATGTGTGTGTGTGTTTGTGTGTGTGTGTTTAAGCATAGTATTTATTTCAATGTCTGATGGCAGCCTAAATAATGAGATCCAAGATCTTATGTCCTTATAACAACAACATTTTAATAAGGACTACTGTTTATGTGGGGCTTTAAGATTTATAAAGCACTTTAGAAATATTATCTCATTTGATCCTCATTAATAACCCTGGAAGGTTGATTAAGATCCTTATTTTACAGATGAGGAAACTAAGTCAAGAAATCATTAAGTGACTTGCCCAGGGTCGTACTGCTAAGTGTCTAAGGCTAGATTCAAACTCTGTTTTTCCTGATGTCAGGTCCAACCCTCTATCTACTGTGCCCCCTAGCTGCTGCTAATAGAACTTGGATGCCACGTTGGTTGGGCAGAGCACTTTTCATACTTGGGATCAAAGGATCATAGACTTAGAAATGACAGGGACATCAGAGGTCATCTAATCTGATTCACTGGTTTTACAGATGAGTGCAGTAGGTAGATTCTGGACTTGGAGTCAGGAAGACCTGAGTTCAAATCCTGCCTTAGGAACCAGCTTTGTGGCCCTGGGCAAGGCACTTAACCTCTGTCTGCCTTAGTTTCCTTACCTGTAAAATGGAAATAATAATATCACCTACTTCCCAGGGTTATTGTGAGAATTGAATTAGAATATATGTGAAGTCTTTTGCAAACCTCAAAGTGGAATACGAATGCCATATACGGTAAGTTAGTTAGTTAGTGGAAGCTGATATTTGACTCAAGTCCTCCCCCTTCATGACTTTGAGGAAGTCAATCAGATAGACAGTCAACAAGCATGTGTTAAGTGCCTTCTGTGTACTGAGCACCATGCTAAACACTGTGGATATAAAAGGAAGGCAAAAGATGATTCTCACCTTGAGAAGCTCACAGCCTGGTGAGGGAGATAAAAATATGTACAAACAAGCTATATACAGGATAAATGTGCGTGTGTTTATCCTTTGTTGATGAAGAAAACCATGCCATCAGAGAAATAATGGCATGACTTGCACTTGACTTTGTTTTTTGAGTGAGGGAGGGCTGTGCAGGTCACCAGCCTCACTTCTCCTCCAGAGCCATCTGAATCCAATAACCAGATATTCATCAGGATGACTGGAGATGACCCAGGATGAGATAATTGGGGTTAAGTGACTTGCCAAAGGTCACACAGCTAGTGAGTGTTAAGTGTCTGAGGTGAGATTTGAACTCAGGTCTTCCTGACTCCTAGCACTGGTGCTCTATCCACTGCACCACCTAGCTGCCCTTACAGGATAAATAGGGGAAAAGGTTCAAAAGCACAGTAGACAAAGCATCAGACCTAGAGTCAAGCCCCATCTGAGTCACCACAGATCAACTTTGCCCTTGCAATTTTGGAATATTCCTTTGTATGTAACTTATCAGAGATGTTCCTCTGATAGTTTTATTCTACAAGATTCAGGGCAGCTAGGTGGTCCAGTGGCTAGAGTACTGGGCCTGGAGGCAGGAAGACTTCTGTTCCTGAGTTCAAATCCAGCCTCAAACACTTTCTAAGCTGGGTGACCCTGAGAAAGTCTTAACCCTGTTTACTTCAGTTTCCTCATCTGCAAAATGAGCTGGAGAAAACAATGGCAAACCACTTTGGTATCTTTTCAAAGAAAATCCCAAATGGGGTCACAGAGAGTTGGATACAACTGAAAAATGATTGAACAAGTTAAGGAAAGTGGGGCAGGGTATTAGGCTAGACAGCGTCTGAGATCTCTTCCAGTTCATAGGACTATAACTCTACAATCCTTAAACTCAGGTCCAGTGCTCATTCTCCTGCCTCCAGCTCCTCTCTCAAGAATCAACCTACTTCCCTACTGAAGTCACTGCCAGTAACATTGAACACTGATTCCTTCTCTCTCATCAGTTTTTTTCAGGCTTCATTCTCCCCCTGACCCCACCACCTTTGAAAATCTTTTATCTATATTTAGATTGAAAGACCAATGGGCAAGAGACTAATCAACTGTCAGTAAAATCCCCCTAATGGTGGCATCACGGAAGCAGCCTGGTACAGTGGACAGAGGCCTGGACTTAGTCTCGGGCAAACATGGGCTCAGATCCCACCTTAGGCATTCATTAGCTTGTAAGACATCATGGACAAGTCTTATTACTCCTCTGAGCTTGTTACAAATGAGTTTCTAACAGAGCTGGTCAAGGGAATTCCCAATCTGCCAAAATGACAGATCCTTGACAAATTGATATAATATAATAATCACCCAGGACAAACAAAAGTGATCACAGCTGTTTGGAAAATGATGACACGCCACACGGACAATGTAAAATAATTGGCCAGTTCATTAAAAAACCAAAATAATAATTATATTAGTGGTAATAGTAACTGACACATATGAAGTAATTTATGTACATTCTCATTTGATCCTCCACAGGGCTGTTGAGTAGAGAAACTTATTGTACTCATTCTATAGGAGGTTCAATGTCTTAATGAGGAAGTGACAGGCAAGTGTCAAGCCCAGGTCCTCTCAACTCCAATTATAATTTACTCTCTGTAATATCATATTGCCTCTCATTTATATAAATCTTTATATTTTACATACATGAACATACGAACATTCATGTATATATGTATTGTAGTGATGTGTGTGTGTGTGTGTGTGTGTGTGTGTGTGTGTGTGTACACACCATGGAGTTTAAGTGCCCAGATACTTATTGTGAGCTTTAGGATCTAGTTACATACTTTAGGGAAGTTGCATTAACAGTATTAGGTGAAAAATGAGGAATTCTTTGTTTTAAGGGAGGAGTTATTTATTTTATGTTCATCATCAATGACTGAGAATGTTGATTGACTTAAGAACACTCTGAGGAACTAGATGATCTGTGTTTGCAGGCATCCAGAGCCCCCAGAGGCTCTATCTCGCATGACCCAAATCCTCCCACACCAATCAAGAGCCAAGGAAGTACATGGACCATGTCCAGTGTATCTTTTGAATATACCTCATTCCCTGCCATCTTGGAACCAGATAAAGGATACAGTCTTGAATGTGAACGTAGCTTGGCCTTGAAACCCAGATGATCTATTGACAGACCTTGACAGACATACCGTGGTCATAATCATGGTTACCTCTCTTCATTTCTCAAGCTTTTGGAGTAAGAGGCCATATAAGGTATCAGGCATTTGTCAGTAAAACACCATCTGCTGCTTCTCTGCACCTTTTGAGCCAATGTCCACTCTGCCAAGATGGCAATGCCTTCCAGTGCTGCCTCCCACACACAGTCATCCGTCTCTAGCCCGTAACTTTGCCCTACCTCCCTATATCCTGTATTGTCCTCTCTCTTCCTCTTTCACTATTTCTTCTGGAGTATTTCCTTTGCCTATAAACTACTTCTCTTCATTCTGGATTTCCTTATCTCACTTTCTTTCTACCTTCTGCTAATGGAGAGCTTGTGCTCTCTTTGGGAAAAAAACGAGCCCCAAGGGGTCCCCAAAGTGCCAGTCAACTTGGATGGGGGAAAAGTTGCATCTTGACTTTAACTAATCTTGAACAGAAACTTAGCATTTCCCTCAAATAATAATAATTGATAATAATAAATAATATTAATTATAAATTATAAATATAAAATATATATTAATAATAAATAAACAACTTCCATGGTACAGTAACATTTGCAAATTGCTCTGTTATCTCATTTGATCCTCACAACAAGCCTGTGAGGCAGCGCTATTGTTGTTAGCACTCATTTTACAGATGTGGAAACAGAGGCAGACCGAGGCTAGGTGACCTGCCCAGGTTCACATGGTTAGTGACAGAGACAGGATGTGAACCCAGGTCTTCTGGATTTTATATCCAGCGTTCTATCCCCTGGGCTATCTATCTGAGTTTTCTTCTGAGAAGAGGATCTATGGGCTTCCCCAGACAGACAAAGTGGGTCCATGATATGAAAAAGGTTAAGATCTAAATGCTTGCTGTAATCTACCATACCCACAGGTCTTTTTGACAGTAACTCTCTCCTTTTGAACCGTTTTGTGAATCACTCTGCAGTCTCAAAAGTTCTTAAATTCATGACTGTGGCTTGTCATAGAAAACCTGGCTAAGCTTGTACTTTTTGAGGAGTAGGAGCCAAAACTGTGGTGTCTTAATTAAAAGACTGACATTGGGAGACATCTTGCTTGTACAACATATCCTGAAGAAGATCAAACCATTCCTCTATAGTCTTCATGACCAGGCAATCATAGGTTTAGACTACTGTTGAATTGGGAAGGGGGAGGACCTTTATAGATATTGTAAAGGGCACAGAAAGGAGAGAAAATGCTTGAGGAGAACCAGCAGTTCTAAGAGACAAAAAAGAAATGTGGCTTGTTTAATCTGGAAAAGAGAAGACAAGGAAACTTTTAGCTTAATCATCTCCAGTGTGATGGGTTATTCAAAGAGGATGGTGATTGGCTGTCCCTTATCTATGATGAAGCTGCAACAAATCTTACTGGCTTCAGAAAAGGATCATTTTATGCATAAATTTCAACCTTTTATTTCTATCCTTACATAGGCATTTATCAAGTATCTACTATGTGAGAGTTACTGATCTAGGTACTGGGGAAATAGACATGGAACCTAATAGTCTATCTTTTATATAAAATAAATGAGTTAAATATAGTCCTGTCTCTGACATACAATGACTGTATAACCCTGGGAAAGTCATTTAACTCCTCAGGGCCCTAGACCAGTGGTCTCCAAAATGGAGATACCAGGAAGGATTCCAAAGAGTGAATTCAACTTGAGAACAGAAATAACAGGTTTCATACCATCCTTCCTGTGATAGTCAACTGTGAGATTTGTGTCTCAAAACAATCCCACCCCCTTTCACTCGTTATTGTTCGACATTCTTCAATCCAACATAGTTGCACCACCCCCAACGCTCCCTCCCCCATGGTTGTGCCTTTCTTCACCTGACCATGGTAGATTGAATGAAAGCACATCTGGGCACTTATATCTGAAGGTACACAGGAAAAATCCCCAATGCCTTCAATATCCAGCCCTCCCACCTAGATCACCTCATGGTAGTTCTAAGGAATCTATCAACAGGCGGTCTCTGTGGGTCTCTGCACTCTGAACCAGTGTCCGGATGGTAAAACATCTGCTTTTCATTTTTATTTTGAGTGGGACAGGGGAATGAACAGGCATGGATAGTTCACCATCTGCTCCATTGCCAAGCTCATTATATTATTTCCCCCCAAAATCTCATCCCATTTCCAACCTTCCTTATTTCTACACTGTCCTTCCAGTATCCCAGTTTTGCAACCTCTGCATCATCCTCAACTCCTCATTCTCCCTCATTTTACATATTTCATCCCTTGCCAATTCTGGCACTTCTATTGACTACATCTCACACATTGATGCTGGTCTCCCAGCTCATACAGCCACCACCATAGTCTGAGCCCCCACCATCTCTTGCCTAGGTTATTACAAAAGTCTCCTCCCTGGTCTCCCTTCCCCTAGTCTTTCCTCACACCAGTCCTTCCTCTGGGCACTTGTCAAACTGGTTTTCTTAAAGTGAAGATTTAATTATATTATTCCCCCACTAAATAAACTCTGGGTCAGGAGTTCTTAACCCATACTTCATGGATAGATCTTAGTGGCTCTCTAAATCTTGAATGGAAAAAAAAAGACAAAAAAAATTGCAACTCTATTTCAATCTGATGAGTTTCCTTTGTAATCCTATGCATTTTATTTAAAAACATTAATCTAAAAAGATTTTACTAAAAAGGAGTCCATGACATCCAAAAGGTTAAGAACTTCTACTCTAATAGCTCCCCATTGCCTGTGGGAGCAAATATTGTTTCATTTTTATTTCATCCTTTTTTAATTTCTATTTTTGCATGTTTTAAATATGCACAATAGTACAATAGTAGATGTGTATATACATATATATATGTGTATATATAATTTAAAGAAGCAAAAAATACATATTGAGGGAGTGTGCAGAATGTTTTTCTTCCTTTTTTCTTTTTTTTCTGAAAAGGCTATATAATGAAAGAAGTTTGGAGACCACTGCCCTAGGGAACGCAATAAAACTGCAACTTGCAGAGTAGGTATCCATTATTTTGGGGAGTGAGTTTCCTCACTGTGAGTTCCTTATACCAATAAGATGACAAGTCAAGACTGAACACACACACATATACACACACGTATATATATGTAAACACATGCGTATGCGTGTATATGTATATACACACATATATGGCTATGTATGTATATATGTATATGTATAAATTAAATAAAGAAAAAAATATATGCACAGCCTACATACACACACCCCTCTACTTGTGTATACATATATTTGTTACTGTACGCAGGTTGAGATTATATCTGGAGATAAAACAATATTCAATCACTAATAAACGTTGATTCCAAGGTGGAGCAGTAGAATAGATGACAACAAACACGTGCCTATTGTGAGCAAAGCCCTATTCTATATAGAGCTCCTCCATCTCATCCATACCTCTGCCCTTGAGCTCATGACTCTCACCTTCTCCAGGTGACCTCCCTATCAACTCAGGTTCTCATCTTCATCACTACCAATGTTATACTATCTCATGAAAATTCATTTTCCATAGTTTCATAATGAACCCTGAGCAGTTTGCCCAGAAAAGAGCCACATTCTGTTCTCATTGCAGTTTTCGTAGACTCTTCAGTGACTGCTGTAGGAGATAGTAGCCCCAGAAGTGGTTGAAAATAGTAACTCATCAGCTGAAGAGTGTCACAGCTTAAAGGAACTTAGGATGCTATCTGGTCCAACTTGTATCTGAAAGTTTTCTTCAAAGTATTCCCAATAAATCATCTAATCTAAGTTTGAATTACTCTAGTGAGAGGGAGCTCACACCTCCCAAAGAAATGCTTTCAACTTTTGTTTAACTCTAATTATTGGAAAGATTTTCCTTTCAGTAAGTCTAAATCTGTCTCTTGGCAATCTCTGTCCACTGCCTGTTACTCTGAACTTTGGGCATATGGAGCATGAATCCAATGTTTCTTCCATGGGATGACCCTTCAGGTAGTTGGAAGTAGCTGTCATATTTCTCCCTAAACTGTCTCTTCTCCCAGTAAAATACCCCATTTTTCTCCAGCTCATTTTTCTATGATGAGATCATAATTCCCTTCCCCATGCTAGTTAACCTCCTGTTGACACTCATTAGCCTTCTAATTGCATCGCTTGAAGGTGGTTCTCAGAATTGGACACATCTCTGAATGTAGTCTGACCTGACCAGAGGACAGTGGGGCTATCCCCTCCATTGCTCTGAAAACTATGTTTGTCTTAATTAGCCTAACATTACAGTTAAGAGTATTTAAAAGTAAGGCAATTGGTTTTTTCAGTTTGCAGAGGGGCATTGCAGAGGAGACTTGCCTAATATAACACACTGATCAGCTCGATCATGGCTCAGAGACCATCTAGTCTGACTCCTTTATTTTACAGGTGTGGGTGGAACTGAGAGCTAGTTGAATGACTTGTCCAAGTCATAGTCAGATATGTCAGTGAAATTTTATTGTGTTCTTCCTTCTGGAGGCATATTGGAGACTTGTTGAATTCTTAATGAAATGCAGCTTTTTCACTAAATTATGAAGAACAGAAATTAAATAAAATGGGATGGGGCTAACTGAGTATAACAAACAAACAGCTTAATCACAAAGATAAAGACAATGTCTGAATGTTACAGTATTCAAAACTAAGAAGAGTCTGAAATATTGGCCAATGAAGAATCACAAATCCATATTATCCCTTTTTATTGATAATAATGACTGACATTTATATAATGATTTCAAGTTGGCAAAGAACTTTAAAATAAACCTTGTTCGATCCCTAAAACGACCTGGTGAAATAGGTAGTGTCAGTTTGATCTTCATTCTACAAAAGAGGAAACTGAGACCCACATCTTTAAGTAAGCTTTTTTTGGCGATAATGATGATGGTGGCATATATATGGTGGCTTTATGTTGGCAAAGAACTTTAAATAAATTTCATTTGGTTTGTAAAACAATCCAGTGAGGTAATATTCAGTATTACAAAAGGGGAAACTGAGATTTAGATCATTTTTAAGTAAACTGTATAAGAGATTTTTTCCTAATGATGATGACTATGACCACTGGCATTTATATAGTGAGTTTGCGTTGGCAAAGAATTTTAAATAAATATAATTTGGTTTCTAAAACAATCCAGTGAGGTAGGTAGTATTCAGTATTACTAAAGGGGAAGCAGATTCAGATAATTTAAGTAACTCACCTATGGTCACACAACTAATATTTCAGAATCAATATCTGATTCCCAATCACCCTTGACTTCAAGGTCATGATCCTGTCTACTCACATTGACTACTCACCAATTACATAGATATGGGTTATTAAGATATGGTTCCTTCTGAACCAAATATTTCAAGTTCTTAGAAAGATGGGGATGGGTAAAAAGGATCCAGAGCTATCTTCTTAGAAACGGACAAATTGATAACTTGGGAAATGAAAGAGATGTCTCCATTGCTTTTCTAAAGGAGGGAAAAAAACCATTTCACACTTCATTACTCTTTTTTCCCAAAAGTTGAATCATTTAGTATTCTAAGGTCATGCATTTGGAGGTGGGAGATGAGTTCTTGGCTTTTTGATAAGCAGAGTATGCCAGTGGATGGGCCCCTCCTTGCTGCTTTCTTTTTGACTGATACCTAATTGAAAGCTCAAAGTCATCCTTATTCCTTGCTCCATTAAATTCCTATTTTAATTGCATTTCCTTGGACTTGAAGGGCTCTTTCTCCCTGAATCCTTTTTGTATTATTTCAGTTATTTTATAGGACAGAGCTTTTTCTATGCCAGATTGAGTTGATCCCAGGACTGTTTAGTGCCAAGATGCCTGATTGTTTTCCTCACTTATCCCCACCCCTTCATTCCCTGTCACCAGGATCCATCTATATTGTAATGAAGAGTCAGATCAATAAAATGCGTAGTGCTGCAGTTAGGAAGATCTGGATCTACATACTGCCTCTCATACTTCCTGGCTATGAGACCATGGCCAAGTCATATCAACCTTTCTACTTGACTTATATGATGCAGAACTAGGAGAATGATATTTATAAGAACTACAATAAAAGAGCATGAAAAGAAAGTAGATTCGCAAGGAACTGAAAAAATTACATAAATAAAAATCCAGTCTTGGTCTGGGAGATGGATAATGAAACCTATCTCCTTCCTCTCAACAGACATACGAAAGGGGTTTTCTGGGGCCAGGATGGCACATGCATTGTCCAACATAGCTACTGCATTTTTTTTCTGATTTTTTCATGGTCACAAGAGAAGGTTCAAATCCAGAGCAAATAGATGAGGATGAATTCAGAAATGACTGCTTGAAAAACAAATCGTTATTACAACTTCAAAAACATAAAGGATGCTCACTTAAAATGTTGAAATCTTTGGACTTTCTCTTTTAGGAAGGAAAGAAATTAGCACCTATTAAAGTTCTACTATGTGCCAAGTACTGTTCTAAGCACTTTACAAATGTTATATCGTTTGATCCTTACAACCCAAGAAGGTAGGTACTATTATTATCCCTATTATATAGTTGAGAAAATTGAGGAAGACAATGGTTAAGTGATGTGCCCAGAGTTACACAACTAGTGCTTAAGGCCTGATTTGAACTTGGAGCTTTCTGAAGCTAAGCCCCATTCAGTGTACCACCAAGCTACTTCATATGTGCCGGGAGGTGTTTCCCTCTTACTTGAAATTCTTCTCTAGGTAAGGAATGAATGAATAAATAAAAAAGTATTTATTGAGCACTTACTACAGCCAAGCAATATGCTAAATCCTAGAGATACAAATGAGAAAAGAAGATAATCTCTACTCTCAAGGGCTCATACTCTAATTTCAGGAGATAGCACATATAGGAAAGTGCCGCTGCAGGGTGGATGGAAAGGCCTGGTGGTACCAAAGGTTGAGAAGCAGGAAGGATGGTGAAGCCCAGGTATCTTAGGGAAGAGTTAGACTAATGACTTCCTAACATCTTAAAAGAGAAGCTGCTGCTTCTGTCCTACTTATCTCTTCTCCATCTGCCAGGATGCCTGTTCGTATCCAACCAGCTTTTAATTATATAAATTACTCTAGTTCTCAACTCTAAAGTTTACCAACTTCTCCATCTTTTCGCCTGTCTCTGGGCTACTCCAATTGTCAGTAACCATACTTGTAAAGGGGAACCACTCACATCATTCGGTAACTGTGCATACCTAAGTATAGGTCTTCTGGAAAGGGAAGAGGAAGAATGTAATGAGTAAAAGTAGGTTTGAGAATTAATTCGAATTTGGGGGTTTTCTATTTGGAAAGTTAGTGAACTGCTGGGACTATAAATTTTCACCAATGATCTCTAGGCACTGATTCCCAGACCTTTTGGATTTGTGAAACCCTGAAGCTACTTGTTTTTTGCAACACTTTCCCCTAAAAGTCAAGAAAAGCTTACATTCTTATTTCTGAGAATTCTATTACATGCCCTTGATATGACTTTCTTGATATACTCTTAGATGTTTCAGAGCTGATGTTGGGAAACATTGCCCAAGATATCCCATGATCTTGGATCTATTCTCTTGTGGTTGGGATTTTTCCCCCTCAGCTCCTCTCCTATGCTTTTTAATGCTTTGCATTCCTCCTCAGAGAATAGTTGTTAAATAAAAACAGAGGGAGAAGAAAGGAGAGTGAGACAGAGGGAGAGAGGGAAAGAAGGAAAGAGACAAGCAATATGATTCTGGAAGATGAGATTCAGCTTCTCTGTTGCTTATTCCTATGTAATTGTTTTCCCCAGTTGAGAGATAGAATGGTGTGATAGAACTCTAATAGACTGAAAGAGCTAGGGCTTTCTGTTTCAGAAAGAAAAAAGGGCAGATCAATGTGTCTGTCTCCCCTAGAGTGTAAGCAAATAAACGACACAGCACCACCCTTCTTAATGAGGTTTTATTCAAGGAGACGTTGAGAGCTTAATCTGATTTTCAGCCTACCATTAGCTCCTTCCCCATCCTAATCTTCTCGAAAGTAAAGAAACTCAATGTAGAAATACAGGGAATGAGCTAAAAGTAATGTTCATAGCAATACTATGGGGTTTTTTCCAAGCTAAATTTTGTGCTCGCATCAAGCAGCATCATGGTCCTCTGAGATCTTTGAATTGGAAATTGACAGAATCAAAGAATTTAGCATTGGACATAAATGGACACCATGTTCATTAGATGTGTAAGAGATATTGGAATACCACTGGTGGGAAGAGGAAGAAGACAAGGAATCATAGGATCATAGAACTGGGAAGTATCTTAGATGTCATTGAGCTATGTTAGATTGAGAGAGGAGTATAAACACTCTCTCCCCATTGATAGCAAAAGCATCATGATCCTTATTAATATCTTGGGAATGAGAGTAAATGGGCTCATATCCTACTTCTGACCCTACTTGTGTGACCTTTGGAAAATTAAGATCTTTCTTTCTCAGTTTCCTTATCTGCAGAATTAAGGGTTGGCCTCTGAGGTCCCTTCCAACTCTAGACCTATGAACTTATGCTCCCTCAATCATTCTCGATAGGGTGGATCATCTTTCTTAGCTACTCCTGGTTCCCACTTATATTCAACAGCAACTTATGATTTCACTGAATATCTCAGATCTTCCAAAACAAACAAAAAAAATTAAAGTGTCCTTATTTAAATATTTCAAGGGCTGTTGCATGGAAGGGGAATTAGTTATATTCTAGTAGGCCCCAGAAGGCAAAATTAGGAGCTAATTGGTGGATATTACAGTCAGGGTAATTTAGGCTTTATATCAGGAAAAGCTTCTTAACGATGAGAGTGATTCCAAAGTGGAATGGGTTGTCTTTGGACATAGAAGATTGCTTTTCACTAGGTGACTTTAAGATTGAATGCCCACCTGTCACAGACATGGTAGAAAGGGTTCTTGTTCAGGTACAGATTAGATGAGATGGCTGCCATGTTCCCTTTCAGTTCCAAGATTCTTACTTTTTCTTCTAGCAAATCTGCCCTATTTTTGCAAGTTATTATTCTTCCTGCATGTTGTCATGTTGAATAGAAATTTTTTCATTGTATACATGTGAAAAGTCAGGAAAGATCTTGATTGCCTCAAGTGCTAGGCAACTAGGGATCGATTTGCATGTTCTATCAGTAATGGAGCTAAGAGAGGGAGCAGCAGTGATAACTGTGTGTGTGTGTGTGTGTGTGTGTGTGTGTGTGTGTGTGTGTGTGTGTGTGAGTGATGAGTTTTCAAGGCCAGTGACACTTAAGGGAAACTGGAGAAAGGGAAGAATTCATTACACATTAACCCACTTTCTCCAGGGAGAGTTTAAGTCCTGAATGTTTTGGTTGGCTTTGTCCCTTTCTAGAGAGGAGACAGAGAGGAAGATTCTAACAATACCTGACATATATGCGGGCCTTCCCATTCCTCCATAGCCCACGCCCAATTTTTTATTCTTTTCATGAGATGAGAGAGACCTCAGTGTTCAGGCCAGGGGAAGCAGGGCCATCTTGAAGGAGGCCTCATACACTGTGATCAGTTTCTCATATTAGGCACTTCTAAACAAGCATCCTCATTGGCTCGCAGCGTGATACAATAATTTGGTGCTATTTTTGATTTCTGAGAGATTTGCCAAAGGACACAGAGAGTGTGCAGCAACCAAACTCCAGATAATATTATTCTGAAGTTGCGACCTCCTCCCTGTATTTATTTTTATAAATAAATCTCTTTTTTTTCACAGGTACTATTGTGATTCTCTTTATTTTTGTCTTGAAGGGGGATTTTTTCACCTTCCTTAAAAGTTATGTCATTTCCATTTCAGCATTTCTCATCTTTGCTGAATAGTCAAAAAATGACACAAAAAGATTTGCTTTTTGAATAGATTCTTGATGGGTTTAGAAATCATTTTATGAAGAAGTATTTATTGTCCTTTCTGACATTCTATTTAAAAAAACCCAAATCTCTTTTTGTTGTTTCCTGATATTCTGCAGGATTTCCAGATGATAGGGTAGAGTGCAGGCTGGCAACAGCATGGTGAACAGATTGGTACACGGTACTGTTGCAGCATGATGCAGCGGAGCCTTGGCTCAGGAGTCAGCGGACTTAGGTTCAAATCCCATCCCTACCTTGTGACCTTGGGCAAATCGATTCACCACCTGGGCCTGAGTTTCTTCATGTGTAAAATGAGGAAACTGGACTAGATGTCCTCTGATGTCAGCCAACAAGCATTTATTAAGCTCCTACCATGTGTCACAAAGTAAACCCAGGATGTGCAAATTTGGGATATCTACCCCAAATATTCACACGGACTATCTGTGTCCAATCTGTGGTAGTGTACTCTGAGCTCATATTGGTCTAATCAGTCACAGTTGGACACACTGAAATTTTACTTTATCATGGTGATGTCATTTTTGTCCTCTTTGTCGACGAAGGACAACAACCAACCAACCATGTGTCAGACACTTTGTTGGAGTTACAAGAAAAGCAAAAGTACAAATTCTGGTCCCAAGGATCTTACATCCCTAAAGAAAGGGATGACATGCAATTAACTCTGTACCAACAACATATGTACACAGTTGGTTGGCAACAAATGACAGAGGGAAGGCACTAGAAGGGAAATCCCTTCTTGATTAAAAATTACATACACATACATAAATAGATAGGTAGATAGACATAGATATAGATACAAACACACACTCACAAATATATACTACTCACTTCACCCTGTTTGCCTCAATTTCCTCCTCTGTAAAATGAACTAGAGATGGAAATGGCAAATCACTCCAGTATCTTTGCCAAGAAAACCTTGGATGGGGTCATGAAGAGTTGGACATGACTGAAACAACTTAACAAAAATGGCACAGTTGAAAGTTTACAAAGCTCTTTTCTCTGACATGACCAGCTCTGACATGAAAGGAGGCTCATAGGATCAGAGATTTAGAGCAGGAGGGAAACTTGGAGTTAAAGTCCTTCATCTTATGGATGAGGAAAATGAGGCACCAAGAGTTGAAGTGATTTGCCTATACTTGCAAGTTTCTGAGGCAAGATTTGAACTCAGGTCTACATAAGTCCAAACCCAGTACTCTATCCACTGGGTCATCTGTCTGTCTATTGTTGTACTTGCTGAGTCTTTCAACAGGATTTAAGCTCTTTGAGCTTAAGGGCTGTTCCATTTTTGTCTCTGTAGCCCCATTACATAGGACATAGTGCTGTTGTTACTCAGTCTAGCTCTTCATGACCCCATTTGATGTTTTCTTGCCAGAGATGCTGGCAAGTTTTTGCCATTTCCTTCTCCAGCTCATTCTGCAGATGGGGAAATTGAGGCAAACAGGGTTAAGTGACTTGCCCAGAGTCACACAGCTACTAGGTGCCTGAGGCCATATTTGAACTCAGGAAGAGGAGTCTTTCCAACTCTAGGCCCAGAGCTTTATGCATTGTACTACCTAATGAGCATGTAATACATGCTTGCTGACGGATTAATTCAAATATTTTTTTTTTTTTAATGTCATGATCTTGAATGCCTTCCTCTGGCATTGCTAATGGAAAACTGGTCTGGGTCCATGGATATGGGCAATGGAGCTGGGACAGCTGGAGACAAAGGTCTCTGCTTATACATACATACATACATATATATGTATATACATATATATTTTTTCTTAAATGTATGAATTCCCTCCTTGCTGCCATCCCCCACACATACCCTTACAGAGGTGCTGAGACTTCCTTTGCTCCATGCTACAAAACAGCCATGGATGAAGTCAGCCAAAAACTTGCTCAGTTCCATTGATTTTGTTTCTCTGGTTATTTCTGCCAAACTGAATGGGTGAATGGGTACAGTGCTCACACATCTTGGGGGAGGACCCAGCTTAGAAACCAGCTTTCCTGATGAGATTCTGTAATTCAGAAACCAGATGTCCACTTAATCATACCCTACGTGTTATAGTCCAATGTTCAAATTTATAGCTTCTTCCCCTCTCATTTAATGCAGATTTAACACCCTGCATCAGATGGTGGCCATCAGTTTCCTTTCTTGGTCTTTTCACGTCTTTGTAGAAGGAAGAAATGTCAAGCATTGCACTTGCAGATTGTTAACAGTGTTATACAGTTACCAGAGATGACCTGGGAATGAGATGCTCTCCCATTTCCTATGCTATATAATCCCACTGGAATGTGCTTGCCTAGATCAGAGTAGGAAAACCTTTTGGTATTTGGAGGCCAAAAGTTACCCAACTCAAAAAGAAAGTATTAAGTACCCACTACATATCAGGCATTGTGTTAAGCACTGGGGATACAAAAAAAGGCAAAAAAATAGTCCTTACCCAGAAGGAGAACACCAGGCATCTGGGTGGTGGGGGTGGAGTGGTGGACAACATGCAAACAACTATGCACAAACGCCACATATAAGTAACAAATTGGGGGTAGTCTCAGAGAGAAGGCACTA
Organism: Notamacropus eugenii; assembly: GCF_028372415.1. Classification (NCBI taxonomy): domain Eukaryota; kingdom Metazoa; phylum Chordata; class Mammalia; order Diprotodontia; family Macropodidae; genus Notamacropus; species Notamacropus eugenii. Next base: position 28,030,088 of record NC_092874.1, on the reverse strand, counting down.
AAATTAAGGAGGACCAGGAAAGGCTGTTTTGCCAAAGGTGGGACTTGAAAGAAGCCAGGAAATGAGGTGATGGAAAGGTGAAAAAGAGCATGATAGGAATGGAGGACCACCGGTAAAACTACTGAAAAGTAGGAGATGACTTGTTTTGTTTGAGGAAAACCAAGGAAGTCTCCAAGGAGTCCCTATCAATCCACAGACCATGATGAACAGCAGAAATTATGCTGTTGAATCATGAAGTATGGAATTTCAGGGGGCTTTAGACTCCAGGGTTCATCACCTTTCCAAATCCCAGTATCCTTTGGCTTTCTGTAAACCTTACCATATCCCCTTATTTAATATTAATGTAAAATCCTATATTTATGAACAAGAATATTTAAATATTTTTGAGTTCTAAAATATTAAATCTATAAATAAATTAACCTTATGATCTTTCAAAACTCTTTAAAACTTTAAAAATTAACTTTATTTCTTAAATTTTAGCCTTTTGTTATTTATTTGAATTAATATTATTGTTCTTTAATTCCCCCTAATAAGATTTCCTGAACAATTGGGAAATTCCCTACATTACAGTTTGGAGTGAGGTATGTGAAGATTTACATGATGATGAATAATATATAAATCTATATGCATATATATGTAAGTACATATTTTCTAAGATGCAATGTAGCATCTTAGAGATACATCGAGCATCCTGGTTAGAGGGTTGACCATAGAGAGTGAAGACCTTATCTCAAGTCTTTCTGGTAAATCCCATGGGTATGATTTTGGGTAAGTCTCTTCAGTCCTCAATGCTCCAAGTAATCCTCTCTGATTAAATTACAAAAGGATCATCAAACTCAGTGGGGACCACTTGACTTAATGGCTAGAATGGTGGCCAGACTCAGAATGACCTGGGTTCAAGAACCTCCTCTGACACATACTGCCTGTGACCTTTCATTTCTCAGAACGTTAACTGCCTAAGAAATTATAACCTATGTACCAGTCTGCTTTAGAAAAAGGAGTTTCCTTGAGAGCTTCCTATACCTATAGAATTAAAAAAAAAAACTATTCAAAGATGCACTCAAGCTGATGTCAAGTAAAAGACATTCGCGTTTTCAGCCTTGGTGGCTGATTAGGTAGTTATTTAGTATTTGGACAATGCTAATTTAACCTTGATTACAGTGTTCATTGCATTATGTTTAGCTATTAAGATACAAAGGTTGAGCAGCATTCCTGCTTGATAAGCAACACTTCTCCAAATGTCTTCAGAACAGAAAGTTTTTAACACAAGAGCTGGAGGGGACCGAACTCCTGCTGACTCATCTCTTTTTCTACTTTATGTTCTATGGTTGACCTAATGTTCCAGCTAGACTACTGCGTGCTTTAATCTTTTAACTCCCTACTCCCTCAGACTCCCTACACTGACAGACCCATCTCCATCCTCTGGCAGAGAGCCTTGGCCACTCACAGTTACCTCATGGTGGACATGGAAGTCTCAGTTTCATCACCTATTAAATGATGGTGTCAGACTCCTTGACCTCTGAGGTCTCTTCCAAGCCTAGGTCTTTGATCCTAAACTCCTACCTTGACATGTAGCAGGCTTTCTCTTACATTTCTAGTTTTTGTATCAAGATATTTGATTTCAGCTTCCTCCACTTCTGGCCTCTGCCATTGTCAATGGTTGACAGCTTCTCCCCAAGCATATGGGGATGTGCCCTCCAGTTGCTCTTTCCAAAAACCATGATGCTTCTTCCTGCCCCTTCTTCTTGCCTGAGATGCTTAGAGCAACGTAGCTTGGGGGAAAAAGGGGGGAAAAGAACTCGAACAAACCTTTGTGCTTACTTCAGAGTACAGCATTTGGCAAATATTGTTGGCAGCTGTTTGGGGGCACTTCTTGACTGTGAAGCCTGCGTGTGTCTGATAGAGGTTGATACTTAGTCCACTGGGCTTGCCCCTCTTGGTGTATATTGAGGTTCTTTCTGGTTGAGTTGACTGCTGTGAACACATGCCATTTCTGCTTGTGAATCAGCCAATTTTAATGATTTGTTCAAGGTTTTCAGCTGGGATCACAGTTCCCTGAACAAGTCCCTCACAAACATTGCTGTTTCATGTTCTCTTCAAGTAAGGCAGCATAGTACAATGGGAAATCTCTGGAGTCAAAAGACCTGGGTTCAAATGTCCCCTCAGACACTTACCCAACTTTATCATCTTCAGTTTGCCACCCAATCTCGATTTCTTATCCATAGAGGGTTGAAGTTAAGTGGTATCAAATTCAAATAGAAAGGAGTCTAAAATGAACATTATCCATTTTATATTTTATTTTTATTTATTTTGTTAAACATTTACCAGCTACATTTTAATCATGTTCAAGAAACAGTCAGGAGTTTTGTGGATGCTTTGGGGCACACCTTGATTTTTCTAGCTCTGAGAGATGACCTGTGAGGTTCCTTCTTAGCTCTCAATCTATGATGCTGTTTGGGGAAGGACTAATGAATAGTTTTGAGACTATATTTTTGATGAGGGTGCAATTATGACATGGCAGGAAAAAATGTCTATATTTACAGACAGAGGGACTGGGTTCGATTCTTGGCTCATTTTCTTACTACCTTTTGGACCCTGGGAAAGAGGATTAACCTCTCTGGGCCTCACTTTTCTCATTTATAGAAATAAAGGACTGGGCTTGATTTCCTCTGAGGTCCCTTTGAACTCTAAATCTTCTGATCTTCTGAAAAGGCCAAGAACCAGACTGTTCAGCTGGCTGACAAGCGAGAACAGGGCCTTAGTCTTTGTGCCAATGATGGGAGGCAAGAGAGTTAGTCAGCAGATACTGATGATGGCTAATATCTGCATATCATCTTTAACTACTCTCATCCCCTCATGTACTGCTTCTCCTGTCTTGCTGACACTCTGTAATAGTCATAGCAGTAAAAATAATAAATAGTTACATATTGCTGTAAGGCTTATAGATCCTTACAACAACCCTTAGACATATGTGCTACTGTCATTCTCATTTTGTCAATGAGGAAACTGAAGTTAAGTGATTTGACCAGAGTCACATTGATTTTAAATATCTGAAGCAGAATTTGAACTCAGATCTTCCTGTCTCTAAATCTTGTACTCTATCCACTGCTTCAAGCTGCCCCAAACACAGTTTTCCAAGTTCATAGCGGCTGTATGTCTGAGGAAGCATATTTCTGAGGAATGAGAAAGATGAACTAGAGGCCAGCCCTGTTTTGTGAGGAGCCAAATGAGATGTAAAGTTCAAGAAAGTCAGAGCCTGGCATGTAGTAGGCACTTTATAAGGGTTTGTTGATTGATTGAAAGAGGTCGCGTGATCATCCTGATGTAGAGGCAGACTATATGCTGATCATGACCTTGCTGCCCCTTGGCCCCTGTTTTTTTCAGGTGTGACTTTAGATAGTTGGTGAGCAACTAAGTGGCACAGTGGATAGAGTGCTGGGCCTGGAAACAGAAAGACTCATCTTCCTGAGTCAAATATGGCTTCAGACACTTACTGCCTGTGTTACTCTGGGCAAGTCATTTAATCCTGTTTGCTTCAGTTCCTCATCTATAAAATGAGTTTGAGAAGTAAATGGCAAATTACTCCAGTATCTTTCCCCCAAAAAATCCCAAATGGGATCATGAAGCATCAGACATGACTGAAAAACAACCAAACAATGACCTCAGATAAGTCATTTAACCTCTTTGTACCTCAGTTTCTCCGTTTATATAAAAGAAAGGCCTGAACCAATAATCTCTAAAATCTCTTCCAGCTTTCAATCAGTGATCCTATGATTCAAGCTCAGGAAGAATGTGACCTTAGAAAGTTGATTTCTTGACCCTGGTAGAGGCCCTTGACTATTAAAATTTCATTTCCACTTCTTGTTCCTTAAGTTGTTGTTGAGTGATTGATGTCAATGAAGAGTGTGCATATCTGACCTTTAGAGGTAAGGAAGAGGACTGCCTTGGCCTTCCTCAAATCATCCTTTGGTGGCACTATTAGAGATCCATTCTTGAACCGGACAGATTGAGAGTCTGACTCACTAAACTGTTTCTCATGTTCTCTTCAATAGCTGCCATATATCTTTAATTCATTAACTGGTGCTCCTGATAACTCTAGCACCTTGAATGGTATGAAATAACTCCTCAACAGTGTGTTTGCTAGCCAGGGGAAGAACCTTTTCAAACTCCAGATCCTGGTCTGGACCATCATTCATAATCTACCACATATGGACCCAAGGTGTTCATTCATGTAGAAAGGTCACGCATCAGTGGGCAAATTCCAAAGTTATAGTTAGCCTAGGTGTAGATGCTGCGATAGTATGGCTGAGTCATCTTCATCTTCTATAAAATGGGAAGGAAAAAATAATTGCCTGATCTATCTCTCTGAGTTTTCATAAGAATCAGGTAAGGTAATATCACTTCACCTTCCTGTGCTTCAGTTTCCTCCTCTGTAAAATCAGTTTAGGTTTGGAAGTCTAAGCTTTAAAAGAATCCTAAGGCTTGTTTTTAGTTTCAGCCCCCATGATGCTTTGTAAATCCAAAGAGCGCATAGTAAACAACAAGTACACAAAGAAGAAATCTGGGTCTGGGGTGACAAAAGTTTAAAAATGTGTCTGAGGTGGATCTTTAAAGATTGCTCGGAGAGAACGGATCCAAAAAGGTAGGAAAGGAATTAGTAAGAAAGAGAGAAAAATAAAGAGTTTGAGCTAACAAAAGAACTAAAGGTTGTCTAATGGTTCATTCATTTTATCAGGACTTATTAAGCCTTCACTGTGTACAAGATATTGCATGTCAAGCACTAGAAATACTAAAACACAAAAATGGCCCTTGTTATCTAGGAACTTATATTTCACCGGACTGAGAGGGAACGGATCTATTGTTCCCTTGACGTAGGGGACTGTCAGGTGAGGAAACTCCCTCTACCAGTGTTTGTTGGCATTTTCTCTGCAACCTCTGGTCTAGGGAACTCAGATGTTGTGACTTCTCCAGGGGCACGCAGCCAATTTGCGTCAGAAGTGGGTCTTGAACCCAAGAGTTCCTGGCATGCAGATCAGTTCTCTAATCCATACACCACATTACCTCTTCTATATCATATTTCCTCTCATATAGTTGAGATGATTTGAGGAAGGAGTAAGTGCTAACAACCGAGGAATCTTGTGGCATTTGAGTTTTGCCTGGAAAGGACATTCCTCTAAGAGAAAGTGTATTCCAGGCACATAAGACTTCCTGTGCCAAAGCATAAATGGGAGGGACAAAATGCTGAGTCTTAGGGAGAACAAGGACGCCAGTTGGCTGAAATATCAAGTGCCTAAATGGAGGTAATGTGAGGTAATCTGGCAGGTAGCTAGAGCCAAACTAGAGAGTGCTCTCAATGCCAAGTTTTCATTTTGTCCTAGAAACAATATGGAGCCCTTGAAAGATATTAAGCAGTGGAATAGAACAGGACTCTGGGTAATTGACCTATGGAGAATTAGTAGTCAAACATCGAGGATGAGAAGGTAGGTAAAAATTTTGGAGAGGGAAGTAACTTAAAACCTCTGTGGATTTCTATTTTTATTCCATTCTTTCTCCTTCTATGAGGGGTAATAAATATACCAAAAGAATCATGGAGAAGTCTAAGAATTCTTTCTGAGAGACATTCTGGCATAAGGAGATAGTAGTAGACTTGGCTTCATTACTCTTGGGCAGATCTTTCCTAGACCTTGTCTTCATCTTCTATAAAATGAGAAGAAAAAAAAGACAATATTTGCCAGATCTGTCTCTCTGGGTTTTGGTAAGAATCAAATAAGGTAATATCACTTTATCTTTCTGTGCCTCAGTGTCCTCATCTGTAAAAATAAGTTTAGATTTGGAAGTCTAAGCTTTAAAAGATTTTTAACATTGCTTTTTTAGCTCTAGCCCCTATTATTCTTTGTAATGCTAAAGAGCATGTGACAATAATTTGACAGTCAGTATGGTGTCTTCAGGATTTGACTGGGATGTTTGCCTAAGCTTCCCCTTGCAGACAGCCTTGAAATGAGGTCTGACACTTCTAAGCATTGCTTCATATCATAAAACTTACACAACTGGAGCTTATGAGTGCTGAGCCCAAGATTAATAATTTAGTTTCCTTAGGAGAATCCCACTACTTTTAAGAGAGTTATGGTGCTTGTATTTCTTTCCTCCTTCATCATGGAGATGGTACTGCAACAGAAGGGGGCAAAGGGTGGCAGAGCTAATAAAAATCTGAAGAGGGCTTCACTTACTTTCCTCCCTCCAAAACTTGTAGGGAGATCTGCTATCAAACAGGAAAATCAATTTATTTGCATTTCATTTCCCTGCCTACCCTGTGCTGGAGTTATAATGAGCAGGGAATTGCCCCAGAGCAGGAAATGAAGGGAGGAGAGGAACAAATTATGTGGACAATTCACAGATTGAATAACCAATCTCTGAATCAGGAAGATCAGGCTAGAGAATATCATCCATATCACAGGGTGACCATTGAGGGATGGTGGACAGAAAGCCAAACTTAGCGTCCAGACAGATCTGAGTTCAAATCTTGCCTCAAGTTCTTATTAGCTTGTGATCCTGGGCAAGATGTAACCTCTCTTACCTCCAGGTCCCTCACCTGGTAATAATACCTGTAGAATGATTAGCACATCATGAGAGGCTCAGATGAGATGTTGTAAATAAAGTCCTTTGAGAACCTTAAAGCACCATCTTTGGACCAAACATTTGCATGCTAGATGCCAGAACTACAAAGACAAAGTGAAAGAATGTTTGTCCTCCAGCAGCCTGCATTGTACTCCATAACTGTCAGCTATATTAGAAGAATAATAAACATTTATGGACAATAGTAATAGCCGGAATTCATATAGAAGACTTTAAAAGTTCCTTGCAAATGTGAGGTCATTTAATTATCATAACAATCTTGTGAGGTGGGTGCTGTTGTTCACCCCATTTTATAGATGTAAAAACTGAGACTGAGAAAGGTTAAGGGTGTTTGAAGCAGTATTTTAACTGAAGCCTTCTTGATTCCAGTTTTAATATTCAATTCACCGTATCATCTAGCTACCTCTATCATTAAGCACCTACTATATGCCAGGAACTATGCTATATACTGGGGACATAAATTCACAGTGAGAGTGTATGCCCTCCAAAAGTTTAGAGCTTCCTCTATATATGTCAGTGAAATTTGATGACCTTAATAAAGGGTCCCACTATGGGACCCAAAGCATTTTTCCCCTTTCATCCAGGGTATAAGGATGGAGAACACATGTCATGGAAACTTCAGGTCCCTATTTTGCATGTCTTAAAGATTTTCTGGGCATATGAGGAACAATACAGAAGAAAGAGGAGTAGATGAGAAACCAATGGAGTGGACTTTGTCTCTTAACATGCCTCTATCTTCTTCAGACCCCCCAAGATCCTCAAGACCACTATCATGCTAAAGAATACTTAAAGCTGACAGTGGGTTCAAATGATGCATTCTTCCCCAGAGAATGGAAATAAGGACACATTTGAGATAAAGAAGTAAAGGAACATGTCATGCCTAAGGCTAGGAGAGAAATGTAATGTAAGTGGGGAAAGAGGCTAAATATGACTCTAGGGGGCAGGGGATGTAGGGCCATTTTTTCAGGATTTTCTCCTCAACTGAAAGCTCTGAGTAGAGCCTGCTGAGCAACGTAGCCCTGTCTCCAAATGATTAACCTTTTTTGAGCACAATGCCTGGTGCAGAGTAGATAGTTAATAAATGATGATTGATTGATTTAAACAGGAAACATCTGTATTGAGACAAGGACAGAAATGACCTTCCAGGAAAGGTTGATGAAAATCCGCCCATCATGTGGATGGTACCTCAGTTGGCCTATGTTAGCTAATCTTCAAGGAATGTAGATTTAGAGTGGAAGAAACCTTTGAAGTCATTACATCCATCACTCTCATTTTACAGAGGAGAAAAACTGAGTTCCAGAGAGGGGAAGTTAATTTTTTAAATTAATTTATTTTAAGTTTTCAGCATTCATTTCCACAAGATTTTGAGTTCCAAATTTTTCTTCCCATCTCTCCCTGTCCCCCACCTCATGACACTGTGCATTCTGATTACCCCTTTCCCCATTCTACCCTCCCTTTTTTCACATCTCTCCCTTTCCTTATTTCCATCTCCTCTATTTTCTTGTAGGGAAAGATAGAATTCTATACCATATTTCCCAGTTGCATGTAAAAATAATTTTTAACATTCATTTTTAAAACTTTGAGTTCCAACTTCCCCCCCTTCCTCCATCCCTACCTATCCCCACTGAGAAGGCAAGCAATTCAATATAGATTATACATGTGCAGTTATGCAAAAGACTTCCATAATAGTCATGTTGTGAAAGATTAACTATATTTCCCTCCATTCTGTCCTGCCCCTCATTTATTCTATTTCCTCTTTTGACCTTGTCCCTCCCCAAAAGTGTTCACTTTTACTTGCCCTCTCCTCCCATTTGTCTTCCCTTTTATTATCCCCACACCTCACTTATCCCCTTCTCCGCTACTTTCCTGTAGTGTAAGATAGATTTTCATACCAAATTGAGTGTGTATGTTATTGTCTCCTTAACCCAAATGTGATGACAGTTAGCTTCACTTTTCCCCGCTCACCTCCCCTCTTTTCCCTTCCATTGAAAAAGCTTTTTCTTGTCTCTTTTATGAGAGATAACTTGCCCCATTAAATTCTTCCCTTCTCCTCCCAATATATTCCTCTCCCACCCCTTAATTTTATTTTATAGATATCATCCTTTTCTATTCAACTCACCCTGTGCCCTTTGTTTATATGTATGTAATCCCTCCAACTACTCTAATACTGAGAAAAGTCTCAGGAGTTACAAATATCATCTTTCCATGTAGGAATGTAAATGGTTTAACTTTAGTAAGTCCCTTATGATTTCTCTTTCCTGTTTACCTTTTCATGCTTCTCTTGATTCTTGCATTTGAAAGTTAAATTTTCTATTCAGCTCTGGTCTTTTCATCAAGAATGCTTGAAAGTCCTCTATTTCATTGAATGACCATTTTTACCTGAAGTATTATGCTCAGTTTTGCTGGGTAGGTAATTCTTGGTTTTATTCCTAGCTCCTCTGACTTCTGGAATATCCTATTCCAATCCCTTTGATGCTTTAATGTAAAGGCCGCTAGATGTTGTGTTATCCTGACTGTATTTCCACAGTACTCAAATTGTTTCTTCCTGACTGCTTGCAATATTTTCTCCTTGACTTGGAAGCTCTGGGATTTGGCTACAGTATTCCTAAGAGTTTTCCTTTGGGGATATCTTTCAGGAGTGATTTCAGTACTTATTTTACCCTCTCGTTCTAGAATATCAGGGAAGTTTTCCTCAATAATTTCATGAATGGTGATGTCTAGGTTCTTTTTCTGATCATGGCTTTCAAGCAGTCCCATAATTTTTAAATTTTTTCTCCAGGATCTCTTTTCCAGGTCAGTTGTTTTTCCAATGAGATATTTCACATTGTCTGCTATTTTTTCATTCCTTTGGTTCTGTTTTATAATTTATTGATTTTTCATAAAGTCATTAGCTTTCATCTGCTCCATTCTAATCTTTAAGGAATTATTTTCTTCAGTGAGTTTTTGGATCTCCTTTTCCATCTGGCCAATCCTGCTTTTTAGGGCATTCTTCTCTTCATTGTCTTTTTGGATCTCTTTTGTCATTTAGGTTAGTCTATTTTTTACAGTGTTATTTTCTTCAGCTAGGGCCAGATCACTCCACTCTCCCACCCTTGTCCCATAAGCTTTTTCCACTGGCCATCCAATTTATTCTCTGAGTTTTGAGATGATGAAGTCTGGAAACCACCACAGTTGTCAGAGATTCAGTCCCCTCAAGGACTGCTCAGGTCCCCTCTCTGCACTCACATCTCACACTGGACTGTGCCCTGCCCCCAGCTTAGTGAGATAGACAGTTTCTTGTGACCTTCCTGGCTATCTTGGGCTGGAAATTTGCTTCACTCCATCATTCTATGGGTTCTGTAGCTCCAGAATTTGTTTAGAGTCACTTTTTTTTACAGATATTTGACTGGGCTTGGTGGGAGTACTCTAGAAAGTCCATGCTGTTGTTCTGCCATCTTGGCTCTGCCCCTCGAGGGGAAGTTAATTGTCCAATATTACATAAGTACCAAATACAGATATTAAGATATCAGCTTTTTGACAATATGCATCCACTTTATCCATCTAAACTACCTGTAGCCTTCCTACACTCTCCATCTAGCCCAACTCACCTATTTGCTGTTCCTTTAACTTTGACAGACATCTCCCACCTCCATGCCTTTACTCTGGCTGCCCCATATTCGTGGAGCACTCTTTTCTTCATCCCCACCTCTTATACTCACTAACTTACAAGGCTCAGCTCCTATTCTATTTCATAAATAAAGTCTTTCATGATCCTCCTCTTTGCTAATGTTCTTCCTCCCTCCCTTCTCAAAAGATATACTTATTTAGTAACAACACAACAATTGTAGCATTTATACAGCATTTTAAGATGTTCAAAGTGCTATATATATATATATATATATACGTATATATGTACGTATACATATATATATACGTATATATACATACGTGTATATATATGGAAGCAAATTCTCTTTCTCCTCCTCCTTCTCCTCCTCCTTCTTGGTCTTCTACAGATGAAGAAAATGAGGCTGACAGAGGCTTGTGAGTTGTTCAGGATCACAAAACTAGTAAGTTTCTGAGGGCAGATTTGAACTCAGGTGTTCCTGCTTTCAGGTCTACCATTCTATCCATTGTGCCACCTATCTACCTATGCTTATATGTGGCATCTCCCAGAAGAATGCAAACTCCTTGAAGCAGGTCAGATACCAGTTTTCATCTTGTTCTTGTATCCCCAGTGATGTTTGTACCTAATAGGTACTTAATAAATTCCTGTTGGATAAGTAAGAATTAAGTGCTAGCACCAGGATTTGAAGCTGGTCCCATGATTCCATTTCTCTTCCCACCAAACACAGGTGTTTCAAATCTGATGTGTTAAAGTGTGGGTAGGAATTCATTGGATAAACTGGGGAAGTCACAGTCACAGGGAAGGGTATAAGACAAAACACAGAGGTGATAAAGCAAAGGACCTGTATGAGAATGGAAAATAATCCAATTTGAATGGAGCATGGACCTCATGGCAAGAATAATAACAGAAAGGGCTAGATGGTAAGTAGCCTTTTGTTTGACTCCAGAGGGATGAATGAGAAACATGGGGTGGGGAGGGGAATGCAAAGGAGAAATATTAGGCTAGATGTTAGGAAGAATGCCTTACTGATTGGTGCTGGCCATAGATGGAGTGGGCTGCCTTGGGTAGCTATGGATTCTCCCTTCCTAGAGGCTTCCAGTAGCAGTTAATGACAACTTGTCATAGATTGCATAAGCTCCTTTTCACATGTGAATTTTCTTAAGTGGTCACTGAAATTCTTTGTCACTCAGATTCTGAGAAGATATTGCAATAGCAGAACCAAAGAGAAAGGAGGATGTTTAGGTAGGAACAGGATCAGAGAGGAGGAAGTGGCATCTCTAGTACCTGAAAGGAGGTTGCTTTTTATATATTCTCTTTCTGTCACTGTCTTTTCTATCTTTTCTCTGCCTTTCTCAATTTTCTATCTACTCTTTCTTTTCACTTTCTCTTTCCTCTCCTTCTCCTTCTTTCCTTCTCTGTCTCTTTGTGTATCTCTGCTTCTGATGGTCTATCTCTGTCTCTCTCTGTGTCTCTCTCTCTGTCTGTCTCTTTGTCTCTCTCTGTCTCTCTTTCCCTCTCTGTCTGCCTCTCTCTCTCTCTCTCTCTCTCTCTCTCCCTCCCTCCCTCCCTCCCTCCCTCCTTCCTTCTCCCTGTCCCTCTATCTCTGGCTGTCTTTCTGTCTCTGTCTCTCTCTATCTCTCTGTCTTTGTCTCTCCTCTTCCCTCCTTCCCTCCTCTCCCTTTCCCTTGGGCTCTCCCCTCCCCTCCTTCTTCTCCTCTCCCTCTCCTTTATTTCACTTCCTCTCCCTCTTCCTTCCCCTCTCCCTCTCTTGGTCTCTCTCTTAAACACACACATACACACACACACACACACACACACACACACACACACACACACACACACTCAAGACCCCAGATTTCTCACCTTTACAATATTAGACTGTAAGTACCTAGAAGACAAATGATTCCCTTTCCTGCCATGTCACCAAAGAGATTAACATCATTAACAAGTTAAAAGCAAGTCAAATTTGTAAAAGACACTTTAAAAAGGTACAGCAGGCATTGTGTAATTTCATCTTATCTTTTTCATCCAGGGGTGATTTTCTCTCTCCTGACATTCCCCATTCTCCTTTGGGACATGATTATCTCTACTTCTTCTCTTCTTTCCTGCCATCTCCATCTAGCTAAACTGAAGGCTCAGAAGGAGAAATCCACTTCTATTTTATGCACATGTCTATGATGTCAGAATGAGGTGTGAGGGGAAGTCTCTGTGTCTGGTGCGTACAATTAGACAGGCCTGGAAACTTTCCTTTGGTTTGTTGTTGACAAAAACTAGGTCCCTGGGCAGCTGTTAATTTTTCCGGGTAGTTCCCAGGTGAAAACCATGTTTAACTTGGAGCCTGGTGGCTCCCTGTGGCATTGGGCTGAACTATGATGAGATACAAAGGATGAGTTATGAATCTCCTGTCCAGTTTTCCTTTTGATTTCTTTCTTTTGTTGATTGGTAGAGATTTATCTTGTTACAGAATTACTAGAAGAAGTCAAATCGGACCTTGGGAGGCAGGGGGCTGAAGTGGGAAGGGAGGAGAGAAGCAAGGTGAGGCTATTTTTATAACGAATCCCCTCCATTTGTCAAGGAAGTGCTGACTCACAGGTATCCAGAGTAAAGTAAGCTGTTAATCTTCAGTAAGGAGAAGACCAAGTAGTGGTTCCCCATCCTCAGAAATTTAATTACTGTTGAAAATTACCAGGTGAGTTCTTTGTTATCATTGTATTACTTTGAAGAAGTAAATTATATCTATCTTTTTTTTTAAAAAAAAACAAAACCTCTTAAACTGTGAACAGGAAATAAGCCCTCCCTCCTAGTTGACAAGGGGGAAAATACAAGGTTTGGAGACAGATTAATTAATCGTTCCTGGTTGTATAATTGAATAAGGAAAATGAGTTTGGGAGGTCTTGGTCCCCTTCCTCAATAGGACCAGGAATGAATGGGGGAATTTGGCAATGCAGAATAGGGGAAAGGGGCTGAATGTGGAGATAGAGGACTTGGGGTCAAATCCTTGCCCTGCCCCTTGGTATTTTTGGGTCTTGGACAAGTCACTTGTTTGGGCCTGAGTTTATCACCTGTTGAGAGGGTTGGATTAGTGGGCCTCAAAGGTCCCTTAAAGCTGTAATCCATGCTATTATTTCCTGCCTTGTGAATTGCTCCAAGAGTTTGTGGCTATGGAATGAGAAAATATGAGACTGTGAATGGAAATTCTAATTTATAGATTGTTTGACTGGTCTTCAGTAACTCAGAATCTCTCCTCTTTCCCTCACCTGACCACCCCCTCCTACACCCCCCCTCCCACACACACATGCACAACAAGCAGGGTCAATCATATGAGTGTGTACGTGTATATTTGAGTTTGTATGTGTGTCTAGGGGAGAGTCATGGGTGTTTTACCTACAGAAGAGGAGTCTCGGAATAGACACAATGGTTTCTTCAAGCAAATCAAAGTCTATTCTGGGGAAATCAGGCAAGTCAGTCAACAAACACTTACTGAGCACTTTCTCTATGGAGCACAGCCCAGAAAGGAGAGCTGGAAATAATCAATTTATTCCTGTATGCCATGCACTGTGCTAAGTTCTAGGGATTAAAAAAATCAAAATCAAACAGCCCCTGCCCTCAAGGGGCTTAAATTCTATATAGCAGGAGACAACATCTATATACAAGTAGATTAAAAATTATTAAGTCTAAACATGAGATCAACTTTTGCAGGGGAAGCACTAGCAACTGAGAAAGATTAGGGAAGGTTTCATGTAGGAGATGATATTTGAAGGAAAATGGGGATTTGAAAATCAAAGGTGAGGAAGGAAGCTATTCCAGGCACAAGGAGCAGCTGGTGCAAAAGTGCAGGGTGAGAGACAGAATGCCATGCATGTTTGGTCCAGTTTGATCAACCCAAATAGTCCATTAAATGGAGTGACATATGATAAGCCTGGAAAGGAAAGTCAAAGCCTGGTTTTTAAATGCCAAAGGAGATCACATTTCATTTTAAAGGAAATAAGGAGCCACAGAAATGTGTTGACCAGCAGCGCTTGTCTATGTCTTGGGAATTTCCCTTTAGCAGTTTTCTGCAGGACAGATGGGAAAGTGGAGAGACTGGTGACCTGATCAGGTCCTAGGAGGCTGATTGCAGTACTGCAGGTAAGAAAGGATTGGGACAAGTTGTAAAGAAGACTAAACCTTATTTGGCCTTACACAGATCACTTCTCTGGGCTGCCATTTTAACATCTGTTCATTGAGGGACTTGGACTAGATGACCTCTGTCTCTTCCATCTGTAATCCATATTATCATGAACTTCTTCAGGAATTAGTGGTTAGGGAGGGAGAGGATTTAGATTCAACGTCAGGGAAAACAAATGGAAAAAAAACACTTCCTTAAAATTAGAACAATATAAAAGTGCATTTGACTACTTCAGGAGATAGTGGATTACTCCTCATAATAGGTCTTCAGATGATCTAGATCACCATATGCTGGGTATACTTGGTGGATTCTTATTCAGATGTGGGTCAGAAAAGACGACTTTTGAGGCTCTTTCTAAAACTGAGGTTTTGTGACTGTGTGTGTGTGTGTGTGTGTGTGTGTGTGTGTGTATGTACATATAGAGCCACAGTGAAATTTAGAGTTCTGAAAATGTTATCCAGTGATTCTCTACATTGTTGGCTTGGATCAGGGAGTCGTCTCCACTTGAAAGGGCACTTCTAGGTTTCCAGAAGATCCAGTGGATTGTGGAAGACTTCTCAAGGTCTGCAGTTACTGGTTGTCTCAATAGGGCATGCAATCTGTTATTTGATTTCAGTTTGCCTTCCTGGAGGCAAAATCAGTCCGACATTTTATTTCTCTCCTAAATCAGTAATCTCCGGAACCTTTCCTTCCTATGTTGTTTGCAATAGGATTTTATTTTGGTGTATTACTGAATGGTTTTTGCAAGACTGCCTGCCTGTCAGCTCACTGGAACACTAGGTCCAGATATTTTACACAGGCCTCCTATTGAGGGGCTAGATGCCCAAGAAAGGCATTGAAAAATGCCAAGCTGAGCAGTACCCTTAATCCATAAAACAAAAGCCAGATACTGACCTTCGGGTCTGCTCACACATCTTTCTCTCCCAGGAAACTCCCTTTGTTTCTGCACATCTGAGCTGCTGACACGTCACCACTGAAGTCTCTGAAGTAGTATTTCAAATGATTGTTAGAGCAGAGGTCTCCAACCTTTTTGAGTACAAGGACCCCTTTTAAACATTGAGACATTTCATAGACTGCCTCTTTCCTCCCCTCATATGATAGTAGTCCTATTGGGGCAGGTAGGTGGTGCAGTGGATAGAGCACCAGTGCAGGAGTCAGGAGGACCTGAGTTCAAATCTCACCTCAGACACTTAACACTCACTAGCTGTGTGACCTTGGGCAAGTTACTTAAACCCAATTGCCTCATCCTGGGTCATCTCCAGTCATCCTGATGAATATCTGGATGGATATTCATTGGATTCAGATGGCTCTGGAGTAGAAATGAGGCTGGTGACCTGAACAGCCCTCCCTCCCTCAAAACAAAGTGAAGTGCAAGTCATGTCATCATTCTATGATGGCATGGTTTTCTTCAGTAATGAAGGACGAACACACACAATAGTCCTGTTATCCATCATTCCATATCCCTTCCCTAAGCCTTTGTATAAGCTGACCCTCATGCTTGGAATGTCGTTTAGTGACTTCTTGGAATCCATGCCTCTTTCAAGGCTCAGCTCAAGTGCTATCTCTTACATAAAACCTTTCCTGATCCCCTCAGCTATAAGTTCTCTCTCTCTCTCTCTCTCTCTCTCTCTCTCTCTCTCTCTCTCTCTCTCTCTCTCTCTCTGCCTGTCTCTGTCTCTGTGTGTGTGTGTATCTGTCTGTCTCTCTGTCTCTTTCTCCGTGCATATGTGTCTCTGTCCCTGTCTCTCTCTCTTCATCCCTGTGTGTCTGTCTCTGTTTCTCTCTCTGCCTCTCCCTGTACATTTGTCTGTCTTTCTTTGCCTGCATGTGTGTATCTCTGTCTGTCTGTCTGTCTGTCTCTGTCTCTCCCCGACCTTGCAATTATTTGTATTTCCTTACTTGTGTTTATAGGGTCCCAAAATTTTTAGTGCGCTTTTAAACTTTAAAGTTCAAAACTGAACCAAGATTTATAAGATATCTAGATGCTGTGTTCTTTTTTGAGACAGAGACAATTTAGTTTTTACGTCATCAGCTTCAAACACACTGCCTTGTACAGACTAAATCAGAACCTGGGGCCTCAAGGCCATATGTGACCCTCTAGGTCTTCAAGTGTGGCCCTTTGACTGAATCCAGACTTCACAGAACAAACAAAAACGATTTGCTCTGTAAAACCTGAACTCAGTCAAAAGGCCACACCTGAAGACCTAGAAGGTCACATGTGACCTTTAGGCTGCAGGTTCCTGACCCCTGGACTAAATACTTAATAAGAACTTGTTGAATTAGATTGAATTATATTGACTAGTATCCATTGACTAAGGGAATAACACATAATGGTTTAACAAAACAGAAATTCAGTAACACAGTCAAAATCACTTGAAAAATGGAGAAACTTTAAACTGCAAGAACTAGAAGAAGCATTCTTTATGGTTTATTACCTGGGTTAACTTGAACAAGTCATTAACCTCTCTGAGTCTTGATTACTTCATCTGTCAAATGGGAGGTTTTGATTGGATGATCCCTAAAGTCCCTTCTTGTCCTAAAACAATAATCCAAGTCCAACTACTTCATTTTAAGATCACAAGATCCTAAATTTGGAGCTTGGAAATCAGATACCACCTACCATGAATGCCTTCACTTTAACATATGAATTGGCTGAGACCCAAGGAAATTGTGATGAGCCAAAGATCACCAAGCTGATGAATGCCAGGAGTTGGCACTTGAATTCAGGTGTCCCAGCTCCTTATACTTTCACAACCCTGTGCTACCTCTCTGAGGGGAGGGAATTCTCAGAGGGAAAGTATACTGAGATCTGACTTTTGAGGGCAAGTGTCTTAGATGATTGCCCTCCTATTGGTTAATTGTGTCACCGATATCCACTTTTTCTCCTTGGCTTCCTTTTCAGCAGCTCTTGATAGGGGGAAAAGCCTAAGAATTCATTGCTTACTGGCTCCAGAGAGACATCAACCTATATGTCTGTCAGTCACTGATTCTCACCTCAGGCCATTGGGCAGTGGAACTCACAAGCAGTGATGGGGAGAAGGCACTGAAGGACCAGCTTCCCATTGCAGTAGGCCCATATGCCATCACTGGCATAATTGTTTCTTTGAACTACTGCATCTGATCATGTCCATTGAACAGGGATGCCAATTCTACTTCTCATCTTGATCCTATTTGGGGTCATTCCTTGTCACTCATGGGCTAGCTTTCATTATTACCAAGCAGCATAGTGGAGAAGATGAAGTACTGAACAGTTAAACTCACAGAGCCTGGGTTCACCTCCAGACTCCTCTGCCTCCTATCTCTGTAACATTAGAAAACACATTCAACCTCCATAGTCTCAATTTTATTAACTAAAAATGAAGATGATTGACCTAGATCAGAGGTTCTTAACTTAGGTTTTCTTATTTTTTCTTTTTTTTTAATTTAGGCTTCATAATTTTTTTAAAAAAATAACTATGTTTCAATATAATTGTTTCTTCTGTAATTTATTTTATATAACTCAAAACGTTATTCGAGAAGGAGTTTATAGGTTTTCCCAGACTGCCAAAGGGGTCCATGACACACAAAAATCTAAGGTACCTATGAATCTTCCAATTTTGGCATGTGATCTCTTGATACAGAAGGAAAGTAATTTCTTCCTGAAACATGCATGTTATGTTATAGTAAGAAGAATAATGTATTGAGGAGAGGGGAAAGAAACGTCAGGATATCTGGAATCTAGTACCATGGACAGTCCCTGCATCTGTCACAGTAGCTTCCATTTATAAAGCATTTTCCAACTTCTATAAAGCTTCACCTATATTAGCTTGTTTAAGCCTTATAGGAAAGCTTTAAAGTACATGGGGCACGTATGATCCCTGGTGGATAGTTGATGAAACTTTGATTCAGAGAGGGATGTAGTGACTTGTTCAGAGCCCCAGAGGAAGTCAGTGCAGATCTGGGGTTCGAGTCCAAGTAAAGGAAACAGTGGCTAAAAGAACTTTGAATTTGGAGAGGCTTAGGTTCAAGTGCATTGTCCATCACTCTGAGACATAAGCCTACAGGGAAATCACATAATGTCTCTGGAACTCAGTGTATTCATCAGTAATGGATCTAAAGACTGGACCTTGTCCATTTCCTATGTGAGGAAACCCCTGCTACTAATGGAGGTTCAGCATCATCTCTGAGATTTACAGTCTTACTGTGTTTCCTAGAGTAGTGCTTTTCAAAGTATGGTCCAGAGGTTCCTTGGAGGTCCTGAGATCTTTCAAGGCATCTATAAGGTTAAAGTTATTTTCATAATACTGAGAGACCTACCTGTGTGTCAGTCACTGACTCTCACCTCAGGCCATAGGGCAGTGGAACTTTGTGTTTCGATTTCTACTGCAGTAAATATTGATAGATATAGCCCGCCTAAACAAAAACCCTTTGTGGAGGGATTCTCAATGATTTTTAAGACTATAAAGGGGTCCCAACACTCCTAAAGTTTTGAGCAATTGCATATCCAGAGTCACAGAACTGGGGTGTTTCAAAGGTAAAACTTGAACCCAGATCTTCCTGGCTTTGAGGATGACTTCTTATCTACTACCTCACAGTGCCTCTCACATCACTCATTTATTCATCAATAAAATGAAGATAATAATACCTGTAGTTTCACTCTCGTTAGCTTGTTGTAAATATCAAATAACTTGCTGCATGTAAAATGCTTTGAAAACCCTAAATCATTCCATGTGCATTGGGAATTATCACTGGAAAGGGTCCTGACCCTTTGGGTAGGTCCCTTACCCTCTCTCAGTCTTAGGTTTTGCATCTTGCAAGTGAAAGGGTTGAATTAGATGATTTTAAGACCAGTGCTTATGTTGTAGCATTCTTTGAGTTACTTCTTCTCTAATTATCCCTAAGAAAGAGCAATTCTAAGCTTTAAAAACATATTCCAGGCATTTTCTGAAAACATCTTAGCCCAGAAGCCTATTTGTTATAAGCTTGGCTATTTTCAGAGTTGCCAGTGGAAGCCTTTGCAAAGACCAATGGGAAGGTGATAATTTTGTGGCAGGGCAAAGCAGGGTCATTTTTCAAAATTGCTAATCATCTCTCCTTATACACTACAAACTACCTGAATCCATCATGGACTGGCTAATCCGGAAACAGCTTGTGATATCATCTCTCTGGATAGTATAGTTGGAGGTGGGGAGAACACATTAGAATGTAAGTTCTGGAAAGCAGGAAGTGTTTTTGCCTTTCTTTGTGTTCCCCAGAATGTGGCTCAAAAAAAGGGCTTAAGAAATGCTTATTGATTAATTTTGATTGATTGAAAAGGCTCTGTTTTTGGAGTTAGAAAATCTAGGTTTCTATCTCCAGCAGTCATATATAAGCTTCATGTCCTTGGCCAAGTCACTAACCTCTTGAGATCTATTTCTTCATCTATGAATTAGTTATTGGTTTAGATGCCTCCAAAATGCCTTCCAGCTCTGGAGTCCAAGACTACACTTGTCTTTGGAAATATTATAGGACCATAGACTTAGAATTGGAAAAGACCCTAGAAATCAAAAGTCAAAATTCTTCATTTTGCTAATGAGGAAACTGAGTTTGAAAGACCATAAACAACAGGATTGAATTTGGGTCCTTTGATTCCAGATTTCAGGCTCTTTCAACTGCTGTTTCTTTGCAGTTCATGTATCAGGATTTGAAAAAGCTACAAGCACCTGCTGGGAAATAATAATAGGGTTGAAAAAGAAAACAGCGACAGGAGGTGGATGGGTCCTTAGGAGGTCTCACAATTAACTTGTAACCTGATAAATGGTAAATATAAACATTAGCAAAGACCTGTGGTTATCATTCTTGGGGGAGTGAAGGACCAAATAGGAATATTGACTCAGGGAAAATGCATCTTTTATTCCTGCTTTTCTGGGGAGAATAGGGCAGGAGGAATTTTTAAAATGTTATCCAAGAATTTGAGGCCATTAAGAAAGAACAACTCTTGCTCACTGTAGGAATGATGGGTAGCAGATTCCTACCTGATTCAGTCTTTCTAAATCGTGGAATCGGTTTAACAACTTTTCACAAAATAAATTTCAAAACAGGAGAAACAATTATCTTTTTTTATTTGTTTACTTTTTGTGATTTTGCCAGTAAAGAGAATTCTCAGTGAGGAAATTCCTCCCAGCGATGAAGATCTGCAACTTCTCTGTAATTCAATTTGTCTTAGATAGTTGACTAGGACACTGAGTTAAATGAGATAGAATTGGAAAAGCACTTAGCAAATGCCTAGAACATAGTAACTGCTTTACAAATGCTTGTTTCCCTCCTTCAGGGATAAAGTGACTTGTCTCTGGTAATCTTGAACCCAGGGCTTCCTGACTCTGAGGCCACTTCAGTGTCCATGATGCTTTGCAGTTTGTCTGAGCTATCTTGGGTGAAGTAGTAAAAGTATGCTTTAATAAGGCTTGCTGATATTATGGGGATTAAACCCACCTCTTGTCCACGTCATGGAAAAACTGAGGAGGACAGTGATAGATATCTGCCCAGTACTACTAAAGCTTTATCAGAAAGGCTTTTTATTATTGTCATTATCATCATTATTATTTTTACTGGAGCAAATATTAAAGTTTTTTCAACAACGAATTTCTATTATTTTATCCCCTACCCCACCTCACCCCTCCACACTGTATCCAGAAAGGGAAAAGAAAGACCTGGCTTCCATAACTCAGCTGACTTTGGATAGTTTGTATAGAGAGGAATGGAAAATATGGTCCTCTTGCCCCCTCTTAACTTCAGACTATCAACTTCTTGATGGAACTGGACTCTGAGAAACTGATTTTGAGTCAAGGTTCTACTATTGTTTGATCAGAAGAAAGAAGGCAAAGCAAAGGTCTGGTCCCAACTCCACTCTGCAGATGAAGAAATTGAGACTAAAGAAAGGAACTGGGTTCCTCAAGGGTAGCAGAACTTGGAAATGAATGCAGGTCTTCTGCCTCCAAATAGAGCGTGTTCTATTATTCCACGTGACCTCTGTGCAGGGCTGCATTAAGGCTCCCATAAGCCCTCATGATTTGGATTACATATAGGTCCTTTGGCAGATGCTGTTTTCTAAGTGTATCTCATTTGACAATGAAAAATATATCAAAATGTGGATCTTTGGTGTTAATATCTTTGACTTTATAAAAGGAAGATCGATGTTGGCATAGCTCCCTTTGCCTGTTTGTATGAACGCTGTGCCTGTCCTTGAGACGTTCGCATATAAATATATAAAGTTGTATAAATACACTGCATATTTACATGGTAAATATTTATATTGTATGTATACATTGGAAGGTGCAAATCTATTCCACTTATATATTATTAACAAAAAAGGGAGAATTCAAATCTTTTTATAGGTCCTATAGTTTTTATTGGCCCTAAGCATTGTTCTGATCGTGCCTGACAGAAGATGAAGCTTTGTGTGACCTGCAACAAGCCCCTCCATCTTTGTGGGTTTTGGTTTCCTCATCTGTAAAATGGGGCAAATCTTGACGATGTGAGCTCCAATGTCCCTCCAAGTTCTCAAATATGAATCCTGTGATTTTCTGATTTTAAGAGATGCTTCTTTTCTGGAAACATAGTTTTAGAACTGAATGGGGTTGGTGGTCATCCATTCCACTCACTCCTCATACTACAGAGGAGAAAACTGAAGCGGAGAGCAATTAGGTGACATATTCAAAGTCACACAGGTAGTAATAGCCAAACCCACAGACTCTGATATCCGAGAAAATATTCTTTCCTCTGGGCCATATTTATTGTTTCTCTTATCATCTTTTCTGTTTTTGATTTATGTGTTGATTTTTACACTTTTATTGATATTTCTTGTTTCTACTCCTTTTACATTTCTTATTGTATTTCTCATAATTCAGCAAATATATGTTAAACATCTACTGTGTGCCATAGGTACATGGGCTCAGCTATCTCTTTCCCATGGTCATTCGCGTTCTTCCTACTAGCATCATCCGCACAATGATTTTTGTCTTGAATGACAGTCTGTTGACTGTCTTGGCTTGGGAGGATAGAAGGGAATGCATTATGAGGAATTATGGGTGAATTGTGAGGATTGTTGAATAAGCAATCACTACTTTTACTATATTGAGTCTTAAATCAGTGGCCCCCTGGTTTTGATCATTTGTTGTTCAGTTGTTTTTCAGTCATTTCTGACTTTTTGTGAATCCATTTAGGGTTTTCTTGGTGAAAATACTGAGTGGTTTTCCATTTCCTTCTCCAATTCATTTTATAGATGAAGAAACTAGGGGCAACCAGGGTTAGGTGACTTGCTCAGAGTCACATAGCTAGTAAGTGTCTGAGGCCAGATTTTAATTTAGGAAAATGAGTCCTCTTGCTTCCAGCCCTAGCACTCCACATCAGCTGTACCATCTTAGGTGACAAACCAGGGTATAGTCCCAAATGTCCCAAAGAGGTCTTTGGAATTGAAAGAGAATTCACCTGTCCAACTTCTTCATTCTACAGTTGATGAAACTGGGGACTTGCCCAAAGTCACATAGGTGCTGTCAGATGTTGGATCTGAACCTATGTCTTTTGACTCTATATCCACTGTAATCACATAACCTAGAAATGGTGTTATTCCATTCTGTTTTTCCTCTCCTAAATGAGTATATAATTGTGAACATTCAGAAGACTTCCAGATTGCCCTTCAAAGCCAACAGAAGGTCAGTCAGTCTACTGCCCAGATAAAGTCATTTGTAGCAGGCTAGACTTGCCCTCCCCACTAGAGGAAGAAAGAGTAAAGTTAAATTAAACCAACCTTCATCCAAAGTATGCATATTCATTCATCAGTCCAAATTGAGATGTAAAGTATGTGAGGCATGGAGACCCACCAGATGCTCCACAAAATGGTCACATCTGGAAACAGAAAGTAGCCACTTTCTCCTCTGGGAGAAGTAGTGTGGAGTGGGGAAGGAGTGCATTATTTTAAATATACTTATATGTCTCCCTGTTGGCTCCTCTGACGAAATGTTAGCTTCATATGGCCAGGGACTGCTTGTTCCTTAAATTCCCAGAGCTGAGCACACTGCCTAACGTGGTGGGAGCTTAATGAGTGCTTGGCCATTGAATCTGTGATGTGGGGTCAGAGTTTCTGGGTTCAAGTTCTGACTCTGTTTGCTTTTTTCCTCTGCGGCCTTAGACAGCTGACTTGACTTCTCTGGGCCTCAGTTTCCTCATCTGCAAAGTGAGGGGGCTAGAATAGACATACACATCTAATTTTATAATGTGTTCTTTGTCTTCTGTTTAGTTGATCTTCTTGCCTCACATTCATTCTTTCTCTGTCTCTCTATCTCTTTATTTCTCTCTCTGTCTTTGTCTCTCTGTCTCTCTGTGTGTGTCTCTGTCCCCCCTTTTTCTCTCCATCTCTCTCTGTCTCTATCTCTCCCTCATTCTCTCTCTCTCTCTCTCTCTCTCTCTCTCTCTCTCTCTCTCTCTCTCTCTCTCTCTCTCTCTCTCTCTCTCTCTCCTCTCTCTCTTTCTCTCTCTTCCTCCCTGCCACCCTCTCAGTTTTTTTTACTCCCTCTCTCTCAAGACCCTGGCTAGAATTCACAAACTAACATGCAAAGCTGACTTCAAAAGAACAAGTGGGAGGGAGGGGAGCTCTCCTTGCAAATGAAGAGAGTGGTTGATGGATGGCGCAATAAGCTCCCAGGTCCTGCTTCAGCATTCCATGATATTTTTTGCGGGGAGGGGGTATTGGTTGTTTTTAAAAGATCCCGGATTCACAGAAGTACAGCCGCTTGGCTTTGCTGTGGCTAATCTCATTTTTTCGATGATTAACAACCCAGTTCATTATGTTTTCAGCTCACGTTAAACTCCTCTTCTTAGAGTTTGGTAACATTTCTAGTCATTTCCCCTCTATATTTATCCAGCCTGTATCTTTAGAATTGAGATTTTAGAAAAAAACTATTCACTGCTCATTCCTAAATGTGAACTGAAGGGCAGCTGATAAGAAAAAAATGAGAAGCTCTAAACCTAATTTGGAGTTGGAAGGTCTGTTTTAGCTTATTACCTGTGCGATTTTGAACATGCTAATCCTTTTTTTCCTGTACCTCAGTTACTAGCTAGCTAATAGTTAATATTTATAGAATGCTAGAAGGTGTATAAAGCACTTACAAATATTTGTCTCATTTTATCGTCACAAGAATCCTGAGAGGTCGTTACTATTATTAATCCCATTTTACAGACAAGGAAACTGAGGAAGGTGAGTTAAGTGGTTTGACTAGGATCACACATATAATAAGTGTGTGAAGCTGGATTTGAACTCAGGTCTTCCTTAGTGCTCTATTCACTATGCAACCTAGCTATCTCATCTAGGGAATGAGGGGAATTCAAAAGTTGCGTTCATCTGATAATTCTTTATCTCATTGAAAAGATGGCTGGTTTTTAAGTCAGGGAGATCTGGTTTCAAATCTCAGCTCTGCCACTTACATGTGACTTTGTACAGGTTTTTTCATCTACACTTCTCTCAGACTCAGTTTCCTCATCTGTAAAATAAGGGAGCTGGACTCCTTTACCTCTTAGGTCCCTTCCAAGTCCAAACCTAACATGTCACAATTATAATGCCTTTAGAGACTCCCCAGGAGGTGTCTTTCTGATGAGACCAGACTTGGTTAGGGTGGCATGGCCACAGACATAAAGCTTACCCTGGAGAAGATGACAATTGTCAGAAATCTCTTAGCTAAGAATCTGAGCCCGTCCTCAGATTCTATGGGCACAAGGGTTTTCTTCTTGCCCTGGATCAGCAGTAAATGAGACCAAGTAAGGAGCTGTCCCATGACTTTTATTTTTTCCTATAGAATAGACAAGGTCATAGTTTTACAATTTTACCTTCATTGCAAAAAAACTTCATGAGATTTGGAGATAGGGAGCGTTCAAAATGCTGCATAAATTATGTTGGTTGATTTTTCTTTGTTACAAAGGAAGGCTCACAGAGATGAAGAGGGGGCAGAGAACAAATCTGGAGATGCCTAGTATTTTTAGAAAGACATTAGTGAAAAAAAATTTAAAAATAAAAAAACGGGGAAATGAAACCATAAAATATACTCCATAACCAGACAATTTGCATTTGAATGCGGGGTCTTTGACATGCCTGAAAATCATCTCTATTGCAGGTCAAATGGGCAGTCCCCCTACTTTGTCCTAATTAGCCCAAGCTATCTATGTCATAGGGATGCTGTAAAGGAAATAATTTGTGCATTTCCAAGCAAAATCGCTATCTGAGTAAAGATATTATTATTACTAGTATTAATCCCTAATGACATTCTTCAGAAATGCCTCTTGAAGATTTAGAAGTGACTTGGCCTTCCTAAATTACATTGAGATTACTAGCTCTGGCTGATCTTACCAATTAATTAAAACTTCTATCAATCATATCGTATTTGCTTAAAGTTTCCATAGAACTTTACTTTCATGATCTCATTTGATTCTCACAATGGTCCTTGGAGATAAAGGGGAAGAGAACTGGTTTCTGACCTTACCGGGAAGGGAGAGGAATGTAGATTTCTAATTGGATAACTATCTACTCCAGTCTCCTCATTTTACAGATTAATGCTTTTCCCATTGTATCCTGATGCATCTCTAAGATTCAGAGAACTTTTACTCCTTGACTCATGGTTAGGCAACCAGTATGTGTCAATTGGGATTCAAATCCAGGTCTTCCTGACTGAACTTTTTTGGCCAATATACCCAACTACCTTTCCCTCTCCATTTCTTTTACAGTAAAGATTACTTCCTCATGTATTAATGTGAACTTTTCTGTTGGCCTTTTATCAATCAATTGCCACCAGAGGTAGGTAGTTCCCCTAGAGAGAACTATGGTGGGGGAGTAGGCAAGGAGTCAGCTCTGCCTCAGCAGGATGATTTGCCAGAGTCATCCTCAATTTTCAACTTGACAATGCCAACCATAATTGTTTTCTGGGAGCAGTGACTGTTTAAAATGCTTCATCTGTAGCAAATCCTCCTATCTGTGACTCAGAGCATCAGTCAGCTGTGAAGGAGGTGAGCCTTTAGCACAGTTCTGTGCTCTGTTGGGTAACTAGCCCACAAAAAATTAAAATTCTAGTGTGTGTTGGGTCTTGAAGACCATGCTGGGCTAGCCAGGTTACCTAATCCTTAGCACAGCCCTTCTGGGGCTGGTGTGATCAAACCAAGGGTCAACCATAGGTCAAGAGCAATCAATGTCTGCAGTTTCCTGGCCTAAGGTGACCTCAGACCAAGTAAGCCAGCTCAGGGCAGCTCAGAGCAGGAGAACATGGGCCTAGAGAAGCCCCCTTGTGACCCCTTCTCCCACTGACACAGCCTTTCTAGCTGAGGATGTGACTCAGGTTAGAGACCTCATGTCAGTAGCAATAAACTTGCTTCCTTGCCATGAATCATAACAAGGTAATTAGTACTCCTCCCCCATCCTCACCCCACCCCTGACTAGATAAGAGAATGTGAGTTATAGGGAGGCATGATTGATATATATTTTTCAATTTCAGCATTTTCAGATGTTGCCTTGCTTTAAAAGGCAGAGATTCTGGACTATTTCCTGGACCCCTTTGGACAATCAGTCTAGGGAAGCTTATAGAGTACTTCTCAGCATCGTATTTTTAAATAATTCAAGAAAATGCTAAAGTTCAGCTAGAAGTGACTGATGATAAAGATTAAAAAAATTCAAGTTCACAGAGCCACTGAAAACTATTCACAGATCCTTTGGGGATCCCAGGTTAATGCCACATAATTTAGAGTAAATTCATTTAAAAAAAGAAAAGGAGAGGATAAAAGAGTAGAGGAGAGAAAAGAGAAAAGAGGAGAGGAGGGAAGGGGTGGGGAGGGGAGGAGAGAGGGGAGACTGAGTGTTGATGATGTGAAGAGTGATGGAAAAGTAGGTAGTAAAAGGTCTTCCTATGTGAGCTTCTATGTAATCTTCTGTTTATATTTGTTTTTCTACATCTCTGTTGTCCCCTCCCCCCCATTCTACTTCTTCCACTCAAGAACCCAGGTGGTGGGGTCAGCAACCTTTGGTTCAAATGCTATCTTCTGCATTTATTCTTTCTTTGACCAATGGCAAATCATTGAATGTGAGTCTCAAGTCCAAAATCTGTAAGATGTGGGTGACGTCAGCCCCAGTTGCCCTCCCTGCCTCAGATAGAGTCGCCGTAACGGCATGAGCCTCCTAGTCTTCTCTTTGGAAACCTGGTGGTGATTCTCCCTCAACCTGATTTCTGATAAACCTTCCTCAAGCCAACACCTGGATAAGATAAGCTAGGTTAGGAGTGAGTTGGTGGGGCGTGATTTGGCCATGAGACCTGCAGTGGCAGGGCAGGGAAGAAACAGGCTTGTTCTTGAAGTCAGAAGACATGGATTCCTGGCCTGAATCTGCCATTTCAGCAGATGTGTGGCCTTGCGTGAGTCACTGCCCTTTCCTGAGCCTCAGTTTTTTTCTGTAAAATGGGAAGTATAACATGCTTACCTCACAAGTGTGCTGTGTGCAGGTCATTTAAACTGTAAAGTGCTCGGTAGGTACACGTTTTTGCTAGATTCAACAGCAACAATTGGCATTTTATGTAAATTCAAGGTTTGCAAAGTAATGAACGTATGTTGTCTCATGTGGTCCTCAGAACAATCCTACAAGGTAAGATGACAGCAAAAACGCTAGATTTAAAGTCAAAGGTCCTAGGTTCAAATCTTGGATTAACCAGTTACTACCCATATAATTCTAGGCAAGCCATTTAAATACTCTGGTCTTCATTATCTGGAGGTGGATGAAGTCAATGACTTCAGAGATGCCTTCTGGCTCAGAATCTATGATCCTAAGTTAAATCAACCATATTCCATGCGCAGGCTTATGGTCAATGAAGAACAGCACAGGGCCCTTTCCAAATCCCTGTTATCCATTGGCTTATTCACTGTTAAATTGTGGGGGGCTTGGGGGAGGAGGGGGGTCCTCAAGTGACTTGATCAAACTCTGTCTTTCCCTTCCTGCCATCCCCATCATCAGAGAGTTTTCACCCTAATTTATTTTCTGAACAGTTGTCAACTCAAAATAGAAAGGAAGCAAAATGTTTTAGGGAGCATAGGAGCACAGAATAATAGATTTGGAGCTGGAAGCAACTGTAGAGGCCATCTATCTAATCCTTCATTTTACAGATGAGAAAATTGAGGCCCAGTTAATACTATATTGTAATAGCCTAAATGATATTAGGGGTGGGACTTGAACTTAGTTCCTCTGACTTCAGAGACTGTGTTCTCATCATAGTCATAGCTACATAATATTTTAAGGGATTCAAAGGGCTGAACATGATATTTATTTATTTTATACAATTATTTTTATACTTACATATTATATGTATATAATTATATATGATATGATTATATATATATGATTATATATTAATCCACATTTATGGATTGCTTTGCTTCACATATATTATTTCATTTAAGCCTATCACTAACCCAGTAAGGTAAGTGCTATTTTTATCCCTTTTTAATAGAAGAGAAAACTGAAACCAGATAGCTATTAAGTGTGAGAATTGGGGCTTGAACTTAGGTCTTCTTGACTTCAAGACCAGCCTTTTGTCCGTTGAACTATGTTGCCTCTTTATCTCCTTTTCACAAAACTGAGGCTTGCAAAAGTTTAGTGACTTGTCCAAGGTCACACTACCTATAAGTGTCTGGGGTACAATTTTAACCTGAATCTTCCTAACTCCAGATTCAGGACTCTAAGAACATAGACCATGCTCAGGTGCACTTAAAGGGGGTTTGCAAAGGCCCTGTGATGCCAGTCCAAGTTTCCACATGGATATGGTGAAGTACAACAGCTGCTCATGTCAACAGAGTACTTCATGCCCATTAGTACTTTGGATCCTTATAACAGCTGTGTGAATTTTCAGGGCAAGAGTCACCACTTCCATTTTGTACCTGAGGAAAATGGTTCCAAAATGGGCAAGGAACTCTCCAGGGGTCACCCAAATCATGCTGTAAATGGCAAAGGTACTCAGACGCAGGTCATCATTGCATCCTGACTTTCAAAGGCTAAAGAAGCTATGCTTTATAAGATACCTAAAACATGGAAAACTAAGGAATGAGTCCTTTCTTTTGACAATTTCAGAGGTAGCACATAGCAGATAGAGAACTAGCCCAGGCAGCAGGACACCTGAGTTCATATGCCATCTCTGATATATATATTGACTCTCTGACCCTGGAAGAGTTGCTTAACCACTCACTGCAGAGAAGGTACAGATTTATACTGGTAAAGGGAGTTTCCTTATTGGGAGTTCCCATACCAATCAAATCAGAGTTCTGAAAAAAAAAGATAGGAGCCACAGAATGTCAATATAAAAAGGTAGGATGGTGTGTGGGGGACACACTGTTTGGAGTCAGGAAAAATGTGAATCCAAATCTGATCTCATTTATTTATCCAACTGTGTGATCCTGGGAAAGTCACTCATCTTCTGGACCTCATTTTCCTTATCTGTAAGATGAGAGGGTTGAATTCAAAGAACACCAAAGTCCCTTTCATTTCTAAATCTGTACTTCTGTGATCCACTTTTGATGTTGTACACTAAG
Organism: Notamacropus eugenii; assembly: GCF_028372415.1. Classification (NCBI taxonomy): domain Eukaryota; kingdom Metazoa; phylum Chordata; class Mammalia; order Diprotodontia; family Macropodidae; genus Notamacropus; species Notamacropus eugenii. The sequence goes on along the minus strand of NC_092874.1, from coordinate 28,000,122 downwards.
GATCCCCAGCTGTTTAGAAATTCCAGAGATCCACAATTGTTCATTTTTATTTTTCCAAACTTCACTCCCTCTCTTTAAAGAAAAGTGAGTGACATGCTTCATTTATTAAAAAATTTATATTGATTTAAACACTTTTTAAAAAGAATTTTATGACCTTGTTGTGGATTTTGATTATTTCCCAAATTATCACCAAACAAGGTTTGAGAACACCGATAGCAGCTGTGACTCGTTGTTAAGCACATTTGGTGTGAACCAGCCTCCCATGAACACTACCACCACATGAATACTACCCCCACTACCCACATGAACATTACCAGAAGCCAGGGTTCTGCAGACTTTCTCACTTTCTGTGGATATTTAAATGTATTCCTCCTTTCAATGGGCCTCTCTGTCTGTCATTTCTACATAAATATACTTCACTCAGCTTGACTTGTCTTCTGTATACTAAGGTAGAAATGGATGAACTTGCCATAAATAAGAAGACACAAAATTCACCTATCTTTGCAGTTTGATAGGCTCATGTTACATAATTCCTATTACTGAGAAAATTGGCTTGTGGATCTCTCATATCTGAAGATCTGGTTAGGGAGGAAAACACATACATGGTTTAGAAGAGAGGGAATTCTTTGGAAATAGAACATCCTTTCAAAAAACCATTAAAGACATCCTATACAATGTTAGCAGCCCAAGGGAAAGGCTTCTTTGGCAAACTGTTAACCAACAACTTAATGAGAATATTAATGCTGGAGTCATCCACTCTCTATTCATTCCTTAATTCATTTGGTCATTCATTCATTCACTCATTTAAAAAAGTCTTTCTTCAGTTAATGATTCTCCTTTCCATAACTATCCTTAAACAGTTACAAAATATTCATGTCTATAGTGATAAACCACAAAATATTTAGTGTGATTTCTCACTGTTGTCAAAACACAACGCTAAAAGGTATCGATATATCCATTGATTATTATGAGAACAAGACGTGGTAAGGGGAGGTGTGCTTAAATTCAATTAAATTTCATTGTTGTTGTACTTTGGAGATAGACAGGATATGGAGGGAATGATGGAGAGACCACAGCTACCTACTGTAATGGAGTCTAATCAAAGCAACAGAGCAACAGAACTCAGAAATGTCATCCTTTATTGACGACTCTCTTAAGCACCAGAGACTCACATAGGAAACTCTCATAATGTAGATAACTCCCATTGGCATTGATGAAAATTACGTGTGTAATGCTCCTTCCAGTCCACATAGAACACCACCCACTTCGGAGCATTTTTTAATTGTAACCTGACTCCCAGAATTTTCCCATGAAAAGAGCACTGGCCCTTGAATTAAAGAACCTGGTTATCCTCATCACCATCATTACCATCATCAATCTTTTATTTACTCTATTATTTGTTATTAATCTAATTATCATTAAATTAATGATAATAATAATGACTAACTTTACATAGCACTTATCTCAAAACAACGCTATTAGGAAGGTGCTACTGTTATCCCCATTTTTCTGATGATCTATGGAGCTATGAGAGGTTAAAAAAAAGGACTTAGGGTCACACAACTGCTAAGTGTCTGAGGCAGAATTCAAACTCTGGTCTTTCTAGCTCTAAGTCCAGCATTCTGTGCCACCCTAGCTGCATCTCCGGATCTACCCATGTAAACTTGAACAAGTTCCTTAAGTTCTTTTAGCCTCAGTTTCCTCATCTGTAAAGTGTGTGTGGTGGTAAGACTGGATCAGTCAATCATTTCACAAGGATTTATTAAATCATAGACAATGTGCTAGGTGCTGGGTGAGTCAGTCCACAATTATTTATTAAGTACCTACTGTTGTGTTTGTCCTTCATTCTGGAAGAGGACCATGACATCAAGATGATGACATGACTTACAGTTGACTTTGATTTGAGTGAGGGAGGGCTGTGCAAGATCACCAACCTCACTTTCTTCTCCTGAACCCTCTGGGTCCATTGGCCTGATATTCATCAGGATGACTGGAGATGGCCCAGGATGCAACAGGAGAGCCTGACTCTTTCAGCCTAAGGTCTTATCCCATTCTCACTTTGAATGAGATACACCCATTCAATGAATAGTCTTCTGTAAGTAACTCAAGAGATGGCCCTTTACAAAAAATCAAGCTGGGAAAAGAAGACCCTCAGGGTTCCTGGATTAAAGAGAAACAATTACTATTTAATTATTGTGCTGGACACTATGTAAAGCACTGGGGATGGCACAAACAAGAACACAGTCTCTGTTGTGAACGGAGTTCCTATTCTCATGGGAGAGACAAGGAATGACATTAATAAATAACTAATGGCATAAAGACATATGCAGTGTAAATGGAAGGTAGCCTCAGAGGGAAGCAGCGAGGGACATGGAGGGAGAACAAGGGTTGGGGGACAGTCAGAGCAAATCCACAGGGTAAGGTCATGGCCTGGTGTATGGGAGGAGCAACAAGTAGGCAGAATAGCTGAAACTCAGAATATGTAGAGGCTAGGGAAATATAAGGAAACTGGAAAAGTGGGGATGGGGCACGGACAGGTTGTAGAGACAAAGAGAAGGATCCATTATCCCTGAAGGTGCATAAGATCCAGCCAGCAACATAAAGGACCCAGGTGGACAGGCACCAAACAGATTGGAGGTGATCCGGGGAAGAGGGGAGGCTAGCGAAGCCATGAAGGAAGCTCATGACCTCTAAGGTCACTTCTAGTTTTATATTGATGATGCTTCACGATCCTTTCTTTCAAAATGAACTAACTGCCTTTGCCTTCTTTCATTCTTTAGGTATCCCTGTAAGAAAGAGGAGAGCAAAGAAGTCACACACATGTCAACGGCAGCCTATTGACCCATCAGTCGAAACAAAGAGGCATTCTGTTGACTTGGGCTGGACCCTTTGCCACCTTTGTCGGGGTAAATGAGGAATGGGCTTGTGATTATGCTGACGCCCCAGCATGCATTTGGTAGACCTGTGGTTAACTCGTTCCCTCTCCATGTGTCTCCTCTTACAAAGTTTTGTTCTCATGATACTGTGCTTTCATTCAGCCAGTATGTGTCCCAAAGGCTGTCTTTGTTCTTCCTCTGGAGGTTTAAATGTCACCTGTAGCAATGCAAATCTCAAGGAGATCCCCAGAGATCTTCCTCCTGAAACAGTCCTCCTTTACTTAGACTCCAATCAGATAACGTCCATCCCCAATGAGATTTTTAAGGACTTGCATCAGCTCCGAGTTCTCAATTTGTCCAAAAATGGCATCGAGTTTATAGATGAGCATGCCTTCAAGGGGGTGGCAGAGACCCTGCAGACGCTGGACTTATCCGACAACCGAATTCAGAGTGTTCACAAAAATGCTTTCAATAACCTGAAGGCCAGGGCCAGGATTGCCAACAATCCCTGGCACTGTGACTGTACTTTACAGCAGGTCTTGAAGAGCATGGCATCTAACCATGAGACAGCAAACAATGTCATCTGTAAGACTTCCGTGCTGGATGAACATGCCGGGAGGCCTTTTCTTAATGCTGCCAACGACGCTGACCTCTGTAACCTTCCCAAAAAGACTACCGACTATGCCATGCTGGTCACCATGTTTGGCTGGTTCACCATGGTGATATCCTACGTGGTATATTATGTGCGGCAGAATCAGGAGGATGCCAGGAGGCACCTAGAATACTTGAAATCCCTGCCAAGTAGGCAAAAGAAAGCAGATGAAGCCGATGACATTAGCACTGTGGTATAGTATTGGGAATGACTAATTTTGATGCAGAAATTAGTTTTGGGTTGCATTAGACTGAGTGGTTTACTTCCAACATCCATTGTATACATTTAAGACTTTGCATTTCAGTTTAATTGAATTATGCCACTGTTGGACTTAAAAAAACTAACATTAAAATGATTTTAATTTGGATGGCCTACACCATAATTTTTTCTCTGGTGGTATATTCCTAAGTAAGCTACTATGTAAACATTAGTTAGATTCATTTCACTATTTAATAATGAAATTTATTTTTTTAATTTAAAACCAAATAAAAGCCTAACTTTGAACCATGTAAAACAGAGTAATTTATTGGACTGGGATCAATGCTATGGATTCATCTGCCTTTTCTATGCTCGGAGTTGACTTTTATGGGCCAAAAGCTCTATCATAATGAAAGATGCATTAATACGCCTTTCTGTAAATCGGGGAGCTGTACCTGAAGCATCTACTAATAAAGATTCTCTCTCAGTCTTTTTAAAAAAAAAAGAAATAAATTTTTGTTGATAACTTTTCGTTTTTGCATTGCCTAAATGTCCCTCATATATCCTTCTTCCTATTTATTCCTAGCATGATTTAGCTATTTAAATACTGACCCACAAAAAAACACCAACCAAGATCTAAGAATTTTCAAGCATCTACTTTTCAAAAGCAAGTCTATGGAGAGGGAGCCTGGTGTGTGTGTGTCAGGGGGTGAGAAACCTGACTTTGTAGTCCCAGGACCTCAGTTCAAATCCTTATCCTGTTGTTTAGCTACCTGTCTGACCTTGGACATGTTAATTAGCTTCTTTGGCCTCAGTTTCCTATCTGTAAAATGAGGGAATTAGACGATATGGCACTATATGGCCAAGCTCTAGACCTCTGGTCCTATGATCTCCAATGATCCTTCTGACTCTAAAAATCTTTATCTATGTATGATTCTAGAGTGTTCTACCCCCTTCTCCACCTCTTTACATCCTAAAAATGTGAAGTAGCTCCTGGTTCACTAGAATTCTTTTATCAGAAAACCTAGAATTGTGGTCAAGGGCAGCAATGCCAGTGATAGTTTGGCTTGGACCTCATGATGCTTTCAGCTTATGGGGGGAGGGGAGAGTGGGGGAAAGCAGTCATTTTGGGTTGACCCTGGACAACCACTTGGGCTCCACAATGAAGCAAAGGGAACCCCTTGGGGACCTCAGAGATCTTCCTGAAATACTGGATTTGACTCGGGCATCTCTGTAAATCCAGTAGGAGGAAGCAAAGCTTATCCCTGGAGCATGACTATCATGGAAATATTACTAAGAGGTTGGTGCCCCCTGGGGGCCAGCATTATTAAGCATTTTTGTCAAAATGTGTTGTGAACCAGGGCCACAGGATAGGAAATGGCAAAGCCAAGTTTTGAACCCTAAGCCTTTTACTCCAAATCTGACTCTTTTCCCACTGTCCCCAGTCCTAGAGAGTTGTTTAAGGTTTAGAGAGGTTACCGTAGTCATCCAGCTAGCTAGTAACCATCAGCCACAAAGTGGGAACCTAAAGTCAAGCATTCTGTCTACTTCTCCATAGTCTCTCACAGTCTCTTTCAAAGTTTTTTTTAAAGCTTCAGCTTAATTCTCTCCTTAGAAATGTGTTCCTTTCAAGAAGGAGCTTGAAGAATAGATATCTTTATGCCCACATTAATGGGGACTTATTTTCCTGGCTGCTGAAAAATTACATAAGCATTAGCCTTGTGGAAGTACTCATAAAGGCCAAATCAAATCCCTGAATAATGCTGTAAATCCCAGGGACATGGGGGAAGTTACATTACTCGACTATTAACGTTTTCATTCTCTGAATATCTACTTCAAGGTCACCACATGGACAATTAAACTTTGCCACTCCCTGATTCAGCCAACATTAAATACTTAACCTTACACCAAGTACTCTTTCTGAAGTCCTCATGCAACATGGCTGGAAGTTAGAAGTAACAGCAGCTTCAAGATGCCAGATTTATTTTTACCTTGATAGGTGCTAATGTCAATATTTAATCATCAGTGGTGTGAGATCGATTCTGCATTCTGTTGTTGTGATGGCCAGTTCCAATGGGTCTCCAGGGAAGAATGCTGGTCACTTAGTCAATAAGGTTCATTAAGCACACACCAGGAGAAGAACATGGAGGCAGATACTGGAATCATCTCTCATAGGGTTCCATGATTATTGGCTCTTTCATAGGTCTAATTTTTTTTAATTGGCTAAAGTCTTTGAGATGTTCTCTTAAGGAGAACATTTTGAGGCATAAAAGGTTGGAATCAGAGAGCCTTGTGAAAATTCTAGATCTACTTGCTACCTGTGTGAGAGGCATTTTGCTTCCTCCCTCGGTCCTCAGTTTCTTCATCTATAAAATGAGGGAGTTGAGTTAGAATATTGGATTTAAATCGTAGATTTAAAGTTTAGAGGAACCTTGTAGATTATCTAATCTAGTGCTCTCATTTTATGAATGATAAAAATGAGTTTCAGACAGATGAAGTAGCCTTGCTTAAGACTACACAACTAGTAAGTGCAAAGGGAGAATATTGGATGCAAGTCTTCCTGGTTCTACTTCTGGCACTCTATTTGATACTCTTGCTTTCTCTAGCTTTCAGTCCTATGGGGCTCCTGAGGTTTGGCTGTTATTTAGCTATGTGAAGTCCAAACCATTTTCTGCATTCATACTTTTTAGTATCATAAAGCATTTTATTTGCCTCTTGCCCCTACAACATTTTAATTGCAAAATACTTCATGCATCTTAGTCTAATGTTCCTGAAGTGGGCTTACATTGGGGATAAGTCTAAATCTGAGAACAAACATATCATCCAAAGAGGAAAATAGTGTCTTTTTAAAAGTGATAAATGAGTGACAAGATGTATAATGGAAGATTTACTTTCGAGGGTACTTTGGCAAATCACTGTGTAAATTCAATGAGCCAAGTTGCTGCCAGAAATCACTTTGTCTCACATCAGTTGTACTATTATTTGGTTCTTCTTACTTGCACACAACAATGATGGTTCCTGGATTAGCACAATGGTGAGAATGGGGCTGACACTCCTTTATTAGCCATATTTTTTCTAGGTTATTTTCTACCTGAAAAACTCTAACCCAAAGTAGTTGGGGGATGGAATTGGCTTTTCTGGTTAAAAACCCAGAGAATGTCAACTATGCCAGTGACGGACCTGGAGTTCATGTGTGTCAGGATCAATGGAAGGAAATGGGAACGTATAACCTGGACAAGAGAAGGCATGAGGTGGGAAATGGGGTGAGGGGAGGATGACAGTTGTCTTTGAGTATCTGAAAAATTCTGAGGACATAAATGCACAGGCAGGGTGGGATTGGTAAGTATGCTTTACAATCTATTGCATTAAAGGGCTTGCTTCTATGATCACAGACCCATAGCAGTATTTCAGAATAACATAGAACAGGGATTAAACTGTTTGGTCCCAGAGGGCAAATCTAGGAGTAAGGGGGCAAAGATTACAAAGGAAAATTTAAACTTGATACACAGGAGAGGATTCTTAACAATTATAACTCTCAATCTTCTCTGAAATTTTACATATTGTAAAACTCAGAGACCGAGGAGTGAGCTTGCCTCCTTTCCTTCTCCTTTCCAAACCATCTAAGAAAATTCTTTCTAAAGCTAAAAAACATAAACAGTGATAGCTCTCCAAAACCTCTTTGTTGATTAGAGGACTCTTTTTCAGGTCTGGATTAGACTACATGGCACTGAAGCTCCTTCCTATTGTGAGATTCTATAAATATATGTGAGAATATATCTGTGGATTACCAACTTTTGAAATAGCAAAAAATAGAATGTTATTATATATTATGCATATTACATAGAATAAACCTCATTCACAATCTCATAACACTTCAGTGTTTAAAAATTAGTGTTCTACGTATTACCAAAAAACAATGAATCTATCACCTAATGACCACTCTTTAGGGAATAAAACTTTTCATCTTTTGATAAGTGAGTCTTTGGGCAGCAGAAGCAGTCTATCACCAAGATTGTGCTCAACACTGTTTTGGCTTCGTAGGACCTATTTGCACTTACGCAGAGTCTTTAAGGACTCAGGGCCAATTGCAATTGGACTGAAAAAATGCAATACTTTCTGATGAACAGAGGTTTCCCATTGATATCACACCAAACAAAAACAGCTTTTACTGTATTCATGACAAATGAAGAATGAAATAAAATTCATTAAGCATGTTTTCACTAGTGGTCTTTGGCTTTGATGAAAATAATCTGAGTTCATGCAAAACAATCATAATTATGTAAGAGTTACACTGAAAAATGTGTTGTGGATATTTGATTTCATCAGTGGAGCCCTGAGGCAGATCACAACCCATCTAGAACTTAATCCATTAGTCTTAGAGAGTTAGTTGCTTGAGGCTTAGGTGGCAAATATTAGAGGCAGAATTTGAATCCAGTCTTCAGATTCCAAGGTCAATATACTATATGTATAAAATAATATTGAGTAGAATTTTCAAATCACTCATAAATATAGGACTTAAAAATAAATGATAAATGATTCTTTCTTTAAGGATTCTTGGAGGTGGATGAGTGTCAAATCTGTATTTCCTTAAAAATCTCACATGGATAATGCGTCTTAGATGACAAGAAGCTGTGATCTTGCTAGTCTTTTTGTGAGATTCAACTACTCAGTATAGTAAACTCTAGGGAGAATCTTGGTGGGGTGGGATATTCTTTCAGGTGTTATTTTTTTCAGAATTTTTGTGCCTTTTTTTTTAAACTAATTGTCTTTTCATAATTTTCTTTCACCTTTCTCTCATGTCTTTTCCCAATTTTTCCTTTGCCACTCATCTTTCTTTAACTCTCCCAGGAATTCTTCTTGGGCTTAGATCCAATTAACATATTCTTTGAGGCTGTGTGGCTGTTCTTACTTTGCTATCCTTTTCTGAGTTTGTGAATTTGTCTTTCCTGCCACCATAGTAGCTTTTTATGATCAAATTTTTGTTGTTGCTGTTGTTGCTATCTCATTTTCCAGCCTTTTTCTTAACTTTGAACTTAATGTTAAAGTTGGACTCTGCTCACCTTGGAGTGGGAATATTGTCCCAAACTTTAGGCTGTTGGGAGCTGCTCTTTCAGAGCTAGTTCTGGGGATCTGTAAGTTTTGGTATTTCCAAGGTGGTGTGATCCAGGGAGAAGTGTGACCATTGATCTCTCAGTCAATGTTTTGTTCTTTACCCAGGAAGTCTTCTGTTCCCCTGTAGCCATAAACACTGACCCAGAAATGCAAATTGGCCATAGAGTTGCCAATCGGCACCAGCTGCACCCATTCCCAGCAAAACATCCCCTGTAATCTCTTTCTGATCAGTTGTCTGTCCTTCCCTTGCCATTTCTGGGCTGAGAGCTTCTAAATGTGCTCCTGCTGCTGCTTCAGTTTTAGCAACTGCCTCCAAGGCCCATGTTTAGTGTTGCTGCCATGCTCTGGGTCAGCTTGGACCCTGGAGTCACAGACCTCACCTGACAACCTCCTAGGTTGTCTTAATCTAGATAAATGTCTCCTTTCAACCTTTTGATGGTTCTGCTGCTCCTGGCAGATAGTGGCTTAGAATCATGAAACCTGAGTTCAAATCCTGATTTTAAATATATTTGGAGGTGGTATGAATGAATAAAAAGTGGGTTGGACTAGCGGGAAAGAAGCTTTACACGTCTCCCTAGATTCTAACATTTACTAGATGTGTGACCTTGGACAAGTGTCCTCACATCTCTGGTCCTTAATTTTCTCATCTGTAAAATGAGAGGAGTGGAATGGATGCCTTCTAGGGTCCTTACTAGCTCTAGCTCTATGATCTTAAAAGAAAAATGAGTTGATTTTTGTTGTTTACATTCCATATCATTTCCTGGCCATGCTTGGAGAGAGGTGCTAAAAGCAGTCACATGAACAAAAAGTCCAGATGGACCAATACGGGAAGCCTGGTATTCAGATAAGCTTCATGCAAGAGAATTAGCCCTATACTAATGGAGAATGGGCTAGTCTCTGTTCTCCATGAACTTGTCAGTATGAGGACTCTCTCTCCTATAAGTGAAACATTATGTGTTAGCAGAGAAGGCAGGCACCTTCCAGGCATAATTGTAGATTGCCCTATTGAGCTTTATGATGGCTGAAATTGCTGTATTCTGGAATCACTCTGGCTCATTTTATGAGGAAGATGATGTCTTCAATGTTATTCAATCATTTTACTTATATAGTCTCTTCTCTGCATTTGTCAGAAACAAGGTTAAGTAACATTTGATAGTGCTTGGGGAGGAATCATCTTTGGAGGGACTCAGGAACAATGATAATGCCAAGAATGATAATAATAGCTGAAATTTACTTTAATATTCATAGACAGCTTTATGTATGCTATCTTATTCTGCTCTCATGCTTGCTCCATTAGTTAGGTATTGATTTTAGGTCTTATTATCCCCATTTTACAGATGAATCACAGGGAAGAGAATGTATTTGTCCAAGGTCATATAACTACCAAGTGTAAGAGTCAAAAGAGAGCAGGGTAAAAATTCTGCCCCCAAGTCTAACCCACATTTCTTTTCACTCATGTCTCCTCTAAGAGTTCAAAAAAAGAAGGAAAAGGGGAACATAAGGATGAGTCACCAGTTTGGACACCTTGCCTTAGGCTTGGGGTGCCAGGGAAAGTGGTGATAGGTGTCCAGACAGAGAACGAAGTCAAATCAAAGCTCTCCCCTAATCACATTGGCTTGCCCGAGGTGCTTTGTTGAATTCTTATCTGGGGTTACTTATGTTCTATCTTTGCTCATGACTTCAAAGAAAGCAGCCTAGACAGTCGGCTTCCCTGTGGATGATTTGGTATCAAATAAGAAAAAAAGTCCTGTTGTGTGATTTCTGCTTTTCAAGGACAGGGTTGAGATAAATAGGTGGTCTTTCCATTTGCAGCATTGAAAGGCATGCTCTTTTCCAAGAAAGGAGTTTAAAAACAAGAAAATCCTAAATCTTGCTTTTGGCCTAAAGGTTAATGTGCCAATCTGTTGAGTTATTGAGCTAATGGTATTCATTATTGAATAGATTTCTAAGAAAAATTGCCCACAGGGAATAGAATACTATTTATTGACGCAAATTCTTCTTAGTTGTAATTGTCCATTTATTTTGTTTTGTTTTTAAAGAATGTATGTATGTATTTCTAGAAGATGCCTGTCTGACTACTGAGTTTCTTTCTTACTACAAGCATAGCTGCCAACCAACAGTCTTCCTGTTAGGACACATTATAGTAATGAAGAGGGTTCTAAATGAGAAAATTCTGATGAAAGATGTGGGGGGATTGATTTCAGGAATAGTGAAGAGCTTAGTTAAATGAATGGAAAGTCGGTGCAAGACTGGGGAAACAGACAGTTTTATAATTAGGCTAGAACTTGGAACATATGAAAGGCAACAGGATGAAGAGGAGATATATACCAGTCAAAGAAGACAGGATATGCAAAGGCATGGAGATGAAAGACAACAGGTTGAGTAGTTGACTTTGACTGGATTGTAGAGGGCATCAAGGGGAATGGTGGATAATCAGCCTGGAAATGTAGACTAGAGCCAAGTTGCTGAGGGCTTGAAATGACAAACAGAAGTGTCTGTATTTTAGGTGAGGGCAAAGTTTTTAATCCAGGGGCAGTGAACATGGTGTTGTTGTTGCTGCTGTTATAAATATCTTGATAACTGTATTGCATTGTAATTGGCTTCCTCTTCAGTCCTTTGCATTTTGTTTTACACATTTAAAATCATGATTCTGAGAAGGATTATAGGTCTCCCTTGACTGCCAGGGACCCCTCAAAGGGTGAAGAACTCTGGCACTAGAGGGAATAGAGATGTATTGTAGATTTTTGATCAGAACAGTGGCAATGTAAGACTTGTTCTGGAAGAATAGGATTGGGGCTTCCCTCAGTGACCTTTTGGTCTTCTCAGCAACCCTGTGAGATAGGTTCTACAGGCATTATTGTCCCCATTTAACAGATGAAGAAATTGGGGCTCAGAGAGACCAGGTGACTTGCTGAGGGTCACATAGCTGGTAAGTATCAGTGGTGGGCTCAAATTCAGGTCCCCCTGACTCCAAGTTCAACACTTTCTAGTAGTGCAGTATCTTGGATACTTTTGTTAATTTCTTCTAGTTTATATTTTTTCATTGGGGCCAATATTCAATTCTCGTCTCCAGAAAATACAAGAAAGTGACTTTACTGCATATCTATATAAGGAAAATGGGGGTTAAACATGGTCCACTTTTGATAATGACATTTTTCACCCCCTACTCTACCTAGTTGGATTTTGTCTTCCTAGTTTAGGTTTTTATTTATAAATGTGAGTGCCTTCTGTGCTCAGAAAGTGCCCCCTTGCCAAGAAGTCCATCCTACTAACAGCTCTGGGAAATGAGGGATTTCTGGGAGGAGTAATCAGACCAGACAGAATTAATAAATAATCAGAATTACAGGACATTTTTAGGTGATAATGGCCTTTGGACATAAAAGAATCTTAATCGTGAGAATAGCTAAACTCCTCTTCCTGTGTTCTTTGACAATTTCTTCTTCTTGCCCAACCTGGAAGCTCCCATGTCCCTCATGTTCCCAACCTCATCACCTCATTAAAATGTAGTCTGTTTTCTCAAAAGAGTCTTAAGAACGTCCTCCACCTCTCGTTATTCTTTTGTGGAAAACGTCAGGTAGGATGGCTGAGGCTAATTATTTCCTTGGTTACTGCAGTACCTGGCAAATAATAACAGGTGCTTAACAGATGTTTCTGGAATTAATAGCATAAAAGAGAATGCATTGGACTTGGAGTTAGAAAGAAGACCTGGATCCCAACCCTACCGCAGATAGCTTATAAGCCACATGACTCTGGGAAAGTTAGCTCACATTTCTGTGATTCCATGTTCTTATCTGCAAAATGGAGGAGTTGGACCCAATGGCTTCCAAAGTTGATTCCATCTCTAAATCAATGATCTTGTTGTGATCTTGGGCAAATTATTCCATTTTTCTAGGCCTTAGTTTCTTCCTTTGTACACTTGAGGGAAACTCTAAAGTTTCTTCTTGCTCCAAATCTATCCTATGAATTGAATTGATTATCCACCCTACAGGCTAAAGTGAGGAGGCAAAACCCTTGCCCTTTCCTCCTCCTACTCACCAAGAGCGATAAAGACACTATTGTCAGAATTTACCAAAGTTGTTAAGTGGGTGATTCCATTTAGGTTCATAGATTTAAAGCCAGAAATGACCTTAGAGAATTTCTGGTATCAACCCATCTTTTGATGAAGGAGGAAGTTGACCCTAGAGAAATGAAGTGACTTAGTTCAGGTCACAATGCAAGTATCATCGCATCATACATTTGGAGCTAGAAAGATCTCTGGAGAGGTCTAGTTTCATCCCCTCATTTTATTTATTTATTTTGGATTATTACTGATTTTTAATGGTATTTTATTTTTCCAATTACATGTAAAGACAATTTTCAGCATTCATTCTTCTAAGAATTTGAGTTCCAAATTTTTCTCCTTCCCTCTTTCTCTTTCCCCTTCTCCAAGATGGCAAGAGATTTGATACAGGTTATACATGTGCAATTATGTAAAACATATTTCCACCTTAGTCATATTGCGAAAGAAGAAACAGAGCAAAATGTAAGAAAAAAACATGAAACAAAGTGAAAATTGTACACTTCAATCTGCATTCAGACTCCATCAGTTCTTTCTCTGTATGTGGATAGCATTTTCCATTATGAATCTTTTGCAAACTCCTCATTTTATAGGGCCAAGAGGCATACCCAAGGTCACAAAGATATGGGTGGATCTAGGAAGGATGGAGAGGGGAAGGAAAGGAAACGGGAGGAGAGGAGAAAGATGGGACATAAAGTATGGGCACAGCAAGGAAGTATCATATAGCAAAACTTATATCAAACTACAATAAGTTGCCTAACAGCAATATGCTTATGAAGTTACAATCACCGATTTTGAAGTTTCCTCAAATATATCACCTTTCTTTGGTGATCAGAAAGAAAGAACACCTCCATTCCATCAGTTTTACAATCTAAAATACTAGACCTGTTTTTAATACCAGGTCAAATGAGGCCTTGGCAGTAGAGCTGAACTGGAGATGCATTAGATGAAAAGAGAAATATGGTAAAGTACTGGGAAAGAGAGCATCAAGGCTGCAAAGACCTGGGATACCCTCAGTGTCACAATCAGCTGGTACAGGTCGTCCATGAGTTGGTTTTCCCTTAAAATAAAATGGTTCCATTGGCATAAGCCTTCCAGTGTTTTAGATCATCACCCCCTTCACGTACAGACACTTGAAGGAAGGTTCTTTGGAGAACCTTAGCAACCAGTATGTCAGCAAACATTTAGTAAGCATCTATATTCTGTGCCAAGAACTGTACTAATGTGCTAGAAATACAAAGGCAAAAATGAAATAGTCTGTGTCCCCAAGGTACTCATATACAGTCTGTTGGTAGAGACAACACACGCACATAGAAATACACGGAAAATACATACAAAATTGATTCTGTTAGAAGGCACTAAGCAGCTCAAGAAGATCTTGTGGCATTAAAGAGGAATAGATGCATATATATAATATATCTAGATGTAAACATATATTATACATAAACATATAATGCATGTATATGTATAAACATATTTACATATAGAAGTAAATATGCATATGTGAGTACATAGGCTTATATACATATATATGTGAAAGCATATTATATATAAAATAGGTATATAAGTATATATACATGTATAAGCATATATCTATATGTAAGCATATGAGTATATAAAAATGTACATGTGTATATAAGCATGTGTAATATATGCATACATGAGCAGATGTGTACGTATGTGTTTATGCATATGTGTATAAGCACATATAAGTTTATATACTATATGAGAATGTAAGCATGTGTCTGTATATATGTATGAATATGTACATAAGCACATATATCTATATAATTTTATATAATATATATAACATATGTCTACACAAGTATGTATAGATCATATGTGTCTATATACTTCTTTTATAAAGCCCTTTTGGCAGTTCTTTAATCAATGCCTTACGACTTCTCTTCTTATTTCATTAGGTTCATTTCTGTTTTAAAAGGAAATGATTACAGGAGAATGGCAAAGTTGATTTTCAGCTAACGCTGATAATACCATAGATGGATTATGACCCTTCACATGCCTCCATATGGATATCAGTTCTGAGTTAATGAGCCTCTTTGTCTGTGATATTGGTTTGAAATCCTAATAAAACCCAAGAACCTTTTCATTAATGGCAGAAGCAGCTTGTTAAAAGTCCTCAGGAAATGATAAATATTTGCGGCTAAGGATCTGGAGACCAACGAGCCCAAAGGTTCCCATCTGTAGAGATGAGACATGGGTATCTCTAGGATCCAGCCCAAACTGACATCTTTGTTAGCCTAAATATGATGATCCTGGAATGCATTAATTACCTGGAAGCCAAGGCATGATAATTAAATGATTTCATTTCTACCCCATGGAAAGAAAGCAGTTGCAGGATAGCATGCTCTGCAGTGCCCCCCACCCTCACATGCCTGCCCAGTACAGAGTCCTCCCCGCAGCCAAGAGATGGGAGCTCTTCTCTCCCTTTAGATGCCCAGAAACTGAGTACTTAACACGTGCTCCCACCCCTGGAGCAGCTTTGGGGCCAGGGAGGGAAACACAGCATTGGATAGGGCCCAAGGCATCTTCCGCTAAAAGACACTCCATAAGTTCAAGATGTGGGTCACACCTTAGAAAGCAAAGAGGAATAATGAGACATATTACAAATTTATAGTGCTTTAAGGTTTATGAAATACTTTCCTACTAATAACCCCACGAGTTTTATGGTGCCAGTATATTTGTCCTAACTTTACAGAGGAGGGAACTGAGTCATGAAAAGATTAAAAGGTTAAACCTATGATGAGACTAGGCCAGTCAATTTGGAATCAGAAGAACTGAGTTCAAATTCTGCCTGTCACTTATATTTCTGGACATTTTCACTGAATACTTCCATGCTTGGAATGTTCTCCCTCCTCATCTCCATCTCTTGACTTCCCTGACTTCCATGAGGTCCCAGTTAATATAACACCCTCTGCAAGAAGCCCTCTGTAAATTATTGTCAATTTCTCTTGTAAATATCTTGCTTGTATATAATTGCTTGAGAGTCTTTTCAATTAGAGTGGAAGCTCCTTGAGGGCAAGGACAGTCTTTCGCCTTTGTTGTAGCATTTGGCACAGTGCCTGGCACATAGTAGGTGTTTAATAAATGCTTATTGACTTGACTTGTTAGCTGAGTGACTTTGGACAAGTCACTTTACCTCTTTGTGCCTCAGTTTCCTCATCTGTGAAATAAAGACACTTAATTATATGATCTCTAAGATTCCTTCTAGCTTTAGATCTATGATCCCAAGTCTGTTCCAGAACTCCTACAACAATTCTAAATAAACTCTTGTGATAGAGCATCGGATGTGAAGTCAGGAAGACGCGAGTTCAAATCCTGCCTCCAACATTTAGTAGCTGAATGACCCTGGGTAAGTCATTTACCCTTTCTTAGTCTGTTTCTTCACCTGTGAAAGGGAGACAATAATACCATCTACTTCACGGGGCTGTTGTGGTGATCAGAGTAGTTAATATAAGTAAAACACTTGCAAGCATTAAAGCACTGTGTGACTACTAGCTAGGATAATGAAGTTCATGATGATGATGATGCCAAAGATGAAGTTCTCAGAAATCAATTAGAATCCTTCAGTGTTGCTCCAGAGCAGGCAAGCACAGCTATAACAGGGATTCTTAACTATTGCTGGTATCCTGTACCCCTCTGGCACAGTCAGACGACGCCTATGGACCCCTTTCCGGAATATATTTAAATGCCTAAAATAAAACACCTAGGATAAAAAAGTAAAACATTTATATTGAAATACAAATGTATTTTCCCATTCAGCATTACAAAGATCCCCAAAATCCATACATCCCCCAAGTGCTTAAGAACCACTGACCTAGAAGTGTATAGCCTCCTGGAAGCCTCCTGGTCCTACTTGGGTGAGTGAGGAGAGGCTTGAGCCCAGAGCAGACCCCTGGACTTCCTGAGACAGTTTTGTTCCTTGTTTGACTCCTTTTGGGTGGCCTTAAAGTTTTTGCAGCCACCTTTGACATTTAAGTCCTTCATTCCTATCCAGAGGATGTCCTCTTGGTCCTTCAAAAGAAATCCATTACGCACTTAATCAACCCCCACGTATTGATTGAGCACCTCCTACAATAACTCACATTTGTATGGTGCTTTCTTTCAGACTACAGAGCTCTTCACATATCTTATCACATCTTATGCTCACAGCATTCATTGTGACATGACCTATTCATCAACTTGCCTTCAGATCACAGTTTTAGAGAGTGATCTGGGGCTCAGTGTTTAGTGACTTACACAGTAGGTGCCAGAAGTAGAGTTTTGAACCCAGGTATCCTTGTTGCCAAATTAATAGGATCATAGATTTTAGAGGAAGGAGGGGCCTCAAAAATAATCTACTCCAAACTGGAAATACACACGACAAACCTGAGGTCCAAAGAGGTATGCCTTGAATCCTTACTTGTTGGTACTTACTGTCTGAACATTGCATTCTCTCCCTCTTTGTAAGCTCCTTGAGAGGAGTGACTGTTTAATTTTTGTATTTCTATCCTGAGGACCTACCACAGTATCTGGTAAGTGCTTAATAAACACCTGTTGGATTATGTTCACCAAGGTCACATGCCCAATAACTGACAAGACTAGGACTCAAGCTTTTGTCTTGGGCATCATGGGCCAGTGTGTTCTCCAATATACATATGGCCACCCTTGTCAGAGAAAGCTTCATGAAAAGAGGTGAGGAATAGAACTTAGTCTTGAAGGATTTGGATTGTTGGAGAGAAGAACAAAGATACTACAGGTGGAGGAGTAGGAGAAGAGCTAAAATGGAGAATGGCAAAGCAAAGGTAGGGAGGCAGAACTGGGTGTGACACACAGGACTCTATCCCCTGTCTTTATGGCTTGCTAGTTTCCATGAGGTGTTGTGGCTATGCCTTGCTAGTTTCCACGAGATGTTGCAGCCAAAATAAACAAACAAAAGCAACAGCTGGTGGTCACACCCCCTAGTGATAGCATTTTCAAATGTCCAATACTGTCTCCAACTGCCCATTGGCATGTATCATAGACATCTTAAATGAAATATATCTATGAATGAATTCCTTATCTTTCCATTCAAACCCTCTCCTCTTTCTAACTTGACTATTACTGTTGCAGCCCCTTCCATCCTCATACACATGCAGGCTTGTCACCTAGGTGTCATCTTTTACCCTTCTACGTCTCTCTCCCCCTTCTTATATGCAGTCTATTGTCTAGACCTGTCAATTCTATCTTTTCACTATCTCTTAGATAAGTTCCCTTTTCTTTTCTAACACTGCCACCATTCCAGTGTTGGTCTTACCACCTCACCACCTCATACTTGTACTATTGTAACAGACTTCTGGTTGGACTCCCTACCTCAAGTCTCTTTGTATTCCAGTCTGTGCTTCCTAGCTGTGTGACCCTGGGAAAGTCACTTAATCCTGTTTGCCTCTGTTCCCTCATCTGTTAAATGAGCTAGAGAAGGAAATGGCAAACCACTCCAGTGTCTGCACAAAAGCCTCACATGGAGTGACAAAGAATGGGACATGACTGAAATGACTGAAGAAAAAATAATAACCATATTCCATTCAGTTATCAAAACGATCTTCTGAAAACATAGGTTTGACCATCTCACTCTCCCTTCCTCCTCCACGGGGTCCCTGTTACCTTCAGAACTGGATATATAATCCCCTGTTTGGCTTTTAAGCTGTCCATATCATGGGCTCTGTAAATTTTAAAGAATTGCACATGAATATTATTAGAACATCTGTTGTTTCTTTCTTTATATCTCCAGCAACCTAGCATAATTTCTGGCGCCAAGTAGCAGAGAATGGGAGCTGGAAGAAACCCAAGACATCATCTAGTCTTTCCTCCTTACTTTACAAATGAGGAAACTGAGGCCTAGAGGCCTCAAAGTGGAAAGAGTTGCCCAACGTGACACATCCTAACAAAAGCAGGATTAGAACTCAGGTACTCTGACCCCAGAATCACTGTGTTTTCCACTATAGTAGTTACTTAATCAGTCTCCAAGTATTCAGTATGCCCTTACTGTATGCCAGACACTATAGTAAAAGCTGAGGATAGAAAGATAATAAATGCCTTTTGAATGAACCAAATGGCATGTTAATGGTCAGATTGTACCTTCAGAATGGGAAATAATCTATAAATCTTTGTCCTGTTGTTTTGGGAAGATAAGTGAACTAATGTCTGAGAGGAAATGATTATAAATGATTATAAATCCTACAGAGTCAACCCTCTTATGGATGCCATATTACAGTTATGCAAATGGAATCAAAAGACCATTTGTGAAACATAAGGAGGATAGCAATAATTCTATTCAATTTCACTTTTTCTCTAAGGAAAAAAATCAATGTTTACTAGTTTTGTAAATACTGCTTAAGTCATTTAAGTTATAACAGTCTCAGTTTCCTTATTTTAAAATAAGAAGGTAAGTTTATCCTTTATCATGAGTCCTGAAAGCTAAATTTAAGTAAATGTTATTGTAATTTTCACTTTACTGAAAACCAGAGGAATTCAGAGAGGCGCAACTTCTAGAGATGGGACAAGATGGGATCTGCCAATTTCCAGGAAAATATAATAGCTATAAGGTCACATTTCCCACCCAAAGGATCTGTTTATTAAATTAAATACTATGTTTTGCTTTTTGTTTTTTGAATTATATTATTTGAGCAAGACACTGACAAGTGATATGCCACAAGATTCTCACTGTCATTTTATGCTGCATAGAGAGATATATTGAGTGCCCAAGGATGAGAAGTATAATGGTAGGGGCAAGGACACTGGCCTTGGAGGCAGAATACCTTAGTGAGAATGCTGGCTCCACTGGTCTATACCTGATCATCTTGTCTGTCCCCATAAAAGGTAAGCCCTTTCAGGTCAGGAGCTTTCATTTTGTCTTTGTTTCCCGAATGCTTCACACTATGACTGACACAAAATAAACACTAAATCAAAGCTTGTTGAATGATCTATACAAGAGGGATTGTAATGTTCATACCACTTGTTGCACAGGCAAACAAAACAGCCTTTTGTAATCTTTGAAGAACAATCTAAAACTCCTTGAATATTGTTTTATTCCTTCCCTTCTTTCCTTCCTTCACTTCTTTTCCTCCTTCCCTTCTTCCCTCTTTTCTTTCCTGCCTGGTTACATGAAGGTAACCATAGGTATATATATATAATCACAATGCTAGCAGAACAGCAGCACTGTGGTCACTACCCAACTACCCAATGGGAAAGGCTTTGAGTAACGAGCCAGCCAAAATCAGAGGACAGGACATCCTAAGTTCAGAGTGGCGCAGATCACAGTTGATGAATTGTTTTGGCTATAGCCACTCAAGGCATTATTTACTAAGGCACAGATGGTCCATGAGCTGTGTTGGTGGCAGGAGTACCCAGACTCATGAAATCACAGATCGTGGAAGTGCTAACAATAGTCGATGTTCTGTGTGTGGCTGAGTCTCCCAGCTTAGAAATAGCATGTGGTCAAAGGGATATGCTCAGAACAAGGGCATCAGGCTCAGAACATTGGCAGTGGTCCTAGGGATCCCACACTCCAGCCCACACTTACCAAACAGAAGTTTGTTTAGAAAAGAAAACAGTTAATAGGGAGTGGTGAAAGAGAAGAACGGAAATTTTCTTTTTTCAGTTATCTAGAATATGATTATATCTCTTCCTCCCAGTGACATACAGTTTTGAATAGAGAGGAGAATTACTTGGAGGGTGGGGAGTAGAATAGGAGTAGAAAATAAAGAAAAGCTTCCCCAGAAGAGTAAAGGCCATTGCCAGCCTGTGAGAGTAGAGCTCATTGTTAATTTGAAAGCATCCTGTCTTATAAATAACATCTTTCTTCTTTAAAATAGGGAAGATTTTAAACTTTAATGTCCTTTACAACTTTTTTGTGCACTTCACTCTTCTTGTGCTGGGAACTTGTCCTCAGTTTCTTTCTGAATGTCGGTTCCATTTTCCTTCTCATGATTATTGCATGTGTTCTGCCAGTGATACAGAGGAGCTATTTTTAATTGCTTTCCTTGAAAGCTTTGTACAAATTTTGGAAAACATAACACAGCTTGATAGCCAGTCACATCCCTGCCTCACTAATGTTTTCTTCTTTTTATTGTGGTAACTAAGTCTTGTGTCTAAACTAAATGAAGCTCTGCTTCATTTCAATAGCCAGACTTTCCACTGAAAATTCTGGTTGGTGGGCTTAAAGGTTAAGGGGGAAGGGGAAAAAGAAAGAAATCGAGATAAAAAAGAAAATATGCCCTGCCTAAGCTGGATAATCCCATTGCAAATCCTCATGTGAGAAACGTATTTGCAAAACTTCAATCAACTCAAAGAATCTGTCATAAATGCCTGCCCATTGCGATATCATGCTTTGTACTTTATTCTCCAAAGACAGTTCATTCTGTCTGATTCATCAGGAGTCAAGTGCTTGAAGTTTTCTCCTCACATTTAAAAACTGACCAGTGATGGAAAGGATGAAGTAGCAGACAACGTCATTTGTGATATTGACAAGGCACTGAAATTCACAAATTGGTACCATCTCCCAAATTGCTTTTCTTGGGCTGTTTCTCTCTTTGTAGCCTTTTGGCAATCCACCTTGCCACTTTATCTCCTCCATCCCTTTCCTCTCCACTTTTCCCATCTGCTCCACCCCCAAAAGGAGCTGCTTCTCAGCTCAGCCTATCATTTGTCTTTATGGGCCTAGTATGTTGTCTGCTTTTTAATTTTGATTTTAATTTTAATTAAATTTAATTTATTTTTAATTTTAATTTTTTAAAATTTATCTTAGCTCTGCTATTTCTACTTTCCATATGTCTATATGTGCACCTGTGTATACACAAGTCAGGTTTGTCTTCTCCTCAAATCCACTTAATATCTTCTATATAAGCTCATTCAGCTTTGGTTGGGGCAGGGGTGGATAACCTGTGTACTTGAAGCCACATGTGGCCCTCTAGGTCCTCAAGTGAGCCATTTGACTGAATCCAAACTTCACAGAACAAATAATTTTATTAAGGGGATTTGTTGCAGTCAAAAAATCCAAACAAATTCCCTTAATAAAAATTCCCCTTTGTTTGAATTTTTTTACTAAAATAAATCTCCTTAAGAAAAAGATTTGTTCTGTGAGCTTTGGATTCAGTCAAATGTTGCACTTGAGGACCTATAGGGCCACATGTGACCTTGAGGTCACAGGGTCCCCCACCCTGGGTTTCTGGGCTATGTGGCAGGTGTCCTCCCTAGCCACCCCTTGCTATTTCCACTCTACCTGAAGGTTCTAATTATTCTCACAGGAGGTTTCCCCTGAATCTTCACATCTCATCAAAGACAGATATTTATGCCACTTGACTCAGTTTATCTCTTGATAAGTATGATATAAAGGTTCTTTTCTCTACTCCCCAGGTCTACAAGTTGGATAGTGGATTATCTTTGTAGTGAGGATTGGCAGGTTGTCCCAGGCAAATTATGCATATCTCTAAACTCCTTTGCTGATGGATGCATTTATAAAGTCCCCAACTGAACTGTGGGAAAGAAAAAATGCAACAGGTAAAGCACAAATTGTGCTAATCTGGAATAAAGGAGGTTCAATTTACAGCCAAAACATCATGGAAGTTAAAGAAACAGCACCATGAACAGCAAATGACTAGTCAATGAGGAAAAAGCCTTTGATCACTCTGCACATCTTGGAAATGTTTCTAGAACCACAAAATCTCAGAGTTGGAAGGGACCTAAAAGGCCATATATTTCAATCTGTGTCTGACCAAGAAGTCATTCTACAATTTTTTCAACAAGTAGTCTTCCAACCTTTGACTGAATATCTCCAGTGAGGGGGGAACCCACTAGTTCATGAGGCAGCCTATTAGCCTTTTGGATAGCTCTAGTTGTTGGGGAAATTTCCATTAAGTTGTGCCTAAATATGTTTTTCTGAACCTTTCATCCTCTGATTCTAGTTCCTTTTTCTATAACCAGGCAGATCTGACTCTCCTTTCCATATGACAGCCTCTCAGGTAACCACTGACACCTCCTGAGTCTAAACATACACAACTCTTCCATTGTTTTCTACTATGGATAGTGTGGGCACAAGATGCTTTATCATTCTGATTATCATTCTCTGGACACTCTTGCTTATCAATAATTTTCTAACATGTCATGCCCAGAATAGAATATGATCATCCAGGTGAAATCTGACCCAACTAGAGAACAGAGGAATATCACATTCCTTACTCAAAACAATGTGCTATTATAAACAGTATAACATAGCTCTTATTTTGATCAGTTCTAGACCAATTAAGTATTTGGTTCAACATGTGGGAGCTATCAAATGATATCTTATTTCTCCAGGTCACCCAGTTAAACAACACATCCTTGAAAACTGGGAATGTATGAAGTTAACTCAGGTCTTGAGTGTCTTGCCATGCCTACAGACTAAGACAAAGAAAAGCAGGGAAATAGAAGTGCATTTCGTGGAAACAGAAATTAATAACAAATTTAGAAAAAAAACCTTATCAGCTCACAATGTCTATTGAGCATAATCTCATCCCCCTTTTATCTCCAAAAACACTTTGGAAAATAAACTACTCCAGACATATCTTTTAAATGGGAACAAAACACAGGCATAGTCTCAGCAACCTAATTGTTTTCGCACACTGGCCGCAGCTTGATTTTACCTCAGTGAAAAGTTAAGTGTTTCTATCCAATGATCTTCCTGACTGCTCCATCGCCAATGTAGCTTTCTTCTTGTAATCATAGCTTCACATCTTTTTTTAGGGATCAGGATGTCTCATCTTCTTGTTCCATATTGAATTCAGTGACTAAAAAACCTGTTGTTTTCATTACTCATTCTCAGGAGTTTTCCTTGTTACTTAAGATCATTAATCCAATTTCTCTTTTCTCCATCTTTTATATTTTTTATAAAGTCTTCCCTCCATTCCACCAAACCCCTAGAAGTTAATCAATAAATCTTCCCCCACAGTCCCAGATATCATGGAAAATGAAGTCCATGTTCTATTCCTTGAGCATTCAACATGGAATAGTGGACAAATCTAGGATCAGAAGACCTGGATTCAAATCCTACCTCAGATATTAGCATCGTGTCTTCACAGTAAAAATTAATGGGTTGGTACCCCACCCTAACTAGCTTTGCCTGGCATACTATCATATTTGCTGTCCCCCCATGATGTCCTAAAAGTAGAGATTCATCTTCTGTTCATAGTCCACAAAGATTTTCAAATCTTCTTCAAACAATTTTCCCCAGTGTGATTCTTTTTAAAAAATATTTTTTAGCACTCTAGATGCAGCTTGAGACTTGAGAGAAAAAATTGTATCCTTTCTATACATCTATGACTTGATGCTGAATGAAGTAAGGAGAATCAGGAGATAAATATGAAGAATAACTGCAGTGATATAAATTTAAAAAAAATAAGGCAAGACACTGAATAATTTTAATAACCCTTGATCCCAGAGAATAATTGTGGAAATGCCTAGCTCCTTTTGAGAGAAACCTGAAGGATGATAGATGAAGATTGCTTCATCTATAGTCAGACATGGTCACCGTATTAGCTGATTTTGCAAAAATGCTTTCTTTGTTACAAGAGTGAATTTATTTGGGGAAGATGGACATAATGAGAAATAATTATGCTATAAAGACAAAAGGCATCCAAAATTGATTTGAGAAAATGTATTCTTTCTGTCTCTACCACATTTATCAATCTGTATGACCAAACTGTGACTGACAATGTTCATTAGGGTGCATAAAGGATTTTTGTTTCCTATTGTGGCAGTGATTCTACAGTTTTCTCATATGCACAAAAATTTATTTTGGTCTATAAAATAAACTAATATGTTAATGATTTGATTATAGCAAATCAACTTCCCCAAACTGTGTTCTTCAGAACTCTGGAATTTTACACAATGTTAGCAGATCTTCCATTATAACAATTCTATGCTAATGAATCAGGAGAGGCCTCCCCTTCTGCCAGCTCAGCAGAGGGGTCCTTTGAATTAAGGATCACTACACCAAGTCATGAATAACCCCCTCTGCTTCCCAACCTTAGCTCAAACTCCTATCTCATGTCTAGAAGGGCAAGTATAAGGGAGAGACAGGTGAGAATTAAAGACACTTCTCATTAACTAATTCCATTTGGAATCCAGAAAATACTTGCCAAACCCCAGATCCTCATGTCTATACACATGGTTTTAGCTATCTCCAAATTCTGTCTTGCACAAAACAAGCCAATAAGGAAATTTTTCTATAACTTTTACCTTGGTCTCACAGGTTACTTCCACGACATCTTATCTGGCAGTTCTCTCCCTAGATTACACACATGCTACCATTCCCCACCTCCTGCCAAGTACCTTGTTGGAGCCATAATACACAGATGATTTCTGTCAATATTTAGGATGTCCCAAAAGTCTTGGTGAAATTTTAAGCTTTAGTAGCTTAAAAATTGCATTTAAACTTTTGGAATACTTTGTATTTTGTCAATAGTTGTCAAGTTCAAAAGTATTTCATGGCCAAATGAATTTGGGAAATGCCACAGTGGTTCCCTGAATTCAGCTCAATCTTCAATAATTCTAGACTGAGTTTGTAACATCACATTATTTAGTGTGTTTTTCTATTGTAAAAAAGTATTTAATCACAGCATTAAGAGCTAGGAGAGAACTTAAAGATTGTTTAGTCCAACAACTTCATATTATTAATGATGGCAGAAAGGCCTGGAGAGACTAACTATTACAGAATCATTTCATCTATTTACCCTTCATGACCTCTTCATTCCAGTCCAACATACCCAGTACTATTCTATACATGATTCAATTTCTCACACTTGTGTCTTCTCACAAGCAGTCTTCCACATCTGAAACATCCTCCTTCCTCACCTCTGCTGCCTAGAAAACTTAGCCACCTTCAAAACATGGTTCAGATATCACTAGCATCTCTGATAGAAATCTAAGGCAAAAAATATTTGGGAAGTGATAAAAATATATAAGGTTAACAGTCATTCCCCAATTGATAAGTGATCAAAGAATATAAGAAAATGGGTTTCAAAAGAAGAAATGCAACCACATAAAAAGTATCCAAAATCACCAATCACTAATAAAAAAAAACAAGTCAAAATTCTGAGGCATCACCTTATACCCATCAAATTGGTATAGATGTTACAAGATGGGGAAAAACTCAGTGTTGCTAGGACCACTGGAAATGGTATATTAATTCACTGCATGTAGAGCTATTGACTGGTCCAATCATTTGGTGAAATAATTTGGGTTTATGGAAGAAAATTGATAGTAGTCTCATGCTCTTGTGCCAACCAATGTTACTACTGTATTTATATACCAAAGACATTTTTGACAACAGGAAACAACCTATGTGCACAAAAAACATGAGAGGCAGTGCACTACAGTGGAAAGAATTATGAATTTGGAGCACAAGGTCTGAGTTAGAATTGTGGTTCTGTCAGTAACTCTTTGTAAGTCATTTATCCTCTCTGAGACTCCATTTTTTCACCTGTGAAATGGGATGTGCTGGCTAGATAATCTCAAAACTCTCAACTCTAGATCTATGATCCATTTTATCCTGTGAAATATCATAGTTGAACTAGAAATATTAAGGAAGTTAGATAACATAGTTAACAGGGCAATGGAAGGAAGACTTGAGTTGGGATCTTTCCCTGGACACTTACTGGCTGGCCCCTGCCAAGTCATTTAACTACTCTCAGCCTCAGTTTTCTCATTTGTAAGATATGGTTAATTATGGTACCTACCTCACAGCATTGTTGTGAGGAGCAAATTAAAAAAACCCATATGTAAAGCACTTTGGAAACTTTGAAATGTTATGTAAATTTTAGTAACTATTATTATCATTAACTACAAGAGAAAAATGTTAGAAACAAACAGTGGGCCCAACAATCAGTAAATGACTGAACAAATTGTAGTTGATGAATGGAATGGAATATTATTATACCTCCATAATGATGAATATGAGGTAATCGATGAAATTTGGCATAATGTATCAAGCGATAGAATGAAAAATTTCAGAATGGAAGAAATAATATACATGATAACTATAACTATATAGATTTAATTTTAAATGGCAACAACACTAGGATAAAAAAGATCAATGGGAGACATTTTTACCCACATATTTTAAGGTATTTATTTAGTATTTTATGTTCCTTAGTTACATGTAAAAATTATTCTTAACATTCATTTTAAAAAATTAGGGTTCCAAATTCTCCCTCTTCCTCCTTCCCCACCCCACCCCATTTAAGAGGGCAAGCAATTTGATATCAATTATACATATGTAGACATAGAAAATGTTTCCATAATAGTCATGTGGTGAAAGAAACAATAGACCAAAAAAAACCCCTCAAGAAAAATAAAGAAAGCAAAAAAAAGTATGCTTCTATATGTATTCAGACATCATCAGCTCTTTCTCTGGGAATGGATATCATTTTTCATGATAAGTCCTTCAGAGTTGCTTTAGTTCACTGTATTGCTGAGAATAGCTAATTTACTCTCATATTAAAGTAAATAAGTCATTCATTTTTTTATCAAAGGGTAGAGTACTGCAGTGCAAAGTCACCCATTCTCTCAGCTTATTTATACTTTCAGTTATTAACTCTGATAGTTTCAATCATCGTCTCTATGCAGAAGACTTCTAAGTGTACCTATCTCCTTTCCATGTCCTGAGATCCTGTTCCCTGCCTCCACTGATAAGCACATCACCCAAAATGTGGTTATTGTCTTGCTCCTGGCACTTATTCTGACTCTTAACTTCCTTCTATTGAAGGCACTGACATCTTCCTATTTACAGAAAGTTTCCAGCTAGAAGTCATCCTCAACTTTTTATTCTCACTTCCAACCCCCACATCCATTAAGTTGCCAAGTGTAGTCTTCCCCAACTCCTCAGCATCTCTTGCCTCTCTCTCTCTGTCTCTCTCTATCTCTCTCCTCTCTTTCTCTCTCCTCTCTCTCTCTGTCCCTCTCTTTCCTCTCTTTCTGTCTCTCTGTCTCTCTCTCTCTGTCTATCTGCCTGTCTGTCTATCTGTCTGTCTGTCTGTCTGTCTCTCTCTCTCTCTCTGTCTCTCTCTCTCTCTCTCTCTCTTTCTTTCCTGTACTGCCATCACAATCACCTTAGTCCATTCCCTCCAAGGGCAGAGGGGGACTTTGAATATTGGGACAAAGAGCATGAACTTTATTTTGAAAAAAAATGTAAGAAAAGAAATATAATTTCTTACTGTAGAATTGGGAAGATACTTTAATAGGAAACCATAAAAATGGCAAGCATATGGAAGACAGGAACTATTTTATTTTATTTTTATTCAGGCATTTTTGTATTTGGGTAGCAACACAGGTAAAGTGGAGGATCAGAGTGGAGAAATGGATATAACCCTAATCTTGAAGCCAGAAGGATCTGTGTTCAAGTCCTAACTCTGATATGTACCAGCTGTGGGACCTTGATTTTGCAGTACTATACATAAATCTAAGAATATAAATTACAGAAAAGAAATCAACCTGCATTGGCAGAGTGAGTCTCCTCAGCTGGAGAGTACCTTACACTAATGAAATCACAGATCTAATCAGTATCCCTATCCCCAGTTCCTAATACAGGTGTCTTATTCAATTTAAATAAGTATTTAATATATCGTAATTGAATTGAATTGAAGCATGTGATTGAAACTGCTAAGATCCACGTAGAATACATTTCATAGGCAAGCACCCAATAGACTCATTTCTAAGGTCAGCCCAACTTTAATCTAATGAGTCAAGGATAAGTGAGAGGCGATATGAATGACTAATAAATAAGATGGATAGCATTAAGAAGTAGGTGCATGTGTGTGCAAGCGATGCCAATAAGTTTGACTGAGCAAAATACATGAAGCCTGGAGATTTTGAAAATCTATTTTCAGATCTGGAATCCTACTCAGGATTTTTAGTCAAAACAGTTGCTTCATCATTGAGTCTACTATTACTTAATTAAAAGATATGCAGCTCTTTTCATTGGGTTGTGATTTTTCAGTCAGGGTTTACTGATTACTTGGTTATAGGAAACCTGATAAAGTGAGCTCTTTTTCGTTTCAAAAAATTTCATTGTTTCTCTTGATGCAATTACATCTTCTGGTCATGGGTATGCAGTATTTAAGCTGTAAGGAGGCTCACAAATTTTCAGTCTCTTCTTTTAGGGTATGGGAAGAACAGAGACTGGTGACATAGGAAGTTTTCTATTTTCATCTGATTTTTATCTGTGCAACTTCCACAGGCAGCAGAGCTGAAAGGTGATTTTTATCGTTTTTGAAGCTGCATAAATACTAAGATTGATCAGGTTCATTTCAAAAGAAAGTAAATTCTCAGTGATCAGTAACCCTCTATAAATAATGTGTTCTCAAGGACAGGATGCATTCATTTGAAAGGTCACTGGATTTCTCCATTCTTCTACCGAGGAGACATACATTTATTTAAAAAGTCGGGGTGATAAAGTTTAACAGTGGGTCACTTCTACACTGGAAATTACTAGTCAGTCACAAGAGGACTCTATTGTGAGTTGGAGTCACAGAAAACAGAATCAGGGAACCTTAGTGTTGGAAAGGAACCCAGAGGCAACCCATTAATTAACCAACAAGTGTTTATTAAGCACCTAATCTGCGCCAGACACAATGCTAGGCACTGGAAATACAAGTGCAAAGAATCAAATAATTTCTACTTCCAAAAATCTTATGTTCTAATGAGGGGATCAAGCATATTTATCCAGCATAATATAAAGTGAATATACACAATATGTACAAAGTAGTCAAATGCAAAGTAATTTGGGAAGGAGGGCAAAAGCAGATAGGCAACTCATGAGAAGTTTGAGGCAGAAGATGGTCCCTAAGCTGCATCTTTAAAGGAAAAAAGGGACTCTCTGAGGCAGAGGCATAGAGGAACTGCACTCCAGGCATGTAGACTGCCAGTGCAAAGACAGGGAGGTGGGAAATAGAGTATTGTATATGAGGAACAGAAAAAAAGCACTACTCCAACCTTTGGTTGGCTGGTTGTTGCCCTTTTTTCTCAAAGAGGAGCAAAATGACATCACTATGCTAGAGTCAAGTTTCAATGTGACCAACTATGGCTGATCAGACAAGCTTGGAATGCTCTACCACAGTCTGAGCACAAATAATCTGTGTGAACATTTGAGGTGAATAAATTTGTGTGTCCTGCATTTCTTTTGAACTGTTTCATTTCTGCTTTGCTCAGAACACAGCACCTTTTCTGACGTGGCCATGCCATGCTGAGTGGACCTGTGGCAGTCTCTTTTATATCACACAGTCAGTTCCAAAGTTCTTAAGAGAGACCTTGAGAGTGTCTTTGTAGAGCTTCTTCTGACCACCATGTGATTGTTTGCCCTATGTGAGTTCTCCATAAAATAGTCTTTTTTGGCAAGCATATATTTTGCTTTTGAACAACGTGGTCAGCCCATCAGAGTTGCACTCTATGAAGGAAGCAGTTTGAATGCTTGGCAGTGTCTGGTACCTTATCCTGCCAGGTGATCTTCAGAATCTTCCTAAGACAATTCAAAGAGAAGCGATTCAGTTTCTTGACATGGAGCTGGTAGACTGTCCAGGTTTCACAGGCATACAACAATGAGGTCAGCACCAGTACTTGTACAAGAATCACTACTATGCAACATTTCCGACAAGTGGTCCTCCAGCCTTTGAAGCTAATAAGGGAAAATTCCCTACCTCCTCAGGTAGTATACTCCACTTTTGGACAGTTTTAAATTTTAGAAAGTATCTTTTTTCTTAAATCAAGCTGAAATTTTCTTCTTTGAGACCTCCATCTATGGCTTCTACTCCTGCCCTTTGGGTCCAAATGGAACATGTTAAAACAACAAAGATTTACTAAGCACCTACTGTACATCAGGTACTGTGCAAAGTCCAGGAGATATAAAGGCTGCTCCTGCTCTCCAATAAGCACATGATATAGTATGTCTTTCACCAAACAGCTCTTCAAATATTTGTAGATATCTCTCATATCCCCTGAAATCTTTTTTTCTATGGATTAAACATTCGTGGTTCCAATTAACTCTCTAATTTGTGAGCATTATCATTTTGGTGGTTGTCCTCAGAATATTCTAATGTTGACAAATGTTCTTCTGACCCCAAGTGCTGAAGATCATACTCTCGGTGCGGCCAGAACAGGGTAAACTACAAGTGGTCCTATCAGCTTCTTAATTTTGGATACTCTTTATCTCAATGTAACTCAAGATCAAATGAGCTTCCTTCGATAAGCTTAGCTAAAAGCATTTATTAAATGCCTCTTGGATGAAAGGTACAATTGTAGGTTAACATCAAGATATGAGATCTTCTTACAGAATGGTCCAGAAATAGTATGATCTCACCAGATCATACACAGTTGACCAACTGAGCGTTATGGTTAACTTGGAGAAATGAGAATTATGTCAGCCATCAATAGTTTTAAATAGTCATAAACAGACAGTTTTCTAAGAATCATAATACAATATGGTCCACTGAACACTAAAACTATGGTAGAATCATTTAGCCTAGGATGATTTAAAAGGCTATGGTCCTCCCCAAAAGTCTCATGAATTCATGGAGGCAACTCTAGGGCTCAACTGGTAGGGAATAAGTTCTGGGCAATCCTAAAACACTGGAAGAGACAATATGTCTGTTGTGGGAGAACCAGAGCAGCTAAACTCAAAGAGGCTCCTCACCAGGCTGGCTTTGGCAGCATCTCTAGTCAGCCACTTTGAGTCACGAAGGAATTACAACCTTCGCCAGTAAAGGGAAAACCCAATAAATGTAACCGCAGGTCCATGTAGTACGGAAATAAGATGTATCGCTAGGTTTCAGTTAATCCAAATAATGGATCCCATGAAGTGGTCACATATATTCAGATTCGTACCATTCAAAGTCATACATAAAATATGATAATTCCTCCAGACCAAGGGAATATGTAGTACAAATTCAAACAACATTATTGCCTCACAGGATTCATTAGTCAGGACCTAGTTGTATAAGAAAATAGCTAATGATAATAGTTCCCATTGCCAAAGCACATATATTATCTCATTTGCTCCTCATAACCAATCAAATATAGGAAGCTATAATTATTCTCATTTTACAGATGAGGAAACTGAGGCTGAAACAGATTAAGTGATTTGTATTACATAATCAGTAAGTATCTGATTCAGATTTGAATGCAGATCCTTTTGACTCCAAGTCCAGTGCTCTATCCACAACATTACTCAGTGACATAGCACTCTGCTCTGAAAAAAACAATTCTAATAACTTGAGTTATCTGGTTTTTCATGGTCAGATACAGAAATTTTGTTTTAATACTTGTAGTGTTTTAGGAGGAAAGCAGTGCTGGTTTTTGAGTTAAGCGAAGACCTATGTTCAAATCCTACTAATACTCTGTGTTATTGATGTTCAGTTGTTTCAGTGGTTTCTTAATCTCTGTAACCCCATTTGGGGCTTTCTTGGCAAAGGCACGGAAGTGGTTTGCCATTTCCTTCTCCAGCTTATTTTACTGATGAAGAAACTGAGACAAACAGGATGACTTTCCTAAGATCACATAGGTAGTAAGTATCTGAGACTAGATTTGAACACAGGAAAGTGAGTCTTCCTGACTCCAGGTCCAACACTCTAGTCACTGCACCACCTGGCTGCCTGACATACTGCGACCACAGGGACTTTATTTAATAGGTCTCCAAGATTAAATTCCTTCTAAAATTGGACTAATGATAACTGTAGCGCCCGTATTACAGCTTTGTCATGAAGGACCAAATAAGAACTAGTGGAAATTGTGTTAAATATTAAAGAATCATGCAAATATATATTTTATAGTAATTTATGAGGCTCTTACCTATGATCCTCAACAACTTACTTGACCTCTCCCAGTCTCATACTTTTCACCTGGAAAATGAGGGGTTGGCCTAGAAAGGCTAAGAACACTTCCAACTCTGAATTCTTGATCCCATGAAATAGTAATAAATAGAGCACATCCAATGTAAGTGTCTAGTCCTCAGGGAAGAAATTCTCTTTCTCTCTACTCACCTCTACCTACTGGCTTCCAGGTGACCTTCACATCCCATACAAAATACCACCTTCTACAAGAAAGCTTTCCTGATCCCCTTTCAGGCTTCCTTTGGTTTCTTATCTCCAACATATTAGGTTTGTTGCTTATTTGCACACAGCTGTTTGCATATGTCTCCCTAATTAGACAGCCGGCTCCCTGAGAGCAGGAATATTTTTGTTTGCTTTTTGTTTTGTCTCAATTTAATCTGCAGAGTTTAGCACAGTGTCCAACACATAAATTCTTGTTGGCTGACTGATAGCACAGATATATAAAAAATATAGCAACTGGAGTCTTGTGGAGGCAAAGTAGAAAGAGCCAAGTATCTGGAGCCATAAGACTCGGGTTTCAAATCGAAGAATGGCTGTTCATTCCCCTCATGACCTCAGGAAAAGTCAGTCAACCTCAGCAGCCCTTAAGTCACCTTCTCTTTACTTATTTATTTTTGTACTATATAATATTATGTTTCCCCCCAGTCACACATTAAAACAATTGTTTTAACATTCGTGGGTTTTTTTAAGTTTTGAGTTCTAAATTCTATCCTTCCTTTCCGTCCCCCTTCCTGAGATGGTAAGCAATCAGATATAGGTTATATATATGTAATCATGTAAAACATTTCCATATTAGTCATTTTGTACAAGAAGAGTAGAATAAAAGAAAAAGAATGAAAGTGAAAAATGGCATGCTTTCGCCTGTATTCAAACAATATCAGTTCTTTCTCTCTCCTCTTTAAAATGAGCGTGGAATAATCTCTGAACCTAAATAGCAACAGGTAGAGGGAGATAGGCAGGCCCAAGGACTTACCAGATAAACTGCCAAGTTAGAATCTGACACCTGTGGGTCAATAAATGTTTATTTAATGCCTACTGTGTGTCAAGAAATCCAGGACTCTGTTACCCTACAGATCACTGTCACATAGTGGAACCCGTACGTTTTGAAGGGGATTTCAGGAAGAGGAAAACAATCAGACCTCCAACTACCCCAATCCCAAAGAAGCAGCAGAGTCTGCCACTTAATGTGTGTAAACCAATTTTGAGGGCACTTCTTCCAATGCCTCTTGAGGCATGTTTTGGTCCCAGTTGATGCTTTTCCCGTTAATGTCCCTGACAACACCGAGGCTGCCTCCAAAAGACACCAGGTGCTGGCCATAGAAAAAACCAATTTGTGCCAAGATGCACTCCCTGCCCTTTGATCACCCCTTCAAATGGATACTCATTTTAAAGCTGAATTGTAGAGAGCCGCTCAAGGGCTTATGAATCACCAAGGGAAACACTGCTGGTGCCCAGTTTGCAGGGGAAACTTAAAGATACAGGGCTCTTGAATATAGCTAGGGTGGGGGGTGGGAAGAGAAGTTCAATGAGAGAGACTTCTCTTAATCAGAGAAATGCATTTTCTCTTTTGATTCAATCAATATTTAAGGCAAGTAGGAGGTATGGTGTATAAAGTGCTGGACTTGGAGACAAGAAAACTGGAATTAGAATTCTACCTCAAACACTAGTTGTATGAACCTGGGAAAGTCACTTCACCTCTATCTCAGTTTCCTCAGTTGTAAAATGGAGGCAATAATAGTATCTACCTCATACAATTATTGTGATGGTCAAATGAAATAACACATGCTAAGTGTTTTATAAACATTAAATCACTAAATAACTGTGATGAATAATAATGATAATGGTAGGTCGCTATACTTTATTTAGAAAGCTCTCCCTTCACACCTCAATCTCTTAGGATTTCTACCTTCCTTTAAAGCACAGCTGAAGTTCAAGTGTCATTTCTTACCCACATCCTTTCCTGATCACTTCTTCCTCCACCAGTAATTAGTGCCAAATTGCTGAAATTATTTTGGTTTTCTTTGTATGTATTTTATATCATATACTTTGCACATGTTGAATCTCCAGAGTTGCGGTTAATCTCCTTTTTATTCTTTTTTCTTTATATCTATGGGATCTAGCACAGTGCCTCGCATATACTTAGGAGGCATGAAATAAACACATTGGATTGGGTTGAATTGAATTTTGGGAATGTGGAAGAGACACCAACAAATAGACGACACAAAACACACCCCTGGTTTCACAACTTTAAGCATTTATTGAGTCACTGTTTATGATTTTCATATTTCAAGGATCTTGGATTTCAATAGAACAAGTCTGCTCTCCAAGGTCCCAGTTTGCTACCTTTCTTGTTCATCCTTTGTTACTGAAGAGGACCAAAGTCATCCTGATATTGGGCTATAGTATGTTTCACTGTGAACGATTGTACCAATATGAGCTCAGCGGTCTTTACCACAGGTTGGGCACAAGTAGTCTGTTAGAACATTTGGGATGGAGATGTTTCTGGATTTGTTTCCTTTGTTGTATTGAGATTCTGCTTTTCTCAAGGAGTACAGTGCCTTCTTTGATGCAGGAATGCCATGCTGGGTGGTCCTATGCTCTCCCATATCTCACAATTAACACCAAAGTTCTTCAGAGAGACTTTGAGAAAGTCCTTGTAGTGCTTCTTCTAACTGCCATGTGAGTGCTTGCCTTATGAGAGTTCTCTGTAAAAAAGTAGTTGATGAATTTGTTACTTACTGTGACTGAGAAATTTATCTGTTGGTGGACAGGTTTATGGACCTGATCCTCTCTATACTTAGCTAAGCTACTTCTCAGATAACAGACTCACACTCCACAGGGTTCATACTGGGTCACTCTCTAGATTGGTAGGACCTGTCCTCTACTGGCATCACTATAAGAAGTCCAGATAAGGAATCAGAGGAGTACGTAGAATGTTTAAACTATGGAATTGATGGAAAAAGGAAGGCTGAAGATAATTTTAAAACAATTTTCCCTTTCCCTGATTAAAAAGTCTACCTTTGGCTCAGTGGTATATGCTTACAATCTCAGATAGGTAGGCTGAGGCTGGCAAATCTCTTGAGTTTGGGAGTTCTGAACTGAAGTGGACTAAACATTAAGGCCATCACCAATATAGTGATTTGGGAGCAAGGTCAAGGATTGGGGGAACCAGGCTCTTTCTCAGCCTGAAATTGCAGCAGGTCAGACCTTTCATGCCCATCAGTAACAGAACTGGGCCCTTGAGAAATCCTTATCTTTCCAGCCTGGGCACATAAGGAAACTCAGTCTTTAAAAAATAATAATGAAAAGCAAATTTTAAAGTTAAAACAATACACTTTTGGGTTAATCCTTACAGTGAAACTAATCAGCTTGAAAATAATCCTTTCCATTCTGGGACAGGTATTCTGTCAGATTCAGAGAAAGAAAAATGGAGCCTTGACATCACATTCCAGAGAAAATGAAAGTCAAAGCTTCTGCCCCTTCTGAAGCAATGATTCCAATTCCTTGTTTTATTCAGTGATCAATCTTATCTCCAGGAGAGATCACCTGGAGTCTGGTCCACCTCATCTATGAGAGGACAACATGTTTGCTGGTCCTGCCAGAGGCAGAAAGGTAACTACTGCAGACCTAGGATTAAGCTTTGCTCATTTCCTTTTAATCACAGCTGTCCATTCAGTGGGTACTCATGGTTTTATCTGCTCATGTCAAGCTCACAGTGCTATTTCTAGGGCTCTTGGCCATAAATATATACTGTGCTTTCCTGAGTGGCTCCTGCTTGAACTGCTTTTTGGGAACCAATTGCTGACCCCCTGCTTCCTCCCACAGTCAAGGTGAGCACCTGTCTTCTTCATTTTTGTCTTTGGAATGTCTGCTTCTCATGAAAAGTGAAAGGGGAAAGGGAAAGGGGATACTTTTTCTAGCCTCACTCCAATTGGCAGGAAGAGATCTCAGAGCATGGCTGGTTCTCTCCCATATAAGGCCTTAGGCAAAACCACAGTGGTGGCCCCCATCAGCCATATTTTCCCCAATATCAATCACAAATTACCATCTCTCCAGTATCGATCATCAGCCAGTCTGATTTCTTGTCAATATCAATTAACCAATTCAAACTGTTGACACTTGCAAAGGATTATTAGCTGAGAAAATGTAGCAAAACCTAGGTACAGAACACCCTGAAACCTGTAGCCCATTTTTCTCTACCTCCTCAGTCCCTGGAAGAGCAAAATGGCAGTGACTAAACATTCCCAACAAGCTCCCTTCTAGACATGAAGTGTGGATGAAGAAGTCATCCCTTGCTTGCTGCACAGGGTGTCTTGGCTGTGAGGTCAGTTTTCTACTGGAATGGATCAAACAAGTTCATTTAGGGCTGCTTTTTTGGTTTGTTTGTCTTTGCTACAGCTGTCAGCTCTAGTTGGACCACAGCTTCTGAGCCTCTCGGATGGTTCTTCTGACTTTTCAAAGCATGTAAGACTTTGATCTGTTCTGTCATATATAGACCCATTCACCTAAGGTCAGGAATGGAGAATCACAACAAAGATAAGAAAGAAGAAGTAACATGCTTTCAGAGCCATTTGACAGCTGGGCAGGGAAGAGGCTTCCCCACCTTGAGGTTTACAGTCTTTCTCCCTCCTCATTGCAAAGTTTCTAGGGAGAGAGTGAACTTTTGTCTCCCTGTCTTTTTGTATACATATTCAGTTTGACAGCCAATTAAAAGTAAGTCAATAGAAAACAGTTTAAAATGAACTAATCCTCCTCTGAATTGGGGGGGGGGGAGGGGGACAGCTTCCCATGCTCACTCCTTCCACACCATTACCCATTTGTGGAAACAGGCTTATCAAGGCTCCACTTGGATTGCCAGGAGGCAGATCATATTTCATGTGCTCCTAAAAACTGGACATTCATTGGCAAGTCGTGCCATTAAGACTTCCCTTTCCATTTAAATCATGTTAATAGCATTCCTGTTTCTCATTATGCTCTCTCCTAATTGAACCTGAACATCATAAACTCTTCAACTCAATTCAACAAGCATTTATTAAGAACTACTATGTACTAGACACTGTGTGGGGTTCTAGGGATACAAAGACAAACATGAAATACCTCCTGCCTTCAAGGAACTTTTATTCTACTGAAAGGTTAAAACAAGTACATAGATTAAGTAGGTACAAAGTAGAGGGAGGAGACTAACAATTGTTGGAATCAGGAAAAGGTTTATGTAAAAGATTTTTCCCAGGTTGAGTTTTGAAAGGAAGCAGATGGGTAATAGGGAAAGCTTCCTGGTGATGTAGGTCTGAAAAGGCTTTCTCTTCCCCAGAGGGAAGACAAATTGTTAATGAATCTTGATTGAATGTGACAGGGATTTGGGGCAATGATAGGACACAATCTTAATGAAGACAGGGATCATTTCATCTTTGTCTCTGTATCTTCAGTGCCTGACACATAGTAGGTACTTAATAAATGTATGTTGATTGGCTTGATTGATAGATAGGCTGACTGATGAGCCCAGATCAGTTCACTAAAAGGCAGAGCCTTCACTTTCAAGTCTGAAGAGTCACAAGATGTCTCCTGCTTTCCAAGGCACAGTGATTGCTGGCACAAGCTCTCTTTGTGTTTCTTTCACCAGAAGGACAGCATCTGTCTGCTAAGGAGCACCCTCCATCATCTATTATGGCTTGGCCAATTTGCTATTAATTACAAGCACCCTCCTCTAATATGGTTCTCTCCAGCTGGGCCCTTTCAAGATCAAACTCAGCACAGCTCCAAGTGAATAACATATCCAAAGTCAAACAAAGGTGCCCGTTTATAGAGAGCACCCTGTTGTAGTAACAAATAATCACATGGAAAGCCCTCTGGAGTCATGCTCTAAGCCACAGAGCATCACTGAGAAAAATCAATCAGTATATGAGATGGAAAGCTCAGCCACTCTCCCCCTGAGGCCTGAAACTCAGAAAATCACCTTTATTTAGAAATCAATTTCCCACCCACCCTTTGACCATCAGCAGAAAGGCTCTCTTTTTCTCTATCAGGTACCTTGGAGTACCTCAGGGGGACCATCCCCACCTTCTCTGATGCTATCCAGGAAAGCTTGAGTTAAAGGGGATCACTTTGGACGTTTTTTGTTCAACAGTGTGGATTGCAGTTTTACATCGTGAAAGCTAACCAGATAGTTCAGGGCAACAATTCTCCTTTGAGGATAGAATTATCCAAATGAGAGCCTATGGACTCAGTTTGACTGGAAAGGTAATGGGGTAGAGCGTGCTAAACTTAGGCTCAAATCTCGCCTCTGATAGGTCATATGAAATAAATTAGCCTCACTGGGGCTCAGATTCTTCAACCGCAATATTAAATGTAATTCAACTAAGCTCAATTAAGCAAGCATATATCAAGTGCCTTCTATGTGCCAGTCATTTTCCTATGTCCTGAGGATACAAAGAACAAAACCAAATTTCCCCTGCCTTGAAAAGTCTCAGTCTACCAAGGAGAAATGACATGTACACAGATAAGTTAATACAAAATACATGCGAAAGAAGGCCTAAATTTGGAGAAAATCACTAGCAACTGGGAGCATTAGGAATGGCCTCATTCAGGAGGTATCCCTTGAGCTGAGTCTTGAAGGGAATGAGGGATTCAAAGATGAAGAGATGAGAATGGAGAGCATTTCAGGGAAGGGGAGACAAACTTACAAAGGTAGGAGGTAGCATGTTAGGAGAAATACCAAATGAGCTAATTTGTCTAGAACCCTAAGTACCTGCACAGGAGACATGAGACATTAAGTCCAGAAAGCTGGGGCCAGAGTGAGAAGGGCTTTACATATTAAGTAAAAGAATTTCAGTTTTATCCTAGGGCCAAAAAGGAACCACTAAAATTTCATGAGCAGGGAGGAGCCAAGTCAAGATTTTTGGATTTAGGACTATTCATTTGGCATCTGTTGGCAAATGGTTTGGATAGGGGGGAGATTCAAAACAGGAAGATAAGTGAGGTCATTATAATAGTACAGGTATGGATGAAGAGTTAGTTGAGAGAAGAGGGATGTATGCAAATGTTAATATACATATTTATGTACATATATGTGTATATATATGTATATATACATATACATATATATGTATATGGTAAAGGTAGAATATAAAAGTCTTGTCAAGTGACAGAACAGGGGAATCTGATAAAGTGAAGACTAGACGATGGGTCCAAGGTTCCAAATTTGGGCACCTAAAGTGATAGGGTAATGTCCTTGGTAGAAATTGGGAAGTTAGGTGGGTTTAGAGGGATACATGAGTTCCATTTTGGCCATGTTGAGTTTCAGAGGTCTGTGGGAGACCTAACTGGAGAAGTCTAGCAGACAGCTCTAAATGAATGACTGCAGCTCAGGAGACAGGTAAAGTTCAGATATGTAGACTAGGAAGTCATTCTGCATAGAGTCAATAAGCATTTATTAAGTGCTCTCTAGGAGCTGGGCAAAAACAGTACTTGCTTTTAGGAAGCTACACTAGAAAGATTAAAGCCAGTTGGCATCTGCTGAAAGGAAAGAATTGACTTTGTGGTGATTTCATCCTAATGTGCCAAAGTCCAAGGATGCAGTTTCTTCTCCTTTAGCCAGGGTTAGCACATACTCCATTGGTGGCAATGGAGTTCTTTCCTTAGCAAAGTCTTGTTTTTTAATGTTTCCAAACCTTTTCTCAGGACCTGTTTTTTCCCTCAAATTAAGAGCAGCAGTTGCCTGCCAAAAGCTAACAAGAAAATTTTAATTAGTGTGATGGGAAACCTCCTAATTTGAAAACACAGCTAACTCAAACTATAATTTGCAAAATTAACATGATGTTAACAATGTTTTGTACTTGTGGGAGCTTAGAGTTACAGCATTGTGTCTCCCAGGGCTGAGATCTCAAAGCACTTTTTTTAATCTTAGATTCATCCATTCAGAAATTCCACAAAATGAAGATGCTAATTGACACTTAATGGAGGGAGCTCAGTCTAGAACCAGTTCACAACTTAACCAAGGATCATATACGAATGTGAACTCCTTGGAAGTGGTCTGTCTTACTTTTATTCATGTCTCCCCAGTGATTAATAAATGTTTTCATTCATTCATTCAAACCAATATCAGAGATTTATTATTAGAAGTTCCCTCATTTAGCCTACCCTACCCCCATTTTACAGATGAAGAAGCTAAGGTGTGGAGGAGTAAAAGATCTTACCCAAGATCATATAGGTAGTTCATTGGAGAGCTGGAATTTGAAGCCAGGCCCTATGACTCAAGAGTCAGTGTTCTCCCCATCAAGCCTCCTCACTCAGAAAGTAAGGAAAACAAAACCAAAGGACAGTCAGCTTTAGCACCTAGGTCATCTGTCTCAGAGAATGACTTGTGAGTCATTGTTTGAAAAGGCTTCTGAAATGAGGAAGTAAGGTCGATCCAGTTTGATTAGGGATTTGGCCAAGAGAGACCCTGACTACATTTGGTGGTCTTATTCTACTTGTAATTCATGAGTATCACAATAAAGCAGTAATGAAATGTAAGTAAGGCAAAACACCAAGAGGGTAGCCATCCTTGGGTCCCAGCTGATCCAGGGATACATTTGAATTAATGTCCAATCCAGGATATGGTCAGCACTTCCCAGGACTGGAGGTAGAGCTGAGGGAAACGTAGGGCCTAGTATCCATTTAGATTCAGGATGAAACAAGCTAAATGGCTTAGGTAAGCTTTCTATAAATGCACTAATCCTAGGAAGGGAAAATGCTGTACTTTGATGAGTAGACCAATCATAGTCAAGCTTCATACAAGTACACATCCAGATTGACATGATTATAAGAACAGTTCCACAGAGATACGATCGATTGTCTATATCTTATGAACTCACTAGTGGTTCCTCCTAATGAGAGGTAGGGGAGAAGGGACAAGAGTCATGGGAGGAGATTGAATAATGCAGTTAGCCAGTATCAAATGTAAATGAGAATGTCTAGCTGATTTATTTCATTTTCTTTCATCTCAGCACAGGGCATGAAGACTGCTTTTTTAGTCAATTCGATGTAATGGATAGAGTGCTGGACTTGCAGGTAGAATCGAACTGGGTTCAAATTCTGTCTCTGATGCTTACTAGCTGAGTAACCCTGGAAAAATCACTTAATTTCTCTGAGTTTCTGTTTCCTTGTCTCATAAAATGAGGAGGACAATATTCACTTTAGTACTCACAGAAGAGGCAGCTTGGTTCAGTGATGGGAGATCAAGTCTTGAGTTAGAAAGACCTGGGTCAAGTCTGGTTATGACACATATTGTTTGGGTGATGCTAGTCATCATTTAGCTTCTCAGTAGACCAGGGAAAGTCTTAAGACTATTAGTTGCATTGAACCCATGCTAACTTTCAGGAAGTTCATTGATTCCAAAGTATAAATGATGAAGAATGCTCCCCAACTCCTTATAGAGAGATGATGGATTAAATGTGACAAACAAAACTTGGACATTGACCACATGGAAATTTGATTTGCCTGTTACACGGACTTGTTTTTCTTTTCTTTGGGGGGGGAATAAATTGGGAAAGCGTGGATAGGTGGAAGAAAGAGGGAGAGAAAATAAATGTCTAAATTTTTTAAAATGAAATTTGATTTATTTTTTAGAAGTCTATTAATCGCAGAGTAGTTTCTTCAAGTAGGAGGAGTTTCCTTACTGAAAGTTACCTACATGGGGCAGCTAGGTGGTACAGTGAATAGAGCACCAGCTCTGAGGATCTGAGTTCAAATATGTTCAGTGATGAAATATTCACCATCTCAAAAATATTCACCATCTATTCTACCACTGGGCAACTCAAATTATTAGCAAGTCCTTATGTTACACCAAAAGCTGCCTCCCATTAAATTTCACCCTTTGCTCCTAGTTTTGCCCTCTAAAGCTAAAACCAATATGGTACCATTCATTCCGTTTCTGCAGGCTTCAATTAAACTAGTCAGGTCAGATGGATATCCCTTCTCTTTTTAGCAGGAGATACTCCATGACTGTTGGCTACTCACAGGGGGCCATCCCTTGACTCACTTCTAAAAGAGGCTTATTCACTGAATGAGAATTATCTCACTCAAAATGAGAACCTGAAATGATCTTAGCCTAAAAGGGCCAGGGCCTCCCATTGCATCCTGGGCCATCTCCAGTCATCCTGATGAATACCTGCCCACCAGATCCAGATGGCTGTGGAGGAGAAAGAGAGGCTGGTGACCTTGCACAGCCCTCCCTCCCTCAAATCAAAATCAATTGCAAGTCATGTCATCATTTCCCTGATGTCATGGTCCTCTTCAAAAATGAAGGACAAACACAACCTGTAAGTAGACTCAGCTGCCTGAATGGGGACCCAACCAGTTGGGTAATTCAGCTTGTCCTCTCCCTCTCCTTTTCCTTTCCAAAGGAAGGTAAATTTTGATAGCCAGAAGTTGCCCAGTTAACTTGGGGTTTCTTGCCTAGATTTCTACTCAGAGGAGATAACAAGTAACCACTTAAAATGCTTGTAGAGTGGAATAGCAAGATCTACATGTAATAAAGATTATTCTTTATTTTTTTTAAGTTACCTAGACTAATGAAATCATAGGTTCTAACTGGGGGAAAAAAGGCCTACTCACAGATTTTCTGCAAGGATCAAAGAAGATAATATATATTAAGCACTTTGCAAAGTTGACAGCCCTATGTAATTTTATGGAAAGGGTTATAAGGTGCTTTACAACCTTTAACGTACTGTAAAAATGTCACTTATTATTATTCAGAACATCTTTGCTATAATAAGAAGAAAGTTTCACTAGTTATTCAACCCCAGTCCCATCCACCCCATCCTAACTCCCTAACTTTTGTGTATTCATTGAAAACTCTACTTTATTGATGGAAGCCGAAACAACCCCCACCTGGTAGTTGCAGAACATTTGGTTTCCCTGTCTCACCCTTTAGCCCCAAGATGAGAGAGCTTCATGACCTGGAATGCACATGTCCATCTCTTTCCTAACACTGTAGAAGTCCCTCAGGTTCTATGGT
This sequence comes from Notamacropus eugenii, assembly GCF_028372415.1. Lineage (NCBI taxonomy): Eukaryota > Metazoa > Chordata > Mammalia > Diprotodontia > Macropodidae > Notamacropus > Notamacropus eugenii. Next base: position 27,956,339 of record NC_092874.1, on the reverse strand, counting down.
TTATCTCTAGGTGCCACATGGTGGATAGTTTCCTTTGCTCACAGTTTTTATTACCAGGTAATGGGATATAATTACATACACATACACACACTGGTTTAATGAGATTTTTAATGTAAAATGTCAATTATGATAGTAATCATTTTAAACCACCCTCATCAGAACAACCATGAATACTATTAAAAGCAAATCCTAATGACTTGGCTGACACTACAGGTCAGATATAAAAGGCCAGTACCTTCTACCTAGTAGCAAAGCAAGAACAGTAATGGTTTCATTAGTGTAGTTTAAGACCAAAGAGACCTGAGCATCACACTAATTGTTGGGGACCAGCTTTGCCTAAGTGCAAGACTTTGGGCAGTTTTATTAACACATTTTTATTCCCTACAAAGATGTGAGGTTGATAGAAAGGGAAGGAAATTGGTTTCTCAAGAGGTCTATGGAAGTAATTTCTCCTGATGCTTCTCCCATTATTGTCCCCAGAATTTCACAGAATTAAAAAGTTGTCAGGGACTTCAATAGTCCCCTAGTTCACCACAAACCTATATGTCTATATTGGTCACAGCAAAATGGTTTTAAGTGATGAGTTGTGAGATAATGACATGCTAGCCAAAGTCTTCCTTCAATGGAATAATACCTTACATTTCTGTAACATTTTATAGTCTTTCAGATCAATTGTGTTTATGATAGAGAAAGAGATGGAATGTGTAATTTTACCCCAGAAGTCCCAGACAGCTTTGAAGGAAGGAGAGAGAGGAAAGAGAAGAGGAAAGGAGGGAAAGAAGGAAGGAAAGAGTCAATGATACAGAGACAGAAACAGAAAGGGAGAGAGAGACATAAGGAGAGAGAGAAGGGGAGGAGGGGATACAGAGACAGAGATCTAGGGAGGAAGAGGGAAAGATTGCTGCCACGGATAACAAGTAATCTCTCCCAAAGCTGCAGATCCCAGGGGATGAGTCAGACACTGTGGTAAGCAATGGGGGGAGGGGGAGGAGAGAATGAAGGTCCAGCCAATTGAGTTAATGTCTGAATGGTGCAAGGAGTCAACAAGGTGACAGCCCATTTCATCCAGGGAGAACTCTAACTCTTAGGGAGGATTAGCACCTCTAATGTGAGGGCTTCTCAAGCCCTTCTCAGGGCTTCTCCTCTACCTTTAGTGACCAACTGTTACCCAACTCTCGCTTGTGGCTACAAGAAGTTATTGCATGAGCTACCACACCACAATAAAACCATCTTTGCAGACAGGCTAACCCATGTCGAGAATAACCAATGGCCTCAAATCTGTCCATGAATTAGAGGGGTATCTATCCCAAACATGCGAAAACTTTTCCCAACAGAGTGAGTAGATGAGAACAATTTGTTCCAAGAGCCATGAAGGTGGCTGAAGCAATTGCTGAGAAATGTTTGGAGCCTGGTCATACATCGAAGCAGTCAAGGTCATCCATCCAACTGCATCGTGGACCATGAACAGTTGTTTGGACTTTTGTCCTGCCACTGGACTCCAGCAACTTTGAAAGAGAGTGAAACTGATGACTTTGTGCAACTCTGCTTCACTTTAAACCCAATTCTTATGTGAGTCTTTGGTAGTCTTTGAAAATGAAGGATAAAAACAAGAAACATGATGCAGTTGGTGTGATTGACTTGACCTCAGAGATTCCTGGGTTCAAGTTCTGCCTATGATACATTAAGACTGTTGAACCCTGGGAAAACCATTTAATATTTCAGTATTTTAGACAGCTCTTTAAAACCGTAAGTGGTAGAGAAGGGGATTTCCTCTCCTGGGAGTATTTTATACCAATAAAACACAAGTCCTGTCCCTATAATTGTACTGAGTTTGTATTTGTCTCTTTGCAACTTCTCTCCATTTTTCTTAATCATCCAGTTCTTCCCTCTGAGCCCAAGAAGAAAAAATCTGTCCTCTCTTCAATATATTTTCCCTTAAATACTTGGGAGGAGCCATCATCTCTATCTTGCCTTCTCCATTCTCCCAGTAAAAGTCATCTCTCATCTAGGATAAATAGATTCAGATCCTTCAACTAATCCTTATAAGGCAAGAACTCACCATTTGTCTGGATGCCCTCTAGCTTATCGTTGCCCTTCCTGAAATACTGTTACTTAAAACTTAATGTAGTACTGATGTAGTCTGGTCTATACCTTCTTCAGTCTCAGATGTTATTCTGCTAGAAACAAAAATTATGCTGATTTTCTTCCCTATCATATCATACATTTGACACTGCAAGTCATCACACACTAAAAACTCCAACTCTTTGTGATAAGCTATTGGTTAGCCTTACCCCTCTGTCTTGTACTTTGAAGTTTTCCTTTTCTTTAGTGCAAGTGTAGGACTTTAAATTTCACTTTTAAATTTCACCTCATCAGTTTAGATCAATGCTCATCTAATCAATCAAGGTGTTTTGGAATTTTGATCATCCAATTATTACATATGTTTGATAATCTTACCTGGGTCTGATTGACTTTTTGAGAAGTAAGACACCTGTGTCGTTATGAAAGTTGGGTGACATTACCAAGTAACACTGGACCAATCATGATTCCAATAGAAATTTCTTTCCAAGTACTCATTAAATCACTAGACCACCAATCTATTGCATCATTTGGTTCAGTCAGTCAAGTAGTCTTAAGACCATCATGTAACACACATCTCAATCTTTTTCCACAAGAAAAAACTGGAGATTTTGTCAAATGTTTTGCTTAAATTTAAGTAACCTATATCTATAGTATTCCCTGAATCTATCAGTCAATAACCCTGTAAAAATGAGAGTTAATATAGTATTACCTATTTTAACTCTTTCTGGGTAGCTAGGTAGTGCAGAGGTTAGAGAACTTAGAGTTGGGAAGACCTGAGTTAAAATATTGCCTCAGACACTTATCTACGTGACCCTGAAAAAAATCTCCAAACCTTTCTCAGCCTGACTTTCCTGATCATATTATTATGGAGATAATAATAGCACCTACCTCAAAGGGTTGTTGGCAAATTCAAATTTAACATAGGTAAAGTATTTCATAATCCTTAAAGTGCTATCTAAATGCTAGCTAGCTATTACGAATATTCCTTCATTTTTATGATATCTAGGATACATTCCTTTAATAATACTTTGCAAACTTTTGCCAGGAATTAAAGTCAGACTCATTAGCCAACAGTCTTTAGGCTCTATTTTCTTCCTTTTTCTAAAAATCCAAGCCACATTGACTTTTTTTCATTTCTGAAGAGCCTCTTCTGTCCTTCATACTCTTTCTAGATCATGGACAATGGCTCAGCAATCCATTTGTCAATGTTTTCAGCATCCATAGATTAACCTCACCTAGACCTGAAGATGTAGGCTCTCCCTTGGTATCTCACTATATCTGCTGTAAATCAATTCCCTATTAACTATTTTTGTTCTGCCCTTTCTGGTGCAAAGACCATTCTTTCCATCAGTTAAAAGAGAAGCAGCTTTTCCTTCTCGGTCATCTGTTACCTTCATCCTATCCACCTTGAGCAGTTATCCTATCCTTGTGTAATTCTTTCTTTTTTCTCTGATATAACTTAAATACACATTTCTGTAGCTGTTATTGGATTACTTTGACAGTCTCAAATTTTTCCAAACTTTAGAACTTCTGACACTATGTTTATAGGACCAGTCTACATATTATTAATTTTCCATTATGTCTACTTTTTTCTATCTTCTGTATATACGACTTTTAAAAAAAATATGTTCTTTACAAAAATATTTATAGCAGCTCTTTGTGTGGTAGCAAAAAAACTGGAAATTGAGTGCATGCCCATCAATTGGGGAATGCCTGAACAAGTTGTGGTATATGAATGTAATGGAATATTACTGTGTGTGTGTGTGTGTGTATACATATATATATATATATACATACATACAATATAACAAATGATGAGCAGTCCGACTGCAGAAAAATCTGGAAAGACTTATATGAACTGAGGCTGAGTGAAATGAACAGAACCAGGAGAACACTGTACACAGTAACTGCAACATTGTTGCAATCACTGACTTAGATATTCTTAGCTTTACTCAGCAATGCAAAAATCTAAGACAGTTCCAAAAGTCTCATGATGGAAAGAACTTTGGAGTCTGAATGCAAATGAAAGCATACAATTTGTTCTCCATTTCTTTTGTTGTTTTCTTTTGTTTCTTCTTTCCTAATGGTTCCTCCCATTAGTTCTAATTCTTTTTTACATCATGACTAATGTAAAAATATGTTGTAATGTTAATGTAAAGTTAATGGTGGATGGGGGGAAGAGTTAAAGATCTTCCCTGCCCATTAATATGCCTCAATACTTTTTGTTAATTTATACTGCAGCACTGGATCAAAGGGTGTTGCCCTCTGGTTCTGAAAAGTATGTAAATACTATGAGGTGAAATTTTACTTTAGGACTTATTTTTTAGAAGAAGGTTGGTATGCCAGATGAGACTTTAGGTAGCCACTAAGGAGGCTCCCAGCTTTTGAAACTCAGATGTTGGTGTTTTTCTCTCTGGTAACTATGTATGTATGTAATGACCAGACAGCTGGATCTGTCTGTTGATCTGTGATGTACGTATTGATTATGGTCAGATAGTTGGAAGCCCTGTCTGTTGGTCTTTATTTCCTCTGCTTGCATTTTCTCTGTTGGCACATATGTTTGATTAAAGTGGTTGTGGAGCCCTCAAAAGTGGCTTTCCTTTTAGAAAAACTGATCTAAGAATCTGTACAGCAGGCTGTTCTGTGTATGTAGGGGTCCTTGTTGTTACATATGTTTAATATGTATTGCACATGCATAAGTAGAGCCTATATCAGATTGCGCGCCATCTTGAGGAGCAGGGAGGAGAAAGTGGGAGAGGAAATTCAAAACTCAAAATCTTATGGAAGTGAATGTGAAAACTAAAAATAAATAAACTATAAAAAAGAAATCTCTCCTTATCCCCCTTATTATTTCCATTTTATCGTAGATATGTGTATACATGTGTATATATGTATGTATATTTTTTTTGACAACAAGGACTGTATTTTTTCTTTCTTTGTGCTAGGCACACAGTAGGTGCTGATTAAGACTTGTTTACTGGCCAACTGCCTAGTAAAAAGAACATTTCCTAGACTTATTTAAGAGGGTTGTTAAGCCTTAGGTGCAGTTTAAGACTTTCTATAATGATTTCAAAAGAAAAGAAAATCTCCTTTCTCCACAAAAAAGGAAAATAAATGAGCATCCATTTTTGTTCTTTTCCAAACAAGTCTGACATTTCCTTCTTTATGTGGGAGTTTTGGTTTCCCTAGAACTAAAACCATGGGGGAAAATGTTTTATTTTCTATCTGGATTATTTTATTTTGAGTAAAAACTTCTCTTTATAAAACCTTTTTCTAAATCTTCACCTTTTCTAATGATCAATTTAGTTCAAGTTAATTGCTTTTGAGGATAATTTGTGAAGTGCCTATTGCATTCTAAGCAATTTGTTTAGTACTGAGATAAAAACACAAAATGAGATTGTCTGTGCTCTCAAGAAACTTGACTTCCCCTGGGCTTGGAGAGAAAAGTTGGAGGTTGTTGAAGGTGCTGGCATGTCCCCTTTAGGACAGAGGCATGGTTTTTTTTAAATCTAGATTTTTAAAAGAGTGTGTTGGGGTCAATTATTCACTTTGCAACTAGAACTACCATAAAAGTCCTTTAACACAGAGTGTCTGGTGAATATTATCTATAACTACATCTATATGTAGATATAAATACAGATGTATACCCATACACACATATACGTATATATATATATACATATATATATAGTTATATGTGAAATACATAGAAATACTGCAAATATAAATAAAATTGAATTTACAGAAAATTTTAGGAATAAGATCTTGTATTTATACTGTGTTTTTAAAACTAGGAAAAATATTTTCCCCAATCATTATCTTAGTTGAGCTTTATTCCTTCCCATATTTAGCACAATGACTGACACAGAGTAGGCACTTAATTGTCAGTTGACTGACTGATTGACTGACCATATCTATGAGGTAGCCATTTCTCTTTGATAGATGGATAAACTGAGTCCCACAAAGATGTATTGATATACCTAGTGCCATTGAGCTGGTTAGTTATAGACAAGGTCCCTGGATCCTCATTTAATGCATTTCCCATCATGCCATTCTCTCTGCTGTGGAAAGTGAGGAGCATCTATGCTCCTGAAAAACAGCATTTTTAGATTTCAGCTCTCCATGGACACACACGCACACACGCATACACTCCTGAAGGAATGTTGGCACCCAGTTTAATGAAACAATGAGTTTGTTTCTCCTTTCTATGGAATTTTGGGTAGGTTTCTCCCTACTACCCTCAGTTCCCACTCATTCATGTTAGACAGTTATGTGGTAGAAAGAGCTCTGAATGTGAAGCCAAGAGACCTGAACTTGAATCTTAAGAACTACCTACGTAACCTGAGGAAGTCACCTAATATGTCTGGGTCTGTTTTCCTAGGTGTAAAATAAGGGAAGCCTAGATGAAAATGATCATGAGAGTCTAACTCTAAACTATATAATCCTTGCTCCCCTCCTCCCCTTCTCCCCCACAAAGAATCATTCCAAAGAAATATACTATCAGTGAAAATAAACTGAGACAAGTCAAAGTCAGTAGACAGTAGTCTTCTCTGTTGCAAGTTTATTCCCAGAGCTTAGCTCAGAGGTTAGAACCTGGTGACAATGAGATCAAGGTGGAAGATGCAACTCCGATAAAAGCCAGCTAATGCTGTCCAAAGGGAAAGAACTCTGTCCCACAGGCCCCATTAAGGCATGATCACATAGCAACCAGATTTATGTGTTCTGGATTACTTGGTACATTCCAATATCACTAACTGGGAGTTTGATAGAGAGGTAACCAGGGCAGTACCACTGTGGTTTTATCCCAGAGTGCCGCAGTGAGGAAGGCACTTCCTCTGGGGAAGTGGTGCTTCCTCCTTAGCAAGCCCCCATCCAATGACCTTTGGTCCACCTTTTACAAAACTGTTTGGATTCAGTCAAAAGGTCGCACTTGAGGACCTAGAGGACCATATGTTTCCTTGAAGCTACAGCTTCCCCACCTCTCACGCATAGTATTATTTTCCATGCTGGCATGTCCCATACTGCTCTTGGTGTCATTGCTACCATCCTCCCACCTTCTCTTTACTGGGTCACCTTCTGTGTCACTTTTCCCCTCTTCCTTCACCCCACCAAAAATGATAGGATTCCTACTGAGAGTTGACAAACTGCCCTCTGGGATTCTGGATTTCCAAAAGAGATGGTGCTCCAAAATGTCCCAGTGAGGTCACAGTTGATAGCACCATAGCCAGCAGGGACTTCAAACTTCATTTAGTCCAACCATCTAGGGATGGTCCGGGTTTAGGAAAATCCAATGACTTGTCAAGGATAGCATAGTTAGTGTGTTTCTGAGGCATAATTCAAACCTAGGTATTCCTTACTCCAAGTCCAGTGATCTATCAAATAAAAGATGTACTGTGGTCTTCTAGCAATCAGGCTTATGTACTCTGGATTGCTCCTATATTCCAACACCGTAAGTTGGAGGTTATCTGGAATCAGTTTCACATTCACTTCATAATCTTCGTCATGATTCCTAAGCTTTTTAGTTTTTTTTTTTATTTTTGTAATGTAAAATTGATGTATAGATTATCATTTCAACAATCTTCAGAATGATGTAATTTTCAAATAATTGCTTACTGTGATTCTATTATGGAGCTCATTCCACAGTTTCTGACAAATTTAGCATCTCTAGTTTCCCACAGGATTGTAAGAGTCCCCAGATCCTACCAGTTAGTCATTATTCGCTGGGAGCCTATACGACTCATTTTTGGAGAGGGGTTGGAGGAATGTCATGAGCATGAACTTTTTAGATTGCTACTATACTAATGACCCAGAGTATCGATTTATTCCAACATATAGAATATGCAAGAAAGGCAGTGTGGCAAAACGAATAGAGGGATGGCCTTAGGATAAGGACTCTACACCCAAGGTATTCCTCCGATGCATACTCATTATGTGACAATGGGCAAACCCTTCAGTGTATCCATCAGTACTTTAAGACCACAAGTTACACAGTCTCTAATCAGTGACAGTGAATGGAGTTTACACACCAAGAGTTCCTTCTAATGAAGGAATGAAATAAATGAAATAAAATGAAATAAAAATGAAATGAAATGAAAGAAATAAAAAATCTAGACCAAAAATAATTCCACCAAACAGAATATGACCACATTCACTTGAAAGGCTGCCTGCCTGCCTAGATGTCTTGTTTGCTGAAGAAAAATATGAACTGTTCTGTGTAATATGAAATTACTTAGCAGCTGGTACAGGAGATAAGGGTGGGAGTAATGAACATAAAGTTAACCTCTAGTCCTGGGGCAATAGAAATAAAAAATAAGCCAGAGAGTTTGGCTCCATAGAGCTAATGCAAGGGGGAAGTATGGAGGCATAAATTCTAATGATGAATTTAAAAAAAGGAAGTGTTCTGTTCACCTTTAGATATATTGTAAAGATTTCTAGATATCTCCCAAACTCAGCGCCACCTTGCTCATGTTCACTGGGGTCACAGAAGTGGTCAGCATCCTTCTAGTTTTGAGTCCACATGGTACTTGTGCTGTTTATAATGTATGTTTAGTCTCCTTGTTAATATGATTCCTAGACCTATAGTCCTATCAGACCCTTCATTAGGGAGCCAAAGTATTAACTGAACAGTCCGCAGTTGAGTCGTGGGGCTCTTGATATGGTATCCCATGACCCTCTGAGGTTCTGGGGAGCCTCAAGTCTCCCTAAGAGCTATTGTTCTACATCAGACTAGCTGAGCTCATAGACACCTCAGGGCATCAGCTGATCCCTCCCCATACCCCTAAACCTAGAAGACCTGAAATTTTTGGAAGGTAAGGAAATAGTTCTGTATTGAAGATACAAACACAAAGGCAAGATTCTGCCTTCAAATGAGCTTATATTCTACTGGGAAATAAGGGAAACATGGTGCTTTTCTTTGAACCTAATCCAGATCCTAAGCACAGAAGTACCTCTGGACTCCCGAAATTGTGAGGTCCCTTCTTTCCACTCACACAACAGCTACACTAGTCCAAGCCATCACCCTCTTTCACCTGGAATACTGTAATAGCTTTCTAATTTGGTCTCTCTGCCACTCCAAATTATCTTCCACTTGGCTTTCAAAGCGATTTTCCTAAAGCATAGACCTGACCATGTCACCCTCTACACCCCTCCACTCAGTAAACTCTGGTGACTCCCTTTTTACCTCCAGGATCAAATGTAGACTTCTCTGTTTGATGTTCAAAGCTCTTCACAACCTGGTCTCTTCCTCTCTTCTCATTCTTCTCTGTGATGAAGTCATACTAGTCTACATGCTTAAATGATGTGATATTTCATCTCTCCTCTATATCTCTTTGCACTGACTATACCCCATGCCTTGCCTTCTCTCTCTCATCACCTCTACCTCTTAGAATCCCTTTTTTCCTTCAAGGCTCAGCCCAAATCCCACATTTTAGAAGAGACCTTCCCTAGTCCCCAACCTTCCCCCCCGCCGAACTGTTAGGGCCTTCCTTTCTGAGATAATCTTCCATCTACTCTGTATACATACATATATATATATATATATATACATATATATATGTATAATGCACATATATATGTATACTATATATTATATCATATCAATTTAGTTACTTGTATGTCATCTCCCTTGTTAGAATATAATCTCTGGGAGAACAGGTACTGTTTAAGCTTTTTTTTATATCCCTAGAGACTCACATACGACAGTCTCTTAATCAATGCTTGTTGATTGATTGGTTGGTTGTTGGTGACAGGGCCCATATAAATCCATTTTGAACAGGTTTCCTTGCCTAGGACCTGGATTAAGTTCAAATAGAAATTCCGTGTTTATCTTATCCCTCAGGAGAACATAAGCTCATATTTTTATTAGCAGGAAAACAAGCCCCTTCCAATTGTTCAGATAAACTCTTCCCATTCCCTTACAGTGGACACGTGGGGCACATGAGAGTGAAGGAATAAAGAATTCATGGCGAAGCAAGGGAGTTGTTGAGTCATACTGGGGACCTGAAAGATCTGCACATCAATGTATCTCTACAGAGAATAGCATGCACACTACTTTGGGAAAATTTTTTCCATGAAGAAAAGTGAATGTCCTTCACAGAGTAAAGTTTGGAGTATAGAAATTTATTGTAGCATGTTGTAGGTTATGTTGTTGATTGGATGGGGGAGGTCATAACTCCAGCGCTACACAGACACTAAAATAGTAGCCTAACTATGATGAAGAGAATCACATTTGTAAACACTGCCCTTGCAGGAACTAAGTAGATTAGTATAGCAAGGAACAAATATCAACCAGACCCAGAAAGAAACAGTTCAGCACATCAGGAACAATAGATAAGTGTATACATACATACATACATACATACATACATACATACATACATACATATATATATACATACATACATACATACATATATAATGCATAAGCCATGTGGATTGGAGAGGTCTTGAAGGAAGGTAGGCTGTCTTGAAGAGAGGGTTGTCCAAAGCTGTCCAGAAAACGTGCTCTCTCAAAGTCCATTATGAATTTTTTTATAGTGAAATAAAATCTGTTCTACATTAAATATTTTGTTAACCTGAGTGCTTACAATGGAATCTAGGGCCCATACTGAGAGACATATCCGCATTCCCTGGGTGGGGATATGAGCTAGAGATACTTTGTGAGCAACAACCCCACCCTAAAGAAAACAAAACTGGAACCAGGTCTATTAAGTCAAGGACAAGAGTTCACTGAATACACAAGTTAAAGTTTGTTGTTGTTTCAGATATTTGACTCTCTTTAACCCCATTTGGGATTTTCTTAGCAAAGATACTGGAGTGATTTTCTATTCCCTGCTTCAGCAGATGAGGAACTGAAGTATACAGGGTTCATGTCTGAGGTCACATTTGAACACAGGACCTCCTGACTCCTAGGTCAGCACTCTATCTACTGTAATACATAGTTGCTTTTAAAAGTTAACAACACTTTAAGGTTTATAGAAGCATTCCTCATAACAACCTTGGGAGGTGAATACTGCAAATATAATTATTCACATTTTACAGAAGGTAACTGATAATCATAGAGGTTATGTAACACAGTCAAGGTCACACAACTAATAGGAATCAAAGCCATGATTTGAACTCAGGTCCCTTGATGACAATTCTAGTGTTCTTTCCACTACACCAATTGGTCTCTAAAGCCAAACAGAAAAAGGAAAAACAAAATATTGTATGGTGCATGTTTCTACCTGGCAAGAATCAATCAGTGGCAGAGGTTGGAACAAACCTCAAGAGATCAGAAGTAGGTTAACTCTACAGTTTGGAAGACAGGTTGCCCAGGTAATGTGGAAGTGGCTGCCTAGAAGTAGGCACAGATTCTTATCATGTCAAAATGTTTCTTCAAGCCCTCCTGTTGGGTTTCTCTACAAATTTATTATTTAGGACTTAGGAATAATAACCTTGGCTTCCTTCCGAAGGGATGTTGGGATGAGGGAGTTCTTGAACCACCATAGATCATTCCACAAACATGAAATGCTTCATAAAGATTAGGTAACAGTATCAGGAATGATGGGTTTTGGACCACTCACAACTTATTTTTCATTAGCACTTAAGCACGATTAAACATTAAGCAACCTAAGGGAGAGGAAGTTAATAGTGCAAAACAGATTGGGCAGGTTGTTAAGACTATAATGCAGACAGGAAAAGAAGTTCTGAACATAGATTACCATTTGTGTCAGGCAGAACCAGGGTGTACAGACTCCAGAGTCTTTAAAGAGTTGGCCAGGGAAATGTCTGAGCCATTACTGATCATTTCTGATGGATCCCATAGGCACGTAAGGTACCATTTGGTTGACACAGAGTAACTTAGTTCCACACATCTCTGAATAAGAATAATGATGGTAGTGATGATAATAAATCAATAAGATTCTTAGGGTCTACTCTGTACCCTCTGTATCAGGCACTATATGAATTATGTATATATCATTCATATGCATATAATTCCTTAAGTTTTACAAAGTGTTGTATAAGTATTATCTTGTTTGATAGGAAATAGGTGTGAAATAGGTGCAGCCTTACCCCTCTTTTATAGGAAAGAAAACTGAAGATGCAAAAAGTTATGTGATTTGCCCAATGTAAAATAGTTAGTAATTGTCTGAGGTTCTAGGGTTAAAACAAAAACTCTATTTGGCATTTAAAGTCCTTCACAAACTTGTTCCAACTTACCTTTCTAGCTTTCATATACATTATTCCCTTTATGTGGTTCAGTGGGATGAGCCAGGGGTTTCAAATATTTAGGCTCAAATCTTAGTTTTGCCCTTTCCACTTGTAACCTTGAGTATATCTCTTCATCTCTCTGAGCCTCAATGAATTCATCTGTAAAATGAATGGTTAAAAGTGATGACCTTTAAGGTTCTCTTCAACTCTAAATCACAGCTCATTTGAGCACCACCATAAGTTGGGAATACTGGGAGTAAATAATCTTAAACATTCATTCCAATTCTAAAATCCTATAAGTCTTTGACTGTAGTTCTTGTCTAAAACTCGTTTCCAATTCTTCCTGTGGCATGAAGGTGACACAGAGTTCTTAAAAGTGGTGGCTCCCATCTTTGAGGACAGACTCAAAGCCAAGTCAACTACCCACTGAGTGAGAAACAGCCTTAGCGAAGGGCAAAAGGTTCAATACTCAACCAGAAAGTCAATCACCAAGTTACGACACCTCAGGAAAAAAAATAAACAGAAATTGCTATGGGTTGAGATTTTGACCAGTGGAAAGAATACCCATATTGATAAAGTCTTGCTTCTTTTCAAATTCTGAAGGTGATTCTAACAGAGAAAAATAACTATTAAAGTGAAGTGAAGTACACAGGAGAAGAGCAACAGAATTCATTTATCTCCATATTGATTTAGTTCCACAACTTTATAAACTGCAGGTGACAAGGGTACATAATGGCTATCATGACAGATAAGTCTATTCAGCACCTTCACTAACCATTATTCCTTCTCCCCCTGCCCAAGTCCACTTGAGGCATCGGATATTCTCACTAAGGCCTCCTGTGAATAACCCAATGTCCTTAGCATGCCTCTTGCAACACAACACCTGTGAATGCTAACATCCACTCTTGCTTAACGTTTGTCGTCCGGGGATTGTAAAGATGATGGATGGTGAAAAAGTAGAAGACTCCGGGGAAACTCAGGAGATGAGATGAAATCAATCTGTTGAGATCGAAATGTGAACGATGCAAAAGTAATACAAGCTAAGCATAGAATAAATCAGGAGGAAGAACACAGTTGAACAATATCCACATGGCTGACTAAAAATCATGGCATAGTAGAGACCCACTTCAAACACTTAGAATCAAAGATGTGGAGCTGAAAGGGGTCTGAAAGGCTAACTAATCCAACGTTCTCATTTTATAGGTGAGGAAATGGAGGGTCAGAGAGGTTGTTTGCCAAAGTCACACAGTTAGCAAGGGTCAGAGTCAGAATTTGAATGCATGTCCTTTGACTCTGAATTCTGACTCTGGAATGATTAGCTCTGTTCACCCTGTTCCCTTGTGACCTTGGTAAAGTGACTTAACCTCTCTGGACCTCATTTTCCTCATCTTAGTTATACTGAATGATTTCTGAAATTGCTTTCAGGTCTATGTCAATGATCCTATTAATGAATATATCTTTATCTCTTCCTGAGTCTTCACAGTCTTCAACCACAGAAAAGAGCTGATTACCTCTAATGCCATCATCTCAGTGCTCGTGTGTCCTTCGAGGATAAAATCATAGACCATTAGCTTTGGAGGTCCTGTAAGAAGCTGTTTAAATCAATCCTCCCAATTTTACCAATAAGAAACTGGGTTCTGTAGAAACAGAGTGACTTCCCCAAGGTTACATAATTAGTTAATGGAAGAGTTGGGATTAAAACTCAGATCTCTTGATGCTTTCTCTGTATGAAGAACTACCACCTCACATTTCAATGGGAATTAATAGATTATCAAAGACCTTTCTTTATATCAAAATGCCTCATCTGATCTCAGACAAGAAGTCACAGAACAATGAAGCCATAAGCAATCGAGCTGAAAGAAAACTTAGAGATCATTCTAGTCTGTTCCATTTTATAAATGAGGAAACTTGGACCCAGAAAAGGAAGATTATTTTCCCAGGAAGACATAGTGAGTTTGTGGCAAAGCCCGAATGGGAATCTGCCTCCTGATTCCCAGGGTTGTTTCCATGAAATCCTTCTTTGGATACTGAAGAGAGACAAATAATCATTGGGGTTCCCAGCAAGAGTTTCTTGGTAAACAGAGAACTCTACCAGAATTGTAAGTAGGTCATCCTATATCTGTACCAAATCCAGCTGGGGGTGGGATAGATAGGGAAAGCTAATGAACAGGGTTTTTTTTCAGAAGTATGTAACATTGCATAGGATAGCTGAGGATGGTACAACGTAGGTTAAAGGTTGGTCCACTCACAGGAAGGACAATCTGATTGGAGAAGGGGATATAGCAATGTGAACAATCCTTCTACTGCAAGAGAGTGGATGTCTCCTAAAGAAGTGGAAGTGGCAATTCATACCTTTGAAGGCAAGGTTCAAGAACTGTGGGGCTATGGTTGCCTTGAAGAAGAGGCATGGATTCATGCCCCACTTGAGGAGGAGATGACTAGTCACGTCAGTGCCAGGAACAAAGCCCTGCTTGCCTCATGCTACTCCCAATTTAACACTTGAAAAAGAAATGGAGTCTAACTTTCTGAGGAACTGGTCTGTTAGAAGGTGGAAGGATTGATGCAGACCCATGGATAAGCCTCCTGGGAGGTTATGTAGTTATTGTCATTGGTATGAGTCAATCCAAAGAGATATTTGTGGGGCAGCAGTGAGAGGAGACAGAAGTAGCACAATTAATAAGTGGCAGTACAATGATATTGTGGAAATAGCACCAGGAGTCAAAGGAAGTGAGTTAAAATCCTTCTTCTGTGGGGTATAGAACTCTATCTTGCCCTATGAGAAAATAGAGGGGAAGGAGATGAGAGAAGACAAAGGTGTGATAGAGGGGAGGGCAGATTGGGGGCAGAGGTAATCAGAATGCATCATCTCTTGGAGTGGGCAGAGGGGAGAAAATTTGAAACTCAAAATCTTGTGAAAGTGAATGTTGAAAACTAAAAATAAATAATTTTTTAAAAAATCCTTCTGTCACATAGTACTCACATGACCTTGGACAAATCACTTAATCTCTCTAAACCTCAATCTCTTCATCTATAAAATCACAGGACTGCTCTAAATGACATCTAGGTACCTTCCAGCTCTGAATCTATGATCCTATGAACAAAGAATCAACCACCGAGTGTTTATTAAGCACCTACTATGTTCTGAGCTTCATACAAGGTCCTGGAGATTCAAAGACAAAAATGAAGCAATCACTGCCTATAATGAGCTTATGGAAGAGTTCCCAGAATGCAAAACTAATGGCTATTGCTTTCAAACTGGTTCAGTAGGAAGCAACTTCTTGACTGAGTGGTTGACATCAATAAATACCCCCTCATCTATATCCCCCAGCCAGAAAATCTGGAGCCCAGGTTCATCCTCTTTCCAGCCTTCCTGCCCACAAATGGTGATGAGAGGAGCTGCCTATGATCACTGTACTCCGAGTCTTGAAGCAAAGCTGACATTCCATCACTGACAACTGTCAGCTGTGTGACCCTGGGCAAATTATTTACTCTAAGTCCACCTTTCCTCAGCTACAAAATGGTACTAAAATATCCATTACACCTACCTCATGAAGCAGTTTGAAGGATCCAGTTAAATAGCTTATGTAAAATTTACAAACTTTGAAATTCTACAGAAGTCTCAGTGCTAATTATTTGTAGAGAATAATGTACTTACAAAAAGAATAACCTGCTTTACTTTAGAGACTCCTCTTGGGTGGGGCTGGTGAAGGTACATTGAACCTTCAGTCAGTGTAGTGACCACTTCTCCTCTTCACAATGTTCCCCACCCAGGCGGAGTATGAACACTCTACTCAGGCAAGATGACTCCAAATGTTGTGATTGCTGTTTGTCCTTCATTCTCAAAGGGGACCATGACATCAGGGAGATAATTCTATGACATGCAAGTGAATCAGAGTTAAGTAAGGAAGGGGTGTACAGGGTCACCAGCCTCACTTTCACTTTTTTCCTCTGGAGCCATCTGAGTCCAGTGGCAAGATATAGATCAGGACAAGTGGAGATGACCCCCCATTCCAAATGAAATATGCCACTGAAGCTGTCAAGCTTGGCTCAGTAGCCACTGGGATCTAGATCCTAGAGGGTGTATTACCAGGTGTAGAAAACTAAATCACCTTCCCACTTCCCAATAGCATTGAGAAAATTATCAGGATCAGATGTTGTTCAGTCATATCGGATTCTTCATAACCCCATTTGTGGTTTTCTTGGCAAAGAGAATGCAATGGTTTATTATTTTCTCTTCCAGTTCATTTTACAGATGGAGAATTGAGGCAAACAGGGTTAAGTGACTTCTCCAGGGTCCTCTCTGTCTGAGGCCAGATTTGATCGTGGGAAGATGAGTCTTCCTGCCTCTAGACCTGGCACTCTATCCACTGAGTCACCTAGTTGCCTTTCTCAAGATCAATGATCATCTAAGGTGTGCCATAATTGGCTTAATGGCTTGTGCAAATGGACTTTGATAAAGCCGGAGTGGATACATGGAATCACTGATTCATATATGGGGCCATCATGGTGGACAATATGACCTGATCCATGTTGAAGCTGGCTTTGCTGTTCAAGGAAGGAGAAGCTGATACCTAGTGTCAGGGTGCCAGGTCTCATTCATTTGGAGTGATGCTGGCATTTGATGGAGGTAAGGAGAAAGGCTCACAGCTGTTAAACATGGACCATCCAGGAATATTTGTTCAGCGTCATGCTCTGGTCATTAGTTTTGTTTCAGAAGGTGCACTGAGATCTTTGCAAGAAGCAATGATTCTGAAAGAAGTAAACAAGGCTTCCCTCATCATTTTCAAACAAGTGATGGAGAAGTTGAATACATCTAACACAGAGCTTACTACAGTGGAGCCTGACCTAAAATTCCACATATTCACAGAAGAGAACCTTGGAGATGTTGTGAAGGATATTTGGAGGGAGAGTAACCCTCAGGCTTTGAGGTACTTATTTTAAGGTTCAACTTTCCTAATTAGACATAAATTTCATTTCCCACTGCCTGGTCCCTATAGGGATTGGTGCGTATTTATAATTTATGTACATGATACAAAATGGCTGTTCTGAATTTTTTTTAAGGTTAAAACTAAAAAAAAGAATGCTTTTACATACATAATTTCACTGGATTCTCACAAGAAGCCAGTGAGGGAATTAGAGCAGGTATTGTTAATCCCATTTTATAGCACAAGAATTGAGGCTAAGAGAGGTTTCATGAATTTCCCCAAGTTTCCCAGCTAGTAAATGATGAAATCGGAACTTGAATTCCATTTTTCTTATTCCAAACAAACTTGATGATCACATGCCCATGGACTGATGTAGAGCATTTAACATTCTTTCAGGAGAAGCCAGAGGACTGAAGAAAAAGTTCTCTAGCATCTAAACCATATACACTTAAAACCAACCAAACAAACCTCAATCTGGAATTTGTTTCTCTGCCTTTAGCTTCTCATGCCCAGGGTGGGAACTGTGAGATTTCTTAAACCTTTGCTCCTTGTTCAAAGACCTCAGGAGACACAGAAATACAAACACATAAAAAAACTAATGAAAGCCAAGTCAGCAGGCACCAAAAACCATTTAATATTAGTTCACACAGTCACCCCAACACCTGAGCTCCTTGGTGAGGCTACTTGTGAATGGAGCCCATTTTGACCCCAAAGTTCATGATGTTGAAATGGCTAATTTGTGGTGGAATGTTCATCTACTCCCCTCTCTCCCTAAATAGGCCCACCTGCCTATTTGTACCACTTCTGCATGGTTGATTCTCTCCTAGGTGAGGCTATAGAGAAGAGGCAGGGCATGAGGAGAGAAAGAGGTGGAGACATCTGGGACTACCAGGCACTGATGAGTCCGGCTGCATTCTCACTGAACTTGAAAATGCTTTCAGTGTCTTTGTCATGCACAAAACGATCTCCAACATATAACATGCTCAAAATCGAATCCAACAAACATGTATACACCTACTACGTATAAAAGACACTTACAGACCTTAAGCATACAAATACCTTAAAATGGTACAATCCCTACCTTTACATTATGCTGGGTGGAAATGGCATGTACAAAAATATTTTATGTGTTTTAATACATACAGGATGAAAGCTATACAAATCATATAAATATGATATAAACTATACAGAAGAAAACAGAAAGTTCAGAAAAGGACATAAACAAAAGGGGTATAGGGGATAGAGTGCAGGACTTGGAGGCAGGAAGCCCTAAGTTCAAATCTGGCTCCAGATACTTACTAGCTGTGTGACCCTGGGCAAGTTACTCAACCCTGTTTGCCTCAGTTTCCTCATCTGTAAAATGAGCTTGAGAAGGAAATGGCAAACTACTCCAGTCTATTTTTCAAGAAAACCTCAAATGGTGTCATGAAGAGTTGGACACAACTGAAAAGCAACTAAACAACTGACCCATGGCAAGTCACTTAACTTTTCTCAACTTCATTTTCCTCATCTGTAAAATGTGGGAAATAAAAGCCTCTACCTCACAGAGTGTTAGGAGGCTCAAAAGAGATAATATAGGGAAAGTACTTTGCAAACTTTCAAGCGCCATATCAATGCTATCTAATATTATCATGTAAAATATGACAAACATTTTTTTAAAAACTGTCCATGATAGAACTCAATGATTTAATTTACTTTATTCTTTGTAATGAAAGTGTTTGTTGATGGAGAAGTTGATAATTAAACTAAATGAGAAATAATTTTCAAAAAGAGATAAAACAGACAGAAGGTAAGTTGTAATGAGGCCAAAGGAGAGATCAGACAAAGTGCTCTCAGATAATCTAAGGAGGGAAAGCAGGGATTCCAGGGGTGGGTAACCTGTAGCCTTGAAGTCATTGTGGCTCTCTAGGTCCTCAAGTGTGGCCTTTTGACTGAATCCAAACTTCACAGATAAGGATTTGTTTTTGGAAGTTTGAATTCAGTCAAAGGGTTGCATCTGAGAACCTAGAGGGCCACATGTGACCTCAACATCACAGGTTCCCCAACCCTGGATTAGATCTTGCTGTTTGGGCAAAGTAACCCTGATCTAAGCATGGAAAGATTTTGAAAATTAGAGAGGGGATGGGAATATATGCATTTCAAACATAGCCAATAGTATGTATGAATGCATGAATGTGCATTCTACTTTAAACATATCTACTTTAAACAAGAACTTGTAGACCAATTTGACCAAATTGTAAAAGTGGGAAGAGAAATCATATTAAATAAAGTTCAAGAGTCAGATTATAGCAAGACAGTGGAGAAACAATAGGGAACCCTGAAGAGTTTTTGAGCAGAGGAATTGTGGGATACCAGTTGTGTCTCAGGAAGATTATTCTGGCATCTGTGCATACCATGAATTGGAGATGGGAGATATTAGTGGTAGGTAGACTAAGCAAGAGGTTATTGTAATAACCCAAATGACAGGTGATAAGGATCTAACTAGGTTAAGGGCAGCATGCATGGAGCAAAAGGGATAGATGAGGGTGATATTGTGGAGGTAGATTTGGCCAAACATGGCAACTTGTTGAATAGGAGTGATGAGAAAGAGATATGAGTCAAGATTTCAAGCCTAGGTGACTGAAAGAATGGCAGTTTTATCAACAGAAATAAAGAAGTTTGGAGGAGGGGTAAGTTTAAGAGGGAAGAAGATAGATTATGTTTTGGAGATACTGAATTGAGGGAACCAATGAGACGCTCCAGTAAAGTTTTCTAGCAGTCAAGTGGAGACAGTTCAGGAGAGAGAATCATTCCGGATATATAGATAGGGGCATCATCAATGTAGTTGTGGTCCTAGAAGAGCTGATAACATCAACAAGGCACAAGAAAAAAGAAACTAGGACTAAGTCCTTAGGGGAACACCCAGACTTGGGTTATGGGAGAAAGATGTGGAGACTAGGGAGTATTCAAACAGATAGGAAATGAACTAAGAGAAAGCAGAACCACATGAACCAATGGATAGGAGAACATCTAGGATAAGGGGGTGATCAATAGTGTCTAATGTTGCAAAAAGTTCGGGGAGAATGTGGGCTGAAAGAAGTTCATGGGACTTAGTGATTAAGAGGTCATTCATTTTAAAAGATCATTAGCCACTGTTGACAGGGCAAGTTTGGGGAGCTTGGTGTGCCCGTGGCTGAGAAGAAAAAGAGAAAAAAAAAGATGTATCCCAGAGGCTATAGTGAGGACCTAGTGTAGATGTAGACTGGTAAGGGCAGAGTACAACAAGACTAGAACTTCCTTATTCCTGGAAGCTAAGCATTTTTAATGAAGCCTACCTTCACTTTGACTGTTGCCTTCCACATCACACCATCAACCTACTAAAATGATTCATATGCTGCTCCACTGAGATCTTCTGTGAGTGAATGAAAATATGGTCCCCAAAACTTTTGAAGGTCTTGGCAAAATGAGGCTATGACAATTCAACATATAATTCTACCCATCATTCATTCAACAAATCTTTTTATCCATTCCCCTCCAAGCTGTACTTTTGACTCTCCAGGAGTTCTTTATAATGCCCTCAAAGCCTCTTCATTTTGGAAGTTTACTGTACCCTTGGACTTGACACACTGGAAGCATCCTCCATGCCTGTGGCCCCTCCCTATGATTAGCTTATTGCAAAACCTCAATTTTACAGAGGATGCCCCGGTCAGACACATCGTTTCTCCTTTTTAAGCTACCCTCCTGACTCTCTTGAACATTCTCCACAATGCCCGCTGCACTGGGCATATCTTACCACTACCACCCTTTTAACCTACCTATGTGTTATCTTCCAATTGCGATGTAGGATCCTTGAGGGCAGAGTCTATCTTTCTGCTTTTTGTATCTGTATTCTCAGCCTTTACAATAATGTCTGTCATATAGTTCTTGATAAATGCTTTTGTAAAAACTGAGTGGCTACTATGGATCCTATACTATGGCCCCATGTTTCAGTCATTCATTCAAAGAATAATATTTATTGAATGACTTTTATGGGCTTATCCTATGTACAAAATATCGTATCTGCTCTCAAGGATCTCATAGCATAGAGATGATAAAAGAGGAGGGAAGGAAGTAAGGGATGGAGGGAGGGAAGTAGGAAGGAAGAAAGAGAGGGAAAAAGAAGAAAGAAAAAGAAAGGAAGGAACTAAAGAGAGAGAAAGAAGAAAGGAAGGAAGGAAGAAAAGAGAGAAAAAAGAAAGAAACCTAGTACTTACTATGTGACAGCCACTGTACTAAGAGCTGTGGATACAATTACCAATAAACAATACAGTTACCATTTTCAAGGGGCTGGTTTTCTAATGGGGGAAAGACCATACATAAAGAGGAGCTGGAAGAAGAGTATTCTTGTGGAGACAAAGCTTTTGTCTAGAAAGCAGAGAGAAAATCAAGGGAGGGAGTCTAGTCAGCGTCCTTCAAGAAATTTCAGCCCAAGCTAGGGATTCATCAATCAGGACATCAGGCCCCAGGGCAGAAAGGTGCTCCATCAAGTGGAGATGTAATTAAAAGGGAAGGCTTTAAGGAGGACTAATGTCAAAAACTCTACTTCCTAGTTTAGAATATTATTCAGCTCAAAATGCATTCATTAAGCACCTACTACATTAGCATTTCCCCACACTGACCCTGGCAGAGAGCTTTATTGATGTTTCTTTATCATGATCACATGACTGGTCTTCTCATTCCGCCTCACTGTCCAAAGTCAAGACTCATGCCTTGTTATACCTACTGATATACTGAGTTATATGTATTTCATGAAGGTACTATCAATAGCCATTATGAATTTAAAAGGATTTAGCTCCAGCGAATAGTAGAATGACAGAATTTTAAAACTGGGAAAGACCTTCAAGATCATCTCCAGAAAAACAAACTATGGCCTAAAAGCCAAATCCAAGACTGCCTAAGTGAGCTAAGAATGGTATGTGAGTGTATGTATGTAAAACAACTTTAAAATGTAAAAATCATTCTCAGCTCAAGGACGAATTTGATCCTCCCATCATAGTTTGCAGACCAAAGAGAAACCTGAAGCCTAATGTAGCCCCTTGGTTAATGGACAAAGTGGGAGTGTTCTCTCACCCACTCTACCTTCTCCCTTAAGACAGATGTCAAGGTGAAGATTTGGATGTGGCTGACTTATTATCCAGGTCTCGTTCTGACACCTGAAAACCATCACCCACACTTACTGTCTGACAACAGTGAGAACCTACCTCTCTTCCTTCCCTATCTGGTGTTAATTGAAATCTTTAATCACCTTGCTGTTTCACTGAAATTTATGAATATTCACAGTGCCGTATTTAATTGCCTGTGACAACAAATTCATTATCAAAATGTCAAGCCTCACAGACACAAGTTATTGTCTTTCAATGGCATTTTCATCATTGGTATTTTAAAAAAACTCAGCTGACGACTGCTCCCTCCACCTCTGGAGCCTGGACAATAACACATGTGCAAGAGATCACGGCACACCATAAGAAACAAGAGGAAGCCAGTCATACCGCGGTCTGCCATCCCAGCAAGGTGCTCATTGCAAGCTCATGTCAAAGTGTTCATATGACTCCCCACATCACTCCCTTCAACTTCCCCTCCCCTTTTCCCAAGGAAGGGTGGAGCAGGGTAGGGAGGGCTTAGAGTAGATGATTTTCTCCACTCCACGTCCAGTCTGGAGGAACAAGATGCCTAAGTTCCCTGAGCCTCGTGGTGCTAGCAGTCTGTAGGGATGGCCTTCTCCTCTGTCTCTTTCCCTGCTTCCTTTGGGGTTGAAGATGGAAGTCATTCTTTCCAGCAAGTAGAGAGCTGATGCTCCCCCACCCTTTCAGGAGTTTGTTCCTCCTACCACTCACCGCTTCCTTCCCCACTGAGGCCTGGATTCATGTTCAGAGCTTTCCACTGCGGTTTGAGTCACAGTAATAGGGCTGGATGTAGGGATGGGGGATGATGCTGGGAGGTGCAGCTCCTGCTACCTTAGGACCCTCCATCTGCCTCATTGTCCCCTCTTCTGGGGCAGCGGAGATGGACCAGAGGAGTCAGGGAGGTGCACCTGAAGGACCAGGATCATATCCTTGGGACACGACAGCTTGCCTCTGGAGCTGTCCTGCCCCTCTCTCCAAGACATAGAAACACACACACACACACACACACACACACACACACACACACACTGCAGACCTTAGCTCCTCCCCTATCTCAGAAGCATTAACTACCTGGGGGAACTATTTTGTGTAGAGAGGGGGGCCTCCTTCCCTCTCATCTCCTGCCCCAGGGGCACAGGGAGAGGAGAGGATGGTTCATTGAGTCTAGGGAAGAACACTGGGGTGAGGGTGTCGAATCCTTTCTTTCCATCTCCAATCCCTTTTTCACTCTATATATTCTGTATACATCAATACAACTTTAAATGGAAGCCAAATGTTCCTTCTCCCCTTCTCCCCAGATACTATCCTTTGGTTGTTATCACTGTGTGATAGTCTCTGTGGGTCTATCCCCTGTCCCTAGTCAGGACTCCTAAGATTTTCTTTGTATGTCTGTTTCACTCTCAATTTCAGCTCTACCCTAATTCTTAGCCCACTCTCTTCCTGGCTTCCCTATATATGTGAAAATCTGACTCAATGAAACCTTTGGATTATGGATAGATATAGATAGATAGATGGATATGCCATCTATTGAACACCAAACAGTATTGCTCCAGAAAAAAAATCAGCATCTTCACAACTTACCGGAGAAATACTTGCTATGTGAAAAAAACTGACAGGAAAATTGGAAAGAACTTGGAAGGGTGGAAGGTAGATTTAGAAAAGCCATTCAGACCATAAACTTATACTAGTAAACTACGAATGTGTAAGCAATCTAAATATTAAAAGTTATAGATTTAAAAATAATTAGAGGAAAATAAAAGGTCATTTTTAAAACTATGGCTCAGGAAAAATTCACATTTAACAAGGAATGGAGTTTATAAGAGATCAAAATAGTTTCAAAGATGTGAGAGAGCTTTTTCACAAGCAAAATCAGTATAGCCAGAGTGAGAAGAAAGATATAGATTGGGGGGGGGGGGGAGAAGAGTCTTTACAGTGAGCAACTCTGCTAAAAGTAGGAAATTTAAGATGTTAGGTAGAATTAATACAAATATATCAGACTAAGAGCCATTCCCTAATAGATAAGCAATCAATAATATAAGTAGTTTCGAAAAGAAGAAATCCTTATTATAACAATTATGTAAAAATATTTCAAATCATATAAGAAGATGCATTTTAATTAACTTTTACTACACATTCATTGGACTGGAAAAACATGATTAAAAGTAGATATAAACAATGGGGGAGGAGTTGTAAGATTGTAGAAATACTCTGTAATGCACTTTGAATGGCGCTATAAAACTGTCTATTCATCCTAGAGAACAATTTGAAAATATACAAGAAAAATCACTAAACTATTCATACTCTTGACCCAGAAATACCACTATAGGTCATGTTCCCCAAGGAAGTGAAAGACAGAAAGAATGAGTAAATATCCAAAAGGCCACAGCAGTACTTCCTGTAGTTAAAAAAAATACCTGGAAACAAAATGGGTCATCATCCATTAGGGGATGGCGGAATAATTAGCAAACACAGTGTGGTATGTGAGTGTTATGGAACATACTGCACCACAAGGAATTATGAATATGACTTGTGAAAACATATAGGTTAATGCAGAAACACAGAAAGCATAACTAGCAGGGCAAGATATGCCATGATTTGAATAATAAAGACCACACTAAAACACCATAAAATTTAGATCAAGTAGAACAACCAATGTTGGTTTCAGAGGTTGTTCAGGCATTTTTCAGTCATGTCCAATTCTTCATAACCCCTATTTGGGTTTCTGAGCAAAGATACTGGAGTGGTTTGCCATTTCCTTTTCCAACTCATTTTACAGCTGAGAAAACTGAGGCAAACAGGATTAAGTGACTTTCCCAGAGTCACATAGCTAGAAAGTGGATTTGAATTCAGGTCTTCCTGATTCCAGGCCTGGCCCTCTATCCACTGCATGACCTAGCTGCCCTGGTTTCAGAGGACTACCATTAAAACACTCTTTTTGGTGGGTTTTTTTCTTTCTGGGAGAAAACTAGTTCTCTTATGGTACAGGATGGTATATTTTCTATCAATAGAGATTGTCATAATTGACAGTTTTTTATTATTATTATTTTATGTGTTTTCAGTGTTCTACAATCACTTCCACATATCTTAGATTTTTCCCCTCCCTCCCCTTCCTTCCCCCCTACCTCCCCACTCCCTACCTGAGATGGCATACAATTTTATATAGGTTCTACACATACATTCTTATTAAATACATTTTCACCTCAGTCATGTTGCATAGAAGAATTAAAATGAATGGGAGAAATCATAAAACAAACCAAAACATAATACAAAAGAAAATGATCTACTTCATTCTGTGATCAAACTCCATAGTTTTTTCCCTGGATGTGAAAGACATTTTGCCTTAAGAGACTATTGGGAATTTTTTAAGTCCTTGCATTGCAATGAATTACTAAGTTTACCAGAAAAATTCCTCACACACTGTGGTTGTTGCTGTGTACGAAGTTCTCCTGGTTCTGCTCCTTTCACTCAGCATCAGTTCATATACATCTTTCCAGGCCTCTCTGAAGTCTTCCTCTTCATCATTTCTTAGCACAATAGTATTCCATTACATTCATATACCACAGTTTATTCAGCCATTCCCCAATTGATGGGCATTCCCTTGATTTTCAGTTTTTGGCCACCACAAAGAGAGCTTCTATAAATATTTTTGTACATGTGAGACCCTTCCCCATTTTTATGATCTCTTGGGGATACAGTCCTAGAAGCAGTATTGCTAGGTCAAAGGGTATGCACACTTTTGTAGCCCTTTGGGCATAGTTCCAAATTGCTCTCCAGAATGGCTGGATTAGCTCACAGCTCCACCATGAATCAGTGTTCCAACTTTTCCACATCTTCTCCAACATTTACCATCTTCTTGTTTTGTCATGTTAGCCAATCTGATAGGTGTGATGTGGTATCTCAGAGTTCTTTTGATTTGCATCTCTCTGATCAATAGTGACTTAGAGCACATAATTGACAGTTTTGCTTTTTTTTTAAAGGAGGAGGATTTAAGAGGATAGTGGGAATTTATTGTGGTATAAACAATGAGCAGCAGGAAATATTTTTTAAAAATTAACTTTACAATGTGGACATTCAAAAGATAATTATTCTAGAGGGAATGTTGATTTACCCCAAAGATTAGACTACTACTCTCCATACAATAAGGTTGGTCTCATTTTAGTGTTCCTGACTACACCTTGACATGGAGAAAAGCTGAAGACCAAAGTTGCATCTCACTCTTAGTGTCCAAAGTTAGGCTGGGCAAGATGCCAGCTGGTTTAGAGATTGACACAACAATTACAGTATTCCTCTGAAAGGACTTGAAAGAGTTCGGATAGCATTCTACTCTGTCCAAGGTAGTACACACTTTTCTGACCTGCAATATATAATGATGTTAGAGGCATGACCTGAACTGGGCTGACCTCAGTGATGCTCTTAATCCACAGAGTTCTCAAATTAATTAAGAGCAATACATTCGCTCCCTATTAACTTGATATGAAGTTATATGGAAGATACATTCATAGCTGCATCAGTGGATAGTTAAGGTAATTTTCAGGCTCAATCAATTAATTAATCAACATGCATTTCTAAAGTGTCTGTTATGTGCCAAGTACTGTGCTTAGTTCTAGGGATACAAATATGAACAGTCCCTTCCATGGGAGAAGAAAGTGAGATTGGCTTGAACAGCCACCCTCCTTCACTCAGATCAAAATCAACTACAAGTCATGTCATCATCTTGATGTCATGGTTCTCTTCGAGAACAAAGGATAAACACAACCTGTGAGTGAGTAGCAGCCCCTCTCCTCTCCTATCCTCTCCTTTTCTCTGCTGTCATGTCTTCTCCTCTCCCTTTTTCTCCTTTCCTCTCCCCTCTTCTCCCCTTTCTTCCCCTCCCCGCCCCTCCCCTATTCTCCTCTCCTCTCATCTCTTCTCCTCTGGTGTTCTTCTCAGGGGAAGGTACACTCCATGGCCAAAAGATGCCTTTTGTTCCTTTGGGTATACTGGCTACATTTCTTACTCAAAGATCAAGCCTTAAACCCAATTCGCTCTGGAGTTTATAGACTGGACAAGAAGTCCCCACCTACCTAGCACAGAGTGAATGTAATAACTAAATAGTAATTGTTTCTCTTTTACCCAGGAACTCTGAGGGTCTTTCCCCTCTCAGTTTGATTTTTTTTATTAATGGGGCCATCCCTTGAGTAACTTTAAAGAAGCCTATTCATTGAATGAGTATATCTCACTCAAAGTGGGAATGTGATAAGACCTTAGCCTGAAAGGGTCAGGGCCTCATAGTGCATCCTGGGCCATCTCCAGTCATCCTGATGATTATCAGGCCACTGGATCCAGATGGCTCAGGAGAAGAAAGTGAGGTGGGTGACCTTGCATAGCCCTCCTTCACTTAAATCAAAGTCAACTGCAAGTCATGTCATCATCTTGATGTCATGGTCCTCTTTCACAATGAAGGACAAACACACACATACATATATACACTCACTCTTTTTCAATGAAAAATTCAGATCTCAATCCAAATATGGCATATAATTTTGTGAAATTTGTGGTATGTGAATGAAATAGTATACTATTGTGCTATAAGAAATGATGAACAGGTAGACTTCAGAAAAACTGGAAAGACTTGTACGAATTGATACTGAGTGAAGTGAGCAGCACCAGGAGAACACTGTACACAGTAACAGCTACAGTGTTCAAAGACTGATTTTTATAAACTTAGCCCTTTTCAGCCATGCAAGGACATAAAACAATTCCAGAGGACTCCTGATGGAAAATGCCATCCACATCCAGAGAAAGAACTGTGGAGTTGGAATGCAGAATGAAGCAAACTGTTTTTTTGTTTTCTTTTTCTTTCTCATGGCATCTCCCATTTGCTATAATTCTTCAATGCAACATAATTAATGTGAAAATTTGTTTAATAGGAATGTATGTGTGGAGCCCATATCAAATTGCATGCCATCTTGGGAAGGGAGGGAGAAGGAAGGGCGAGAAAATTTCAAACTTATGGAAGTGAATTTTGAAGACTCAAAATAAATAAACTAATTTTTTAAAAAAGAAACTTGTTCATGTTTTCCCAAAAGCTTGCCACATGGGGTCCACTCAAATGTTGGAGGCCTTATTCCCTTCATTTCAACATTAGAAGAGTACTAGTGAAGCACTCTGTCCCCCTTAATTCTTGACACATGATCGGCCTAACTTTTTTCCTGTCATACAAGGCCTAGTACTGTACTTAGGAGGAATTTAATAAGGTCTTGTTGAGTTTTTGGTCAAGGAGAAAATATTGTAAGCAACCAGAAAGGAATAATTCGAGTATTGTAGAAATACAATCAGGATAACACAGGATAACACTAGCAGCTTCTACATTAAGGGATTGAAGGGCTTAGAATATGATATTCCAGAAGTCAAAGGAACTAGGATTAAAACCAAGAATCATCTACCCAGAAAAACTGAGTGTAATACTTCAGGGGAAAAATGGTATAGAGGACTTCCAAACATTCTTGATGAAAAAACCAGAGCTGAATAAAAAATTTGACTTTCAAACACAAGAATCAAGAGAAGCATCAAAAGGTAAACAGGAAAGTAAAATCATAAGAGACTTACTAACGTTGAACTGTTTACATTCCTACATGGAAAGATAATATTTGTAACTCTTGAAACTTTTCTCAGTGTTTGGGTAGCTGGAGGGATTATACACATATATTGAGATAGAGGGCACAGGCTGAGTTGAATAGGAAGGCATGATAAGTGAAAAAATAAAATCAAGGAGTGGGAGAGGAATATATTGGGAGGAGAAAGGGAGAAATGAAATCGGGCAAATTGTCTTTCATAAAAGAGGCAACGAAAATCTTTTTCAATGGAAGGGAAAAGAGGGGAGATGAGAAGGAAAAAGTGAAGCTTGCTCTCATCACACTTAGCTTAAGGAGGGAATAACATGCACACTGAATTTGGTTTGTAAATCTAATTTAGTCTACAGGAAAGTAGGGGAGAAGGGGATAAGTCGGGTGAGGGAATGAGAGAAGGGAGGTTAAGAGGAGGAGGGAGTAATTATAAGTAAACACTTTTGGGGTGGGACAAGGTCAAAAGAATAGAATAAATGGGGGGGCAGGATAGAATGGAAGGAAATATAGTTAGTCTTTCACAACTTGACTATTATGGAAGTCTTTTGCATAACTACACATGTATAGCCTGTATTGAATGGCTTACCTTCTCCATGGGGATGGGTGCAGAGGGAAGAAGGGAGAGAAGTTGCAGCTCAAAGTTTTAGGAAAGAATATTAAGAATTGTTTTTGCATGCAACTGGGAAATAAGAAATCCAGGTAATGGGGTATATAAATCTATCTTGCCCAATAAGAAAAGAGAGAAGATGGGGATAAGGGAAGGGAGGGGTGTGATAGAAGGGAGAGCAGATTGGAGGAAGGGGTAATCAGAATGCATGGTATCTTGGGGTGGGGGAAGAGGAGAGATGGGGAGAAAATTTGGAACTCAAAGTCTTGTGGAAATGAATGTTGAAAACTAAAAATAAATAAGTAAATGAAAAAAAGAATCTGAATTAAGTACTTATTACCTATATGACCTCCTTGGCCTCAATTTCTCATGACTAAACTGAGGATGTTAGGTTGCCTGACTTGTACCATCCCCTCTTATTTCTCAGATACCAAAATAAAAATAGAATTTTCAAAACACAGTCTCTAAAAGTTTACCTGTTTTCTTTTCTTTCTGGGTACTCTGCTTAGAAATTCAGGTAGGTGCCACTGGATGAAGAGGGGAGCTTATTGTTGCAGGTTCAACTAAATTGCAATTAGATTAGAATCTAAATTAGAATGGCCCCAGTTATGAATGGTTGAGAGATATAACAGATAACTACACATGATCCATCGGTCTAGAGAAAAAGCTTTCATAAAATAATATGAATTAATTATTCTCTTTTGGAAATTAGTTATAGTGTGAAATATATCTAATATTAATGTGAAGATATGTTTACTATGATTGTACATGTATAACCTATATCAAATTTATTGCCATCTTGGGGAGTGGGAAGCGAGAAAAAAATTGGAACTCAAAATCTTAGAAATGTGAATGTTGAAAACTATCTTTACATGTAATCAGAAAAAAATATAATACTATTTAGTGGGGGGAAAAGGAAAGGGTGAAAAAGTTTGGGATTACTGTTGTGGGAAGTGTGCTAGGGAAATAAAGTTTGAATAAAGGTGTTTCTAGTTGACTAAAAGAAAAGAAATTGGTTAAAGCAGAGATAAACAAACCCAATAGCACCTTGACTTTTCACCAGCTGTTACATAACTTAAGTCTTGGGTAGCATATAGTTTCAATTGCTTCCATAGTAGAGAGGTCTTCCCAGACTATCCTTCAAACTAACGGCGGGAATTCTGGGTTCAGCACATGTCTATACTTCAAGAAACATGACCACTACCACCCTGTACTGTTTCCTAAAGGTTCAAGAAAAATATGGTAGTCACACACCTAGTTTCACCAAATATTTTTATTTTTTAATTAAATTTTCTTTTTATAAACATCTTGATATAAAAGAACAAAAAGATCACTGTATACAAAATTGACCTTCTTTAATGTCCATATTTTAAGTGTATGTTAAATATGACATAGCAATAACAAAACTACCCTGCTTCTCTAAAGTCCCCTTTCTCAATTTCTTTTCACTCTCTTTTCTGTTTTTTGATGTTTCATTGATGCTTTTCACTGTTCTTTTTTTAGCATCTCTATCACTACCTTCCAACTACCTCTACCACCAATAGAAGTTCACCTTTTTAATATAAAATGTAGTCAAGGGAAACAAGTCAACATATTGACCGTGCATGAACCACAGACTTTTTCAGAAAGAGAACATGAACAAGGATAGCTTAAAGTACAGGTCCAGTTCTATCAGAAACAGATAATCCATTCCCAAACTTCCCACTCTGATATGTGGTCCTTAAAGTCAGAAAGAGTAAAATTCCAATAAAATAAAACATCCCTGAGTCCACATTAATTAGACACAAATTAAACACAAACTGAAGAATGTTCAGTGATATGGTTTGTCATAGACATAACAAGAGCTAATTTATGGTTTTGTGTTTGACTAATGTTTTAGGGGCAAATCCCACAACATCATCATAGTGGCTATTTTCACAAATCTTGAAAGCACTGTACCACTGAAAAAACTTTGTTTGAAAGGCATATAATGCCCAAACCTCCTTTAAGACGTCTCCTATCAGAATACCCATGGGCATCTGCTTCAAGTGCGAACAATGATTGTTTTACTCCCTAGCCTATGCTATTAAAGTTGCCTACTTGAGTGGTCTGGGCATATCTAAGTCAAGATATAGGAAGAGGATGGTTGGATAAATGGAAGAAAGAAGGAATGCCACACCATGCTCCCAATCTATCCAAGGTTACCTTGGGACAGAGATGGTCAGTGTCACTTAAGACTAATGATCCAGTGGGTATCATTTTCACTAAGAGGAAGAGAAGTGGCCTTACCCTCTTCCTCTTGAAAAATTCTATTGGATCCAGCTGAGTTGCTTCTTTATTAGCCCTTGGCTCACTTTACAAGAACTTACTCACCTTCCTTGAGATTGGATGATTCAGTTCAAGCCTGGTATACCATATTGCTAAGTCATGGATGCTGAAGGCTAAAACTGGATAGGAAGAGAGGACACTGAATGTAAAAACAAACCTGAACCTTAGTTATAAATCCAAAGGCCAACCTGAGCACTTTCTTTCTCTTTTTGCTGTTTTTTTTTTTTTGCAGAAGTGGATACACAGAGATGAAGATGAGAAAAAGCATAGTTATGTTATTGTTTTACTTTAATAAGATACATGCAGTGAGTTCAATCTATTAATGATTATAAGTTTCTTGAGGGGATAGAATGAGCACAGGAACAAACATAGATTTCTCTTAAAGAAATATAATCCAATCTTCTCATTTTGTGAATGAAGAAAGTGAGAGTCAGAAAAGTGAAGTGATTTACTCAAGGCCCACACTTAGAAAATGGAAGCGGCAGGATTCGAATCCGTGCCTTGTGACTCCAAATCCAGTACCAATTCTACTATGCCATACTAAGGTTGTATTAGCCATGGCACCTCAAAACAGGGATAGACCCATAGTGGATGTTCACTCAGATCAAAGGGTCATCATTTTGAGCTGGAAAGAATCTCTCAAACTATGTTTTCCAATATATTCACTTTATAGAACTGAATCCTAGAGAGGTTAAATAACTTGTCCATGGTCACACAGATGTTAAGTGTCAGGGCTCACACTTGAATCCCAGTACTCTAATTACAAGTCTAGTTCAAATCTAACAATTCCTGATTAATTGATTGATTATGGTGAAGACCTCTGGAATAAGTCATAAATTACTGTGGCCTTGGGTCATTCCCTTGACTTCTCTGGCTTTTAGTTTCCTCCTACATAAAATAAAGGGTCTGAATGGAAGATGTGTTGATTTTGCTTTGTTTTATTCCAGCTCTCAATCTATATCTGATTATGGGTTTTTAGGCAAAGCACTCAACAAGCTAAGGTCAGTTGTTACAGTCATTTCTGACTCTTTCATGATCCCATTTGAGGGTTTCTTGGAAAAGATACTGGAGTGATTTGTCATTTCCTTTCCATCTCATTTTACAGATGAGCAAACTGAGGCAAAGAAGGTCTGGTGACTTGCCCAGGGTCACAAAACTAGTAAGTATCTGAGGCTAGATTTCAACTCAAAATAATGAGTCTTCCTGTTTCCAAGCCCAGTGCTCTACGCACTAAGGCGCCACCTAGCAGCTTTTTTTAAATTTAAAAACACATCTCCTTTCTTCCAATCCACATGGACAGAAATATGTCTCTGAAAACATCTACTTCCAGGAAAGAGAATTCTCAAGCCTAATTCAATGGTCCATTCCAGTATTTAAGAAGCCAAGGCTTTAGGAGATTCATCTTTAAATCTGGTTTTTTGTTTTTTGGTTTGTTTGGGTTTTTTGGTGATTAATGAGGCTAATATTCCACTGCGCAACTATGAGATTTTTTTGTCTCTTCTTCTCACTGGGCCCCAGCTGCCTTATTTTTAAAATCAGGATATTAACAGTGCCTATGTTATGGGTCTGTTGTGAGATAAGTGCTTTGTAAACTCTTAAGTACCATAGAAATAAAAGTTCCGCTTCCTTTGGAAAGGTTGCAAGTCACTCAGAACATCAGTATAACTCTACACTCGTTGGACTGAAAAGATCAGGTTTTGAGGTTTTAGTTTCTATAAGGATGAACAGGGGGATATTTTCCAAATATTTACACTAAACTTTATTCATCCCAAATTTACAAAGTCCGGTCTTACTATATTGCACTCAAAAGAAAGAGTCAGTAAAAAGCCTAAATTGTCAAAAAAAACTTTAATGTATTTTGTATTTTCACGTGTAGGCAGAAGTACCACAAATAGAAACAGAGAAAAGGAGGGTCTGGCTCTTGATTTCACAAACTTTGTAAACACTTTAATAAATGGATAAGGGTCATCCTTAGTGATCATAGATGATGGAAAAGAGTTACCAATGTAACTGAGAATCATTTTTGGCCTTCACAAATCTCAGTGATGGGGAAGAAATCTCAGAAGCCACCTGGCACCCAAATAGGAATCTGTGCAACATATTTGAAAAGTGGTCATCCAGGCTCGAACACCTCAGGTGACTGGGAACTCACTACTTCTTCCAATATTCTGTTCCACTTTTGAAAAGTTCTAATTAGAAAGTTTTCCCTTGCACTGAATCTATGTACAGAGATATCCTCTCTATTTTCCAAGCAATTCCTTTTACTTTAAAAAGATGTGGAAAGGGATTGAAATATAAAGAGAGTGAAAGCTTATTGAAGAGAGAAACTTCACTGGAAGCCATCAAATATTTGGAATTTTCCACATATGTTCTACAAAAGATTTCTTCAGTAAGGATGGATATTTTGCTCTAACCATGACCCATGACATGCTTTCTCATCCTGTAGGTTTTATGTTCTTCCCCCTATTCTCCATGTTAGTATCTTGATACTCAACAACTTAGAGGTCTTCCAATGGTTCTTTTAACGTTTCACACAACTCAGATCAGCCCTAAAGTTGGCCATCTGCTATCCCTTGCTCTCACTACATGACTGGACTACTTCCTTTTCCAATTGTACATCTTTCTCAATATTTTTTATACAATGTCTGGAAGATGTCTCATTAGGTTATACATTATAACCTACTAATAATGAGTCCCCTTGCTTGCTACTGCCTTCCAGCCTGATATTCATTTATATTTACTTTGTATATTTTTGTTTGCATGTACTTATCTGTGTATGTGTCATTTCCTCCCTGTTGAATGCATGTTCCTTGAGGGCAGGGCCTGCTAAATTGTATTTTTTTCCTTTTGTATCCCCAAGCCTAGTGTGTGGTCCAGCATCTAACAGATACATTACAAACTCCTTGATGAATGAATGACTATATTTGTTATTTACCTCTCCTCATTTTTATTCATCAGCAATCATGCTATTCCATGATTTCCAATCATGTGTCTGAAATGATAATCAATCAATTAGCATTTATTAGTGATAAATTAGTGACTAGTGAATTAATAGAGTTTTAGGATTAAAGAATAAACCTTGTAAATAGGATGTTTTAGTTTTCAGAGCCAAGGAGTAGAACCACAGTATGGTCAAGGAGCATAAGTAATGGTAGGAGTTGAAGGAGAGAGCTCAAATATTGCTGTACTCTGTCTCTCAACTGGCCAGCTTTGCCTATAGGGTGTGGTTTTACTCTCTGGCATGTCTAGGAAAACTACTAGGAAATTCTGATCAAATACAAAATTGATGCCCAGTAGCCATAACAATTCTAGACAACTGTCTATTGGTTCATTAACTCTTCTCAAGAGTATGTAACCACCATTTCATGGATGTGTAGAGGCTGCCAAAGAAAACCATTCTGCTTATTTCACATTTATTCCTCTATATTCAAGTCATATTAGCTGCTGTTCTATCAGATTCAAGTTATTTTCTAGAGATGTGAATTTTCTATTTCATGTCTGGCCACATGCAGCTTTAGTAGGCAAAAAGAACATTAAGGGTCCCAGATCTCTCATCACTTGTTAGCCAGGCTAGAATGCACTTCTAAAATCTGTCATTTCTCTCGTCAGTTTCCAATTAAATTCAACTCTACAAATATCGATTCAACACTAACGGCAACTGCAACAAATGCTTACATTATATAGTATATTGCGGTCACGTTTCACATTTTCAGTTAAACGTATAGCAATCCTGTTAGGTAAGTAGTATTGTCATTCCCATTTTAGAGATGAAAATACTGATGCTTAGAGATATAAAATGATTTGCCCAACATTTCATGACTATGGCCAGCCAGTGAAAGAGCTAGGACTTAGACCCAGACCTCTTAATCCCATGTTCAGGATTCTTTCCATTGTGATAGGCATGAGTACAACCTAAATTTAATACATGGACTCTTGCCATGTAAGCTTCTCTAGAATAGGGTTTGTTTCTTTCTTTATAACCTATTCCTCCATTGCGAATACAGAGCCCAACCCAGAGTTGTTCATCCTTTGTTTTCAAAGCGGGCCAATGACAGCAGAGGGCAATGACTCGCATGAATTAGACTTCAGTGAGGCAGATCTATGCAAAGTCTTCAGCCTCACTCTCTCTTCCTGTGTCATCAAAGTCCAGTGGCAGGACAAAAGTCAAGCTGACTGGCAATGGCCCAGGATGTAATGGATGACGTCTTTGTCTTTAATGTCTGACCAAGCTCTAAGTGCTCCACAGCACCTGCTTCAGCTGCCTGCATGGTCATTGGAACAAATTGTTCTCATCTGCCCATTTCACTTGGGAAAGTCTTCACATGCTTGTGGACAGAGCAGGTGCTTAATAAATACTTCTCAATTAACTAATTGTCTTCAAGGACCTTACATTATGAATAGGCAAGTCAAAATTAAGTATATGAGGAAGAAAAGAGACAGAAAAAATAGCACAACTAAACAAGGTCCAAGATGTGTGAAAGAGGTCATTACTTTCTGGTGTTTAAGAATGAAAGGGATTACTATGGGACAGAATTATGGAGCAATTTATCCCAGAAGAGCTGAGATTTGGGATGGATCCTGGAGAAAGAGTGTGTGTGTGTGTGTGTGTGTGTGTGTTCATCATTCGTTGCTGAAGAAGACTATACCATCAGAGAAATAATGACATAACTTGATATGCATGGACTCTTTTTTTTTAATTTTTAACACAGTTTAAAACAGATAAAGCAATTCAAACTTTTGATCAGGTGATACATCTTTTTAAAGCATTTACAATATGGACCACAAGAAAATTTTTTTTTAAACATAAGCCAACTGAGACATAGATAATATTTATGTTGCTATCTTCACAGACTCTTGATCTATAAGAATAAAAGGACCCTAACTTAATGTTGTTGGTCTAAAGTCCTATGCCTAATAGCTTAATTTTAGACAGCCTTGGATGTTCCTCTACCCATTATCTGTAATTGAATAGATCTGGTATTAAGCTTACAAACCTTTTGACTATAGGAAATTGCCACCAAGGGTAAGGACATTACAGGGAAACAATATCTCCCCAACTTCATGTCTATTCCATACAGGAGTAGATTGACCACTTGCATTCAGTCTGGCTTAAAGTCTGCCAGGTGTCAGTGGGGAAACTGAGTCCAGAGAATCCCACCTCAGCCCATGCTGAACAGCTGCTCTCCCACTCTTCCCTTGAGATCACCTATGCAGTTCATACCAGCATCTCATGAGCATACTGGCATCATGTAATGGAGGCTCGGATTGCCTTTCTTGTTTCCCATACCTGGAGTTAGACTCAGAAGAACAGTCACTTAGTAGTCCCATAGCATCTAAAAATGGCAAGTTTCTATAACCAGATTTAAAATATGATTATAATTTCACTTTGTCTAAGCAACATCTTTTAGGCAAGTCTTAAGTGGCTTACATGTCTTTCTATACATGTTCTAGTTCCTGATTAAATGGCAATTATAAAATCAAATTTACCATTAAAACCTTGACTTTTCCATCAATGCCAAATTTTATCAGAGGTTACCTTCCTCTTGGAAAGTTAGACTGAAATTCTTTTCTCCAAACTAAAGATGTCATTGATTTATTCTCAGTAATTAATTCAGTCTATTGTTTTAATTCTAATTGTTTTTACCTCACTTTGTAGCGTGACCGATTTTTCTCCCCATCACCCTGCTCCCCCCACTTCCTAATACCTTGCATTCCGGTTGCTCCTTCCCTCAATGTACCCTCCTCTCCATCACACCCCACCCCTGTCCTATCCCCATCTTCTCTCTTTTCTTGCAGGGCAAGATAAATTTCCACACCCCTATCCCTGTAATTCTTTTTTCCCAATTATATGCAGTAAAAATTCTCAACATTTGTTTCTACTACTTTGAATTCCAACTTCTCTCCCTCCCCCCCCTCCCCATCCCCACTAAGAAGGGACACAATTCAATACAGATTAAACATGTATTGTTTTGCAAAAGACTTCCATAGTAATCATGTTGTGTAATACTAATTATATTGCCCTCTGACCTACCCTATCCCCCTTATTTTTCCCCCCTACAATTGACCTTGTCCCTTCTCGAAAGTGTTTATTTCTAGCGACTCCCTTCTCCCATCTGCCCTCCCTTCTAACATTCCCTTTGCTCCACTTGTTGCCTCCTCTCCTACTTTCCTGTGGTGTGATATAAATTTTCATATCAAATTTAGTGAGCATGTTATTCCTTCCTTCAGCCACATGTGGGGAGAGTAGCTTTATTTTCCTCTCCCTCCCCTTCTCCCTTATCTCCGCTATTGAATAAGATTTTTCTTATCTCTTTTATGAGTTATAGCCTGCCCCACTTCATTATTCCCTTTCTCTTCCCGGTATTTTCCTCCTTCACCCCTTAATTTTTATTTTATTTTATTTTATTTTATTTATTGTGTGTGTGTGTATGTGGATATCATCTCTTCTGATATAACACACCCTGTACTCTCTATCTATGTGTATGTGTGTGAGTGTGTGTGTACAATCTCTCCAACTACCCAAATACTGAGAAAAGATTCGAGTTAAAAATATTTTCTTTCCATGTAGTAATGTGAACAGTTCAGCTTTAAACAGTCTTTTATGATTTTTCTTTTTTTTCCCCCTGTTTACCTTTTCATGCTTCTCTTGAATCTTGTCTTGGGAAGTCACATTTTTAAATACAGATCTGGTCTTTTCCTCAAGATGAAATCTTCAAATTTGTCTCTATCACTGAATGTCCATTTTTTCCCTTGAAGTATTATATTCATATATGCTGGGTAGGTGATTCTTGGCTTCAGTTCCAGTTCCTTTGACTTCTGAAATATCCTACTCCAAGCCCTTTGTTCATTTAATGTTGAAGCTGCCAGATCCTGTGTTATCCTGATTGTATTTCCACAGTAATCAAATTGTTTCTTTCTGGCTGCTTGCAGTATTTTCTCCTTGATCTGGGAACTCTGAAATTTGGCCACAATATTCCTAGGAGTTTCTCTGATCAGGTTTCTTTCAGGGGGTGATCAATGAATTTTTTCAATATCCATTTTGCCCTCTGATTCTGTAATATCAGGGCAGTTTTCCTTGATAATTTCTTGGAAGATAGTGTCTAGACTCTTCTTTTGATCATGGCTTTCAGGTAGTCCAATAATTTTTAAATTATTTCTCCTGGATCTATTTTCCAGGTCAGTTGTTTTTCCAATGAGATCTTTCACCTCATCTTTTATTTTTTTAAATTTTTGGTTTTGTTCACTAACTCTTGGTTTAACTCATAGTCATTCTTTTCCCTGGACTCAATGCTCTCTTTCAATGAATTATTTTGTTCAGTGAGCTTCAGAAACTTCTCCTCCATCTGGCTAATTCTGCTTTTTAAAACCTCTTTCTCCTTGTTGGCTTTTTGGACCTCTTTTTCCAATTGAATTAGCCTCTTTTTAAAGCTGTTATTTTCCTCAGAGTTTTTTTGGTTCTCCTTTAGTAAGCTGCTAACTTGTTTTTTACGGTCTTCTATTTCCTAAGCCAAATTTAAGTCCCCTTTGGAGGAAGGGCCCTTGACTTCCTCTGACAGTATGCCTTGTTCTTCTCATCCGTAGGGATGGGAGGAGACACCTGTTCCCCAAGAAAGTAACCTTCTATGGTCTTATTTTTTTCTCCCTTTTCTGGGCATTTTCCCAGCCAGTGACTTGACTTCTGAGTTTCCTCTCCACACCCACTTTGCCTCCAGATCCACCCAGCTAACACTTAGGGGCTGAGATTCAAATGCTGCTTCCCAGCCTCAGAGCTTTTGTCAGGGATGGGGCTGCTATTCAGTGTGAGATTAAGTTCAGGTGCTCAGGTGGGGGCAGGGCTACTAGACGGGGCTTAGTTCCCTCAGGGGGTTTACATAGAGACCTTCAGTAACGGATTCGGGCTCCTGCCTGCTTTGGGAGCCCTTGTCTGCTGCTGCCTCCACTGCTGCCTCCCGAGGGGGCCTGAGTCATGGGAACACCCAGCTCACCTCTCTGCAAGCTGAAAAGACCCTCTCACTGACTTTAGGCAACTGTGGGTGGAGGGACCTGAGCGGTCACTGGAGATTCTGTCCCTGAAGCCTGCTCAGATCTGCTCCCCTCAGTGCCGTGTGACCAAGGCAGAGCTGGGCTCTGCTCTGGTCCGGGGTGAGACAGAACTTTGGTGTTGATTTTTCAGGTCTCTCTGGAACAGAAATCTCCTCCACTCTGTTGTTCTGTGGCTTCTGCTGCTCCAGAATTTGTTGGGAGTTCTTCTTTATTTTATGGGCTGTGGGTTAGGAGCTAGCATATGTGTGTCTTTCTACTCTGCCATCTTGGCTCCTCCCTCCATGCATGGACTCTTGCCATGTAAGCTACTCTAGAGTAGGGTTTGGGATTTTTTTGTTTGCTTTGACTTTGAGCGAGGGAGAGTCATCATCCTCACTTCTCCTCCAGAGCCATCTGAATCCAGTGACCAGATATTCATCAGGATGACTGGGGATGAACAAGGATGAGGCAACTGGGGTTAAGTGACTTGCCCAAGGTCACACAGCTAGTGTCAAGAACTCAGGTCCTCCTGACTCCTACACTGG
The DNA here is from genome assembly GCF_028372415.1 of Notamacropus eugenii. Classification (NCBI taxonomy): domain Eukaryota; kingdom Metazoa; phylum Chordata; class Mammalia; order Diprotodontia; family Macropodidae; genus Notamacropus; species Notamacropus eugenii. Next base: position 27,915,914 of record NC_092874.1, on the reverse strand, counting down.
TGCTCTACCCACTGCACCACCTAGCTGCCGCATAGAGAAAGGGTAGAATTTAGAGTAACAGAGAAAGTGTTTGAGGCAAGTATGATGATGATGATGATGATGATGATGATGATGATGATATTTCGTGTTTATATAATACTTAAATGTTTCAGAAGCATTTTACAAGTCACCTTATCTGAGCCTGAAAACAGTTCTGTGAGCTAGGTGCTACCGTTATCTTTTTTAAAAAATAAAGAAACAGGTTCAATGGTGGATCTTAAGTGCCTAAGGTCACATAGCTAGTAAATATCTGGGTTAAGATTTGAACTTAAGTTTTCCTGTCTCTAAGTTAAGTAATCCATACTCTCAACCACCTAGCAGCTAGGAAAACTAGTGTAAACAAAGGGATGTTCTTTCATGGGGTCATCAGCCAGAGGAAGAAAGCCATAGAGAGGGTCTATGAGCTGGGCCTAAGACAAATCTCACCTTCTGCATGATATGGGCTATACTTGGGCCTTAAATATCTGTACTCTCACACAAGTATAGGCAATGGGAACCACAGACTGGGGCTGATTACAAGCTATCAGGATGAAACCTGGGTTTCAGGGACCAATGATTTGGAGCTAGACAGGACATCAGTAGTGAGTTAGTCTAGCCCCTTTATCTTATAGCTGAGGAAACTGAGAACCAACCAAAGAGGGGAAATAATTACCTGAGATTGAAATGGACGGACCAAGACAAGCACAGGCAAGAGTTAATTGAGAATTTGGGAGCGTCTTTATTAGCCGGCAGCTGTCCACAAAGGAGGCAGCCCCGAACAAAGGTGTGTGTGCCTGTTAAGCATCTTAGCACTTCTGGTACAGCCTTGTGGTTCCAATAGCACACATTTTTCACAGAACAGTTTTGACAGGGGTTCCTAGGTACTGCTAGGCAAGGGGGCACAACAGAGAGGGGGGCCCAAGCAGCTGCTAGGCAAAGGGGTACAACAGAGATGGGGATCCAGGCAGCTGCTAGGCAAAGGGGTACAAGAGAGACGGGGGCCCAGGCAGCTGCTAGGCAAAGGGGTACAACAGAAAGTGTAGCCACTAAAAGAAAGTGGCTACTAGGCCCAACCCTGCCTAGAAACTCAACAGACATTGTCTCAACCCAGGGGCTCCGGGGAGGGGGGAATAATGTCCATTTCAAGATCACACAGAAAATACATAGCAAACTCTGGTATGTGAACCCAGATCACAGAATCATAGAATCACTCCTAAGCTGGAAGAGACTTTGGAGGTCAATTAATCTGACCCTGTCATTTTAGAAAATTGAGATCCAGAGAGGCAGATGGACTTGCCAAGTTCCCATAATTAGGTTTTTTTATAGGTAAAGAAACTGAGGTTCAATGATGGATGTAAAGTGTCCAGGGTCACACATGACTAAGTGGGGATTTGAATTCAGGGCCCTGACTCCACATGCCACACCATCTACACTATACTGCCTTCATTTGTCAACTGCAAGAGGTTTTTCCCAAGAGTTTTTTACCCCAGCTCTGTGACTGCATTGATTTAGACCAGCATGTATGTATGTTTTTCATTAAATAATTGCTGTTTTGACCAGCCTATGCGTCTGTTGTAACTACTTGACAATGTATTTGCACTGTTGGTGTTAGCTTGACTGATCTAACAAAATACTTTCTGCTGATGAGGGTAATTTGAAATGTAAAAATAACACCAAGATGATTTGAGGCATTAATGGGATGAAACAAGCAGATCCTTAGTTCTCTAAAATGATTCTGAAACTGTGGAAAGGCCAATGTAGACAGTAAGATCCATTATCCCTGAAAAAGTCAACCTACATCTGATGATGGGATGTGACATTAGGAGATGGGGGTTATAAATGGACCCTCAAATTGTACTTCAATGATTCATTTAGTCAATGAGCCTTCCCTGTGCCAGGTACTGTGTGAAGAACAAGGAATCGCCTTTTGTTGTTCCATCAATTCAGTTATGTCTGACTCTTTGTGACTCCATTTGGGGTTTTCTTAGCAGAGATACTGGAGTGGTTGGCTATTTCCTTCTCCACCTCATTTCACAGGTGAGGAAACTGAGACAAATAGGAGTAAGTGACTTATCTAGGGTCACACAGCTAATGTCTAAATTGAGATTTCAACTCATGTCTTCCTGATTCTGGGGCTGATGTTCTATCTACTGTACTATCTAGCTATCCCCAGGGAACAGATATAGAGACAAAAATGAAATTGTTCCTGACCTCAATGAGTTTGTATTGTATCTGGTGAGACAACAGGAACACAGATAAGTAAATGCAAAGAATACACAAAATTAGAACCAAAGGAATTTCAAGGCTGTGGCGCCAGCAACTGACAGGCATTGGGACAGACCTTGTGAGAAAGCCCTTGAGCAGAACTTCGAAGGGAACTAAATATTAAGGACTAAGAGGTGGAAAGAAGGAAAAGAAGTTCATGCAGGGGGTACAGCCTGGGCAAAGTGGGAAATGAAATGATCAAAATGTAAACTACACAGAGAGGGGATAATGTACACTAAGCCTAGAAAGTAAGTTTGAGTCATATTGTCTTTTTGCTTCTTTTTCACAATACAGATTTTTGGTGATCCTCGAAATAGCTAGATAGCACAATGGATACAGGGCCAGGCCTTAAGTCAGAAAGACTCATCTTCATGATCTAGGTATAAGACCACTGAAGCTTATTAGCTGAGTGAACTCAAGGCAAGTCACTTAACCCTGTTTGCCTTAGTTTCCTCATTTTAAAAAATGATTTGCAGAAGAGAATTGAAAAGCTCTCCAGTATCTCTGCCAAGAAAACCACAAATGGGGCCACAAAGAGTTGGACACAACTGAAAACCAACAGCACAGGTGCCTCTCATTTCAATCACAAAGGTACTAGCGAATACTCAGAGGAATAAATAAGGAAGAGCTCTCAAGGAAATCAATCTCATCAGGTAAGAGACACACATCATAGGCCAAGAGCTTTCTGTCCCTGTTCTACTTATTATTGCTATTTAAAATTATAAGTACTATTTATTTTTATTATTAACCAATTGGTGAAGTATTGGCCAAAATAGCAGGAGCTTCTCTGGATCTATCCTGGTGTCAGAAACTCCTGCAAGAGTTGCTGTTACCTCCTAGGGATGAGAGGGGACTGAGAGACGAGCTTACATTCCCAATGTTCCGGATCTACTTAAAAGCAATCAGGAATTGTTGGCAGGAGAGAGAGGTTGGTCTAGAAGTCGGGAGGCAAGGAGGCCTGAGAGCTTTGTTGATTGACTAATTAGCAGGGGTGTCTGGGGGAGAAGGAAGGTGTGTCAGAGGCATAGTGGTGAAAAACACCTGGAAAGATGATGGAGAAGACTCTGAGTTGTGCATCAGTGGTGCGCCAGGCACCATCTATGGACACATAGAGCTGCAAACAGAATGTAAGACTTCCTACTCGGTTGTCTCTTTTGTCCTTGAAATAGCTAATAATCCTCAAGTAGGAACTTTATCCCCATAGTCAGCACCAGCAGCAGAAGCTGCATCTTCATCAGGGAAGTCCATGTTTCCAAGGGCCCCCTGCCTGAGACTCAGAAATGTTGCTCACAGAAAACAGGGTTTAGATTATCTTCCACCCTTTAAAAGTTCTTATCCATTGCCTTGGAGTTGGGACCAAATGAGAGGAGATGAGGAAGCATGGTAAAAAAAGCTAAGCCGAATACTAGAAAAACAGGCTTGCGTCTTATGTAATATAATATGTTTTTTGTAAAAAGAAAAACAGCTTAGTATACAAAATAAGTTAATTGAATTTTCTTTTTTATACTTATAAGTGACCAGGAAAAGCCTTAGTGGGTTTTAAAACTTATTTAAGTACATACATTCCCTCCCCCACCCCCATCCCTCTTTCCCAAATTGGAGCTCCTTGAGGGCACGATCTGCTTTGTCTGTCTATGTATCAATACACTGGGGCAGCTAGGTGGTGCAGTGGGTAGAGCCCCAGTGAAGGAGTCAGGAGGACCTGAGTTTAAATCCCACCTCAGACACTTGACACTCACTAGCTGTGTGACCTTGGAGAAGTCACTTCTTCCTAATTCCCTCTTCCTGGGTCATCTCCAGTCATCCTGTTGAGTATCTAGTTACTGGATTCAGATGGCTCTAGAGGAGAAGTGAGATTGGTGACCTGCACAGCCCTCCCCGACTCAAAACAAAATGAAGGGCAAGTCAGGTCATCATTTCTCTGATGGCATGGTCTTCTTCAGCAACAAAGGACAAACATATACATCAGTACGTTACCTGCAAACATTACAGGTGGCTAAAAACAGTTAGACAACTCAAATTGATTTGAGTAATAACGATTCTAATGAAGACCACAGGGTTGGCAAAGCAAATGTCATTTTCCCATTCTGTTTATTTCTCCAATTGGTCAAGTATTGACCAAACCTCTTTAGCTTCTCTGGAGCTATCCACTAAAACATGAGTCAGGGTCTCCTTCGAGGGCTCCTGTTACCTCGTGGGGATTGGAGGGGACTAAGAAGGGAGCTTATACTTTCACCATCCCTAATCTGTTTAAAAGCCTCAGGAATTATTGGCAGGGGAGACAGGTTGGTGTAGAAGCGGGGAAACAAGGAGTCCTTAAAGCTTTGTTGATTGATTAATTGGCAGGATCTACTGGGGGAGAAGGAAGGTGTGTAAGAGGCATAGTGGTGAAATAAAGCTGGAAAGATGATGGAGAAATCTTTGAGTTGTGTGTGAGTAGTGCTCCAGTCAACATCTATGGACACATAGAGCTGTAAACAGAAAGTAAGACTTCCTACTCGGTTCTCTCTTTTGTCCTTGAAGTAGCTAATAATCCTCAAGTGGAATCTTTATCCTCATAGTCAACAGCAGCAGCAACAGCAGCACCAGAAGCAGAAGCTGCACCTTCATCAGGCAACTCCATGTTTCCAAGGGCTCCCTGCCTGAGACCCAGAGACACTGCTCACAGAAAACAGGGTTTAGTTTATCTTCCACCCTTTAGAAGTTCTTATCCATTGCCTTGGTGCTGGGACCCAAATGAGAGATGAGAAAGCACTGCAGCAGGAATGATGTCATATCCATATTATATCTTCCTTCCAATGCTAGAGTTTCATCATGGAGGTGAGTGAAAAGTGAGAATAGAACCTCAACCTAAATGAATGGTGATGAAAGAGAATGTTTCTTTCTGAAATTTGTACTAGGACATTCTCCCCAGACTCTTACTGTGTCTGGAAGAGACAAACACTGCCCTTCAAAAGCCATTCCCATGCTGATAATATATATCAACTATATATACAACCCATATGTATATCAGGGATTCCCAATTAGGTATATGAATATTCTAAGGGAGTGGAAGAAGATGGTCAGATGGCAATTATTTGTCAACTAATTTTATTATCACTTTGAAATTCACTTTATTTCTGATGTGCATAAGGGCGACCCTAGATGGCGGGAAATCAACAAAATACCTGGCCTGGAGTCAAGATATCTTATTTTTCTGAATTCAAATGTAGCCTGAGACACTTAGTAGCTCTGTGACCCTGCACAAGTCATTTAACGCTGTTTGTCCCACTTTCCTCATCCATAAAATGGGGTGGAGAAGAAAATGGCTAACTACTAACTAACTACTTTTGCCCTTGGCAAAAAAATAAAAACAAAACCCAAATGGCATCACAAAGTGTTGGACAGGACTGAAATGAAATGAAAAACAACAAAATATGGAGAACCACAGTAAAAGATCAAATTTATTTCAATTTAAATCAAATACAGTTCCAAGATAGGTTTACAGAAATTCCAAGGGGTTAGGACTGGAAAAAGTTCAAATCAGTTCAAAAAGTTCAAATTAAACTCGGGTTGTCTAGTTGGTGAGCAGGGGGCTTCTGCTTCATTATGAAGGGGGTAATGATGACGATTTTGCAGGGTTGGCTGGAAATGGAAGGCTGACCGCCAGGGAGCCTGGTGGTGGACTGAGAATTCCCCCTGCAGAAATGCTCAGAGACGGGAATAGCAGCAAGCACAGAGATGAGAATCCACTGGACAGAGAGTCATGGGACCAGACTTTATGTCTGGAAGTGGAGGGCCAGGGCAAAAGATGGGTGTGACTGGAGCTGTGAAGGGAATGGGGTAGAACCCGTAAATGAGGGAGCTCTGGAGGACATTGTAAAATACAAGAGTGCCAGGGTTATGTTCCAGGTACACCCCAACCCTGAGCACAGGGCCTTTCACTCTATGGTCCAAGGATCCAGGATGGGTTTGTAAATAGTAATCTTCTTCCTTCTTGACACAGCAAAGCAGGAATGTAGAAGCACAGGAATCCATATTCCTGCCCCTTTTCCTCCTTAAATAGGGGGTGTGGATCCCCAGAATCCACTGAGGTAGTTGAGTCACATCCACCTCCCAGTACTGCCTGCCTGAGCTGAAGGCTTGCTCAGCAAAGACATAATGGCAAACAACGTCCTCAGGGTGTTTGGTCTCCAGCTGCCAGCCTTCTCTAGCCTTCACACTCTTCTTATCCTCAGAAACAGTCAGAAAGGGACTGGCTGATGTGGGAACCATTGTGATGTCCACTCTGAATTGGCTGAGCATCTGGATCACGCCAGGAATGGGGCATTGTCTCAGTTCTGGGATGACAGCCTTGACCCTTTGGGATAGGACTGACCCACTCCTTCCCAGCAACTGCTTGACTTCCTGCAGCAGCTCCACATTGGGTTGGTGGCCTGCTTCCTGCAGCTCTTGCATGAGATCTTGGAGGGTTTGCATATGCTGGGATATTCTATCCTGTCTTGCCCTTTCTTCTTGTTGCATCCTTTCCAGACATCGGGATTCTTCCTCGAACAGGAAGTGGTGCAGCCTGTTATATTCTCCTGTGATCACCCAATCCCAGTCAACAGCTTGTCTCTCTTCCTGAGCAAGAAGTTTCTCAGCTTTCTCCAAATGCTTCCCCACCACGTGGTTCTGAAGGTGTTGGAGTTTCTTCCTGCAATTGTGAGCAGCCTCTTCTACAGGAGAGAGTTTGTGAGCTCCGTGATCTGGGCTTTGGGAGCATCTCACACAGATTGGTGTCTGGTCATCTTCACAAAAGAGCTTGAGAGCTTTCTTGTGCCTGCCACACTGGTGCTGTCCTTCAGCACTCTGCAAAAGCAGGGAGCAGAGCTCTCTGCCCAGTTCAGTCAGCTGTGCTAAGCACTCATTGACTGCTGGGAATTCTCTGACCTGGGGCACTTGCCTGCATTCAGGGCAAGAGAAAGCTGTAGGCTCAACTCTCCAGCTCCTCGAGAGACATACTCTGCAAAAACTATGCCCACAGCTGATGGTGACTGGCTCAGACAGGTAGTCCCTGCAGATGCCACAGGTGATTTCGCCCTGCAATTCCTGCAGCTTTTCCATAGCAGCTCCAGTTACCTCTTTTCTGCAGCAACTGAGATGAAGAGACTTGAGCTGCACCGAAGGCAGTGCTTCTGAGGGGAAGGATCCTCCCCTTTTATATCAGTGAGACCAGTCCCTTTAGGGCCTCCCAGGGGAGGTGTGAACTCCTCCAGCCTGGAATCCTGTAGTTCCACCTGTTAAGCCTTGCTGATTACAGCAGCCCTGGGGGCCCCAGATTTCACACCTCTGGTGGAGTCCTTTGGAGAGAGAGGATTCTTCCAGTTGAGTGCTCTTTTGTGTAAAGAGCAACTTTATGAAAACAAAAAGGTTTATCTCAATGGATTTGAACATTTCATTTGTAGAAGATGCTCTGTAGCTAGAATCTTCCCTAAGCAGCTTCTGTCCTTCTCTTTCTTTACCTAATAAGTTCCCAAGTCTTCTCAAGAATTCTTTCCATCTTTCCCTTTCCATCCACTTACTAAGGGGCACTGAATTTGAGTTTAGGAGGGGACCTCTCTAGCCATTTACTTCTACTCACACATCTAACCTAACCCCAGGATAACATATCCAAGAAGTGGCTGTGCATTCTCTGCTGCAGGAGGAAAGTGGCCACCCACATTGGGGTTCTCATGACCCCTTTTGTATTGCAGTGACCTCCACATCTGTCTCCCTGTTAACTGACTCATACCTCCAGAATCTGTCATCTCTCCTCTTGCTATATAACCTTCCCCAAGCAATTTGAGGAATGGCCATGTACAAAAAAAAAAAAAAAAAAAAAAAGCTAAGTCAAATACTAGAAAAACTGGCTTGTGTCTTAAACAATATAAGGTGGGTTTTTTTTTTTTTGTAAAAAGAAAAACAGCTTAGTATACAAAATAAGTTAATTGAATTTTTTTTATACTTACAAGTGACAGGAAAAGCCTTAGTGGGATTTAAAACTTTTTTGGGAACATGGCATTCCCTCCCCCACCCCTGCCCCTCTTTCTCAAATCTGGAGCTCCCTGAGGCAGGATCTGCTTTGGTTGTCTATGTATCAGTATGTTAACTGTAAAAATTACAAGTGGCTAAAAACCTTTAGATAAGTCAAATTGATTTGAGTTATAATGATTCTAATAAAGGAAAGAGGGTTGGAAAGGTAAATGTCTTTTTCCTATTCTTTTTATTTTTCCAATTGGTCAAGTATTGACCAAATCTCTTTAGCTTCTCTGGAGCTATCCACTAGAACATGAGTCAGGGGCTTCTTCAAGTGCTACTGTTACCTGGTGTGGATGCGAGGGAACTAAGAAAGAGCTTACACTTTCAACATCCCTAACCTGTTTAAAAGTTTCAGGAATTGTTGTCAAGGGAGAGAGGTTGGTGTAGAAGTGGGGAAACAAGGAGGTCTGAAAGCTTTGTCGATTGACTTATTGGCAGGGGCTTTTGGGGGAGAAGGAGGGATTCAAGTTGTGTGTAAGTGATATGGTTGTGGAAGAGAGAAGAAAGGATTACGTAGAGGCCTATGATTTGTGTGTGAGCTTCAGTCAACTTCTATGGTCACATGCATGACTAGACGCCAGCCTGCTAGCATTAGTAAAGAGCTGGGCAGTCTTTTCAGCTGTGATAGTACCATTCCATGAATAGGGTCTAGCATGAAAGTGACCTTTGTTTTTTATATCAAGAATTTGAATGCACTTTTCTAATATTTTCTTTTTCCCTGTTAAATGAAAAAATAATTTTAACATTCTTTTTTTAAGGTTTCAGTTCCAAATTCTTTCTTTTCCTCCCCAGCCTCCTTCTTCCCTGAGACAGTGAACAATCTCATATTGGTTACATATGTGCAATCATCTGAAACATATTTCCAAATTAGTCGTAAAATTTATTTTTAGAAATAATTTAGCATAAATAGCAATTGAATTAGTTTAATTTTATAATCATAAATCCCCAGATAAATCATTGGTGGGCTTAGTAGGGAACTTCTCATTCTCTTCCCTCCTCACCCCCACCTCCAATTCTTTTCCAAATTGTCACTCCTGGAGGCAATGCATAATTTCTTTTTCTTTGCATTCTTTTATGCTGAACTTAGGGAGTATGACACACATTTCCATAAGATGGTAGAACAGGAGAAAAAAAGGATTATTGTACATGAAACTACAAACTTATTATGTACAACTTGCTATTTCTTTAAACTATATAATAATCTTATGTAACTTTTTTCACTTTTTTTCTTCCCTGCCTTTGAAAAAATTATGACACTAACTCACTGTTGATATTCTAGTACTTTCTACAGTTCCTGACCCAGAGTAAGCTGGCTAAAAAAATGTTAGCCAAATTAAATAGAATTGAGTAATAATGACTCTAGTGAAGGCAACAGGACTTTTACCTCTAGGATATTTCTCTATTTGGTCAACTATTGACCAATGTCTTCATGGATAATCTGGAGCTATTATGGTGTCAAGGGCTCCTGTAAGGGTTGCTTTCAGCATCTGGGTTGGACCTAAAAGGGAGACTTGCATTTGAAACATCTCTAATCTATGTAGAGGCCTCAGGAGTGGTTAACAGGAGAGAGTTTGATCTAGAAGTGAGAAAGGAAGGAGGCTTGAAAGCTATGTCCATTGACTGATTGAGAGTGGTTTCTGTGGGAGAAGGAAGGATTCCAGATTTATGTAAATGACATGGAGTTGGAAGAAAATTTTAATAACTATGCAAAGACCATGAGTTGTGGGCAAAGCATGTTTCAGTCAATTTCTGTGGATACACAGATGAATAGGTTGAGTCTGAGAGTGCCAGGGTAAATGAAGAGGTGGCCAGCCCTGATCTGTTCTGAGTGGTGCTCCTGAATACAGGTTAGTGTGGGGAGCAGGGCAGTGAATATGGATGGGGAGGAAAGGTACATTTAGTCTAAGCTAGATTTGAATTTCCCAGAAGGTAGATTTGCAAGGGTCAAATTCCAGCCAGAAGTAAAGTTGAACATACTGCATTTAGGCCAATCACTCTTCAGAGCTGTTACTGTTCTGGGTTCTGAAGGTTTTCCTTTCTTGTCCAAAGCAGAAATACCCAGACTCAGGAGGGATAACCTCAATTTTTCCCATGACATTTGGCTTCCCTGGGCCCCCTAGTCTCCTCTATCTCAAAATCTCTAGTCAACTGTAATTAAGTCACCTGCCCACAGTCACAGCAATTAAGGGTAAAGGCAAGATCTGAAGTCACATCTCTCCAGTGTCTGAAGCCAAAGTTCTTTCTACTTCTCTATTGGCTGCTCCAGAAATTCTGTGGAAGCTAGCTGTAGAGGGCCAGTACTGATGGAGTCCAGAATGTGAGATACTGTCCAGGTTTTACTTGAGACTTGTACTAACATGAGGGCTGACATTATCAGGTAAACTGGCTCACCATCTCACTCTTGATGTGCAAGGACGAGCACATCCTGACCTTGCATGTGCACCCCAAGTTGTCTTGCCAAAGGAACTAGATTAGGAAGTACAAGAAGTAAACTAAAAGTGTTCTCATGGGAATAACCCTGAAAAGAACTATATAAACCTTGACCCTCAGATTAATAAATGAGAGCTGTTCTTTACAGTCTTCTTCTGGCCTGTGTCTATTCTTCTTTCATGATCTCTCAGCATTCACAATTGGCAGCCCCTGTGGCAGGTCCATGGCAAGTGGCACACAAACAGGGACTACTGTGACCAATGCCTGATTGCCACCAGTGGCAGATACCTGAGGGATAGCCCTTGAAAACTGGAGCTCCAGACAACGCAAAGGTAAGGGCAAAAATTGTGCCTTCTCATCAAGGAGGGCTTCTTTGAGTCAGTCACCAGGCTTACTAGGAAAGGGCACACAAAATGAAAGTAGAATCAGAAAATAATTTTACTAACCTCCTCATCAAGGAGGGTTTCTTTAGAGTTAGACTCAGAAAATAGTTTTACAGAGGGCATTTTTAACAAAAGAAAGTTTGGCGAAACAAAAGTAACATGGGACTCACACATTCAAAAGATAAAGACAGAGTATTATTTAAAGGTCTTAAAGAAATAGGATAGAGGAACTTCATTCACAAAAATACTTCAGGGAGCCTAAGAAACTTTTTCCAATTTCCTATACAGACTCACACAGGCATTACAGAGATCTGTAGCTGATCAAGAAGCATGTGCAATTTTATTACAAAAGCTGGCTATAAAAAATTGTTATGAGGACTATAAAAGAGGATTAGCTGTGGGTAGACCAAACATAACCATCACAGAAATGATCCAAAGATGTCAAAATGTAGACATCGCAGCTTTTCATGTAGAGAAATTAGCCACAGCTTTTAATAAAAGGACAGGTGATAATAACAAGCCCACTCACAGAAGTTATAAATGTGAAAAGCTAGGACATATTAAAAGGGATTCCCGTGCCCCACTTAATAACCCCTCAAAAGAAGAAAGCCAATACCCCTACCACACCGTGTCCTAAATGTAAAAAAAAAAAAAAGACAATCATTGGGCTTCTCAGTGCAGATCCAAAACAGACAAATATGGAGTACCCATTTCAGGAAAATACCTTTGGGGCTTGCTCTGGCCCCCTTACCCTCCAAAACAACAAAGAAATTGTTTCATGCCACACCTGGAAGTGCAAGACTTGATCTCTTCTCATGAATAGGATATAGAATTATAGCTTCAGAGGCGGAGCCAAGATGGTGGAGTAGAAAGACACACAAAGGCAGGTTCTCCCCACACAGCCCATAAAATATCTGTAGAGAAGGACTCTCAACAAATTTTGGAGAAGCAGAAGTAGAGAACAACAGAGTGAAGAAGATTTCTAGCCCAGGGTGACCTGAAAGACCCATGGGAAATGTCTGTTGCACCAGAGATGGAGTGGAGCCCAGCCCAGCCTTGGCCTCACACGGCTCATGAACAGCCCTTGGGGGATGAAATCTCCAGTCTCAGAATCCCCAGTCCCAGGAGCAGCAGGTTCGAAGATCCCTCAACCCACAGGCACCAAAGGTCAGTGAGAGGGTTTTTTCAGCTGGCCAGGAAGGGAGAAGGGCCTTCCCATAGCTCCGGCCTCAGGCTGCAGCTGAAGAGGCTACATCAGGCAGCAGTTCCCACCTCAGCTCCTACAGCACCCTGCATCCATTGTTGGATCGTAAAAACCCCTGGGGCCACTGAGGAGCTAATTATTACCTCGGCCCTGTGTAGAGGCCCTGAGGGAGCTGGTCTTCGTCTTGCACTGAATGGTGGCCCTGCCTCCACTGCTTGACTGAATTCCAGCCCCCCAGTGCTGGGTTGGCTGAGCTGGAGGCTGGGTGGCTGTGGAGAGGAAACTGCTAAGATTCTGGGCACAAAAATCCTTTCCTTCTCCCTGACCAGTATACACACTTGATTGTGCCACTTTGGAGGAACTGAGATTTTACAGATTACCAGAGTATACCCTACTCTTGACAAAGGACCCAAAAGTCAAGTAACTGGTTAGGAAAATGCCCAAAAAAGGGGAAAAATAAGATTATAGAAGGTTACTTTCTTGGTGAACAGATATCTTCTCCCATCCTTTTGGATGAGAAAGAACAATGCTTACCATCAGGGAAAGATATAAAAGTCAAGGCTACTGTATCCCAAAAATCCAAAATAAATATTCAGTGGTCTCAAGCCATGGAAGAGCCCAAAAAGAATTTTGAAAATCAAATAAGAGAGGTGGAAGAAAAACTTGGAAGAGAAATGAGAGAAATGCAAGAAAAGCATGAAAAGTGCGTCAATACCTTGCTAAAGGAGACCCAAAAAGATGCTGAAGAAAATAACACCTTAAAAAAATAGGCTAACTCAATTGGCAAAAGAGGTTCAAAAAGCCAGTGAGGAGAAGAATGCTTTAAAAAGCAGAATTAACCAAATGGAAAAGGAGGTTCAAAAGCTCACTGAAGAAAATAGTTCTTTAAAAATTATAATGGAACAGATGGAGGCTAATTGCTACCCTGCTTTTTTAACATCAGCTGAAGCACAAGATGTTCTTCTCCAACTTTATACCTTTACCTTGTGTGTAGGTCCCTGTTTCAAATGTGTTTCTTGTCAACAACATATTGGTGGATTACGGTTTTTAATCCATTCTGCTATCCATCTCTGTTTTATGGGAGAGTTCATCCCATTCACATTCACTGTTATGATTATTATCTGTATCTTTTCTTCCATCCCCTTTCCCCTTGTTTATACTTTTAGTTCTCCCTTCTCCCTTCCCCTCCACAATAGAATTTTAATTATTGACCACCACCTCCCTCAGTCTTCCCTCCTTTCTTTCAGCCTCCCTCCCTTTTAATCCCCTTTTCCCTTACTACTTATTCTCTCCCTTTTAGCATCCCCTGCCTTTTCTTTCCCCCTTCCCCTCCTACTGCCCATAAAGCTAATTGTATTTCTATACTTAACTGAGTTTGTTGTACTCTCCTTGGATCCAATCAGATGAGAGTACCTCTCAAAAAATGCTCATCTCCGTCACCTCTTTCCCTCTACTGAAATATATTTTTGTACCTCTTCCTGTGATGGAATTTATTTTTTTCTGTCTCCTCCTTTTCACATCTCCCATTACAATCCCTTCCCATCCTTAAATTGCATTTGTTATCATCACATCATTTCATTTATACCAACTTCCCCTATCTATGTATATACCCTTTATTTCATATTAAATATACAATTTTCAAGATTAACAAATATTGTCTTCCCTTGTAGGGATATAAACAGTTTTCCCATATTGTGCAACAAGTTTTTCTTCCCCTGTTTACCTTTTTATGCTTCTCTTGAGACCTGTGTTTAGAATCAAATTTTCTATTGAGTTCTGGTGTTTTCATCAGGAAGGTCTGGAAATCCCTTATTTCTTTGAAGGTTCATCTCTTTGCCTGAAATATTATGTTCAGCTTTGATGGGTAATTAATCCTTGGTTGTAGTCTCAGCTCTTTTGCCTTACAAATCATTGTATTCCAATTCCTTTGATCTTTTGATGCAGAAGCTTCAAGGTCCTTTGCAATCCTAACTGTAGCTCCTAGATACCTGAATTGTTTCTTTCTGGTTGCCTGCAGTATTTTCTCCTTCAATTGATAGTTCTGGGATTTGGCAACAATATTCCTTGGTGTTTTTAGTTTGGGGTCCCTTTCAGGATGTGAACAGTGGATTCTTTTGATGACTATTTTGCCCTCTGGATCTAGGACTTCTGAGTAATTTTCCTTGATGATTTCTTGGATGATTCTCTACAGGCTCTTTTTTTCATCATGGCTTTCTGTTAGACCAATAATCCATAGATTGTCTCTCCTGGATCTATCTTCCAGGTCAGTTGTTTTTCCAATGAGATATTTTACATTTCATTCTATCTTTTCATTCTTTAGATTTTGTTTGACTTATTCTTGATGTCTCATAGATTCATTAGCTTCTACTTGCCCAATCCTTTTTTTCATCAAATTGTTTTCTTCAGTGAACTTTTGCATCTTCTTTTCCATCTGTCCAATTGTTCCTTTTAAGGAGTTATTTTTAGCAGTTAGGTTTTGTACTTCCTTTTCCATTTGTCCAATTTTCCTTTTTAAGGAGCTATTCTCTTCAGTGAATTCTTTTTTCATGTTTTTAAAATCATTGACCAGTTTTTTTCTATGTCTCTAATTTGGATTTTAAAATCCTTTCAGAGCTCTTCCAAGAAGGCTCTTTGTGCTTCAGATGGGTTCATATTCCCTTCTGAAGTTTCAGGTGGAAGTACAATCTCAATGCTGACATATTTGGTATTTGTATTTTGGTCCTTGTCCCCATAGAAAAATTCTATGGTATTTTCTTTTCTGATTTCCCTTGTACTCATGATATTCCTGGCTTTTAAGGTATATTTCTGCATCTGTGGTTCAGGGAGCTCTGTCTCACAGTTCTTGTGCCTAATACTTCAGGCTTTATGTGTTGTGGCCTCTGGTTCTTTCAGGTAGAAATTAAATGCTGCAGCTTACCTGGTGCTGAGGTGTCTGGGCTTTGAAAGCACAAGCTGGTTAAGTCTTTTTGGGTTTCCCAGAAGTTACTCTGGAGGTAGCTGGTTAAGTGTAGGGGAGAGGTGGTCTGACGCCAGAGGATCCTCTGCCAAGCTTGAGCATAGGCAAGCTGGACTTTCTGTGCTAGTGTCTTCCCAATTCCACTAGGATGCTGAGGCATGCCTGGGGTCCTGGTGTTGGCAGTTGCTGGCTTCACCCCACTGGAGTTCAGGATCTTCTCCTGTTGTTGACGTGGGACTGTCTGGGACATCTCTGATCGTGCACTGGTCACCTTTGGCCATAGAATGAGGAACCCTCTTTAGCAATCTTTCTAAGGTCCTGAGATGACAGCCTGTTTACCCCTTCTGCTGTTCTCACTGTCCCAGGGTTTTTATCTGGGAAGATATCTCTGGGCTGGTCAAAGTCAACAAGGGGAGGGAGATAGCAATTACTGATCACTCTGCCATCTTGGCTCTGACAACTGGAATTCCCTTTTCCTGGCTTTTAAAGTGGATCTGTGCTTCTGGGGCTCAGGAAGATCTGTTTCATGGTTCTTGTGCTTAAAATATGTGGCTTTGTGTATTGTGGCCTGTTGTTCTTTCAGCTAAAAGCTAGAATGCTGTAGCATACCTGGTGCTGAGTTGGCTGGTGTGTCAAAGCAGAAACCCAGTGAAGTCTTTCTGAATTTCCCTGGAGTTACCCTGGAGCTAGCTGCTAATCATGGGGGAGGGGTGGCCTGACCACAGGAGTTCTTCTCTCCTGAGCACAGGTAAGCTCAGTGGTTGGCAAACCCCATTTGCGCTAGTGTCTTTCCAATCCCCCTGGCTGTGCTGAGGTAGGCCTGGGGTCCTGGTGTTTATGATTATAAGCTCTACCTCGCTGGGGTTCAAGATCTCTTCTCAAGTCACTGAGATGGGGCTGTCTAGGACAGCTCCAGCCCTGCACTGGTCCCCTTCAGTCACAACAAGTGGGTTGTTGCCAGGCCTAGAGGCCTGTGTGGGCTACCCGAGTCTTTCTTACCTCACCTCCGAGGTCTTCGGCTGGCCACACCGGATGCTCATATGAGAGAAAGGACGTTCCAGAGTCGAACAAGGGCTGAGCTTTATTTCAGGGTCTAGTTACAAGTGCAGGGGGGTCTTCCTTAGGAGGAAGAGGGGGAGATTTCCTAAGGAGGCTAAGATCTTAAGGGATTGGAAGTAGAAGTACAAGCGGGGAGAGAGGGGGAGGGGAGAGAGGAAAGAAGAAAGTGGAGCCTACTGTCCTCTTGGCTCCTCACGTGCTAAGAGCGCTTTCAGGCTTCCTCAATCCTACTTAACCTTCAGCCACACAGTTTGCATCTAAATACCATGCTGTTAGGTAACTAGGTGTGCTCCAATCCGGGACAATCTCGAGGGCGGGGAGATCTCTCTCCCATCACGTTTCTCACGGGAAGAGGCAGAATTACTTGAGATAGCTCGGTTCACCTCTATTCCCTGCCGTTTCCTGGGAAGGTCTCGTGAGAGCTCTAAGATTTAGAAGCTCCCACCTTTACCCGCCCGAGACTGTCCACACGGAATTGAGCTTCCAATCCCAACAGGTTGTGATTTTCCTTTGTGATTTTGTGATTTTCCTAGCCTCACAAGTTAAGGGACTATTTACCCCTTTGACTGATCTCGCTGTGCCCGGATTTTTCCTAGGGAAATATTCTCTGGGTTTTTCAAGATTAACCAGGGGAGGGAGTAGCATTTACAGATCACTTTACCATCTCGGCTCCCGGAATTTCAAGTAGGTGACTTATAGACATTTAATCTGTGGGCTGATAGTCTCAGGAGTGGCTGTTGCAGTTACCTGGAGTTCTGCAGTTCTCTCTTGCTCAGTTCCACTGAACACCTGTCCTGGTCTGATATGTTTGAGATTCTGCAGTGCTGCTGCTGCTTCAAACCATCTAGGGCTTCCTGCTAGGTTTTACTGTGGCTGAAATAAGTCTTTGTTGATTCCATGAAGGTACTGAAAAAGCAATCTTATTCTTGCCCTATAAACAAAATGGTTGATTAATGGATTTCCCACCCCTTCTCAACTGGTTACTGTAGCACATCTAGGTAGATTCAAGTTCAGAACAGGCAGAGAGAAAACTGACCAACTTGAGATAATGACAGCCATCCCCATCCCCCATAATGTTTACTCCTCTGTTCCACGTATTCATCCCAGTACATTCCCAAGAAAGGCAATGATGCAAAGTAAGAGAGCAGAGGGCTATGAGCCAGTGCTTCATCCACCTGGGAACCCATTAGCTTGCGAAGGAGCTGAGCAAATAAACAAATGTTATTTATGGTCTTTGTGTTTATTTTTTTTATGATGGGCTAAGGCTTTGCTTACTAAGTAAGCTTTCTGAATCTGTAGAACCTGAGTTGTGAAAGAAACTTTCGTTTTACTGTTATTAAACATAAATAGTAGGTGAAAAGAGAGATTGATGAGCTTTCTGCTAGAGAAAAATAGCAAGTGAATTATGTGACTCTCCTTAGCCAAATGTAACCCTCTTGCAAAGAGTTTAGGGTGGGGTAGATGGATGGAGACTGAGAGATGGGGGGGGGGGGAGACAGAGATAGAAAGAAGCAAAGAGACATGGACAAAGAGATTGAGGGAGAGGGACAGAGACAAAGACAGGAACAGATAGAGAAACAGAGGTAGAAAGAGGCACAGATATTGGCAGTCAGAGACAGAGAGACATAAACATAAATAATCAAAAGCAGAAAGATGCATAGAAAAAGATGGATGGAAAAAGCTGCAAAGTGGCACAGAGACAGACATGCAGAGACAGGTCGACAGAGAGATAGAGATGGAAAAGAGAAAGAAAGAGACACATATAGAGAGACACAGAGAGAGGCAGTGGTAAGGAAAAAAATACAGGTTGTCCAGTGAAAAGGAGTGAGGGAAAAAGTGAAGTGAGAAATTCTGTATATGATCGAGCATAACCAAGGTGAAGAACAAACTTATCCAGAAACAGATTTTGAGGAGATAGAAGGGGGAAAATCTTTCTAATTGAGGGCATCCTAAAGAGAGGAGACTGCTGCATTTCCCCCCTCACTTTAGGTCTTCATGCAAAGGCTGGTTTGACCAGGTAAGTTGTGTAAGTGATTCTTGTAGAGGCAGTGGTTAGACTTGATGGTCTCTAAGGTCCTTCCCATTTCTGAGATCCCATCATACTCAGAACTAACATTAAAATGATCCTTTTGTTATACACACATAGATATTCACACTCACATACAAATACACACACAGGCACCTTATATAATGCCCAAGGATGAAGAAAGTTACTTGTATTTCCAATTACATAACTGTGGCTAGTAAGTGTTTACTTTGAGAGGGATTACAGCTTCAGCCTAACTGGATATTGGGCTTGAGGGCCTGCCGTATTTGAGTTCTCTCTAAAATAGTCTTTTTGGCATGCATATGTTCTGCATTGGAACAACGTGGCCAGCCCATCGGACTTGTGCTCTCTGAAGTGTAATTTGAATGCTTGGCAGTTTAGTTCAAGAAGGGCCTCAGTGTCTAGTACCTTATCCTACTAGGTGATCTTCAGAATCTTCCTAAGACAGTTCAAATGGAAGCAAATCAGTTTGGCATGGCACTGGTAGACTGTTCATGTTTCACAGGCATATAAAAATGAGGTCAGCACAACGGCTCTATAGACTTTCAATCTGGTGATCAATCTAATACTTCTTCTCTCCTATACTTTTCTTCAGAGCTTCCTAGACACTGAACTAGCTTTGGCAATGCATGTGTCACCCTCTTTGTCAATGTGCACATCCCTGGAAAGTACACCACCAACGTAAGTGAACTTATCCACAGCATTCAAAACATCCATTTATTACAACCAATGGTTCTATGTATGGATGGGGTGGTGGTGGTTGATGGAGTACCTGTGTTTTGTTGGGGTTAATTGTTAGGCCAAAATTAGCACAGACAGCAGAGAATTGATCCATACTTTGTTGCATCTCAGCTTCATAGCTACTTTGAGTGCACAATCATCTGCAAACAGAAAAATCATGCACCAACAATCCCTCCACTTTGGCCTTGGCTTGTAGCCTTTTCTAATTGGAGAATTTTTACTCTGGCCAATGTTGGCAGTGAGGAGATGGAACCAGAGGATACCAAGGGCTGTTGGAGGCTGCCCAGCGACCCCCGTCATCCCGGGCTTGGTTGTGGTATTTTCTCCTTGGCCAGTCTTTTCCCAGGAGCCTACCTTGACTTTCCATGTGAGCATTCTGCCTTGCCATGGTGTCTTCCGGCTTACTGCCAGCCTCTGCCTGCCTCTTCGAGGTGTTGTGGCTAATATTGTCCCTTCTGCAGACCATTAAACAGTAAAGAATTTTTACTTTGGGTAGGATTAGTCCTAGCACTGTTTCTGTGTGAATCTCATTAAAATCCAGAGGAAGCTAAATAGGATGATGAATGTCTATATTTCTTGATGCTTGTGGAGGCTGAGGTTGGTGTTTCCCTGAGTTTGGGTGTTCTGAGTTGCAACAGGGTAAAGCTCATCATATTTCTGAACTCATTTTAGCATTTATATAGTGAGCTTCTGGGAATGGGGTGGGAGTGGGGGTCACCAGGATGTCTAAGGAGAAGCGCAGGTCATAAATGAAGCAGGTCAAACCTTCCATGATGATTGGTAATGGAGTTGGAGCCATGAAGGGTCACTGCATTGTAGATAGAGTGCCAAGCTTGGAATGAAGAAGACTTGAGTTTAAATCACTTACTAGTTGTGTGACCATAGATAAGTCACTTAACCTCTGCCTTCCTCAACTTCCTCAACTGTAAGACAGAGATAACACCTCCCTCCCAGAGATGTTATGAGGATGAAATGAGATGCATTTTTAAAAGTATTTAGCACAGTGCTTTGCTAAGAGGTTATTATTCAAGCTAGTTTACATTTGAAGTCCAAAACAGTAAAAAATGTACTCAACTTTTCAATGGTGGACTGGTAAGGACAATGGGATTTCTGTCCTTTCACCAGGGCTTTAGAAGAGAGAGTTAAACGGGCAAGTAACCAAGTATTAGCTTAGGAGTCAGTGGATGAAAGTTCAAATACTGGCTTCATTGTTTATGGTGTGGCCTTGAGTGAATCACTTAATTTCTTTGGACCTCAGTTTCATTGTTTGTAAAATGAGGAGGTTGGCTCAGTCTTAGATAATCTTTAAGGTCATTTCCTTCCCTAAATCTATGATCCTTCCAACTCTAGTGCTAAAATTCAGTGACTCCATAAAGAGCAAAGGGTCTGCCAGGGAATAGAAATTTCATTGTTGGGAAGGGAATTCTACTCTCCCCTAAACTTTTCCTTTCATCCTGAACATTCCCAGACAATTTTCTCTCCTCTGTTTCCTCTGGCTTCAGTAGTTATATGGCAATTCATTCGTTAGTCAATTTCAAGCATTGCAGAGCATAATAGACCATTAAAGCTTACAGATCAGGCTAATACAATATCCATGTGTCACTCCACTGTGCAGACTTTCCAGACAGTGCTGAGTAGTAATACCACCTGGAAAGGATTGCTATATTCATTTTGTGCCAGGCTTTCTTTGGGTCTTCAGGGACAAAATATCGAGAACAGGGAGATTTGCTATTTTTCTATTTGTTTTCTCTAATTTGGAAAAAAGAGGAAATAAATAATTTTCTTCCTTTACAAGGGAGGGAACCAGCCCATGTTGAAGTTATTGGATTGGTCCAACTTCCTCCTTGCTCCCCATCCTAAAATCCTTGGACAAGCTCGGATGATTTATGGATGTTCTTTCATGAATCCCCCAATGTTTCAATAATGTAGGCTGAGTGCACTTTTAGGTTAGACAACTTTGTTCCCCTACATTCCTTCTAAAGGGGGTTTGGACTCACTTACAAGGATAGAAGAAAACAATCCAGGCCCCTTCTGATATTGGAGGTAATCTTCTAGTCATGCAGGAGCCTTCATGTGCTGCTCTCAAGCATATCTCATAGGGTTGCCAGTTCTGGGTCTAGAGCTAAAAAGCAAGTCAGCAAAATTTGTTTCTAATCTAAGCATTATATCCAAGTCTGTGTTTGAGGTCATTTAGACCTCAGTATTTCCATTTGTGTAACTGAGGCTACTTAATGTAAAATAAGCCTCTATAAAGGACTTAGTATGAGCTAAGCACAAAGACAAAAACAAAGATGGTCCCTGCTTTCATGGAGATTACATTTGATTGCAAGAGAAGAGTAGATATGAAAATAAGTAAGTGTAAAATACCCATGGAGGAAATGCTACCTTTCATTACATTGTATCCAGGAATTGGGAAGTATTTCATGTAGGAAATAACACCTGAACTTACCTCTAAAAAAAGTTAGGGATTCTGTGAGATGAAGATGAAGATAGGGAGTATTCCAGCCATAGGAGAGAGTTTTGGGAGAGTTTTTAGAACCAACTGCTAATCATTATAAACAGAAGAACCCAAACAATTGATAATGATCTTTCCACACGGAGATGGGCTTAGAAACAGCACATACTTTGGGGGTTCTGCTAATCATGAAGATCATAGACAATTTGCATAAACAAAAACTCATTATTAGTACTTATAAGAAGTGATTCTGTCATTAAATGAAAAGGTTATAGAGGACATTTATAAATTAGTTTGCCCTAACCTCACTTCTTACCTCCAGGATCACATCTACCACTGCCTACCAGACATCTTGAATTTGATGTCCTATAGACATATTGACTCAATAAGTCCAACACTGAACTCATCATTTCTCCAAAACTCTCCATTCTTCATAACTTCCTGGTTAAGTATTAAGCACACCATCATCTCCTCAGTCTCCCAAGCTCACAACCAAAGTATTATCCTTGACTCTCTACTCTCATGTCCTATATCCAATTGACTTTTGCAACATCTCTCATTACACCCCCTTGCCTCCTCTGCCATTGCAATCACTGTGGTAAAGGCCCTTATTATCTAATTTCTAGACTTGTAATATTAGCCTTCTGGCTAACCTCCCTGCCTCAACTCTCTCCCCACTCCCCTCAGTTATCAAAGTGATCTGTCTAAAGTATAGGTCTGTCCATGCTACCCTCCTCCCCTAATTCAATAAACTCTAGTGGCTCCCTATTATCTCCTGGGTCAAAAATAAAATCCTTCTTTGACTTTTAGAGTCCTTTATAACCTGGCCCCTCCTCAGCTTTCCAGTTTCCTTATATTCTAGTCTCCTCTGCTCCATGTCCTCTACAATTCAGTAGCACTGGCCTCCTTGTGGTTCATCACGCAAGATACTTGATGTCCAGACTTTTTCACTGATTGCCTGCTATACCTGGAATGTTACTCCTCCTCATCTCTGTTCCCTGTCTTCCCTGGCTTCCTTCAAGTCTCAGCTAACATCTCACCTTTTGCAGAAAACCTTTTCTTGGGCAAGTCACTTCCTCATCTGATCCTCAGTTTCTTCACCTACAAAATAAGGGGTTGGATGCAGCATTCCCAGCTCCAGAGCTAAGTATAATACTCATACCTATTAGCATAGATGTCCATTTTTCAGAACACTTTCATTAAACATAAAACCCTTTGATAATTACATGAGCACAATGAAGCTTTCCTGTAAGACCTCATTAGTTCAGATGGCACAAATTAATTCACACATCTGGAACACTTCAGTCCTTTCCAAACACGAGGATTTACTTACCCACCCTTGGCCACTTCATCCCAGGTAACATCCTGTCACCCAGTTGGTAAATTTCATTTCAGAGCATTTAAAATAATTCACCAAAATCACTATCTAAATGAAAAGAAATGGTTTACACAAAGATGGTCTTGAGCACTTTAAAAGGAAAAACTCTTCAAAAAGTATATCTCTTGAAGGAAAAAAATAACCTGAAGGTATGACACAAGGGTCTCTTTGGCTTAAAATAGATCTCAATTTTAACTAGAAAATAGTTTCTTTTACTGATATGGAAACTAAGACATCGAAAGCCTGTGCTACAAGCCTGGAAATACTAAAAGTAACTTGACTTCTGACCTTTAATTATTTTTCCATGGTGGATGTTGGTTGTGACGGTTGCTCTTGTTAGTGTGAGTGGAAATGAAGACTATGTGCTTAAAATTGCAGCAACATCTCAATACAAAGGTCAGGGCAGATGAGACAAAACTATAGATTGTTATCTGTTAAAATTTTAATGCATGGACATGTCTGTGTGAATCAAAGGAAATTGGTGTAGTTTCTAGGCAATCAATTTTCTTGTCAATTTGGAAAGGATAAGAAGTCACTAAGTTCTATTCAGAAAGAGCAGCTAAAATTTGCCTTACTGAAGCATTGATGAGTTCAGTTCTTGACTCTGATACAATCTTCCCTTGATTGGACATGAGAATGAATCATTGAGACAAAGAGGAACCAGGAGATGACCATGCTTTACTGTTCTGTTTAATTTTAGAGTAGTGGAGCTAAGGCAGGGGTAACTTGAAGACCTTGACTTTTTTCATTCAATTTGAAGAGCAAATATCAATTGGTATCATGAAAAGCTAACTTCAGGACATAAGGAGATATTTTATGGAAAGTACAGGGAAGTTTCCCAGGCAGAAAGATGCCCAGAAATCTGACCTATAGAACTTGGCAGATCAAAGTTACTGTATGGAATCTTCCTCCCCTCTGAAATGCCAGGAACTTTTCTCCCAAAGTACATTCTCCCAATCTATGTGTATATATTTGTATTTATTAACTTGTATCCTCAGTAGCTAACTCAATGCCTCAATATAGAAAGTTCTTAATAAAAACTTACTGATTAATTGAATGAATGAACTAACTCTGAATGGATATCAGGGATTTATTTATGGGGAAAATATGAAATATCATTGATGCATCTAGGCTGATCATTTGTTAAAATTACTCTGTCAGATTTTTTAAAGTGGGAAAGGACCTACATGTACAAAAATATTTATAGCAGCTCTTTTTGTGGTGGCAAAGAATTGGAAATTGAGAGAATGCCTATATTAGAGAATGGCTAAACAAGTCGTGGTATATGAACGTAATGGAATTCTATTTTACTAAAGAGATGATGAATAGGTGGACTTCAGAAAAATCTGTAAAGACTTATGTGAGCTGAAGCAAAGTGAAGTAAGCCAAACCAGGGGAACATTGTACACAGTAACAGCAAAATTATACAGTGATGAACTACAAATGACTTAGTTCTTCTCAGCAGTACAATGAACCAGGATAACTCCAAAGGACTCATGATGAAAAATGCTATCCACATTGTAGAAAGAATTGATGGAGTCTGAATGCATGTTGAAGCATGCTTTTAAAATTGTTTTTCACAATTTTTTTCTTTTCATCTGTTTCTCCTTTCACAACATAACTAATATCAAAATATGTTTTATGTAATTGCATATATATAATCCATATTAAACTTCTTCCCATCTTAGGGAAGGGGAAGAAGGGAAAAAATTGGAACTCAAAATTTTAAAAAATGAATCTTAAAATTTGTCTTTACATGTAATTGGAAAAAAATTAAATACTATTTTAAAAAAAGACAAACATTTTTAAACAATTTTTAAAGTGCTTTGTTAATGATAATTCTATTTATGAGGAACCAGTTACTTTAAAATATATTTTACTAATAAAAAGTTTGATTTGAATGAGAAGGTGGCTTATGTCTTTGAATCCTCTTGCATATTCACTTTCCAAGGAGAAAACCACTGTTTTGACTCATGGCCACCATCTAGGTATGAGACCAGTTCCTATTTACAGAACAGAGATCTTTAATACTTTTTATGCTATGAGTTTCTTTGACAGTCTGATGAAGCCAATGTAATCCTTGAAACAATGAATTGAATTCATGAAACCAAAAAATATTGGTTACAAAGAAAACCAATCATATTGAAATGCAGTTATAAAAAACTTTTTCAAAAAATAGTTTACCTACTTAGATTAAAAACCCTTGCCAAAATTTTCAATACAATTGTACCATTCAATATAATATTTCAAGTGGACCCTTCAAGTATTTCAGTACTTGAAATTTTGGCAACTCATTGCCAAAATGAATTTGGCAATTCATTTATTTTTCATTTATCTCTCCATTCATTCATTCAACAAGTTTTTAATAAATATCTGAATATGCAAGACAGCTTCTGAGGTATTGAAGGGAAATGATGAATTGAATGGTTATCTCATGTAAAAGGGATTAGACTTGTTTTATTAATCTCCACAGAACAGAATCTGAACAAATACATAAAGGTTAAAAAGACTGAATTAAAGAAAAAAGCAACTCCTATGGACCACTTTGGGAGTTAGTGGGTTTCCTTCACTGGATATGTTTTTTTTTTTTAAAGTCTAGAAGACAAGTTGCCAGATCTAATGCAGAAGATATTTATTTCTAAGTAGCAGCTGGCCTACATGAAAGCTGAGATTCCTTCTAAATCTATGATTCTGTGAAGACACAGTCTTTGGTCTTGAGGAGCATCATTGAGTATGCTCTAGTAAGTCTACATATAAGCAAGCATGTGTATGTGTGCCAGCTACTGCATTATGAAAGAGCTGAAGTAATCTCATAGCATGTGTCGATGATATAACTGAAAATTGAATTCCAGCTAACAATAACCCTAATCAAGGAACAAAATAGCAAAGAAGGGCTAAATTCAGTAGTTCCTCCGCAAACTCCTACTCCAGTGCCCCATCGTTGGCATTGGAAAGGAACTTAAAAGACATCACCAGATAGATGTATGACTGGATAAAGAAATAAATTGGTTATGTATGGCATGAAGGTGACCCCTGGATTCTAAAAGAATTAAGCTTGCATATTTCAGCAAGTGGAAAAGTTATGACTTTGGGAATGGTGGCAAATAATGTCTTTTCCAGAACCAGCCTAGCTAAGTGGGAAGGGCCTGGCACTAGTAGACCACAACAACCCATGCAACAAAAACAAATACCAAATGGTCCCCAGTCTTATGTGGACCCTTTCTATTTCTGCACTGAAGACAGAATGAAAGCCAAGGGTTTGGGGCGGGGGTGAAGAGTGAGATGTTACCTCTAAATGTTAGCAGAACTCTTGGAATTCTAAATTGTGTTCTTTACCCAGGGATTGAATGGACATAATAATGAAGGTACAACCATATCAATGTTGACCTTGTTGTCATAAATGAAGACAAATGACTAAAGGACATTGTAGCCATAAAATCATCAGAGGTGTCCTAATGAAAATATGAGAACAGAACGATGGCCTTTTACATATCATTCTAGAGAAGACCCTAGCTTCACAGGCACATAACTGGAAGATGGAAAGCAAGAGATATCCCAATGTGATCATCATCTGTTGTTTATTGGCTGTTCCCTTCCAGTCTCAATTTTGGTGCCATTTCTCTGACTATTCCCCATACCTGGATTACTCTCCCTCTTCTCCTCCACCTCCTACTTCTCCCAATTTCCTTCAAGACTTAGCTCAAATCCTGATTATTGCAAGAGGTTCTTCCTGGTCTTCTCCACCATTAGTGCCTTCCTGCTAATATTACCTTCCATTCACCCTGTGTATATTTTATATATTCAGAGTTGTGTGCATGCTATTTCTCCCATTAGAATATGAGTTTCTTAAGGGTGTGGATTGTCTTTTGTCTCTTTTTGTATCCGTAGTTCTTACCATAGGCACATAGCAAGTGTGGAATAAATACTTGTTGATTGACTGCTTGACTAATAAATATAAATGACCTGATGACTATTTATTTCCCTATTCTTCTAGTACTACTGCAAAGTTACCAGTCATGAAATACCAATGCATTTGAATAATTAATATTATCGGGCATCCGAAGGACAACAGATATTTGTATTGTGGGTGTAAGTCAGTTGAAACATCTACCAGCGAGATATTGTGCCAGGAAAGGAACTTAAACAATGTCACCAGATAGATGTTAGCAGCTAAAGAAATGGACTGGTTATTTAGAAAGTGTATGAGATACACAGTGGAGAATTCACATGCCTCAATGTATCCACACAAAGTCAAGAGATCTTGAGGAAATCCTTTAGCTCCTTGGTTGGATCTCATAGTGGGAATTTATGGGAAGGCAAGCAAAAGAGTCAAATAGAATGAGAAGACATGGATAGGTCATAATCTTTACAATATCAATACAGTCATAGACCCACTGAGGTTTCTAACCAGCAAAACTTTGATTCTGTGGCATGTTCTTTTTTTGTCCAAACCAGTAACTTTTAAAAAGTATATACTGCTTTTATTAAAATTGCTACTACTCATAAATAAGGGAAGCTGCTTGAAATTAGCAAGCACAGTAGAATTTCATAAATATCACATTTCAAAGAAGCTATACTCAACCAAAATTTGTCCATGTTGACACAACTAATAAAAGTTTAAAATAATTCATGAGAGAATAGAAATAAAAACTAGTTTATTATTTTATTAATTATTCTGTAAGACATGTCAGCCAACATGCCTTCTTCACCCGATGCTTGATACAAACATGTGCATAGGATTTTGACATGGAAAGGAGTTTTGAAATCATTTAGCAGAATACTCTCAATTTTCCAGATGAGAAAACTAAGCCCTAGAGAGATAAAGAAGCTTGCTCAAGGAATTTGGGCGAAGCCAAGATAGCAGCATGGACCTATAGGAGCTCTCCCCCAAGGCCCTTAAAATACCTGTAGAAAATTATTCTAAACAAATTCTAGAGAAGCACAAACAGGGGGCGGAGCCAAGATGGTGAAGTAGAAAGATGCACATACACATAGCTCTGAACCCACAAACCACAGAACAGCTAGAGGGGACCAACCCAGGGCGAATTCTGCACCCAGAGACCACGGAATATTGGAGCAAGGGAGATTTCTGTTCCGGAGAGACCTGCAAACCTCTCGCGGGGGGTCCTTCACGCTGTGGACTGGGCGCCGAGACGGGGAGCAGAGGGCAGCCCTGGCGCGGCCACAACACCGTGAGGAAAAGATCCGAGAGGGCTACGGGGACGGGATCTCCAGCGGCCACGCGGGTTCCCCCACCCACAGAGGGACCTGCAAACCTCTCGCAAAAGGTCCGTCGCGCTGCAGACACGGAGCCCAGCCCGGACCTGTGGTAGCCGCGGCTCCGAGAAGCACAGATCTGAGAAGGCTCCAGAGACGGGATCTCCAGTGGCTGCACAAGCCCCCCCACTAACAGGTGACTGATGGGGGTAGGTGAGAGAGTCTCTTTGGTGGGTTGAGAGGGGAGTGGGGTGCCCCCATGGCTCAGGCCTCCCCAGGAGATAGAAGCTGAGAGGCGGCTACAGACAGGGGCTCCCCAAACGGGCGGGAGCCTGGATCCATTGTGGAAGGTCTGTGCATAAACCCCCTGAGAGAACTGAGCCAGAGAGGCGGCCCTGCCCCTGACCACCTGAACTTAATTCTCGCACTGAATAGCAGCCCTGCCCCTGCCAAAAACCCTAAGGCGGGAAGCAGCATTTGAATCTCAGTCCCCAAACGCTGGCTGGGAGGACCAGGAGGCGAGGTGGGTGTGAGGAGAACATTCAGAGGTCAGGTCACTGGTTGGGGAGAATGCCCAAAAAAGGGAAAAGAAACAAAACTATTGAAGGGTACTTCCTCAGAGAAAAGACACTTCCTCCCTTCCTTTCTGATGGGGAGGAACAACGCTTGCCATCAGGCAAAGACACAGAAATCGAGGATTCTGTGTTCCAGCCCACCCAATGGGCTCGGGCCATGGAAGAGCTCAAGAGGAATTTTGAAAATCAAGTTAGAGAGGTGGAGGAAAGACTGTGAAGGGAAATGAGAGGGATGAGGGAGAAGCATGAAAAGCAGATCAGCTCCCTGCTAAAGGAGAACCAAAAAAATCTTGAAGAAATTGGCACCTTGAGAACTAGCCTAACTCAGTTGGCAAGGGAGGTGCAAGGGGCCAATGAGGAGAAGAATGCTTTCAAAAGCAGAATAAACCAAATGGAAAAAGAGATTCAAAAGCTCACTGAAGAAAATAGATCTTTCAAAACTGGAATGGTACAGATGGATGCTAAGGACTTTATGAGAAAGACAGATATCTCAGAACATACCGTGCAGATTCGAAAAATGGAAGATAATGTGAAATATCTTATTGGAAAAACAACTGACCTGGAAAATAGAATCAGGAGAGACAATGTAAAAATTCTGGGACTACCTGAAAACCATGATCAAAAGAAGAGCCTAGACGTCATCTTCCATGAAATTATCAAGGAAAACTGCCCTGAGATTCTAGAACCAGAAGGCAAAATAAATATTCAAGGAATCCGCAGAACACCGCATGAAAGAGATCCAAAAAGAGAAACTCCTAGGAGCATTGTGGCCAAATTCCAGAATTCCCAGGTGAAAGAGAAAATATTGCAAGCAGCTAGAAAGAAACAATTCAAGTATTGTGGAAATACAATCAGGATAGCACAAGATCTGGCACCCTCTACATTGAGGGATAGAAGGGAATGGAATAGGATATTCCAGAAGTCAAAGGAACTAGGACTGAAGCCAAGAATCACCTACCCAGCAAAACTGAGTATAATACTTCAGGAGAAAAAATGGTCTTTCAATGAAATAGAGGACTTTCAAATTTTCCTGATGAAAAGACCAGAGCTGGAAAGAAAATTTGACTTTCTAACACAAGAATGAAGAGAACCATGAAAAGGTGAACAGCAAAGAGAAGTCATAAGGGACTTACTAAAGTTGAACTGTTTACATTCCTACATGGAAACACAATATTTGTAACTCTTGAAACATTTCAATATCTGGGTACTGGGTGGGAGTACACACACACACACACATGCACACACGCACACATACATAGAGACAGAGTGCACAGAGTGAATTGAAGAGGATGGGATCATATCTTAAAATAAAATGAAATCAAGCAGTGAGAGAGAAATATTGGGAGGAAAAAGGAAGAAGTTATATGGGGCAAATTATCTCTCATAAAAGAGGCAAGCAAAAGACTTATTAGTGGTGGGATAAAGAGGGGAGGCAAGAGAAAAACATGAGGTCTACTCTCATCACATTCCACTAAAGGAAAGATTATAATGCACACTCATTTTGATAGGAAAACCTATCTCATAATACAGGAGAGTGGGGGACAGGGGCACAAGCAGGGTTGGGGGGAGGATGGAAGGGAGGGCATGGGGAGGAGAATGCAATACGAAGTCGACACTCATGGGGAGGGAAAGGATCATAAGAGAATAGAAGCAATGGGGGACAGGATAGGATGGAGGGAAATATAGTTAGTCCTATACAACACAACTAGTATGGAAATCATTTGCAAAACTAAACAGATATGGCCTATATTGAATTGCCTGTCTTCCAAGGGGAAGGGGTGGAGAGGGAGGGAGCTAAAGAAGTTGGAACTCAAAGTGTTAGGACCAAATGTAATGTTCTTACCACTGGGTAACAAGAAATACAGGTTAAGGGGTCAAGAAAGCTATCCGGCCCTACAGGACAAAAGAGAAGACGGAGACAAGGGCAGGGAGGGAGGAGAGAGGAGAGAGCAGATAGGTCACAGGGGCAATTAGAAAGCTTGGGTTTGGGGGGGGGGGAGAAAAGGGGAGAAAATTTGTAACCCAAAATTGTGTGAAAATAAATGTTAAAGGTTAAATTAAAAAAAAAGAGAGAGAGAAGCACAAACAACACAATGACAGATTTGCTGTGAAACAGATTTGCTGCCCCAGACACCCTGGAAGGTCAACAGGAAGAGTTTATTGCACTAGGTGTGGAGTGGTAGCATAGACAGGACTGGAGCAGACTTCAGGGTGCTGAATCAGCTGCTGGGGTTTCCAAATTTCTCAAACCACAAACATCAAGGACACCTTCAAAGGTCAGTGATAAAGCTCTTTCCATTAGGTGAGAGGGAAGTTGGTCCTAATTCCAGCCCCAGTCCCAGGGCAGCTGCTGCCACTGCCACAGCAGAGGCTTCTCGAGCTCTAGGCTTACAGACCATGAGGGAATTGAGTGGCTCATTAGGGTCTCAGTACTGAGTGGTGGTCATGGAGTGAGGAGAAGTGATGGCATGGCAGAGCTAGTGGCAGCTGAGGAGAGGGAATCCTACTCACAGTTCCAGAGTAGACAAGAACGATCTTGGTTGCTTGTAGAAAAGAGTGCAGGCCAGGAGAAGAGTAAACACTTCTCCCTTGATTATGCCACCTTGGAGGAATTGAGAACTTACAGATCCCTAGAGATATCTTGTAGAACACAAAACCTCTATAGCCTGGGGTAGTATACCCTCCATTTGACAAAGGGCTTAAAAGTCAAGTAACTGACTGGGAAAATACCCAAAAAGGAGGGAAAAGATTATAGAAGGCTCTTGATGGAAAGGTATTTTCCTTTCAGAGGAGGAAGAACAACACATATAACCAGAGGAAGAACAAAGTATACAACCAGAGGAAGATAGCAAGGTCAAGGCTCCTGCATCCAAAATCTCCCCCAAAATTATGAAATTTTCTCAGGTCATGGAAGAACTCAGAAAGGACTTTGAAAATCAATTGAGAGAGGTGGAGGAAAAATTGAAAAGATAAATGAGAGCAATGCAAGAAAATTATGAAAAACAAGTCAATGGTTTGCTAAGACAAATGTCAAAAGTGGTCCAAAAAGCCAATGAGGAGAATTCCTTAAAAAGCAGAATTGATCAAATGGAAAAGGAAGTCCAAAAGCTTACTGAAGAAAACAGCTCTTTAAAAACTAGTATGGAGCAGATGGAAGCTAATGACTTTATGAGAACTCAAGAAATTATAAAACAAAACCAAAAGAATGAAAAAATAGAAGAGTGGTGTGAAATATCTCACTGGAAAAGCAACTGACCTGGAAAATAAGTGAAGAAGAGATAATTTAGAAATTATTGGTCTACCTGAAAACCATGATCAAAAAAGAGCCTAGACATGATCTTCCAAGAAGTAAGCAAGGAAAACTGTCATGATATTCTGGAATCAGGGAGTAAAATAGAAATCAAAAGAATCCACCAGTAGCCTCCTGAAAGAGAACCTGAAAAGGAAAACTCCTTGAAATTCCAGAGTTCCCAGGTAAAGGAAAATGTATTACATGCAGCTAGTATTGTGGAAATACAATCAGGATAACGCAGGATTTTGCAGCTTCTATACTAAGGGATCGAAGGGCTTGGAATATGACATTTCAGAGGTCCAAGGAAGTAGGATTAAAACCAAAAATCACCTACTCAGCAAAAATGAATATAATACTTGTGGAGGAAAAATGAATTTCAGTGAAATAGAGGACTTCCAAGTATTCTTGCTGAAAAGACCAGAGCTGAATAGAAAATTTGACTTTCAAATACAAGAATCAAGAGAAACATGAAAACATAAACAGGAAAGAGAAGCCATAAGGAGCTCATTAAAGCTGAGCTGTTTACATTTCTACATGGAAGGATGATATTTGTAACTCATGAGACCTTTTTCAGTATTAGAGTAGAGGGAACATATATATATAATTTGTGAGTGTAGGTGTGTATGTGTATATATGTGTATATTATATATGTATATGTAGGTATGTGTATATGTGTGTATATATGTATATATGTATATACGTGTGTGTATACACACACACACACACACACACACACACGTGGTAAGCTGAATATGAAGGGAGATTACCTAAAAAATAAAATTTACTGTTGAGTGGAATGTACTTGGAGTAAAAGAAAGGGAGAGGTAGAGGTAGAATGTAGCAAATCATTTCACATAAAAGAGACAAGAAAGAGCTTTAACAATAGAGGAGAAGAGGGGGGAGATGAAAGGCAATAAGTGAGCCTCATTCTCATGGGATTTGGCTTGAGGGAATAACACACATTCAATTGGGTGTGGAAATCTATTTTACCCTGCAGGAAGGCAGGGGGGAAAGGGATAGGAGAAGAAAGTTAATAAAAAGGACAACAAATTGGGGAAAGGGATAATTAGAAGCAAACACTATTGGGGGACAGATCAAGGGAGAGAACGGAATAAACGGAGGACAGGACAGGACAAAGAGAAATGTGGCTAGTCTTTTGCAACATAACTGTTATGGGAGTGTTTTGCATGGCTACACATGTGTGACCTATGTCTAAGTGCTTGCTTTCTCAATGAGGGTGGATGGGGAAGGAGGAAGGGGGAAATAAAGAACT
Source organism: Notamacropus eugenii (assembly GCF_028372415.1). Lineage (NCBI taxonomy): Eukaryota > Metazoa > Chordata > Mammalia > Diprotodontia > Macropodidae > Notamacropus > Notamacropus eugenii. The sequence goes on along the minus strand of NC_092874.1, from coordinate 27,882,582 downwards.
CAAATATTTTAAAAGGAATGTTAAATTTTTGCATGCAACTGGGAAATAAGATGTATAGGCAATGGGATATAGAAATCTTTTTTTTGCCTTACAGAAAAATAGAGAGGAGGAGGATAGAAGAAGGGGGACTGAGAGAAGGGAGGATGGACTGGAGGAAAGGGTGGATGGGATGCATGCTGTCCTGGGATGGAGGTGGAAGAGATGGGTTGAAAATTTGGAATTCAAATTCTTGTGGAAATCAATGTTGAAAACTGAAAAATAAATAAATTATATATTATAAAAATTTTTTAAAAAATGAAACTTATCCAAGACTGGGTAGAAGTTAGTGGCAGAGCCCTGATGTGAACAGGTGTCCCCTGACTTCAAATCATGTATTCCTTCCTCTACAATGTATTATGTTTCCTAGAATGTCCTACATCAGAATAGCTCCTTGTATTTTAAAGCAAATTGTAATGACCAAACAAACTTTACTCCCCGTCAGCAGCATTTGACCCCAGTGGTATTGGCAATACACTAAACAAGGTGATTTCTTTTTTACCATGTTGGATGATTCCTTTTTAGAAGAATCAGGTTGGCTTTGTTCTTATACTAAAGCCTATTGCCTGGCATGTTCTCCTTTGGCTGATGGACATTGGCTTATCCCTTGAAGATGGTCCAACTTGGCATTACCCAAGGGGTTTGGGAAAACAGATGGGCTTTCTTTGTTTGGTATTGGTTTGTTTCATCTTTTGAAATAGCCAAATATCCTTTAATCTATTAGCTTGTTTTGGATGCCAGGGCTTTAGAAAGAAGGGAGGGGGCAGAGGGAGAGAAAGATGTGAGGGAGGTAAGAGGGAGAAAGGGAGAGAAGGAGGGAGAGAGAAAGACAGAGAGAGAAGGAGACAGAGACAGATAGACACTTTCCTATGATTGACAGGTTGCAGTAAAGAGATTAGATCACCTCAAAAATTTTTTCTTCAAAATAACTTATCACAGTCTCAGGGCTCCAGGTCTTTAGGGTATGCACAATTACAAGGGTTTATGAAACTATATGTGCTCCAAACCTTATCAATTTTTAATCTTAATATTATAAATAAAGGCAACATGTATAGCAGACTGGATTGTCAAATTGAATTCAGGAAGAACTGAGTTGTCCTCCTCAGATGCAGACCAGTGATGTGACTCTAGGTAAATCACTTATTCTCCTCCAGCCTCAGTTTCCTTATCTGTAAAATGTGGATAATAATAATACCTAACTCACAAGGTTGCTGTGAAAGTCAAATGAGATAACATATGTAAAACTCTTTAAAGAACTATGCGAATGTTAAGCATTATTATTAAATATACCTTGTATACAATGAGTAAATATTATCTTACACAAATACCTGAAGAACCTGTGATTTGGGCAGCACAGAGAATTCCTAGAATAGGACATCTTTCCGCTAAGACAAGTTGCATCCTATCTATGAGAAAGCTTAAGAACGTAGACCTAGAGACAGAAGGGACTTCAGAGCCAATGCCATCCGGCCTCTTCATTTGACAGAAAAGGAAATTGAAACCTGGAGAGATGAAGTAATTTGTCCTGGGGTGACATAGCTATTAAGTGTCAGAGGAAAGTTTTGAGTATCAAACCCCTACCCCATGATTGAAATGCAACATTGTCCCTGTATTTCAAATACTGTTTTTTCAAATATATAGAAATACTGTTGTGAATAATTAAATAGAAATTTACTTATTATTACTTATTATTTACTTATTATCACTCCATAATAGCTCTTTGCAATTATATTTTTTCATCCATTTTATACATATAACTACTATCATGTGGATACCTGCAATTTTTTTCAATCTTGAAGAGGTTGAAAATAATGTATGCCTTCATTTGAAAACATGTATAAGTCTAAAAGAACCATATTGAGCTGAAAGTTCTGGTTCAACAATAAATCTAGGATCTCAGATGTAAAGTTGAAATTACCTCAGAGGTTATTTGTTACAATCTACATTCTACAGATAAGGGAACTGAAGTCTAGTTCAGTGATTTGACTAAGGTCACATAGAGGTAAATTATCAGGATTTGAGCCCACCTCTTTTTATTCTCATTCCAGCACCTTTCCTTGTGTGCCACCTCCCTACCCTGATGGTAGTCATGGAGAAACAATCATAGCCTTAGTTCCCACCATTAATCCTCTCCAGTCCCATCATTGAGAATTCAACTGGAACTGAGAGTCATCCATCTAAATTGGCTCACTTTTACTTTATCCCCTGTTTTTTTGCAGAACACCCACACCTGTACAAAGACACTATTTGGCACTATCCTAATTCTAAATCTATTTTTCATGAGTTTAGGAATGTATTATTCAACAATCATCTGTAAAATGAGCCATCTGCTAAACTTCAAAACATTCCCCAGTATCAGACAATGAGATCTTTCCACCAAAGGCATTTGTTTTCTGAGCCCTGTGAAGAATACTTAAGAGAATTTACCTTTGGGAAATGGGTTAAAAAAAATTCCATAGAGCTAAATTATGACCCGAAAAGATCAAATAGAATGACAATGATTTACTTAAAACGCAAATAGAATGTGGATGTCTGGCACTTGCAGGTTCTTGTCTGGGTTTTCTGTGCCACATATATAAGTTTAACTGACTTATAATGATACAATACAATAATTCAACCTTCATTCCAAATTAACTACATTATGATCTAGCACAAAAGGCAATTTTGTTTTATTCCAAGGGAATGCTAAGGAGAATTTAAATAATGACTTTGAGGGAATGCTAAGATTTTGAATGATGAATTATAGAGAGTATCTAGTCCATCTACCTATGCTTTGGTGAAGGGAAGCTGGATGGAGGTTCCATCCTGAATTCCTCGTTCACTAGGCTCAGCAGAGTATATCAAAGGCCCCAAACGAATGCTTCCGTTAGTTGGTAGTGGCACTGAACTTAAGATAGGTAGGAGGCAACTTGGCAGTTTTAAGTCTGCTTTTATTGAAATATTTTCTTAAGAGGCAAAGTTTTTCCCACCATAAAGTTTTTAAAACCTGTTAAAAAAAAAACAAACAAACATGCAGTTTTCTTCATTCAGGTCTCATATACATACATTATATCTATCTATCTATATATATATCTATATATATAGATATATATAGATATAGATATATAGATATATATCTGTATCACATGTCTGGTGGAGGCAAAGGAAAACCAGTAAATATATTCTACCTTAGGGAAGAGGCACGTTCTTCAGTTGACAGGATCCAATAGGAAAATGTCCTTTCAGAATCAGGGTATTAGATGGGAAAGAAGCTCCCCCCAATTCTGATTGCTTCTAGAGGAGAAACTATGATGGTTTAGAAACTTGATCTGAGACTCTCAAAAGAAGCTGTCATTCTGATCTGGGCAGGGAATGGAGTATCTCCAAAGTGGAGGGACCCATGATCTGAAGAAAAGCATTATAGGAAAGTAGAAAGAGTACTGTACTTAGAGACATGAGTTTGAGTCTTGATGTTGTCACTGACAAGATGCATAAATTTGAGGAAATCACCTCACCCCTCTTGGTCTAAGTTTCCTCAATGAAGGGGAAATCTTTAAGGGTTTATTCTAACTTTAGAATTCTCTGCAAATACTCATAGCACTTAGTGTTTCTCTGATAACATTATCATGTTCTTATTCGAATCATATATATTTGTGTATAAATCTCATTGATCCTATTGGTCTTAGACTCATCAATTTAGAGATGAAAATGGCTTTTTCTCAATTTCACCACCATGAATCACCTAAATACTCCCTCTGCTCCTTTCGAACCCTTCTCCCATTGGTGAATTTTTTCCAGAACTCTAACCAAAGTCATAACTATAATTATTATACCTGAAATACATATTATAATCCATACCTAGGGCAAAAAGCACCCCATCCTCTCAGTCTGGGGAGAGATATCCCCCCATGAAGGTAAACCAGAGTTCCCAGAACACAAACATGAAACCACTTTATGTGTTTGAGAAGGGAGATCAGGGAAGCAATTCATTTCAATCTGTTCCCTATTCTAATTAATTTTCCTTACTACTTGCCTAAGCTCTGTTCTTTTCATGTTGTTGAGGGACCAAAAGCAGACAATCTCTTCTAAATTTAGCTCACTGGAAAAATTTCCAGTTGCCTAGCTTTGGGTGTCACTCTGGCTCTAACATGATAAGGGAATGCAATTCCAAAGTAAAGGCATCAAAAATCCTGGGAGAGTTGTCTTTCCTCATCTGCCTCTTACCAATCAGGACTTGCCTCCCAAGATTTTAGTCACACGTGCCCTCACAGGGACTATCAACAGTCACACTTTTAGGATGATTTCTAGAAGATTCAAAGAACTATTCTCTTAAATGGGATGGAATAATTCAATCAAGTCCTTAACTAACCTTTTCATGGGGGAGGACAATCTGGGTGAATGCTCATTGAATATGATGCTTCAGCTTTCTTTTCAGAGTAACTTTCAGAGTAGTGAAACAGGGGTATCTTAGGGAAATCTCTATCTATTCCTATTTTATTTTCAACTATCCAACAATCTCCTTGAACCACCTTCACCACAGGGTCTCCTTCCTCTTAATTAGTGACTGTCTCTCCAAGACTGCTATTTCAGGAAAAGTTCCAGTCAGGCTTCCTTTCACTCCCTGCATTCCAGCTTTGCTTCACTCCCTACTCTCCTCCTCTTCCTCATTTTGCTCCCTTTCCTTTATCTTCTATCACCTTTACTTTTCTACCTTTATCACCCTTCTCCAACTTCATTCCCATTTTTGAAACCCTAATTAAATTAATTCCAATGTTGTTCCCAGTTGAGATTTGCCAATCCACTCCCCAAGGGATCCACTCATCATCTCTGTAATTTTTCCAGACCAAAGTGCCCCTCCCTGGCCATAGTTCTTTTTCATATGTTGTCTACACTATTAGAATGGAGGTCCAAGAGGGACCTCCTCTTATCTTTGTGTTCCCCAGGCTTAACTCAGTACTTGTCATGTAGTAAGTGCTCAATTAATGCTTTTTCATTTATTCATTCATGATTTAGGTAGGAACCAACAAACTCAAAATTGAAAACATACAAACACAGTCTGATCTTTAAAAAAAATTATACCAGAGACTAGTTGGGCTTGGGGAACTGACGCATCATTGTCTTTGTTTTCTTTTCTCACCATCCTATTAAATTTGATCCAGCCTCCAGTGTCCTGTTCTCTGAAGGCTTCATTCTCTGTCAGTTGTAGAAGGTTACTTAGCTGAAGCAATCCCTAAAGATGTGTGATCTAATTAAGGTTTTATACTCCAAACAGGTCCCTGCAGCCATGATATTGTTTTACTCCTTTTGAGTAGGTATAGCTGTATCTTACTATGTTGTCTATGGTGGGGTTTCACCAGATTTGTTTCAAAGAAATGAAGTATTAACATATCAAAGGCCTGATTTTCCCCTACTTGTTTTACTTATATGTAACATATGACATTAGCCCTTCGTTTTAGAAGATGACCAATGATATCTCTGGTGATCTCTTGACTTTCAAGTGAAGTGAATTTAACTGAGGCAGAGTTGCACAAAGTCATCAACTTCACTCTCTCTTCCTGAGTCATCAAAGTGTGATGGCAGGACAAAAGTCAACATGATTGGTGATGGCCTGTGATGCAGGGGATAACCTTTGTATCTTCTATGCCTAACCAAACTCTTAGCATAACATGGCACCATAACCCGAAAGAAATGCTTGTCTCTTTAAGAAGGCATAGGGGCTGGCAGAGGAAAGATTAAGAAATAAAATCTTCCAAATAGTAAATAGTAATGATTGTAATAGCTGACATTTTTTAAAAGCTTCAAGTTTTTTTAATTTATTTATTTTTAGCTTTCAACAAACACTTCCACAAGATTTTGAGTTCCAAATTTTCTCCCTATCTCTCCCCTCCCCCATCCCAAGACAGCATGCATTCTGATTAACACTTCCCCCAATTCACCTTCCCTTCCCTCATATCCCTCCCTTCTCATCCCCACCCCTTCTATTTTCTTGTAGGGCAAGACAGAGTTCTATACCCCATTGCCTGGATGGGTTATTTCCCACTTGCATGAAAAAACTATTTTTAATATTCTTTTTCAAAACTGTGAGTTCCAACTACTCTCCCTTCCTCCCTCCCCACCCATCCCCACTGAGAAGGTAAACAATTCAATATAGGTTATACATATGTAGTTAGACAAAACACTTCCGTAACAGTCATATTGTGAAAGAGTATATTTCCCTCCATCCTGTCCTTCCCCTCATTTATTCTGTTCTCTCCTTTGACCCTCTCCTTCCTCAAAGGTGTTTACTTCTAATTAGCCCCTCCTCCCATTTCCCCTTCCTTCTATCGTCCTCCACCGTCATTTAGTGCCCTCCCCCTACTTTCCTGCAGTGTAAGATAGATTTTCACAGCAAATTGAGTGTGCATGTTATTCCCTCTTTAAGCAAATCTGATGAGAGTAACATTCACCATTTCCCTGTCACTTCTCTCCTTTTCCCCTCCATTGAAAAAGCTTTTTCTTGCCTCTTTTATGTGAGATAATTTGCCCCATTCTATTTCTCCCTTTCTCCTCCTAATATATTCCTCTCTCACCCCTTAATTTTAATTTTTTAGATATCATCCCTTCCTACTTAATTCACCCTGTCCCCTCTATCCATATGTAAAAAATCCCTCCAACTACTCTAATACTGAGAAAACTCTCAAGAGTTACAAATATGATCTTTCCATGCAGGAATGTAAACAGTTCTACTTTAGTAAGTCCCTTAATGTTTTTTCTTTCCTGTTTACATTTTCATGCTTATTCAGCTCTGGTCTTTTCATCAAGAATGCTTGAAAGTCCTCTATTTCATTGAATGACTGTTTTTTCCCCCTGAAGTATTATACTCAATTTTGCTGGGTAGGTGATTCTTGGTTTTAATCCTACCTCCTTTGACCTCTGGAATATCATATTTCAAGCTCTGTGATCCCTTTATGTAGAAGCTGCTAGATCTTGTGTTATCCTGATTGCATTTCCACAAGACCAGAATTGTTTCTTTCTGGCTGCTTGCAATATTTTCTCCTTGACCTGGGAGCTCTGGAATTTGGCTACAATATTTCTAGTAGTTTTCCTTTTGGTATCTCTTTCAGGAGGCTATTGGTGGATTCTTTCAATATCTATTTTACCCTCTGGTTCTACAATATCAGGGCCAGTTTCCCTTGATAATTTCTTGAAAGATAATGTCTAGGCTCCTTTTCTGATCATGGCTTTCAGGTAGTTTAATAATTTTTAAATTGTCTCTCTTGGAACTATTTTCCAAATCACTATTTTTTCATTCCTTTGGTTTTGTTTTATAATTTCTTGATTTTTCATAAAGTCATTAGCTTCCATTTGCTCCATCTAATCTTTAAGGAATTATTTTCTTCAGTGAACTTTTGGACCTCCTTTTCCATCTGATCAATTCTGCTTTTTAGGGCATTTCTTTCCTCATTGGCTTTTTGGACCTCTTTTACCATTTGGGCTATTCTATTTTTGACAGTGTTATTTTCTTCAGTATTTTTAGGGTCTCCTTTAACAAGCAGTTGACTTGTTTTTCATGATTTGCTTTCATCACTCTCATTTCTCTTCCAAATTTTTCCTCTACTTCTCTTACTTGATTTTCAAAATCCTTTTTGAGATCTTCCATGGCCTGAGACCAACTCATATTTTTCTTGGAGGCTTTGGGTGTCAGAGCTTTGGCTTTGTTATCTTCTGTTTTGTGTACTTTGGTCTTCCTTGTCACCCAAGTAAGATTCTATAGCCTGATTATTTTTCTTGTTTTTGCTCTTTTTCCCAGCTATTTACTTGACTTTTGAGCTCTTTGTCAAGGTATTTTGTCAAGTTCTCTGCTTCCAGTGGAGGTGGAGGGGGTATTGTCAGCTTTTCAATCCCCCCATAATCTGTGGACCAAGAGTTCCAGAACCAGTCACTGCAGCTGCTGCTGCCCCTGCCCATGCTGCTGCTGCCTCTGACTTCTCCTCTGCAGGCTCCTCCACCACCCTGAGGCTGGGGCCTGACCACTCTACTCTCTCACCCAGGTCCCACAGGTTTTTTCCACTGACCTTCCAATTTGTCCTTGGTGTTTTGAGTTGTGAAGTCTGGAAACTGCTACAGGTGCCCAAGTTTCAGTCCTCCCAAGGCCTTCTCAGATCCCTCTCTGCCTGTGCAACCCACACTGAACTGTGCTCTGCTCCCAGTGCAATGCGATAGACAATTCCCAGGGACCTTCCAGGATGTCTTGGAATGGAGATTTGCTTCACTCCAGCCTTCTGTGGGTCCTGCAGCTCCAGAATTTATTTAGAGTCATTTTTATAGGTATTTGGCAGGGTTTGGGGAAAGAGTGTTATCAAGTCTCTGCTGTTACTCAGTCATCTTGGTTCTACCCAAAAAGGCTTCAAGTTTTACAAAGATTCTTTTATACTCATTCCCTCAACTGGCACAGTTCGTCCTTGAAGAATTACGAGTAATATTATCCAATTTTACATATCAACAAACTAAAGTGATTAAAGGGATCAAGTGGTTTTTTGAGGTCACAATGTCAATATTACAAAAAAAAATTTCTAAATATAGTGAAAGTCTGAATACAACTCAACTCATTGTGTGAGACAAATATGGTTCTTTTCCCTGAACCTGTCCAAGAAAAGGCTGGAAAAAAATGACAAGCCAAGATCATTATTTAACACTAAATATAAAACAGCATTAGATAAAATGTCAGTAAATAAAATAGAGCAATATGTCCCCCCAAATAACCATTATAATAGAATAGGACTGACAGTTGAAAAATTAGGATATTAGGGAAATGATTAATATGATCAAAAATGTCAAAAAAAATTTAAAAGTCTGACTCTTGATAACTGCCAAAAAGATATTTGATAAAAATCCAGGCAGTTGATCAACTAGTATTTATTAAATGCTTTCTATGTATTAGGCACCATGCTAGGGATACAAAGAAAAGCAAAAAATAGTCCCTTCTCCCAAGGAGGTAGCTCATAGTCAACAAAGGAAGGACAAAAAAGGTGAACAACAAGATAATATATAATCAAATGAGAGTAGTCTTAAAAGGAAGGCTAACTAAGTTTAAGGAGGACTGGCAAACACTTCTCAACAGAGGTGGGATTTTATCTGAAACTTGAAGGAAATCAAAGAAGCTTCCTTCAATAAATACACATTATTCATATTTAAAAATCATTTTAAGGGAGATGAATAGGAAGAATTTTTCCCTTGATATGATAAAAGTTATCTACATGAAACCAAAACTACAACTTGAAGTTTATCTAATATTATTGTGCTTGACACTGCAAAGGCTTATGGTGTTTCTAACCTAAAGAAAGACAAGTAGGAAAAGTGTTTTTGTCCCATGGGAAAGTCTGCTTTCTTCAGAAGGGAAATTTGACCTATTGTAACCAATAACCTGTTAATATTTTATCTCTTTCTCAGAATATCCCAGCAATCCACCCACTTCCAACAGCTGTTAATTTCTTGTTGTTCCATCTTGTATATCTCCATCATCATGTCAGTTTTACTTATTGCTATTAATCTCCCAACTACATATACTTTCATTTATCTTCTTTAAGACCATTGCTTGATAGTTCTTTTTCTTTGTCAAAGAATATAAAACCTTTAGCCTTGAACAGTTGCACAAGAAGCTTCTCCACAGAATTCCTTCCTGTGTTGAAAAAGCTCTTTCTTTTAGTTATATGTAATAAAGCTGTTATGGTGCAGTGGATGGAGCACTGGGCTTGGAAACAAGAGTTTCCAACTTCATGAGTTCAAAACTGGCCTCAGACACCTCTGTGCTGAGTGAGCCTGGGCAAGTCACTTAGCACTGTTTGACTCAGTTTCCTCATTTGTAAATAAGCAAGAAAAAAAAATGGTGAACCACTCCAGTATCTCTGCCAACAAAAGCCAAACTTGGTTATGGAAGAATCAGACATGAACAACTGAACGAAAAAATAAAACTATACTTTGATTAAACTGAAAATTACCTTCTGGATTAATTCTTTGACAATACAAAATGGAAAAGCATTAGAGGTGTTCCTATTTTTTAAAAAATGAAGCGCTACTGCCCATAGTGCAGTGTTAGTCGAGGCAATATATCATAAAGAAAGAAATATTAACATAGTAAGCATTAACAATGAACAAGTTAAAATGTCTTTTATTCAGATGACATATTTATATATCCAGAAGTCTAAAAAACAACAAAAAACTTGAACAATAAATGACTAACAAATAAATGATGTGTAAGATAAAATCATAAAAAAAATCTTCTGTCTTCCTATGTCCTATGAATAATAAATTACCAAAAGGCGATTTTTAAGAGACATGCCATGGACAAAAATAATAAAATATATAAAATATTCAGACATTATCTTGCTAAGATACATAGACCCATACAAAGAGCCATACAAAGAGGACTTTAGATGACTTTTCACAGAAATTAAGGGAGAGCTGACCAATTAGGAAGATAATAAATGTGTCACAAAGTCATAGAATTTCAGAATTAGGAATTTCTTCAAACAGTATCTAGTCCAATCCATACCAATGAATCCCATCAACACCATGTCAAATCAATAAAAATGTATAGCACTTACTATGTGCCAGGCACTGTACTAAGTGTTGGGGATACCAAAAAATGTAAAAACAACCTCTGCTGTCAAATAGCTCACAGTCTAATAGGAGAGACAAAATGCAAACAACTATGTCCAAACAGGAAGAATTCTAAGGTAGAAGACATTGGCATTTAGAGAGACTAAGGAAAAGCTTATTGCAAAGAAAAATTGAACTTTAACTGAAATTTAAAGGAGGTAGATATGAGAAGGGAGAGAGTTCAGCAATGGTGCAATGGCCTGTGAAAATGCAGAGACCAGAAATTAAGCATGTTGTTATGAGGCCCAGTAAGGATGACAGTGTCACTGGTTCCTATAGTAAAGTATAAAAAGACTCCAAAGGTAAGAAGAGTGCAGATTATGAACGACTTTACAAGTCAAACAGGAGATTCCACATTTGATCCTTTAAATAAAAGAGAGCCAGTAGAGTTTCTTGAATGGGCGTGGGGAAATGTGATATGGTCAGGCCCAAACTTCGGGAAGATCACTTTAATAGGTAAATAGAAGACAGAGTGGGGGGCAAAGGTCATCATCAAACCTTGATTTGAAGATCAGCAATGAGGTAGACCCATTGATTCCCAGAACAATCAGCTCACTGGAGCCACTCAGTGGAGTAGGATAACTGATGTTCAGAATGTTTTCCTTAAATTGAATTTAAATTTGTCTCTTTTAAAATTTCACACATTTTGTCTTTTGAGGTCAAATTGAAACATAAGAGTCCTCTTCTACATGGCAGCTCTTTAAATGCTGAAGACAATTATGAGTATCCCTTCCCTAAATCTTTTATTTAGGCTAAATCTACACAGGTCATTTTCTTTCTGGCTTTCTTAGGACATGGTTTTTAGAGTCTTCTACACTCTGACCAACCTACACTCCATCCTTTCTTATATATTAATGTCCTTTATAAAAATATGGTACCCAGAACTTAAAAGAATACTCCTTATATGACCTGACCAGGACATAGGACAAACTGAGGACCTCCTTTCTGGATTTTTTAGGCTTCTCTAATATAGCCTCAAATCACATTAACTTTTTTTTTTATCGTCATATGACTGCTGTTATACTGAGCTTGCAGTCCACTAAAATCCATGGCTTAGCCATGCCTCCCCCGATTTATATTTATGAAGTCTATTATTTTTTAAGGAACATTTTGATGTGTTTACTCCATTAAAAATTGGATTTGAAGGCAGAGGGTTTGGATTCAAATTCTTCTGTCAGTCAGTCAGTCAACAAGTACTTATTAAGTACCCACTTAACTTCAAATGTTGTGCTAAGCCCTAAGATTACAAAGAGAAGAAAAAACATTCCCTTCCTTCAAGGAGCCTAATGGGTGAGACAACATACAAACAACTATTGACAAACAATATTCCTACGGGATAAATTGTGATAAAGTTGGAGGGAAGGCTCTAAGATTAAGGAGGACTGAGAAAGGCTTCCTGCAGAAGGTAGCCCTTACTTCAACTGAGCGGTGAAGGAAGCTAAGAAGGAGAAGAGATGAGGAGGGAGAGAGTTCCAGGCTTGGGGAGATGAAGTATTGTGTTTGCAAGACAGCAGAAAGTCTTAGTAAAGTACATAGGGGTGAAGTTAGAAATGGACCATTTTACAGAGGGCTTTAAAAGCCAGACAGAGGATTCTATATTTTATCTTCAAAGTAATAGGAAGTCACTAGATCTTATTGAATGGCATACCTGTGCTTTATGAAGATCACTTTGACATCTGAGTAGAGAAAGTGATAACATTGATGCATTTAGATTAGGAGGACTTGGAGTTGAATCCCACGACCTACACTGCTTAACTTCTTTCAGTCTCAGTTTTCTTCTCAGTAAAACAGAGATGATAATATCTGCTTTAGAGTTGTAATATTTATAAAGGGTTTTGCACATCTCTAAGTACAATAATAATAATAATAATAAATGACCAAAATTTATATCATGCCTATTAGGTACCAGGAAGTGTTAAGCACTTAATGCTACTCATTGATATTGGTAGTAGTAGTATTTATAACCATTAGTATTATTAAAATGACAAAGACAGAGCATGACAGAGGTCTCTTCCTCATTTAAATCTGTGATCCCATGATTGTCATCATTATCTTTGGCTCCTTAGTACTAGAGAAACAGACAAATAATGTTTCAGTCTTCCCCTGAATATTTTGCCACTGGGTACTTTGGGAATGTTTCCCTAGCAGACTCAAGGAGAAACTCAGCTGAGACCAACCAATATCTGTCCAATGGCTGATCTGTCTTCCTACACTGAGGGTCCTGTGACAACCAATGTGCCAACCACTCCATAGTAATAGACACAAGCATCCCAAGGCAGGTCTCATGGCAAGTTCCACAGTCTGCTGTTTGTACATAAAAGTCATTTCATGAATCCTTTTTAAATTGAATCCCCACAATTCCAGCTGCTTGAAAACTGGACAAACTATGTTGTTTCCATGTGGGGACAAAGGTTAGTGAATTGTTTGGAAAATAAGAATAGTACCCTGGGATGTAGGTAGTGATGTGCTGCTAAATATTTAACAACCAGCTCTTGATGGAGGGATGGAATATGCACACAACACACTTTAAAAGAATCTAATAGTATTTTATTTCAAGTTACATTTCAAGAAAAATTTTTGCATTCATTTTTACAAGATTTTGAGTTCCAAATTTTTCTCCCTCCCTCCCTTCCTCTCTTCTGAAAATGGTACGCAGTTTGATATAGTTAATACATGAGCTATCGTATAAAATTATTTCCATTTTAAAGTTTTGAAAGAAGAAACAGATTAAAAGAAAAAAACACAAGAAAGAATAAAGAAACTGAAAAAAATATGCTTCAGTCTACATTCAGAATCCATCAGTTCTTTATCTGCATGTGGATAGCATTTTCTTTTGTACTTGTCTTGGATCAGTGTGTGGCAGAGAAGAACTGTCATTCATAGTTGATCATCACACAATATTTCTGATACTATGTACAATGTTTTCCTGGTTCTGTTCATTTCACTTTGCATCGGTTCATACAAGTCTTTCCGGATATTTCTGAAACTTGCCTTTTCATAATTTCTTATTGCACAATAGTATTCCATTACATTCACATACCACAGCCATTCTCAAATTGAGAGGAATTCCATCAATTTTCAAAATTTGCCACCATGAAAAATGCTGCTATAAATATTTTTGCCCATATAGGTCATTTTCTCCTTTTAATGATCTCTTTGGGAGTACCAAATTAGTAGTGGTATTAGAATAGTTTGGCTGCCCTTTGGACATAGTTTCAAATTGCTCTCTAGAATAGTTTAAACAGTTCACAACTCTATCAACATGGCATTAGTATTCCAATTTTTCCATATCATCTCCAGCATTTATCATTTTCCTTTTCTGTCATATTAGCCAATCTGATAGGTCTAAGGTGATACTTCAGAGTTGTTTTAATGTACATTTCTCTGATCAAAAGTGATTTAGAGCACTTCTTCGTATGCTTATAGATAATTTTATTTCTTCATCTGAAAACTGCCTGTTCATAACTTCTGATCATTTCTCAATTGGAGAATGGCTTGTATTCTTGTAAATCTGACTCAGTCCTCTATATATTTGAGAAATGAGGCCTTGATCAGAGCGACTTGCTATAAAAATTGTTTCTCATCTTTCTGCTTTCCTTCTAATCTATGTTGCATTGGTTTTATTTGTGCAAAAGCTGTTTAATATAATCAAAGTTATCTATTTTACATTTTGTAATGCTCTCTATCTCTTGTTTGGTCAGGAATCCTTCCCCTTCACATAGGTAGACAGGTAGACTATTCATTGCCCTTCTAGTTTGCTTATGGTGTCACCCTTTACGTTGAAATCATGTACCCATTTTGACTTTATCTCTGCATACAGAGTGAGATGTTGGTCTATATCTAGTTTGTGTCCCATTGTTTTCCAGTTTTCCTAGCAATTTTTGTGAAATGGTAAATTTCTATCCCAAAAGCTAGGGTTTGGGGCTTTATGAAACAATAGGTTATAATGGTCATTGACTACTCTGTTTTTGTACCTAATCTATTCTATTGATCAACTACTTTTATTTCTTAGCCAGTACCAGAGAGTCTTGAAGATTACTGCTCTATAATACAGTTTGAGAACTGGTACTGCTACGTCACCTTCCTTTGTATATTTTTGCATTAATTCCCTTTGTATTCTTGGTCTTGTGTTGTTCCAGATGAATTTTGATGTTATTTTTTCTAGCTCATTAAAATAATTTTGGAAGTTTGTTTTGTATTTCACTGAATAAGTAAATTAGTTTAGGCAGAATTGTCATTTTTGTTATATTGCCTCAGTCTATCCATAAGCAATTGATATTTTTCTCATTGCTTAGAACTGACTTTATTTGTGTGAAAAGTGTTCTGTAATTGTGTTCATATAGTTCCTGGGTTTGTCTTGGCAGATAGACTCATAGGTGTTTTATATTGTTTTATTTTTTTTTTTTGAGCAGGTCACCTTTTCTTTATTTGTCTTTTTTTAAATTGAACTTTCCTTTTACTGGCCACATGAGTTACTGGGAGAGGGGGAGGGGAGCTTGCTGTGTGGGGGAAGGGTCTCCACAACATTCCATTTATACACAAAACTAAATGCAAGCACAAAGTCACTATTGGAATTAGAAGTTGGCAGCACTGGGGAAGGGGAAAAACCAGGGGTGTCACTTAAAAAATATTGACCTCCCCCAATCTGGGCATCCGCGGTAGGGGTGGGGGGCCTTGGTCTGCTACAACTCAAGAGGAATGAGAATATGAAAGGTGGTTTGCGAAGGCCAGAGCCATCAGGATCAAGTGGGGGAGGTCAGGGGCTGGGGGACGGGTGTACGGGGGCAGTTTGGTAAATGAGTGAAGAGATTTCTCTGCCCTTGCTAGGATCCCCCCAGTCCCTTGGGTCTGGCAGAAAGGTGGCAGCCTGCTCCAGCACTGGGCTTGGGGAGCCCCAGCAGGAAGACCAGAGGTGGGAGATTCACAAGGGCTTTCCCTCCAGGGAAATCACCACGTTGCCTCCCAGTTTCTCAACCAGGGTACAGTAATCCTTCACTTCCTCATAACAGTTGGCTTGTAATTCGTGTTTGATTCTTCTTGACGGCGTCCTTGGGGTTCAAATAGTTCATTTTGTTTTTGAGGGGGGCACACTCAGGGCCCCATAAAATGAACACCAGGTCCTCCTTTTTGCTCTCCTTGGTCTCATAGGTAGCATCATAGAGGTCACAGCGGTATCTGCTGGTAGCATTGTCTGGTAGCATCTTGACAAAGGTGGTGTAGGGGTCAGCCACAGTCTGTCCCATGTAACCCATCAGGATCTCCTTGCCCTCTTCCAGCACAATGTTCTTATCCTTGCTCAGGCAGAACAACACAGCCTTCTTGCGTTTCTTCACCTCCTCAGGTGTGGAGCACTTGCGAACCTGCATGTTGTTGAACACCTTGATCACCCCATCCGAGAAAGCCACCTCAAAGGCCTTGGTTCTGGAAAGGAGAGACCAAGTGAGGAAGGGAGGGTGAGGTTAGTGTTTTAAATTGTTTACAGTTATTTTAAATGGAATTTCTCTATCTCTTGCTGCTGGACTTTATTGATGATATAAAGAAATGCTGGTGATTTATGTGGGTTTATTTTATATCCTGCTACTTTGCTAAAGTGGTTAATTATTTCAAGGAAGTTTTTAGTTGAGAGTCTAGAATTCTCTAAGTATGCCATTGTATCATCTTCAGAGTGATGGTTTTGTTTCCACAGTGCCTGTCCTAATTCCCTCTATTTCTTTTTCATCTCTTATTGATCTAATTAAGATAGTGGTAATAATGGGAGTGCTTGTTTTACCATTGATCTTATTGGGAAAGCTTCTAGCTTAAATTATAGATAATGCTTGCTGATGATTTTAGATAGATACTGCTTTTGAGGAATGTTCCCTTTATTCTCATATTCCCTAGTGTTATAATAAGAATGGGTTCTATATTTTGCCAAAAGCTGTTTTGGTAAGTATTGAGATAAGCATACGATTTCTGTTGGGTTTTTTTTTTTATTGATATGGTCAATTATATTGATAATTTTCCCAATATTGAATCAACCCTGAATTCCTGATATAAATCCCACCTGGTCACAGTGTATAATCCTCATGATAAATTGTTATAATCACTTAATTAGTCATTTGTTCAAAACTTTTGCATCGATATTATTAGGAAAATTGATCTATAATTGTTTTTCTCTGCTTTAACTCTTCCTTGTTTAGGTATCAGCAAAATATTTATGTCAAAAAAGAAGTTTGGTAGGATTTCTTGTTTACATATTTTTTCAAATAGTTTATATAGTATTGGAATTAAATATTCTTTAAATGTTTGGTAGAATTCACTTTTGAACCATCTGGCCCTCGAGGTTTTTTCCTAGGGAGTTAATTAAAGGATTGTCCAGCATCTTTTTCTAAGATGGGGTTATTTAGTCATTCTCTTTTCTGATCTGTTAATTTAGGTCATTTATATTTTCTTAAATATTCATCTATTTGGTCAGACTGTCAAATTTATTGGGATATAATTGGGCAATAATTGCTTTAATTTCTTCCTCACTGGTGGTGATTTCAAACAAAGTACTTTCTTTCATTGACATTAATTTGGCTTGAGATTCTAATCTCACTTCTCACTCATCTGTAAGATGAGTCTCTAGCCTTAGAAAGGAGCACTTAGTTTGAATATGACATCATTCCTACTACAGTGCTTCTTCCTCTCTTCTCATTTTGGTCCCAGCACCAAGGCAATGAGTGAGAACTTTTGAATAGAAGACAAATCAACCCTGTTTTCTGCGAGTAGAATCTCTGGGTCTCTGGCAGGAGCTCCATGGAGACATGGAGTTTTCTGATGAAGATGATGCTTCCCTTACTACTACTGTTGCTGCTGCTGCTGACAATGAAAATGAAGATTAAGACAATACTTGGGAATCCTTAGCTACTTCCTGGACAAATTAGAGGCTACAATAGGAAGGACAATATTTCCCAGTTTTACCTTTGGTATGCACCTCTTATTCCATCAAAGAACTGTTAGAAATAACTCACTAAAGCATGGAATATTACAGAATGGTTGAAAAACATCTAGGTCAGTAAATCCTGTCCAGATTCCCTTTATCTAAGTTCAGGGTTTTGCTTTTACTCTCTGGGAGATCAGAGAGGTTGGAGGACTTGCTCAGGGTCACAGAGATAAAAATATGATTCCTTCTTCAGTATTCCAGGTCCAACATCCTACTGTTTATGCAATATTATCTCTCCCTGACAGATGGAGTGGACAGGAACTTGGCCTCAGACTCAGGAACATGTGGGTCCAAATGCTTTCCTGGTACACAATTGGGTGTGTTACCTTAGGAAAGTCCCTTCACATATCAGGGTCTAGGGAAATGTTTAGAGACATTTTGCCTCAAAGGAGGTACCCATTTTTATTGGTGGAGAAAGTTGGAAAGTTTCTTGCCTTGAGTTCCCTGCATCATAATTCTAGCTAGCATTTGCATAGTGCTTTGAAGGTTGCTCATTTGCTACCTCATTGGATACTGACCACAACCCAGTGAGACAGGAGTTATTGAAATTTCCCTATTACAGAAAAGGGGCCTAAAGCGGAGAGAGATTAAGTGACTTTGTCTAGGGTCACATAGTAAGTGCTTGGGGGAGGACTGAAGAGGGGCAAGAAAGGGGGAAAGAACCATATATTCCCAAATTACATTTAATCCCACTAAGGGTTTTCCTGGTCATTTATAACTGTAAAAAGAAAATTCAATTAAAATATTTTGGATGCTGAAATCTTTTTATGAAAACAAAAACAAAAAACCAAACATATTCTATTACTTAAAAGAAAAAACAAGCCTGCTTTCAATTATGCCAACTAGCAGCTTTTTAGACATTTCTAATCCACAAATAACTTGAGGAAGGTCACTTGGCAACTGAAGAGAGGATAGGCTTTCCTCCTGCAGCAGAGAACGGACAGCCACTTTGTGGAGATATTATGTTGGGAATGATCTTTCTGTGCAGGAAGGAATAAATGGCTACAGAAGTCCCTTCCAAATCTCAAATTCTTTGTCGCACAGTAAGAGGATGGAAAGGATTCCTGGGAAGACATGGTAACTGATAAGGTGAGGAAGGAGAATGAAAGAACCTGTCTATAGACTGTTCTACTCACAGAGTATCTGTATGCAAATCAAATATGAAAATCCATTGAGATAAAGCTTCATATTTTCATAAGATTCCTCCTTACACAAAAGAGCACTGTCAACTTGGAGAAACCTGTCCATCCAAAGGACTCCACCAGAGGTGCGAACTCTGGGAGCTTCAGAGCTGCTGGAACCAGCAAGGATTAACAGGTAGAACTCCAGGATTTCAGGTTAGAGGAGGTCATACGTCCTCTGGAAGGCCCTAAAGGGGCAGGGCTACCTCCTATAAAAGAGGAGCATCCTTCCCCTCAGGAACACTACTTTGAGTGGAGCTCAAGTCTCTTCAGCTCAGTTGCTTCAGTAAAGAAGCAATTGGAGAGACAAGAATGGCTGCTGCTATGGAAAAACTGCAGAGAGAAATCACCTGTGCCATCTGTAGGAGCTACTTCTCTGAGCCAGTCACCATCACCTGTGGGCATAGTTTTTGCAGAGTATGTCTCTCCTGGAGCTGGAGAGTTGGACCTACAGCTTTCTCTTGCCCTGAATGCAGGCAAGTGCCCGTGGTCAGAGAATTCCCAGCAGTCAATGTGCGCCTAGCACAGCTGACTGACCTGAGCAGAGAGCTCTGCTCCCTGCTTTTGCAGAGTGCTGAAGGACAGCACCAGTGTGGCAGGCACAAGAAAGCTCTCAAGCTCTTTTGTGAAGATGACCAGACACCAATCTGTGTGAGATGCTCCCAAAGCCCAGAGCATGGAGCTCACAAGCTCTCTCCTGTAGAAGAGGCTGCTCACAATTGCAGGGAGAAGATCCAACACCTTCAGAGTCATGTGGGAAACTGTTTGAAGGAAGCTGAGGAACTTCTTGCTCAGGAGGAGAGACCTACTGTTGACTGGGACTGGATGCTCACAGGAGAATATAACAGGCTGCACCACATCCTGATGGAAGAACAATCCCAATGTCTGGAAAGGATGCAACAAGAGGAAAGGGCAAGACAGGATAGACTATCCCAGCATAAGCAAACCCTCCAGGATCTCATGCAAGAGCTGCAGGAAGCAGGCGACCAACCCAATATGGAGCTGCTGCAGGAAGTCAAGCAGTTGCTGGGAAGGAGTGGGTCAGTCTTATCCCAAAGGGCCAAGGCTGTCATCCCAGAACTGAGAGAATGCCCCATCCCTGGCATGATCCAGATGCTCAGCCAATTCAGAGTGGACATCACAATGGTTCCCACATCAGCCAGTCCCTTTCTAACTATTTCTGAGGATAAGAGGAGTGTGAAGGCTGAAGAAGGCTGGCAGCTGGAGACCAATCACCCTGAGGACGACATTCATCACTACGTCTTTGCTGAGCAAGCCTTCAACTCAGGCAGACAGTACTGGGAGGTGGATGTGACTCAACTATCTCAGTGGATTCTGGGAATCCACACCCCCTATTTGCGGAAGAAAAGGGGCAGGAATGTGGACTCCTGTGCTTCTATGTTCCTGCTTTGCTGTGTCAAGAAGGAAGAGGATTACTATTTACAAACCCATCCTGGATCCTTGGACCATAGAGTGAAAGGCCCTGTGCTCAGGGTTGGGGTGTACCTGGAATATAGTTCTGGCACTCTTGCCTTTTACAATGTCCTCCAGAGCTCCCTCATTTATGGGTTCTCCCTCATTCTCTTCACAGCTCCAGTCACACCCATCTTTTGCCCTGGCCCCCCACTTCCAGGCGCAAAGGCTGGTCCCATGACTCTCTGTCCAGTGGATTCTCATCTCTGTGCTTGCTGCTATTCCTGTCTCTGAGCATTTTTCCAAGAGGGCATTCTCAATGTACCACAAGGGTCCCAGGCTGTGAGCCTTCCATTTCCAGCCTTCCCTGTAAGAGGATGAGTATCACTTCCTTCATGATAAAGAGAGGCCCCAGGCTCACCAAAGAAAGACCCAGAATTTAAGTTGATTTGAACTTTTCCCAGTTCTATCCCCTTGGAATTTCTATAAACCTGCCTTTGAACTGTATTTGAAATAAAATAAATTGGTTCCTCTATTGTACTTCTATATTTTCTTGTATTTCATTTCGTTCCAGTTCAGTCCAACCCTTTGGGAGCCAATTTGGTCTTGTTCTTTGTTTGTTTATGTTTGGTGGAGTTTTCTTGGCAAGGGTGATGGAGTGGTTAGTTATTTCCTTTTCTTTTCCATTTTATGGATAAGGAAGCTGGGACAGAAAGGGTAAAAGATGACGAGTCCAGGATCACAGAGCTAACAAGTGCCTCAGGCTAGATTTGAATTCAGAAAAATAAGATTTCTTGAATCCAAGTCAGGTATTTATCCATATAGCTGCTCCTTTATGCATGTCAGAAATACAATGAATATCCAAGGAATATTAAAATTAGTTGGTAAATATGTCCAGTGCCCTGTGATCAATTTTTTCTATTCCCTTGGAACATTCATATCCCCAATTGGGTAATCCTGATGGAAATATGGGTTGTATATATGTCTCACATATATTATGGGTATGAGAATTGCTTTTTAAGGGCAGTGTTTGTCTCTTCTAGACACAGTGAGGGTCTGGGGAAAATGTAATAGTCCAAATTTCAGAAAGAAATACTTTGTTCATCATCAGTTCTTTGGCTTGAGCTATAATTCTCACTTTTCAGTCATTTGTATGATGAATCTCTACCCACAGAAGGAAGACGTAGTATGACTACATCATCATGCCTACTACAGGGCTTCCTCACCTACTCTCATTTGAGTCCCAGCACCAAGGCAATGGATAAGAACTTCTCAGTGGTGGGAGAAAAGCCAGACCCTGTCCTATGTGAGCAGAATCTCTGGGTCTCAGGCAAGGGCTCCTTGGAAACATGGAATTGCTTGATGAAGATGATGCTTCTGCTGCTGCTGACTATAAAGTTGAGGATGAAGAGAGTACTTGAGGATTATTAGTGACTTCCAAGGCAAAAGAGAGAATCGAGTAGGAAGCTTTCCTTCTAAGTTCTGTTAGGAATAGTAATATCTCATCAAAGCAGGATCAAGGAATTCAGCCTCTCCAGATTTTCTTGATCTAAAATAAGCCTTTTGCATCTGGGGGATCAGAGAGACTGGAGGACTTGCTCAGGGTCACTGAGGCAGAAAGGTGATCTCCTGTTCAGGATTCCAGGTCCAACAATCTAACCTTTCTGCAATATTGCCTCTCCCTACAGATGCAGTGAACAGGAGTTTTGCCTCAGTCAGGAAGATTTAGGTTCATATCCTTTCCTGCGCAACACTTGGGTGTGTTTCCTCAGGAAAGTCACTTTTCACGTCTTAGGGCCTCAGAAAATTCTTGGAGGTACTAAGTCCCAGAGGAAGTGCCCATTATTATTGGGGGAGAATGTTAGAAAATTCCTTCCTTTGAGTTGCCTGCATCATAATCCTAGCTAGCATCTGTATGGTACTTTGAAGGTTTCCAAACTGCTTTCCATTTGTTGCCTCACTGGATCCTGACCACAACTCAGTGAGATAGGTGTTATTCCAACTCCCATATCACAGAGGATGAGCCTACTTCTGAGAGGGATAGGGTAACTTTGTCTAGGGTCAGATAGTAAATGCTTGGAGCAGTGATGTTTTTCCTGATATCCTGGTCAATACTCTATGAATGGGACCAGACTGTAAGAACATACCTGCTTCAGTATAACATCTGGGATCTGAAAGGATTGGGTCAGATATGCTCTGAGGTCAATTTCTGCTAGTAATTTTGATCCTCTGAATGGGGAATATAGATGCCTCCTTGCATTTTGAAACACATTCAAAGAACACTGTTAGTGAGATAAAGTGGGTGTTGTATTTCTTTTTCCACCCCTTCCTAAGGTATATTTATTTCACAGAAGACAATAAGTGAATGCATAGTGAGACAGCAGTCACATTGGACTTGACTTCAAGAGCTGACCTGGGTTCCATCCAAATTTTCACACTTCTTGCTGATGTCACCAATTAATCTTTACAAGGCTTAGTTTCCTCCCTAGTCAAAGATACTAATATCTATACATGCCCTTGACTTCATAAAAAGATCCAAGAACATAATTACATATATAGCTTTACAGATCTGGCTACATAGATGGATTGATTCACCAGACGAACGTCTCCCACAAGTCACTGCCTTAATAGATGTAATATAAAGGGCAGTCACAAAATTTCAGGGTAAAAAAAATGAATATTATTCTGTTCTATTAATAGCTAAATATTTCTTTCTGATCCACCCTTTTCCTGTCATTTCTGCCAAAACCAGATTCCTGAAAACGTCAGTCAATATCTAAAAGCCATGGCTGAGGGAGGAGATTAGATCCTAGCATTTAAGTACAGATCCTTAGTTGTGCAGGCAAAATACCCCCTGACTGGGAGACCCAACTTCTCTCTTCAGAGCATAGAGAGAATGCAGTCTGGACAAGGGCTTTCCTGGGAAAAGAAGCCCCTGACCTTGATCCCTTCCTTCAGAGAGCAGGACAACCCAGCTAATGAAGGAGAAAACTAGTTGGAAAGTTCCTAGTGGAAACAGCCACCTCTGCCCACCTGAGCTGAGGCTGCTAAATGTCATGACCAAGCCACTTTCTCAGCAGAAGTAATTGAAGGCTTTTAGTCCACTTCCTCAGTCAATGGCCACCAATCCGGGATGATTTTTCACTTGACAGGGGCATTCTCTTACAGGAGGACATCAAGTTATTTCAGGAACAGCCCTAGTATCTTTAGTTATGCAGAGAAACCAATGACAATCATTTTGATGACTGCTGTCTGTTCAAATTAATATATTGATTAATAGTTAGACAGAACTCAATGTCTTGGCATTTCCATTTGACTCCAGGGGTCAAGTTGAGCTCTGATGAGCTAAATGTTTCTTGGGACTTCATCATTTATTTTGTGATGCTAGTCTTCACAGAGACCTGTAAGAGCAAGTGGTATATGAGAAAGATCCTTGCCTTCTGACACTAGAGAGATGTGACTTCAAACATAGCCTTTAACCTTTTTGCCTGTGAATATGGGCTAGTAACTCAATATCATATGACACCTAAAGAGCACAATGAAATTGTCAACTGGACCAGAATCAGACTCTCAACTGTGTGTAGCCAGAGCCAAACAAAAAGAACTGGCTAGAGACAAGAAGGTCAGTTCACAAATAGAAATTTAGTTACAGAGTGAGGAAAACGATTTATGCACATGTTGGACACCCTCCTAAGAAGGCTCACTTTAGGTTGCTGAGGGTGACACTTACATACATGAATGAGGTTTGCTCACAAACAAATCATTGCTAGGTTTCAAAATAGTTCTCGTGGTGAGCCCTTCTTGGAACAATACAAACATTGTTGAGTCCAATGGGAACAGTCATTGTCTCAATTCTTGAGGGTCCTGATCACCCTGCCAGGAACAAAACAAAGCTCTGTAACAGGAACAGGAGTCCAGAACCTGTCAGTGACAAGGAACAGGAATTAGGAACTGGTGATGGACGGCCCAAGGAAATAATGAGAGTTGAATGCTTCAGTGAACACTCAGTGCTAGTCAAAGCCCTAAACTTTATCAGAAGAGGATATCCTCTAGAGCACAAAAAGTTATTGACACCAATGGGACCAGTTGTGGTAAATCTTCCCGTGTTTCTTCTTTGAATAATAAAGGAAAACATTCAGAGCTCAGAAAAAATGATTCAGAAGAGTGAGACTGGCCTAAATAAAGAATATTTCAACTTCAATTCAGGTTAGAAGTTGGGCATTTGGGAATGTACCTTCTGGAAAATGCAAACCTGGCTTAGACCAGATGCCCCTTTCTTCCCTCACCCCCATGCTGCTATGCATGGAATATCACTGACAGAGCAGACCACGGATGCCCAGCCCTGTCATTCTGGGACCCAGTTATCCATATGTCCATAGAAGTTGACTGGAGTACCTCTCACATACAACTCAGAGGTCCGTACACAATTCTTCTGTCTCTACTCCAACACCATATTCCATACACACCATTTGAATCCTTGCTTCTTCCCCAGAAGCAGCCATCAGTAAGTCAATCAATTAAGCTCTCAGGACTCCTTGCTTTGCTACTTCCATACCAACCTGTCTCCCCTGCCAATAATTCCTGAGACTTTTAAACAGATTAGCCATATTGCAAGTGTAAGTTCCCCTCTCAGCCCCATCCCATCCCCAGAAGGTGACAGTAGCCCTTGCAGGAGCCCCTGAAACCAGTTTAGCTCCAGAGAAGCTAAGGAAATTTTGACCAAATGATGAAATAAACAGAATGGGGAAAAAACACCTGCCTTTCCAATCCTGTACCCTTCATTAGAATCATTATTACTCAAATCAGTTCCCTTTATCTAACTATTTTTACTCACCTTCAATTCTTGCAACTAATGTACTGATATTAGATTACGTAGAAATCCAAACCAGATCCTGCCCTCAAGGTGCTCCCATGTGAGAAAGGGGGAGGGATGGGGGAAGGAACCAGATGTTGCCAAAATAGTTTTAAAGGCCAGTAAGTATTTTGCCTGCCAATTTATATTATAAAAAATAAATTTCACTTAAAGTACTTTGTGGGCTGAGCAGTTTGTTTTTTTTTTTCCAAAAAAAATCCACATTACATTACTTAAAGTAAGAAAAAAGTCTTCTTTTCTATTATGCAACATAGTAGCTTTTTTAACATTTCCAATCTTCAAATTCCTTAGGGAAGTTTATTTGGCGACAGTAGAGAGGATGGATTCTGAAGGAAGGAGCAAGTTAGCAGGGAGACAGATGTGGGGTTCACTGCATTACAAAGAGATCATGAAAACCCCAATGTGGGTGGTCACTTTACTCATACAGCAGAGAATGGAGAGCCATTTACAGTATATGTTATGCTGGGGATGGCTTTCAAGTGTGCTTAGGATTAAATGGCTACACAGTTGCCTTCCAAATGTCAAATTCTTTGTTGCACAGTAAGTGGATGGAAAGTGAAGGATGGAAGGGATTCCCGAGAAGACTTGAGAACTGATTGGGTGAGGAATGGGAAGGAAAGAACTTACCTACAGACTGTTATGTCTAAATATCATCTGCGCACAAATCAGAATAGAAAATCCATTGAGATAAACCTCCATGTTTTCATAAGGTTCCTCCTTATACAAAACAGCACTCTCAACTTTGGGAAAGCTGTCCATCCAAAGGACTCCTTCAGAGGTGTGAACTCTGGAGGCCTCAGAGCTGCTGAAACAGCAACAGTTAACAGGTTGAACTGCAGGATAGGAGTTCACACCTCCTCTGGAAGGTCCTAAAGGGGCAGGGCTACCTCCTATAAAAGAGGAGCATCCTTCCCCTCAGAATCACTGATTTCGTGGAGCTCAAGGCTCTTCAGCTCAGTTGCTGAGGTAAAGAAGAAATTGAAGAGACAAGAATGACTACTGCCATGGAAAAACTGCAGGAACTGCAGAGAGAAATCACCTGTGCCATCTGTAGGGGCTACTTCTCTGAGCCAGTCACCATCACCTGTGGGCACAGCTTTTGCAAAACATGTCTCTCCTGGAGCTGGAGAGTTGGACTTACAACTTTCTCTTGCCCTGAATGCAGGCAAGTGCCCCAGGTCAGAGAATTCCCAGCAGTCAATGTGCGCCTAGCACAGCTGACTGACCTGAGCAGAGAGCTCTGTTCCCTGCTTTTGCAGAGTGCTAAAGGACAGCACCAGTGTGGCAGGCACAAGAAAGCTCTCAAGCTCTTTTGTGAAGATGACCAGACACCAGTCTGTGTGAGATGTTCCCAAAGCCCAGATCATGGGGCTCACAAGCTCTCTCCTGTAGAAGAGGCTGCTCACAATTGCAGGAAGAAACTCCAACACCTTCAGAACCATGTGGTGGGGAAGCATTTGGAGGAAGCTGAGAAACTTCTTGCTCAGGAGGCGAGATCTGCTGCTCACTGGGACTGGATGATCATAGGAGAATATAACAGGCTGCACCGCTTCCTGATGGAGGAAGAATTCCAAAGTCTGGAAAGGATGCGACAAGAGGAAAGGGCAAGACAGGATAGAATATCCCAGCATATGCAAACCCTCCAAGATCTCATGCAAGAGCTGCAGAAAACAGGCGACCAACCCAATGTGGAGCTGCTGCAAGAAGTCAAGCAGTTGCTGGGAAGGAGTGGGTCAATTCTATCCCAAAGGGCCAAGGCTGTCATCCCAGAACTGAGAGAATGCCCCATCCCTGGCATGATCCAGATGCTCAGCCAATTCAGAGTGGACATCACAATGGTTCCCACATCAGCCAGTCCCTTTCTGACTATTTCTGAGGATAAGAGGAGTGTGAAGGCTGAAGAAGGCTGGCAGCTAGAGACCAGTCACCCTGAGGCTGACTTTAGCCATTATATCTTTGCTGAGCAAGCCTTCAACTCAGGCAGACAGTACTGGGAGGTGGATGTGACTCAACTATCTCAGTGGATTCTGGGGATTCACACCACCTATTTGAGGAGGAAAAGGGGCAGGAATGTGGATTCCTGTACTTCTACATTCCTGCTTTGCTGTGTCAAGAAGGAAGAGGATTACTATTTACAAACCCATCCTGGATCCTTGGACCATAGAGTGAAAGGCTCTGTGCTCAGGGTTGGGTTGTACCTGGAACATAACCCTGGCACTCTTGTCTTTTACAATGTCCTCCAGAGTTCCCTCATTTACAGGTTCCACCCTATTCTCTTCACAGCTCCAGTCACACCCATCTTTTGCCCTGGCCCCCCACTTCCAGGCATAAAGTCTGGTCCCATGACTCTCTGTCCAGTGGAATCTTGCCGCCATTCCTATCTCTGAACATTTATGCAGGGGGAATTCTCAGTCCACTGCCAGGGGAGCCTTCCATTTCCAGTCATTCCTGGGAGAGTGTGATCATTACCTCCTTCATGATGAAGGAGAAGCCCCTTGCTCACCTACTAGAGACCCAGAGTTTAAGCTGATTTGAACTTTTTCCAGTCCTATGGAATTTCTGTAAACCTATCTTTGAACTGTATTTGATATAAAATGAAATAAATTTGATCTTTTACTGTGCTTATACATATTTTGTTGTTTTTCATTTCATTTCAGTCCTGTCCAACACTTTGTGATGCTATTTGGTTTTTCTTTTTCTTTTTTGCCAAGCAGATGGAGTGGTTAGCCATTTCCTTCTCCACTCCATTTTATGGAGGATACTGGGACAAAGAGTGTTAAATGACTTGTGCAGGATCACAGAGCTACTAAGTGTCTCAGGCTATATTTGAATTCAGAAACATAAGATTTCTTGACTCCAGGCCAGGTATTTTCTCCATTTTCCCCCTTCTACTTGTCCCCTTGTGTGTAGCAGAAATAAAATGAATTTCAAAGTGATAATGTAATTAGTTGATAAATATTGCCCTCTGATCCACTTCTTCAACTCCCTTGGAATATTTATTCCCAATTGGAATCCCTGATATACATATGGGCTGTATATATAGCTGATATGTATTGTGAGAATGGGAATGGCCTTTGAAGGGCAGTGTTTGTCTCTTCCAGACACAGTGAGAGTCTGGGGAGAATGTTCTAGTACAAATTTCAGAAAGAAACATTCTGTTTCATCTCCATTCATTCAGGTTGAGGTTCTGTTCTTACTTTTCACTCACCTCCATGATTAATCTCTAGCCTTGGAAGGAAGACAGAGTATGGATGTGGCATCATTCCTGCTGCAGTGCTTCCTCATCTCCTATCATTTGGGTCCCAGAATAAAGGCAATGGATAAGAACTTCTAAAGAGTGGAAGACAAACTAAACCCTGTTTTCTGTGAGCAGCATCTCTGGCTCTCAGGCAGGGGGGCCCTTGGAAATATAGAGTTGCTTGATGAACATGCAGCTTCTGCTGCTGCTGACTATGAGGATAAAGATACCACTTGGGGATTATTAACTATTTCCAGGACAAAATAGAAAAGAAAGTAGGAAGTTCTACATTTTATTTGTACCTCTAAGTCTTTCTAAACTCTGTTAGGAATAGAAATAACTCATTAAAGTATGGAATATTTCAGAATGTTTGGACAAAATCCAAGTCAGTGAATCCAGGTTCTTCATGTACCTTTGATCTAATGCTTTAGCTTCTGTGGGATCAGAGAAGTTTGAGGACTTACTTAGGGTCACAGAGACAGAAATTTGATCCCTTCTTCAGGATTCCAGGTCCAGCATTCTAAACTTTCTGCCATACTGCCTCTCCTTACATATTCAATGGACAGGAGCTTGCCTTCAGTCAGGAAGACTTAGGTTCAAACCTTTGCCTAGGCCACATTTGGGGGTGTTACCTTAGAAAAGTCACCTCATATCTTAGGACCTCAAAATTCTTAGAGCTACTAAGTCTTAGAGGATGTGTCCATTATTATTGGTGGAGAATGTTAGAAAATTCCCTACCTTGGATTGCCTCCATCATAATCCTAGGTAGCATCTGCATACTGCTTTGAAGCTTTGCAAAGTGCTTTTAATTTGTTACCTCATTGGATCCTGACCACACCTGAATGAGACTGGCATTATTCAATTTCCCATATCACAAAGGAGGAACCTCAGACTTAAGTGACTTTGTCTAGAGACAGATAGTAAGTGCTTGGGGTAGGACTGGACTCAGTTCTTCCTGACTTCCAGGCCAATATTTTATGCACTACACCAGATCAAAAAAATCCTGCTAGTATACCATCTGGGACCTGATGAGATTGGGCTAGACACCTTCTGAGGTCAATTCCTGCTAGTAATTTTGATCCTCAGAAGTGGAGTCAAGATGGTGGTGTAGCAGCACACACTTTCTAGAGCACTCCCACCAAGGCCAGACAAATACCTGTAAAAAATGGTTCTAAACAAATTCTGGAGCTACAGAACCCACAGCATGATGGAGTGAAACAAAGTTCCTGCCCAAGACAGCCTAGTAGGATGCAGGCCACACAGAAAGCAGGGTGCAAGACAGTGTGAGCCATGTTGGCACAGACAGGACCTGAGGAGGCCTTGGGGTGACTGAATCTCTCACACCTGTGGTGGTTTCCAGACTTTAGGACCCCAAAATGCCAAGGACAAATTGTAAGGTCAGTGGAAAAAGCCAGTGTGGGAGAGTGAAGTTGTCCAGTCCTAGTCCCAGGCGGCTGAGAAAGGAGAGGCAGAGGAATCCAGAGCAGCCACAGCAGTAGCAGGGGCAGCTATAGTCACTGTTTCTGGCGCTCTGGGTCCACAGATTGTTGGGGGTTAAGTGGTTGACAGTATACCCCCCACTCCCACCGAATGCAGAGAACTGTTTTGACAAAGAGCTCAAAAGTCAAGTAAATGGCTGTGGAAATGAGCAAAAACTGAAAAAAAAGACTCAAGACTATAGAATCTTACTGTGGTGGCAAGGAAGATGAAAGCATGCAAACAGAAGACAACAAAGTCAAAGCTTCTCCATCCAAAGCCTCCAAGAAAACTATGAATAGGTTTCAGACCATGGAAAAACTCAAAAAGGATTTTGAAAATCAAGTAAGAGAAGTAGAGCAGAAATTGGGAAGAGAAATGAGAGTGATGCAAGAAAATCACGAAAAGCAAGCCAACAGCTTGCTAAAGGAGACCCCCTCCCCCCAAAATACTGAAGAAAATAACACCTTTAAAAGTTGACTAACCCAAATAGCAAAAGAGGTCCAAAAAGCCAATGAGGAGAAGAATGCTTTAAAAAACGGAATTACTGAAATGGAAAAGGAGATTCAAAAGCTCACTGAAGAAAATAGCTTTCTAAAAATTAGAATGGAGGAGATGGAAGCTAATGACTTTATGAGAAACCAAGAAATTACAAAATAAAACCAAAAGAATGAAAAAATATAAGGCAATGTGAAATGTCTCATTGGAAAAACTGCTGACCTGGAGAATAGATTTAGGAGAGACAATTTAAAAATTATAGGACTACCTGAAAGTCATGATCAAGAAAAGAACCTAGACATCATCTTTCATGAAATTATCAAGGAAAACTGCCCTGATATTCTAGAACCACAGGGTAAAATAAATATTGAAAGAATCTACTGATCACCTCCTGAAAGAGATGTGAAAAGAAAAACTCCTAGGAATATTGTAGCCAAATTCCAGAGTTCCCAGGTCAAGAAGAAAATATTGCAAGCAGCCAGAAAGAAACAATTCGAGTATCGTGGAAATACAATCAGGATAGTGCAAGATTAATGATTTCATTCCTTATTCATTTGTTTGTTTTTGGAGTTTTTTTGGCAAGGGTGATGGAATGGTTAGCTATTTCCTTTTCCTCTGCATTTTATGGATGAGATAACTGGGAAAGAAAGGGTTAAAAGATGACCTGTCCAGGGACACAGAGATACCAGGTGCCTCAAGCTAGATTTGAACTCAGAAAAAGAAGACTTCTTTAATTCATATCAGGTATTTTGTCCATTTTCTCACATAAAACTACCCCCTTGTGTACATCAAATAAAATGAATTTCCAAGGAATAATAAAATTAGTTGGCAAATATGTCCAATGCCCTGTGATCAATTTCTTCTATTCCCTTGGAATAAGGAATCCTTGATGGAATCATGGGTTGTTTTATATATAATATGGATATGAGAATGGCTTTTTAAGGGCAGTGTTTGTCTCTTCTACACACAGTGAGGTTCTGGGGAAAATGTAATAGTCCAAATTTTAGAAAGAAATATTGTGTTTCATCACCATTCTTTTAGTTTGAGGTGTGATTCTCTCTTTTCAGTCATTTCAGTAATGAATCTCTACCCACAGAAGGGAGACCTAGTGTGAATACATCATCATTCCTGCTACAGGGCTTCCTCACCTACTCTCATTTGAGTCCCAGCACCAAGGCAATGGATAAGAACTTCTCAGTGGTGGGAGACAAGCCAGACCCTGTCCTACATGAGCAGAATCTCTGGGTCTCAGGCAGGGGCTCCTTGGAAACATGGAGTTGCCTGATGAAGATGATGCTTCTCCTACTGCTGACTATAAAGCTGAGAATGAAGAAAATGCTTGAGGATTTTAGCAACTTCCAAGACAAAAGAGAGAATCGAGTAGTTCTGTTGAGAATAGAAATATCTCATTAATGCAGGGTCAAGGAATCCAGCCTCTCCAGATTCTCTTGATCTAAGATAAGCCTTTTGCATTTGGGGGATCAGAGAGATTGGAGGACTTGCTCAGGGTCACTGAGGCAGAAAGGTGATCTCCTGTTCAGGATTCCAGGTCCAACAATCTAACCTTTCTGCAATATTGCCTCTCCCTACAGATGCAGTGAACAGGAGCTTGGCCTCAGTCAGGAAGATTTAGGTTCAAATCCTTTCCTGGACAGCATTTGAGTCTGTTTCCTCAGGAAAGTCACTCTCATGTCTCAGGGCCTCAGAAATTTCTTAGAGATATTAAGTCCCAGAGGAAGCGTCCATTTTTACTGGGGGAGAATGTTAGAAAATTCCTTCCTGTGAGTTGCCTGCATCATAATCCTAGCTAGCATCTGTATGGTACTTTGAAGGTTTCCAAACTGCTTTCCATTTGTTGCCTCACTGGATCCTGACCACAACTCAGTGAGACAGGTGGTATTCCAACTCCCATATCACAGAGGATGAGCCTACTTCTGAGAGGGATAGGGTGACTTTCTCTAGGATCAGATAGTAAATGCTTGGAGCAGTAATGTTTTCCTTGATCTCCTGGCCAATGCTCTATGCACAGGACCAGATTGTAAAAACATACCTGCTTCAGTATAACATCTGGGATCTGAAAGGATTGGGTCAGATATGCTCTGAGGTCAATCCTGCTAGTAATTTTGATCCTCTGAATATTGGAGAATATAGATGCCTCCTTGCATTTTGAAACACATTCAAAGAACACTGTTAGTGAGATAAAGTGGTTGTTGTATTTCTTTTTCCACCCTTTTCTAAGGTATATTTATTTCACAGAAGACAATAAGTGAATGTGTAGTGAGACAGAAGCCACATTGGACTTGACTTCAAGAGCTGACCTGGGTTCCATCCAAATTCTCACACTTCTGGCTGATGTCATCAATTAATCTTTCCAAGGCTTAGTTTCCTCCCCAGTCAAAGAAGCTAACATCTATACATGCTCATGTCTTTACAGGGTTATGTTAAAGGTCCAAGAAAATAATATATAATATATGTATGTATCCATATAGGTATAGATAGATATTGCTTTACAAATTTTGCTACATAGATCAGTGTAACCACCAGAGGAATGTCTCCCATAAGACACTAGATTAATAAATGTAATACAAAGAGAAATTATAAAATTTCAGGGTGAAAGAAATGAATACTGTACTGTACTGTTACTAACTAATCATTTCTTTGGGATCCACATTTTTCTTGTCATTCTGCCAAAAGAGTCCTGAAAATGTCAGTGAATATCTGAAAGCCAAGGTTGAGGGAGGAGATTAGATCCTAGCACTCAAGTACAGCCCCTGAGTTGTGCAGGCAAGATCCCCACTGACTGGGAGGCCCAAATTCTCTTCAGAACATAGAGAGAATCCAGTCCAGTCTGGACAAGGATTTGCCTGGGATAAGAAGCCCCTGCCCTTGATCCCTTCCCTCACAGAGTAGGGTAACCCAGTTAATGAAGGAGAAAACTATCTGGAGAGCTCCTGGAGGAAATAACGACCTCTGCCCACCTGCCTTGAGGCTGCTAAATCTCATGATCAAGCCACAGTCTCAGCAGGATGAGCTGAAGGCTATTAGCCCACTTTCTCAGTCAATGGCCACTAATCAGGGATGATTTTTCACTTGTCAGGGAAGTTCTCTTTCAGAAAGACTTAAGGCATTTCATGGACAGCCCTAGTATCTTTAGCTATGAAGAGAAACCACTGACAATCATTTTGATGATTGCTGTCTGTCCAAATTAATAAATTGATTAATAGTTAGACAACTCAATGTCTTGGACTTTCCAATTGAATCCAGGGGTCAAATTGATCTCTGGTGGGACTTCCTCATTTGTCTTGTGATGCCAGTCTTCACAAAGACCTTGTAAGAGCCTGTGGTATATGGAAAAGATGCCTGGCTTCAGACATTGGAGAGATATGACTTCAAATATAGCTTTTAAACTTATTGCCTGTAAATATATACTAGTAAATTAATATCACATGACACCTAAGGAGCCCAATGAAACTATCAACTGGACCAGAACCAGACTCTCAACTATGGGTGGCCAGAGCCAACCAAAAAGAGCAGGCTAGAGATAGGAGGGTCAGTTCAAAAATAGAAATTTAATTTCAGAGTGAGGAAAACGATTTATACACATGTTGGACACCCTCCTAAGAAGACTGACTTTAGGTTGCTGAGGGTGAGGACACTTACATACATGAATGGGGTTTGCTCACAACCAATCACTGCTAGGTTTCAAAATAGTTCTCCTGGTGAGCACTTCTTGGTGAAGTGGGCGTTATTCCACCTCCCCTCCCCCAGAGCCCCTGGGTTGAGAAATGTCTGTTGAGTTTCTAGGCAGGGTTGGGCCTAGTAGCCACTTTCTGTTGTGCCCCTTTGCCTAGCAACCACTCTCTGTTGTACCCCTTTGCCTGGCAGCTGCTTGGGCCCCCCTCTCCGTTGTGCCCCCTTGCCTAGCAGCACCTAGGAACCCCTGTCAAAACTGTTCTGTGAAAAATGTGTGCTATTGGAACCACAAGGCTGTATTGGGAAGTGCTAAGATGCTTAAAAGGCACACACACTCCTTGTTTGGGGCTGCCTCCTCTGAGGACAGCCGCCAGCTAATAAAGATGCTCCCAAATTCTCAACTGAGTCTTGCCTGTGCTTGTCTCGGTCAGTCCATTTCACTTGGAGGTTCCACCGAGATAGCCTTTGGCTCTGTATGCCCAGGCACCTGCCTGTGCTTTTTCTCGATCCGTTCAACTGAAATAGCCTCTGGCTCTGTGTGCACAGGCAAACAGTCTGCCCTGGGCGGCCGGACTGCGTTTTGACTTCAGGGGGTGGCCACCGGGATTGATATTCCCTGGCCCCAATCTCAAGGCACAGCCGTGCGAACCAGGCTCCCGGTAGCAAAATTCCTCTGATCTGGTCATTTTGAGCTCCCTGTCTGTGTAGGTGAGTACTCTTGTGAAGTAAGTGGCAAGGCTGGATGCAGCGGGAAACACCCTTACTGGCCTCCACAGGATGCCGCGTGAGGTCCTGATCTGACTCTCCTGTATTTTGGATTTCTGAGTCCTGGACCGCTTGACCGACTCTGCACTCTGTATCTGTCTGGATCTCCTATATTTTGGGGTTTCTGAGAGCCTGGACTGCTTGACCAAGTCTGCATTTTGCATTTTGTCTGTCTCCTGTTTTGTGTTTTTGTTTAAGTCCAGACTGTATAACTGTGTCTGTCCGTGCATTTTGTCTGTCTCTTGTTTTGTGTTTTTTTTGTTAGAGCCCCAGTTTAATCGGACTCTGTATCTTACTCTCCTTTCCTGGGCTCATGGGCCAAAGACATTCAGGTCCCGAGACCCCGTTGCAGTTCATGATAAAGTGTTTTAAACAATTCCAACAAGCTGCAGCTGGTTATGGGTATGAAGTCTCCAAAGAAAAATTAACTCTATTCTGTCAACAGCAATGGCCCACCTTCGGGGTGGATTGGCCACCCCAGGAGACTTTTGATAAATCCATTGCAGGACAGGTGCGGAGAACAGAGAATGGAGATGCAGGCCATCTGAATCAGATCCCATATATCAGCATCTGTAGATTTGATTCCCCGTCCTAACCCTAAGGTCTCTCTAAAGCCTCCCCACACACGGGGAAGAAGACAAAAAAAATGAAAAAAGAAAAAGAAAAGACACCTCAGAGATAAAGCTTTGAAACTCCCAAGTGGAAAGGAGGAGACGAGGTGCCACTGGACTTTGTTCCAGAGTCTCCCTCTCTTCCACTTGCAGTTTCACAACTTTTTCTTTCAAAAACATTTGAAGGAGTGGACACAGATGCGAAATTTTCTTGAGTAAAGGTTAGAACCATCAAGATTTTTGTTTTACTCTATAATACAGAAATGGTGTTAGAGAAAGCAATTTGTAATCTGAATTTTGTTGAAACTAAAAGATGTTGGAGAAGTTGTGTAAAGTCAGTTATGTTATTTAGAAAACCAGGTATTTTCACCTTTGCCTATTAAGTTACAGCTAAAAAGTTGCTGTTTTAATGCTAAACCTAAAATTGTTAATTACTATGTGTGGAAAGAAATGAATGGAGTAATAATTTATTTAGACTGGTTCTGCCCATTCAAAACAGTCCTCCTGTATGTTTGGGGTTGGCAGGCATGGGATCCATGCCAGTTCCTTTTATTTTGTAAAACTGCTAAGGCCCCTTTCATGTGGCCATAGTCATCAGTCCTAAAAAAATTGTTTGGCTTATATAATTCATAAACAATGAATGTGACTTGCTCAAAAGTTGTAACAATTGGCTTTTATATCAGGACAAGTTTTAAATTTGAGAAAGAAGGATCTGAAATGAAATCTCTTATGTATGTGAGTCCTGTTAATCTTCATTGGTTATTTCAACTCCATGGGAATACAAATAAGTGTATTTGGCTTTAAGTTGGGATTAGTGAAAATTAGTGAAATTTGCTGTTTAAGGTAAAAGCATTTGGGACCATAAATATTTTTGTTTAAGTTTGAATCTGGGTATAGTCTGCATTAAATCAGTATATGCCACAAGTTACTCAGAGGGACTGTGATCCTGCATCCTGTACTGTTATCAGGTGAAATTTGTATCTGGAGAGGAAACACCGAGGGGACAATTCTAGACTCCATCTAGGATGGGATCCTCCTGGTCAGTTTCCTCACTGTGTCCTTTTATAAAGGAGTGTTTCCCACCTGACTGTTCCTGAGTCTGGCTATAAAACAGATACTGCATGATTGGAAAATTTCACTCCTATCTGAATTCAAACAGATGTTCCTTAGCCAATGTGAAATTATAGTCATATCTGAAACCTGATTATTGGAACTTGCTATTCTAAGATTTTATGGGACTTAACTGACTGTTCTTCTGAGTCTAACTCCAGGTATGGATAGCAAGAAAGGTGGTCTGATCCTCTGATCCATGATATCAGTGAGCCTGTGAGATGCTGGCATGAAGTCCAAGAAGTGATCTCATGATAAAGTTGAGAGAGCGGCTGTTCAGCCTGGGCTGAGGTAGGATTCTCCTGACTCAACTTCCCCACTGAGACGTGGTGGATTTTAAGCCTGGCTGAATGCCAGCTGACAATCTGCTCCTGCCTGGAATTGACATGAAATGAGGGAGATATTGTTTCCCTGCAATGTCCCTACTCTTAGTGGCAATTTCCTATAGTCAAAGGTTTTGTAAGTTTAATATCAGATTTATGAAATAACAGATTGTTGGTAGGGGAACATCTGAGGTTAAGTCTAAAATTAAGCTATCAGGTTTAGGACTTTAGACTTAACAACAATAAATTAGGGTTTTTTTTTTCTAATTTCTAGTAATAGTGTGGAGACCATCGGGTTAATAAGACCTGTGAGGTTAGCATATATAGTTAATCATTATTTTGTCTCAGTTGGTTAAAAGAAAAATGGTTCGTGGCCTATGTCGTAAATGCTTTAAAAGATCTGAATGTAAGATGTAAATACTGGGTTCTAATGTGGATTTCTTAAATATGACAATTGTCCAAAGTCCCAATTTTGATTTTGTAGAGTGATAAAGGTATAAAGCTTAAGATTTATACCATATATACATATATATATTTTTTTATATACCATATACAATACCATAAAATGGTATTAAGGTCAGCTGTGTAGGAGAGTGGACATCCGGATTTCTACAAGAAGATAAAGAATGTGCAGAGATGCTGTGCTGAAGATGGACTGAAGGAGCATCTAGATCAGAAAACTACATCAGATGATGTCCCTTCCCAGATGAGATGGAACCTCTGAATGGATAATTCATTGGTCTGTTTTTGTATCTTAAATCTCTGTATCTGTACTTATAACATGGGATAGTCCCCTTGTAAATAAAGAGTATAGATGAAGGGAAGAATGTATAGGGGAAAGAATGTGAGGATTATATTTAGTGTTCCATAAGGCTTTTCTCCTTGGATACCTGAGTTTCAGGTATCCAGGGCTTTCGGAGGGTCGGTTGGTTCCCCCCCTCCCCCTTACCAGCTACCAGCTTTCTTTGTGTAAGTGCCGTGGGCTGTAGCTGACTGTTGTCTTGCTTTTCCCCCTCCCCTCTTTTCTAAAGCCACAACAGCAATTAAGTTAGATATCACATGAGGTAATTGTATTGGGATAGGTGAAGATTTCCCTGGGTTTGCCTAGTTTTTCGTGCTTAATTGTGAGCCCGCCTCCAAGCCAATGGAGAGGTGGGGTAGTGGGGAGGTGGGATTCTCTGCGTTAGGGTATAAAAATTGTGCTTCAGTTTCTGTAAGTTGTCTCCCTCCACCAGGTTCCCTGACCTGATGGAGGGACGTCCCTTTCTCAAGAATTGTAATATCACCTATCACCCTCTGAATTGTCAAGTTCCTCATACTGGTTAAAGACCCAACCCCTCCAATGTTGGGACCCTGTGAGGCAGGGTCAGCTCTATGTCCAGTCTCAGCAGGAAGCCGTTTCAGAAGCCGAAACCTTCAACCCTTATCCCAAAATATGTTGGGTCCCATCTGCTTAAAGGGGGACAAGGTGGGGTGTTTGAGTACATGTACTTGGGCCCCAGAGTTCAGGCCAGGTAGAAAGGATGAATAGGACCCTGAAGGAGCATATTGCCAAGCTAAAGGTTGAAAATGGAGAGACCTGGGTGAGTCTCCTTCCTTTTGCCCTGCTTCAGGCTAGGTGTACCCCAAATCCCACGGCTCTCTGTCTGTCCCCCTTTGAAATCATGTTCAGAGTAGCCCCCCCCCAGTTGTTCCTTGAGTTGTTAATTCTGGGTGTTGGCTTCCCGACTTTTCTAATGTTGCCCTCCTTAAGTCCTTACAGGCTCTGCGGGAGGTCCAGAGTGCTCTCAAATCTTTATATCAAGCAACAGTTACCCAAGGCCTAGGAGACCCAGCCGCATTGACTGTATCGCTAGGCGATTGGGTCCTCACAAGAAAACTATTCCGGGGATCCTCGCTTGAACCACTGTGAACTGGGCCTTTTCAAGTGATCCTGTCAAATTCATCAGCAGTTAAGGTCGCAGGACGCAAGGCGTGGATACATCATTCACATGTCAAGCCAGTTATACTCCTTTGGACTCTGATGAGTCACCCATTTAAATTAGTTACATGAAAAGGGTGGGGTGAAGTGGACGTTATCCCCCCCCCAGAGCCCCTGGGTTGAGAAATGTCTGTTGAGTTTGTAGGCAGAGGTGGGCCTAGTAGCCACTTTCTGTTGTGCCCCTTTGCCTAGCAGCCACTCTCTGTTGTGCCCCCTTGCCTAGCAGCACCTAGGAACCCCTGTCAAAACTGTTCTGTGAAAAATGTGTGCTATTTGAACCACAAGACTGTACCTGGAAGTGCTAAGATGCTTAAAAGGCACACACACTCCTTGTTTGGGGCTGCCTCCTCTGAGGACAGCCTCCAGCTAATAAAGACGCTCCCAAATTCTCAATTGACTCTTGGCTGTGCTTGTCTCGGTCCGTCCATTTCATTGGGACAATACAAACATTCTTGAGTCCAGTTGGAACAGTCATTGTTTCAAGTCTTTAGAGTCCTGACCACCCTGCCAGGAACAGAACCAAAGCTCTGTGACAGAAAGAGGGTTCCAGAATCTGTCAGTGACAAAGAACAGGGATTGGGAACATGTGATGAATGGGCAAGGGAAATAAGAAGAGCTAAATCCCTCAGTTTAACACCCAGTCGTGGTCAAAGCAATACACTTTATCAGAAGGTGATATCATCTAGAGCACAAAGAATTATTGACACACCAAGTTCAGGGTACAACCTGCTTGCAAGACCTTAGCTGTGGAGAACAGGGCTTCTCCAGGATATTTTGACAAACCCAACATTGACTGGACCAGTTTTGGTAAATCATCCTTTGTTTCTACTTTGAATAAGAAAGGAAAACTTTCAGAGTTCAAAAAACATGATTCAGAAGAGTGAGACTGTCCTAAATAAAGAACATTTAACCATCAATTCAGGCTAGAAGGTGGGCCTTTGGGAATGTACCTTCTGGGAAATGCAAACCTGGCTTAGCTCAGATGCCCCTTTCTTCCCTCATTCCCATAGGTAGCTGCTATGCATGGAACAGCACTGTCAGAGCAGACCAGGAATGCCCAGCCCTTTACTGACCCAGGCATGCTGGGAGTCAGTCATCCATGTGTCTATAGAAGTTGACTGGAGCACCCCTCATACATGACTCAGAGGTCCTATTCCAACACCATGTTCCATACACACCACTTGAATCCTTCTTTCCCTGAAGCAACCATCAATCAGTTAATCAACTAAGCTCTCAGACTTCCTTGCCTCCGTACTCCTATACCAACCTGTCTCCCTTGCCAATAGTTCTTGAAACTTTTAAATAGATTAGCCATACTGCAAGTGTGAGTTCCCCTCTCAGCCCTATCCCATCCCCAGAAGGGGACAGTAGCCCTTGCAGGAGCCCCTGAAACCAGTTTAGCTCCTGAGAAGCTAAGGAGATTTTGACCAAATGTTGAAATAAACAGAATGTGGGAAAAACACTTGCCTTTCCAATCCTGTACCCCTCATTAGAATTG
The DNA here is from genome assembly GCF_028372415.1 of Notamacropus eugenii. Taxonomy (NCBI): domain Eukaryota; kingdom Metazoa; phylum Chordata; class Mammalia; order Diprotodontia; family Macropodidae; genus Notamacropus; species Notamacropus eugenii. The sequence continues at coordinate 27,842,305 of NC_092874.1, read as the reverse complement.
TTATTATTCAAGTCAATTCGATTTATCTAATTGTTTTTAGCCACCTCCAATTTTGGCAAATAACATACTGATATTAGATTACATAGACAACCAGACCAGACCCTGCCATCAAAGAGCTCCCATTTGAGAAAGAGGGGCAAGTGTGAGCGAAGGAACCAGATGTTGCCAAATTAATTTTAAAGGCCACGAAGTTTGTTGCTGGTAATTTCTGTTACAAAGAAGAAAATTCAATGAAAGTATTTTGTATGCTGAACAGTTTGGGGTTTTTTTTTTCCCAAAAAAACCCCCACAATATATTACTTAACGTAAGAAACAAGCCTGCTTTTCTACTATGCCACTTAGCAGCTTTTTAGACATTTCCAATCTTCAAATTGTTTGGGGAAGGTTATTTGGCAACAGTAGAGAGGATGGATTAGTGAGGAAGGAGCAAGTTAGCAGGGAGACAGATGTGGAGGTCACTGCATTACAAAGAGGTCATGAGAACCCTAATGTGGGTGGTCACTTTCCTAATGCAGCACAAAATGGACAGCCACTTATTGGATATGATATCCTGGGGATGGCATTCATCTGTGGGAAGGACTAAATGGCTACAGAGGTCCCTTCCTAATCTCAAATTCTTTGTTGCCCAGTAAGTGGATGGAAAGGGAAGGATGGAAGGGATTCCTGAAATGACTTGGGAACTGACTGAGTGAGGAAGGGGAAGGAAAGAATCTGCATATGAACTGTTCTGTCTACCAGCATTTGTGTACAAATCAGAGTTGACAATCCATTGAGATAAACCTCCATGTTTTCATAAGGTTCCTCCTTACACAAAAGAACACTCTCAACTTGGCAAAACCTGTCCATCCAAAGGACTCCACTAGAGGTGTGAACTCGGGGGGCTCTCAAAATTGCTGCAACCAGCAAGAGATAAGTAGAACTGCAAGGATTCCAGGCTAGAGGAGTTCACACCTCCTCTGGGAGGCCCTAAAGGGGCAGGGCTACTTCCTATAAAAGGGGAGTATCCTTTCCCTCAGAAGCACTGCCATGAGTGAAGCTCCAGTCTCTTCATCTCAGCTGATGCAGAAAAGAAACAACTGGAGCTGCTATGGAAAAGCTGCAGGAACTGCAGAATGAAATCATTTGTGCCATCTGTAGGGGCTACTTCTCTGAGCCAGTCACCATCACCTGTGGGCACAGCTTTTGCAGAGCATGTCTCTCCTGGAGCTGGAGAGTTGGACCTACAGCTTTCTCTTGCCCTGAATGCAGGCAAGTGCCCCAGGTCAGAGAACTGCCAGTAGTCAATGACTGCCTAGCACAGCTGACTGACCTGAGCAGAGAGCTCTGCTCCCTACTTTTGCAGAGTGCTGAAGGACAGCGCCAGTGTGTCAGACACAAGAAAGCTCTCAAGCTCTTTTGTGAAGATGACCAGATACCAATCTGTGTAAGATGCTCCCAAAGCCCAGAGCATGGGGCTCACAAACTCTCTCCTGTAGAAGAGGCTGCTCACAATTGCAAGAAGAAACTCCAGCACCTTTGGAATCACGTGGGGAAGCATTTGGAAGAAGCTCAGAAACTTCTTACTCAGGAGGAGAGATCTGCTGTTGACTGGGACTGGGTGATCACAGGAGAATACAACAGGCTGCACCACTTCCTGATGGAGGAAGAATCCCAATGTCTAGAAAGGATGAGACAAGAGGAAAGGGCAAGACAGGATAGACTGTCCCAGCATATGCAAACCCTCCAGGATCTCATGCAAGAGCTGCAGGAAGCAGGTCACCAACCCAATGTGGAGCTGCTGCAAGAAGTCAAGCAGTTGCTGGGAAGGAGTGGGTCAGTCCTATCCCAAAGGGCCAAGGCTATCATCCCAGAGTTGAGAGAATACCACATCCCTGGCATGATTGAGATGCTCAGCCACTTCAAAGTAGACATCACAATGGTTCCCACATCAGTCAGTCCCTTTCTGACTGTTTCTGAGGATAAGAAGAGTGTGAAGGCTAGAGAAGGCTGGAAGCTGGAGACCAAACACCCTGAGGACACTGTTTGCCATTATGTCTTTGCTGAGCAAGCCTTCAGCTCAGGTAGGCAGTACTGGGAGGTGGATGTGACTCAACTACCTCAGTGGATTCTGGGGATCCACACCCCCTATTTAAGGAGGAAAAGGGGCAGGAATGTGGATTCCTGTACTTCTACGTTCCTGCTTTGCTGTGTCAAGAAGGAAGAAGATTACTACTTACAAACCCATCCTGGATCCTTGGACCATAGAGTGAAAGGCCCTGTGCTCAGGGTTGGGGTGTACCTGGAACATAACCCTGGCACTCTTGTCTTTTACAATGTGCTCCAGAGAACCCTCATTTACAGGTTCTACCCCATTCTCTTCACAGCTCCTGTCACACCCATCTTTTGCCCTGGCCCCCCACTTCCAGGCATAAAGTCTGGTCCCATGACTCTCTGTCCAGTGGATTCTCATCTCTGTGCTTGCTGCTATTCCCGTCTCTGAGCATTTCTGCAGGGGGATTTCTCAGTCCACCACCAGGCTCCCTGGTGGTCAGCCTTCCATTTCCAGCCAACCCTGCAAAATCGTGATCATTACCCCCTTCATAATGAAGCAGAAGCCCCCTGCTCACCAACTAGACAACCCGAGTTTAAGCTGATTTGAACTTTTTCCTGTTCTATTCCCTTGGAATTTCTGTAAAACAGCCTTTAAATTGTATTTGATATAAAATGAAATAAATTTGATCATTTACTGTGCTTATACATATTCTTGTTGTTTTTCATTTCAGTTCTCTCTTGTCCAACTCTTTGTGATCCCATATGGTTTTGATTTTTGTTTGTTTTGGTTTGAAATTTTTGGCAAGAATGATGAACTGATTAGCCATTTTCTTCTCCACTCCATTTTATAGATGAGAAAAGTGGGACAAACAGGGTTAAATGACTTTTCCAGGGGTCACATAGCTACTATGTGCCTTAGGCTAGATTTGAGTTCAGAAAAATAAGACTTCTGGACTCCAGGCCATGCATTTTATCCATTTTCCTCCATGTAGCTGCCTCTTTATGCACATCAGAAATAAAATGAATTTCAAAGATGAAGTGGACGTTATTTCCCTTCCCCCCCCACCCCGGAGCCCCTGGGTTGAGAAATATCTGTTGAGTTTCTAGGCAGTGTTGGGCCCAGCCACTTTCTGTTGTATCCCCTTGCCTAGAAGCACCTAGTAGCCCCCCTCTCTGTTGTGCCCCTTTGCCTAGCAGCCCACTCTCTGTTGTGACCCCTTGCCTAGCAGCAACTTGGGCCCCTGTCAAAACTGTTCTGTGAGATATGTTTGCTGTCAAGGCTGTAGTGGGAAGTGCCGAAATGCTTAAAAGGCACACACATACCTTGTTCGCTGCCGCCTCCTCTGGGTTTTCCCATGAGACAGCCGCCAGCTAATAATGACGCTCTCAAAATTCCCAATTGACTCTTGCCTGTGCTTTTGCTCTTTCTTGATCCATCCATTTCAAAAGGGATGATAAAATTAGTTGTCAAATATTTCCAATGCTCAGTGATCCATTTCTTCTACTCCCTTGGAGTATTCATATCCTTAACTGGGAATCCATGATATAAATAATGGGTGTATATATGGCTAATATGTACATATATATATTGGGTACTGGCTTTTCAAGGGAAGTGTTTGTCTCTTCTACACACAATGAGAGTCTGGGGAAGAACGTAATAGTACAAATTTCAGAAAGACCTAGCTTTCCTGGACCACATTTAGATGTGTTCTACTAGGGAAATTTCACATCTTAGGGTCTAGGAATACTCTTAGAGACTCTCAGAGAGGGGGCCCATTACTATTTGTGAAAAACTTGGAAAATTCCTTGCCTTGAGTTGCCTGCATCATAATCCTGGCTAGCATCTGTATGGTGCTTTGAAGGTGTCCAAACTGCTTGTCATTGTTATCTCACGGGATCCTGATGACAATTCAGTGAGATAGATGTTATTCCAACTCCCATATCACAGAGGAAGAGCTTATGACTGAGAGGGATAAGGTGACTTTGTCTCAAGTCAGATTGTAAGTGCTTGGGGCAGGATTGAACTCTGTTCTTCCTGGTTTCCAGGTCTATACTCTATGCACTGGACCAGATTTTTTTTACAAATATTGCTTCAGTATAACATCTGGGACCTGATACAATTGGTCCAAATGTACTCTGAGATTAATTCCTGCTTGTAATTGTGATTCCCTGAACATTGGGGAATATAGATGCCTCCTTGCATTTTGAAACACATTTAAAGAAGACTGTTAGGATGATAAAATGGTTGTATTTCTTTTTTCCACCTCATTCTAAGGTACATTTATTTCACAGAAGATAATAAGTGAAGGCATTCATGAAGCTGACCTGGGTTTAATCCAAATTCTTACACTTCTTGCTGATGTCACTTCCATTTCTTGCGATCCACCCTTTTCTTGTCATTTCTGCCAAAACCAGAATCCTGTAAAGCTCAGTCAATATATGAAAAGCCATGACTGAGGGAGGAGATTAGATCCTAGCATTCAAGTACAACTCCTTAGTTGGGTAGGAAGGATCTCCCCTGACTGGGAGACCCAACTTCTCTTCGGAATATAGAGAGAATGCAGTCTGGACAAGGGTTTGCCTTGGGAAAGAATCTCCTGTCTTTGATCCCTTCCCTCAGAGAGTAGGGCAACTCAGCTAATGAAGAAGAAAACTAGCTGGAGATTTCTTAGTGGAAACAGTTACCTCTGCCCATGTGCCTTGAGACTGTTAAGTCTCATGATCAAGCCACATTCTCAGAAGGAGCTGAAGGCTTTTAGCCCACCTCCTCAGTTAATGGTCACCAATCAGGGATGCTTTTTCACTTGTCAGGAGAGCTCTCTTTCAGAAGCTCTTTAAGGCATTTCAGGGACTGGTATTTTTAGTTATGAAGAGAAACCACTGACAATCATTTTGATGATTGCTGTCTGTCCAAATTAATAAATTGATTAATAGTTAGACAGAACTCAATGTCTTGGGCTTTTCATTTGACTCCAGGGATTAAGTTGATCTCTGGTGGGCAAAATATTTCTTGCGACTTCCTCATCTGTTCTGTGATGTCCCCTTTCACAGAGCCTATGTGGCAGCCAATGAATAGTAGAAACATGCCTGGGTTCAGACACTGGAGAGATGTGACTTCAAAAACAGTCTTTGCCCTTATTGCCTGTAATTGACAGCTAGTAACTTAAATTTATATGAGACCTAGGGTACCCAGTGAAGCTGTCAACTGGACAAGAACCATACTCTAACCTGTGGGTGGCCAGAGTCAAACAAAAAGAGCGGCTAGAGACAGGAACAAACAGAAGTTTAATTTAATAGTGAGAAAAAGAACTTATTCACGTGATAAGAAGGCTGACTTAAGGTTGCTAATGGAGAGGCCACTTGCATACCTGAATTAGGTTTGCTCACAACACAATCATTCTTAGATTTTGAGTAGTTCTCCTGGTGAGCACTTCTTGGGACAATACAAACATTCTTGGGTGCCATGGGAACAGTCATTGTCTCAAGTCTTGACAGTCCTGACCACCCTGCCAAGAACAGAACCAAAGTTCTGTGACAGGAACAGGAGTCCAGAACCTGTCAGTGACAAGGAACAAGGGATTGGGAACATGTGATGGATGGCCCAGAGAAATATGGGGAGCTAAATCCCTCAATGAAGACCTAGTTCTAGTGGAAGCAATATGCTTTAACAGACAATGATATCACCCAGAGCACAATTATTGACACACCAAGGTCAGGGTACAGCCTGCTTGCAAGGCCTTAGCTATGGAAAACAAGGCATCACCAAAATATTTTGACAAACCCAACACTGATGGGACCAGTTGTGGTAAATCCTCTTGTGTTTCTACTTTGAACAAGAAAGAAAAATGTTCAGAGCTCAGAAAAAAAAAAATGATTCAGAAGAGTGAGACCATCCTAAATAAAGAACATTTAAACTTCAATTCAGGGTAGAAGTTGGGCCTTTGAAACTGTACTTTCTGAAAAATGCAAATGTGTCTTAGACCAGATGTGCCTTTCCTCTTTTACCACCATGCTAGCCCCTATTCATATAACACCACTGTCAGAGCACACCAGGGTTGCCCAGCACCCTACTCACTGCGGCACTCTGGGACTCATAGATCCAAGTATCTACCTATATGTGTCTATACAATTCTTTCAGCTCTCTTCTACAACCATGTCTCTTACACACATCTTGAATTCTTCCTTCTCCCCCAGAAGCTCCTCTCAATCAATCAATCAATCGTCAAAGCTTTCAGGCCGCCTTGCTTCCCCACTTCTACACCAACCTTGCTCCCCTGCCAATACTTCCTGAAGCTTTTAAATAGATTAGGGATGTTGAAAGTGTAAACTCCCCTCTCAGCCCCATCCCATCCCCAGGAGGTGACAGTAACCCTTGCAGGAGCCCCTGATACCAGCATAGCTCCAGAGAAGCTAAGGAGATTTGGTCAATACTTGACCAAGTGGAAAAATAAACAGAATGGGAAAAAAAAGACTTGTCTTTCCCATCCTGTTGCCTTCATTAGAATGATTATTACTCAAGTCAATTTGATTTATCTGTTTTTAGTCACCTCCAATTTTTGCTGAATATTGTACAAGGTATTAGAGTACATAGACAACAAACCAGACCCTGCCCTCAAGGAGCTCCCATTTGGGAAAGAGGGGCAGGGATGGGGAAGGGAGCCAGATGTTCTCAAATAAGCTTTAGAGCACACTGAGGCTTTTCCTAGTAGTTTATAATTATAAAAAAGAAAATTCAGTTAAAGTACTTTGTGTGCTAAATTGTTTTGTTCAAAAAAAAAAACAGATTATATTACTTAAAATAATAAGCAAGGTTGTTGTTGTATTATTTCACTTAGCTTATTTTAAGATATTTTCAATCCTCAAATTGTTTGGGGAAATTTTTTTGCAGCTGCAGAGAATATGGATCAGGAAGGAAGGAGCCAGTTAGCAGGGAGACAGATGTGGAGGTCACTGCAATAGAAAAGAGTCATGAGAACCCCAATGTGGGTGACCACCTTCCTCCTGCAATAGAGAATGGACAGCCATTTCTTGGATTTGTTTTCCTGGGGATGGCCTTCATGGGTAGGTAAGACTATATGACTAGAAAGATCCCTTCCTAATCTCAAATTCTTTGCCCCTCATTAAGTGGATGAAAAGGGAAGGATGGAAAGATTCTTGATCAGAGAGTTGCGCTGTAGAGATTGTTTTCCATCTTTCTGCTTTCCTTCTTATCTTGGCTAGCATTGGCTTTTTTGTACAAAAGCTTTGCAATTTAATATAATAAAAATTATCTATTTTACATTTTGCAATGCTCTCTATCTCTTGTCTGGTCATGAATCCTTTCCCTCCCCATAGTTCTGACAGATTATTCTTTGCTCTTCTAATTTTCTTATGGTGTCATCCTTTATGTCTAAATCATGCTAAAAGTTTGTCATATCTCACTTTTCTACTATTCTTTTTACCTCCTTAATTTCTTTCTTGTTTATTTTTTGATTGGACTTACTGAGTTCTGAAGGGAAGAGTTGAAGTCCCCCACTAATACAGTTTTTCTGTCTATTTCTTCCTAACTCACTAAACTTCTCGTTTAAGAATTTGGATGCTATACTACTTGGCATGTACGTATTTGTTATTGCTGTTGCTTCATTGCCTATTATTGTCATTGTCTATTCATTCTCTACCTCTTTTAGCAGGAAGTAGTTTCCTTCCTCATCTCTTTTAACTAGATCTATTTTTGCTTCTTTTCTTTTTATCTGAAATCAGGATTGCTACCCCTGCTCTTTTGACTGTAACTTAAGCATAGCAGATTCTGTTCCAACACTTTGGCTTAACTCTGTGTGTCTCTCTGCTTCAAGTGAGTTTCTTGTAAATAACATATTGTACAATTCTGACTTTTGATCCACTCTGCAATCCACTCCTACTTTATGGTAGAGTTCATCCCATTCACATTATAGTTATTATTCCTACTTGTGCATTTCCCTCCATATTATTTTTTTCCTATCTATCCTCTCTCCTTTCACCCTTTCCTTCCTCACCAGTGCTTTGCTTCTATCTACCATCTCCAATGATCTGTCCTGTCTGCATACCTCCTTCATTTGATCTCCCTTCCTGATTCTTTGTCAGATAAGATAAATTTCTATATTCAATTGACTGTGTATATGATTTCTTCTTCAAGACAATTTGATGAGAGTAAGGTTCAAATGATACTCACCACCCAGCCTCCCCTCTTCTCCATTGTAATAAGTCTCTCACCTCTTCATGTGAGATATTTTACCCCATTCTGTCTCTCCCTTCTTTCTTTACCCATTATACTCCTCTTTCTCATTCCTTAATTTTTTTTTAATGTAGCTCCCTCAAATTCATCTTATATGTATGTGTATTCCTTTCTAGCTGTACTATTAGTGATAAAATTATTAAGAATTACAGATATCATCTTCCTATATAGAGACATAAATAATTTAGATCTATTGAATCCCTTGTTTTTCCCCATTTTACCTATTTGTTCTTCCATTGAGTTTTGATATTAGAGGTCTAATTTTTGGTATAGTTCTGGTCTCCTCCTTATGAAAGCTTGAAATCCTTCTATTTCATTGAATGATAATTTTTCCCTTCATGTAGTATACTTAATTTTGTTGGGTAAGTGATTCTTGGTTGTAGTCCTAGTCCCTTTGCCTTCCATAATATCATGCTCCATGATTTCTCATCCTTTAATATTGCAGTTTCCAGTTCCTGTGTAATCCTAATTGTGACTCCCCAGTATTTGAATTGTTTCTTTCTGAAACAATTTTTTCTTTGACCTGAAAGTTCTGAAATTTGGCTATAATGTGTCTTGGAGTTTTTATTTTGGAATCTCTTTCCTGAGGTTATCAGTGAAATCTTTCAATACCTATTTTGCCCTCTGGTTCCAGGAAATCAGGACAATTTATCTTGATAATTCCTTGAAAGATGCTTCTTATTATAGCTTTTAGGTAGTCCAACGACTCTGATATTTTCTCTCTTGGCTCATTTTCCAGGTCAGTTCTTTTTCCTATGAGGTATTTTATATTTTCTTCCAGGATTTTATTCTTTTGATTTCATTCGATTGGTTAATGATGTCTCATAGAGTAATTAGCTTTCACTTGTCCAATTTTAACTTTTAAGGTGTTGTTTTTCCTCAATTAGCTTTTGTACTTTCTTTTCCATTTGGCCAGTTCTAGTTTTTAAGCAGCTCTCTAAGCTGTTGAATCTTTTTTCATAATTCTCTTGCATCACTCTCATCCCTTTTCTATTTTTTCTTCCATCTATCTTGTATGATTTTTGAGCTCCTTTTGGAGCTCTTCCATAAGTTCTTTCTGGGCTTAAGACCACGTCCTATTTTTCTTTGGGGCTTTTCTCATCGCTGTTTTAACATTGTTTTCCTCTTCAGAGTTTATGTCTTGGTCTTCCCTGTCATTATACTAACTTCTATGCCAGATTCTTTTGCTGTGGTTGTTTTGCTTGTTTTTTTTTTAATTTTGCCTTTTTCCTTTCTTTTAAATTTGATCTTTGCTCCCAGCATGAAAGGGGCACTGTCATGGGTTTCTTGTGCCAGTGGATGTTAGCCCTGGATGTTTACTTGTTGTTGTGCTGACATTTCTCTTAGGTCACCAGGGGGCTCTCATGTCTGGTACTGTACTAAGAGTGGGAGGAGAGGATGGCTTGCACTTCTGGAGGCCATAGTGGTCTGGAAACTTATCTGTCACTGAGCTGGGGTTCTGGTTGTGGGATTTGGTGTATTCTGAAGTCTAGTGGGGCATTTCTGCATTTCCCCAGGGCTACACTGAAGTACATGGAGGTTTGGCCACTGGAGAATGCCTATTTCCCAGGAGCTCTGTGGAAGGAAATGGTGGTTCTTGGTGCTGGAGTCTACCGATTGCCCTAGCTATGCTAAGGCACAAGGAGAGTCTTGGTGTTGGTGTTTGCCTGCTTAACCACACTGAGACTCTGGATCTTCCACTGGTTTGTTCAGGTGGGGCTTGATGCTGGTTTGCTTGGATGCACCCTGTCCTGGAATACACTCCCCTTTTACCTAAGTGAGATCTATTTTTCTTGCAGATCTTTCAAGTTTCTCAGACTAAAAGATTGTTTTACCCTGTCTTTTTATTGATTCTCCTGTTCCAGGATTTGTTTTTGGGGTGCTACTTTATGGTTGTTTGGAGGTGAATATAGGAAAGATACAATAATTTAATACTTATTCCACCATCTTGGCTCCAGAAAGTCTATCCATACAATAAATTTTATTTATTTATTTTTATCATTATTATTAATTTATTTGCTTTCAGTTTTCTACAGTCATTTCTATAAGTCTTAGATTTTCTCCTCTTCCCTTTCCCCTCTTTCCCTACTCCCTTCCAGAGATGGCATACAATCTTCTATGAGTTCTACACATACATTCTTATTAAACACATTTTCACATTCGTCATGTTGCATAGAAGAATTTAAAGAAATGAGAGAAATCATAAGAAAAAACAAAACAAAACATAACACAAGAGAAAATATTCTGCTTCATTCTGCAATCCAGTTTCATAGTTCTTTCTCTGGAGGTGGAAAGTGTTTTGCCTCAAGAATCCTTTGGGAATGATTTAGGTCCTTGCATTGCTGTGAAAAACTAAGTCTACCAGAAAAATTCCTTGAACACTGTGGTTGTTACTGTATATGATGTTCTTCTGGTTCTGCTCCTTTCACTCAGCATCAATTCATATAAGTCCTTCCAGGCCTCTCTGAACTCTTTCTTTTCATCATTTCTTATAGCACAATAGTATTCCATTACAGTCATATACTACAACTTGCTCAGTCATTCCCCAATTGATGGGCATCCCCTCGATTTCCAATTTTTAACCACCACAAAGAGAGCTGCAATGAATAATTATGTGGTACCTTTTCCCATTTTTATGATCTCTTTGGGATACAGTCCTAGAAGCGATATTGCTGTGTCAAAAGGTGTGCACATTTTTGTAGCCCTTTGGGCATAGTTCCAAATTGCTCTCCAGAATGGTTGGATCAGCTCACAGCTCCACCAACAATGAATTAGTGTTTCAACTCTCCCACATGTTCTCCAACATTTATCATCTTCTTGTTTTGTCATGTTAGCCAATCTGATAGGTGTGATGTGGTACCTCAGAGTTGTTTTGAATTGCATCTCTCTAATCAGTAGTGATTTAGAGCATTTTTTCATATGACTATGGATAACTTTAATTTCTTTCTCTGAAAACTGCCTGTTCATATCCTTTGACCATTTATCAATTGGGGAATGACTTGTATTCTTGTTCATTTGACTCAGTTTTCTACATCATACAATATACTTTAAAGTTTAATCTGTATTATTAACATCTTCTACATCACTTTCATTAAGTATAAACAACCAATAACAAAGCATTCAATACCTGATTTGTGGTATTTGCCAATTTCCTGGGTGTAAGTATTCACACTAAAAATTTATCAACTAGCTCTCATGAGCCAGTTTCAACACACTCCTGGATCGATGGTCCAAAGATTGAAAGATGGAAGGAATTTTGTATATCACCCAGGGTAACCCATTCCTTTCACAGCTGAGGAAACTGATGTTCACAAAGTTTAAGTGATTTGTCCAAATTCACCCAGAGGTCCTGGTAAGTAGCAGAGCCAGGATCCAAACCAAGGTCTTCTGACTCCAAATCCCTGTTTCTTTGTACTGCATTAGGCTGTGGTTTTGGAAGCACTACTTCCATTGTCATTACCCTCATGGGGCACCATCAAAAGATGGACAGCATGTCCTTCTGGGGGATATATGAGTTTTGTTTTTCCTTTTAAAAAACTTACGGAATCATACAACAAATTCTTTGCATGCCACAGTTGAAGTTTCTTATTTCTATGACATGTAAAAAGCCCAAGTCTATCCTCAGAAGTCCCCCTATTATGGGACATTGGTATAAAAATCCAGGGTTAGAACTTGGCCTATGACCATGAGATGATTGAAATATACCACTGTTTCCTCACTCCAATCCTTAGGTTAAATTTTTATACACACAACTCATTAGTATTGAATATTTTTTTTCCATCACAGAACTTTAAATGTCCTTTACATGATTCCCAACCCTTAAAAGATATGAAGAATTTTATTACATAAGGCCAAATATTACTCACAAAAGGACATGTATCTTTTGCTTTCAATAGTTTTCAAAAGCAAAATTATAAGCAGTGAATATATTTTAAATGTTCCAAATCACAAATAAGAGATATAAAACAACTCGGTACTCTTACCTCACATGCATCAAAGTAACAAAGATGACCCAAAACAATGGCGATAGTCAATGGTGACTGAACTATGAAATCACAGGCACAACAATGTATTACTGGTGAAGCTCAGAATTGGTCCAACTGTCTAAAAATTCATTTTAAATTATATGTCAGTGAATTGTTCTTACAGTAAAGAAATCTCACTACTGAGCATAGACCCCCAAGGAAGTCAATGGCAGAAAGTTCCCACATATTCCAACACAATCATATTAGGGGGGATTGTTTGTTTGTTTTTATGATGACAGCAAAGACAATGTCATACTATCTCTGGCATCAAAAGAACTGGGTTCAAATTCTGCTTTTGATGTTTACTCTGTTTGGGCAAGTATCTTAAACTACCTGGGCTTCAGTTTCTTCATCTATAAAATAAAGGATTTAACTACATAGCTCTAGCACCAATGAATGGCTACCAATAAGAAGGTCTGATGAATAAACTATGGGAAATGGAAGTATAGGAAGATTATTGTGCAATGAGAAATAAGGAATTCAGAGAAACATGAGAAGATGTTTGAAATAGTATGAGGTGACCTAAGAAGAATCAGAATAGTAACGTATATTATGACAACAATAATAGAATGAAAAAAACATTAAAGCATATTAAATTCTAAGGAATGATAATGGCCCACCTTGGCCCTAGAAAACAGGTAATGAAACACATATGTCTCTAGTGATGAAAGGCAATCACTAGATTTAGAGTTTTGAGGATATGAGTTCAAATCCTGTATATACTCTTTACTACCTCTAGAATATAAAGCAAATCATTTGATTTCTTGGAGCCTCAGATTCATAAAATGAAGGGCCCAGAATACATGAGCTCTAAAAATGTCCTCTCCATATCAACACTAATAATTTCTCTTTTCAGAGAGGTTAGGGCCTATAGGGGCAGTTCTACTCTATCATATGCAGTTACTGCATGATTGTATTTTTGCTTAAGTGTGTCCCTCAGGTAGTTATCAAGTGAAGGGATGTATATGATGTGTATGTATCCGAGAAAGAGAAGAAGGGAAGAAGGGAGAGAGGTAGAGAAGAAGGAAGATATATATATATATATGTAGATATAGATATAGATATACACACACGGAGGAATAGAAGAAGAGAAGAAGAGAGGAAAGGACAAAGGGACAGAGAGACAGAGGGACAGACACAGAGGGGGAAAGGAGAGAGAGAGATACAGAGAAGGAGATATAGGGAAAGACAGAGACAACAAGAGAGACAAAAAAAAAGCAATAAGATAGAGACAGACTGAGATAAAGATAAGACCGAGTGAGAAAGAGACAGGAACAGTGAGAAAGACCGAGACAGAGAGATATATGAGTAAATAAAGCATTTATTAAGAGTGTACCATGTGCTAGGCTGAGGTCACAAATACAAGCAAATAATGCAGTTCCTGCTTTCAGGGAGTTTTTCATCTGGGAGGGGAAAATAATAAATTAAAAGGAATTCATGTTGGAAGTGGGGTCAAGGAAGTCAAGTCTAAGTATGGCAGCGGCCCAAGAAATGGCTTGGTGGCCTCATTTCAGACAAGAGAAGATAAAAGTTCAACTATTAGAGGCAAGAAAAAACAGATTAAATACTTACTTACTCAAATATGGAAGGACAAATTTTCAAATAGAACAAAAACTTGACTTGGGAACAGATTGCTAAAGTTGTGTGTTGATAGCTTGGCATCACCGGCCCATCGTTATTCGATAGCTTCCGAAACTGAAAATCATCCGCTTTCCAAGACTGTAGGATTCCCCTTCAGAACTGTGCTATTCTCTACCCCCACCCCTTCATATCAGAGCTCTGTCTCTATGTCAAGAACAAATTCATTTCACAAAGGTCACTGGGAAGTTGGCCAGTGTAATGATTTGATTCCATTGGTCCCAGCTAAATTTGAACCTGTGTTATAGGGGTGGTAAAAATATATCCAACAAACCTTTCCACCACAACCTCTTCAGACTGCTTCTCCACACCACAAGGCACCACCAAGAGCACTGTAATATGTTCAGAGGCTTCAGCTGGTAGGTAAGGCTGTACAACCAGGTTTTATCTTTCTGACCTTATCCCCTCTGCATATTATGTACTTAATATTAACTGGACCAATATTTCCTGAACAGGCACACCCATCATTCTTGTTTCTTTGTCTTTCCTTACTCTCTGCCCTCTGGAACCCAACCTTATTTCCCCCCTACACTACATCCCTCTATTTTTGCTGGTCACTAACAACTTATATCACTCCTAAGGTCTCACATAGCACCTTATGTCTTTCTCATACACATGAGAATATTGCAGTTATCTCTGTATGTCATATCAGTGTATCAATACATGAAAAGGCATTCAGTACTTTACTATTTACAAGATGGAATAGCAAGGTGGTGCTGCAGTGGATAGAGCACAGGGCCTGAAGTGTCATCTTCCTGAGTTCAAATCCAGCCTCAGACGCTTACTAATTGTGTGACACTGGGCAAGTCACTTAATCTTGTTTGCCTCAGTTTCCTCATGTGTAAAATGAACTGGAGAAAGAAATAGCAAATGCTCCTGTATCTTTGTCAAGAAAACCCCAAATGGGGTCATGAAGAGTCAAACATGGCTCAGCAGCAACAACATGTACAAATGACACTGAAAAGCAAACCAGTGGTTGCTCTTAAGAAGCTCATGCTCTTGGTTTATTCTCCCTCCTCATCTCTGCCTCATAGAATCATCTTTCTTCAACATGCACTTCAAACACTGTCTTCTTCATGATGCTTTTTCCTGGTCCTCCAAAATGCTGGGGCCCTCCTCCTCAGTCTTCTTTGTGTTTAACTACTTTATAAATGCTTGCATATGTGCTCATTGACTCTACTGTTAGAATGCAAACTCCTTAGGACTTGGGATTGTTTCATTCTTTGCATTTTTGTATATCCAGCACCTAGCACAGTGCCTGGAACGCAGTAGCATTTAATGAATATTTGTTGATTGAATGACTGAGATTTAACCCTTTCTACTAGTGAGGTTTCAGATTTTCCCAGCAGTGACCCAAAAGGATCATGGTAACATAGAATCATACTCTTAGAACTGGAAGAGAGCTTAGATGATATCAGTCCTACTCCTTCTTTAAACATATTTTTATTTACTTCAATAGCTATTTCCCAATTACATGTAACAAAAATCACATTCATTTTTTTAAATTCTGAGTTTCAAATCTTCTCCTTCCCATAGTCTTTCCCCCATCCAAGGACTACAATATTAATTATGCATGTGAAGTCATGCAAAACGTGTCAGTATTAGCCATGTTGCAAGAGAAAATACACACAACAAATACAAGGAAAATAAAGAAATAGGAAATTGTAGGCTTCAATCTGCCTCCAGAGAGTTCATCACCGTTCTCTTTCTCTCTCTCTGTCTCTCTGTCTCTGACTCTCTGTCTCTCTCTGTCTCTCTCTCTCTCTGTCTCTCTCTGTCTCCCTCTGTCTGTCTCTCTGTCTCTCTGTCTCTCTGTCTCTCTGTCTCTCTGTCTCTCTCTCTCTCTCTCTCTCTCTCTCTGGAGGTGGATAACATTTTTTCCATGGGTCCTTCAGAATTGTCTTAGATCATTGTCTTAATCAGTCCTTCATTTTACAGATGAGAAAACTGAGACCCAAAGAAGTTAAGCATTTTGTCCACAGTCACATAGTAGATGTTAGAGGCTGGTCTTCAACCCACTGTTCAACTACTCACCCTTTCTCTGAGGTATTAATGTTAAGGTACAGTGAATGCTGGGTTAAGCCAGAAGACTTTGCATTGAATGATCTTTGCTCTGCTCCTTCTGGACCTCAGTTTCTTCATTTATAAATTGACAGTTGATTAGATGTTTAAAATTATTAAGTTTACCAGTTAAAATTCTTTTTGGAGCTAAAGCCTATTATCTTTTCCAACTCATTGCGACTATACATGAATCTTCTTGGAATTAATAACAGAGAAAGCAACTAGAAGGAACCTCTATAGAGTAGGGAGGTAGAGACATTGACAATCTCTACTCTGGCATAAGGTAAAAGATAAACCATTCCAGATAAGTAAAGACAAGACTAAAGGACCAGCATTATTCATTTTTCAATCCAGTGGAGAAGAAAAAGTGATAATAAGAATGACAGCTGGTTTCCAGAGCATCATAAACCCAGCAAATGACAAAGGAAGGACCTTAGAAAATACTGATTAAAATCAAAGCATTAGAGAAAGCAACACAGCTTGGTGATCATTATTAACCACATGGCACAAATGATCAGGCATAAATTAATTCATCATGTTAAAGCTGAAGTGTTAAACCTTAATGAGCTAAGCATTAATTCATTATGTTCTCTCTCTATCTTCTTGCCCAAGGCTCCTTTTGCCTTTCCTTTCGCCCACTTGTCTTCTTCTCTTGAAGTTTCTTCCTCAGGAAGGTAGCCTTCTCACACCATAGCCATGGCTAAACCAACACACCTCTCAAGGCATCCAACTGCCTTTAATCACATATTCACATGGGAGGTTTTACAAATGACTTTCAGAAAAGCCCAGAGGATATTCTTCGTGCTGTCAGTGAACATCTGGTAGAGTACAGAATAGCATTCTGGAACATCACTTTGGACTCAGAACTTGGTGTGATCCAGCCACCTTGAACTTTACCTGATGTCTGGGGGCTTCTTTGTGAACTGGATTCCAGTTAACCCTGATGACATGGTGACTCAGCGAATGGGTGAAAGTGGGTTTTTTTAGTAGCTTTTAAAGGTGCATTAACTACATTTCTTGTACTTCTCTCTCAACACTATTACAATTAAACTCTTTATATTATTTTCTTTTCTGGGGTAATTTAATGCTTCTGTGCACTAACTCCCTTGGTTTTCAGAGGGTTGCTTTGGAGCAGTCATGCTGGCTGATATGGGCCTATGCAATGAGAAATTCATTTTCTGCTTCACTCCCTAAGTGAAATTACACTCTCCTGCCATTTATTTTCAGTGTAGCTAAAAAGTATTAATGAAATATGACACCCGGAATTTCTTTGAAAGTTTGTCTCCTAGCATATTCTCCAGTCTGAAAATAGCTTGTTTCAGATCTCTTCTAAAGAAGAGACGGGGAAATCCTTTCATTGTACCCAAAGGTATACACATATTTTAAGACTATAGATTGAAGCTCACAATTTTAAAAAGTTCGAAATGTGACCATTATGATGGTTACAAAAGATGAAAGCACATAGACTGTAAAATATATGCACATATGTTCATACATACAAATACACATGAATTTCACTTCTGTTGCCAGATTGAGAGAGCTGGGGCATCACTGATGACTGAGCTCCTAAAGTATCTGTCAGCAAGCTTAATATAATGAAAAAACAGCCCAGTCTTCATAAAAGGAGTCCATCTAAATGAACCAATGCCCAAAGAGCAGTCACAGAAGTCAAAATTTTGAGAAATGCACTGACCTTTTTCTTTTTCAGGATTTTTCTAAGCCTCTTTCTCTTGTCTTTCATTGTCTTCTTTGTATATAGTGTGTGTGTTTGTCCTTCATTGCCAAAGAAGAACATGTCATCAGAGAAATGATGACATGACTTGCACTTCACTTTGTTTTGAGTGAGGGAGGGTTGTGCAGGTCACCAGCCTCACTTCTCCTCCAGAGCCATCTGAATCCAGTGACCAGATATTCATCAGGATGACTGGAGATGACCTAGGATGAGGCAACTGGGGTTAAGTGACTTGTCCAAGGTCACAGAGATAGTGAGTGTAAAGTGTCTGAGGTGAGATTTGAACTCAGGTCCTCCTGACTCCTGCACTGGTGCTCTATCCACTTCACCACCTAGCTGCCCCTTGTATAAAGTATGTGATCTTGTATGACCCTATATAGTGTGTGATCTTTCTGTTTATTTTTGCCCTTGACCTACATTACCTTCTCTTAGTTTCCTAATGAAAATACATCCAGCATACTCTTTGCCACTCTGGATTTGTAAAGGATATACAATCAAAATATGTTGCATCTGTCCAGTACCACCCAAATTCTAGATGAATTCAATGTTGAGCTACCTGAGAATAGATTATTAAGGAATCACACAATGATGGAACCTCAAAGGTAGAAAGGACTCAGAGGTCACTCAGACTCCATACTTGACAAGTGGTCATTTAGTCTTTGAAGTCTTCTAGTAAGGAAGAATCCACTAAAAACAAAGAGAGCTAATTCTACTTTTGGATAATTCTAATGGCTCTGAATTTGTCCCTTATATAATCAAACTTAAATTTCATGCGTGATTTCCACCTATTACTCCACGTTGAGACCTAGTGTCACCTAACTAGATTCTAAGGTCAACCAAAAGAAGACTAATGTATCTTTCAAAGGGCAAATCTTGAAATACTTAAAGAGCTGTCAAGTCTCTCTTATTTTCCTCTTGACTAAACATCTTCAGTACTTTGAACCAGTCATTATATGAAGAATCTTGACACCCTTTCTCATTCTAATTGTCCTCCTCTGGACACTCTCCAGCCTACTGATGTGTTTCCTAAATGA
Organism: Notamacropus eugenii; assembly: GCF_028372415.1. NCBI lineage: Eukaryota > Metazoa > Chordata > Mammalia > Diprotodontia > Macropodidae > Notamacropus > Notamacropus eugenii. The sequence continues at coordinate 27,823,534 of NC_092874.1, read as the reverse complement.
TACAGAACATTCTGGATATTTTTTCAACATATGATCCCATGTTCCTATGAGCTTTTTAGGCCACAAGGACAGAGTGAAACAGGGATATCATCTCCTCACTGTTGGATCCCATGTTAGCACTCACTGTCTTCATGAACCTGTCCAATCTTTGACATGCCCTCTTTTAATGATGCTTCTTTCTTAAAAGAGTTGCTTAATCTTTAGATCAAAAGAGGGGCCTCTAGAAAAAGCAGGGCCATCAGTATTTTTGAATTTTCATGGCAGCCACCTCTGAACAGATGAAAGCATACGTCTCATATGATGTTGTTCACCTACCTCAAATGCAGAAAGACAAACCACAATACTTTCCTGGTCTCCTCTCAGCCCCATCCCTTTCCTCTGAGATTAATTTCCTTCTGCTCTGTATGTATCTTGTATCCAACAAAAATGTTCTCCATTAAAATGTGAGCTCTTAGAGGGCAAGGAACATGTTTTTGTGCTTCTTTGTAGCCCCAGTGCTTAGCATGGTGCCTAGTAATCGTAGTTGATAGCCTATAGGGATTTCTGATTGATAGACTGTGGATTAATCCTTATGATAGCTCATGGAAGTAACAGTTATTTTAATCTCACTCAATAGCTCTGTTCTCCCAAGCAAAAACCTATATCATGCCTCCTAATGCATCAAAATGAAAAAACTTACCTATGGTGTAACCACCTCAGTGTCAAAGAAGAAATGGCATGTTTTTGTGTGCTCCATAATCATTTCTACATTGATAGAGAATCCCTGTGTATGGACACTGTTATGGACATTCCTGCTTCTTCCCCTTGGCTACTTACATACCAACACTTATGGTTTTCTTTGCTATGAAAAGTTCATAAATTCATAATGTCTAAAAGCTTTGTTTTATGCCACAGTAACATGTCAGTAGACAATAACTCTCATTCCATTTTCACTGAGCGTCCATATACCAACAGTCTCTGTTCAGTAATGGTGACACCTGACTGATAGAATAAATTGCTGCCAGCATCAGAAAATGTTTAACACCAGCCAGGACAAGGGAAAAGAGTCTAAAAAGAGCACAAGACATTCCTTGCTGTGAAATCCATATAGATTTCCACAGTGTGTTGCTTTTCCCCAAAGGGAAAAGATGAGATGGGTTCTTTGTTTGGCAACATCAGAATTGAAAGCAACTATGCTGTGACCTTTGGATGTTGGAAATGAGTATGAGCTCTCTCATTATTCTTCATTGGCAAACTTCTCTGCAGGTGAAGGAGGCTTTGTGTGGGGGTTTGTTGTAAAGCATTGCTGCCAAAGCTCCATATTGACAATCATCGATTTTGCAGGAGAAAATACAAAAATGTTTTCTGTTTGAAGCTAACAATAGATATAGCATTTAATTAACTCGGTTTTTTTATTTATTGTATATAGCTTGTGGGGGAAATGGATGTGTCTTTAGCAAGGCCACTGAGCCCCCAGTTCACAAATCCTCTTTGTGCAGAAACAAATAATTTTGCATGGAAATCAGCAACTAAAATTAGAAAGTTCTTCAGTGCCATGGGGCATATGTGATCATAGGATCAAAAATTGAGACCTGGAAAGGACTTTGGATACTATATCACTCAACTCCCTACTTTTTACAGCTGAGGAAATTGAACTCAGGGAGAGAAGGAAATTGCCCAGGGTTACACAGGTGTTGACTATAGTGGTCCTTCCCTGAGAGGCATTTATAGATGTAATATTAGGTTGATTAATTAGTCAACTAGGCACTAAAGAAATATATTCCTCCAAAAACTGTACATAGTCCAGCCTGTTCATGAAAAGATCATTGGTCTTGAAATCCTAATACTTAATTTTTCTGAAATCTAGTTTCCTCTTCTGTAAAATAGGCATAATGTGTTTGCAATACCCATCTTGAGTTGTTGAGGAAAATACTTTACTAACATTAAATCCTCAAATACACAAATGAATCCGCGATGCCATCAATTGTGTCATCCTTTCCAAAGACGATAACCCATCCATACCTACCTGTCCTATTCAACTGTCACCCATATCCTCTCAGATTTTCTCCACAAGGGGTATATCCAATCTGTTTCTCCTAATATTACCAGGGTACCAGTGTGGCAGTCTGGGCATCCTAGCTATTTTTATTACTAGCTATCACCCCATGACCAGCCCATCTTCTCTTTCTGTCATACAGATGACATCCTTTTTTCCTGTTCTTTTACTGAATTTCTCATTGGTTATACATTGCATTCTACCCACACCTAAAATTCACCTTTCAATTGCCTCCTGTGATGTTCTCCTTTAGTTTTTTGAAAGCAGCTGCTGTCAATCATCAACACCAATAAAGTGTTTACATTGAAAAGGGGGGATTTTCTATGACAGAAGGGTTAGTAGTTATTTAGATAGAAGTCGTAAGTAGTAGTAGTTAGGAGTAGTTTAGTTGAGTAGTTAGAAGTTAGTAAAAGCCCTTCACAATTTCCTGAAAGCAATCCAGCCCACCCTCGTCCTTTTCAAATATGGACCAAACTCATTGTCCAATGTTATCACTTGTCCTGGACATACATAATCTTGGACAAACTTAAAGGGAGTCCACTCAGATACCTGTTAAAATCTAGACAATATACATTCTTTATCCATTTGGTCTTTCCTACGTGGGTTGACAGGTCATGTGCCTTTGAATGGTTACATACATCAACTCAAGAGGTTCTGCATGTCTTAGGACTTGACTCAGGTGACATAATCTCTCCTACAAATAAAAGCATCTGAAGGACCTCATTATCTATAGAGAATCCTTCTTCAACTTGGATCCTGCAATAGATATCTTCCCTCACAATTGCAATTTTTTGGTGAGTACACTCCCTGTCTTGTGCCTCACCTGGTGTTTATTGTCAGAGAGTCATTGAACAAGGTTCAATGTTTTTTTTTTACATGTGTTGTCATTTCTTCTAGGGAATCCTGAGAATCATCTTGTTACAGAGATGTGAGATCTTTTGTTTTAAAGGAACCAGTAAAGGACACATTTTGTCCTACCAAGCCAAACACTTTTTTAAATCAACAAACAAAAAGCAAATGGGATCTTTTGTTTTCTACATCTTTCAGTCATCTGTAAAATTGTAAAGATGTGGTCCATTATCCATTACCACTCTCATCAATGACACCCTTAATGCATGTATTAATAACCCTCATAAAGATTTTGTATAGATGGGAGAGTAGCATGTAGGTTGGTAATTGTCAAGATGCTTTTGATCACATTTTTGGTGTCAGTAATATCTCAGATTTTTAGATGACTGGACATCTTCACCCTTCTTTTGATAGCTTATAAATCAGTTTCTCTCTCTCATATAGACATACCTATAGAGCCACATATTTCCACATATATTGCCACATGGATATATCTATATCTGTAAATAAGAGAAAGAGTTAATTTACATATAGGCAATATATATTATTTTTAAAAATGGGAAATCATTTGTCATTTTTCTTTGTTTCATAGATTACCACAGCCAAAAATGTTTCATCAATAGGTGGCCAGCCTGCTGTTGGTGATACACCTCACTGGGATAAACTAGGCTGACCCTCAGGAAAAATCAGTCTGTCTGGCCCTAGGGCTATATTGAAGCCTTTCCAGCACAGTAGAATAGGTCAGGGTTTATATTCCACTGCAGATACTTTAAGAACCTAGGATCACTTCCACAATAAAATGAGGTATTTGAGGACAGCTTTTGTAGGGCGTGGCATTAAAGTAGCATGCAAATGTCAGCTCTTGTTAACATCAAGTTCTCTTCCATGACCTTATCCTATCTGGAGATGAACTTTTATCTCCAAGAAGTTGCCAAACAGGTATCAAACACTGGAAGATGTTACCACACAACATGTACGTTGTGTGAGGACCAGTCTAGCTAAGTTTCTACAGTCTCATCACAAACACCTAGCTAGCTAATAGGCAATTAGTTTTTATTGACATTAACAATTTGTCAAACTGTCTACTAATGCGTAGATGGATCTGCATTGGTGGATAGATTGATGAAATCATTTTCATCCTCATCACCACCAAACGTTTGTTGAGTATCCACTCACCAATGTGGCATACTCTGCAACACATTGTTCTGTTATCAGAATGCTCCTGTTTTCTGCACTAAGATCATGAAATCTTCTTCTCTTGCTACTATTCTATTTTATTCACATTTTGAATTTTATCATGAATATAATTATTGGAAACAGTATGGCAAAGTGGATAACAAGCTGGCTTTGGAGCCAGGAAAGCCTGGGTTCAACTCACAGGGTCATTATACTGAAAGTTGAAAGGTACTTCAGAAGTCATCCAGTTCAACCCATACACAAATAGAATTCCCCCTATAACATACTTACCAAGTGGTCATTCTGACTCTATTAGAAGATCTTCCAAGAAGGAGAATGCATCTACACTCAAGGCAGACCATTCCCCATTGTGGCGGCTCTAATTCGTAAGAGCTTCTTTACTGACATCAAGTTTAAAATGACCTCTTCGTCATCCCTCTGGGGACAAGCTGACTAGTCTAAGGGATTTATTTCGCTTGACAATGTCTATTTGTTACAAAGCTTTCATTTTTCTTTTTCTTTTCCAGCTGAGAAGGACAAAAAATAAATATGAAGTAAGAAATAATAAAATAACACAAAAAATGGCCTTGGGCCTGATGTTCAGTCCAAGGAGTAGTAGTCTACACCAAGGAGGGGAGAGGAAGGAGTTTGGGTATTAGTGTTTGGGGTTTGAGTGAGTGAGTAGGTAAGGAGAGAGATACAAAAGTGCAATTAGAGAATGCATTTGGTAGGAATATGATTTATCGATTTATGAGAGAGAGAGAGACAGAGAGAGGGAGGGAGGGAGAGAGAGAATTGGAACAATGACAGAGGAAATGTAGACTGATTGCCTATTGGAGATGGCTACTGGGAAGTGAATTGGATGGGCAAGTGATTTCAATGAGGGGATGAAGGAAGAACTAGTCTGAGATAGGCTGCTAAGAGAGAAGGATAGAAGCATGGATCCTAGTTCCTTGACCCTCATATACATACCATGGAAACAACATTAATAAAGTGCCTAATATATGCGAGGTGCTGAGGGGTACCAAGACAAAAATAAAACAGACTCTGGTCTCAAAGAGCTTACACTCTGTTACATCTGGAGAAAGTGATGACAAAAGACTATACAATCAGTGTTTGTCTACAAAGACTTATCTGAATTATAGTCTTCTGATCTGCTCCTGTCTCTAAGAAGAGATTGTCTAGGGTAAGGTGAGGGCCACAAAGTATGATGTGGATGATACAATAGTGGGAAGTTACAGTCACTTCCAGTCATACAAAACTCTATAGTCTTTTCTAGATAGATTTTTACTGATCTCTTTTGTTTATGCAAGCCCTAGTTTTCTCCATATAATTCTAGAAAAGAACCACCCTTTAACATTTTTTAAAAGAAAAAAATTCAGGCGAACCAATAAATATATTGGAATAAATCTAACATTATATCATCCCTTTTACATTGTGGTAGTCATAGCGTATATTGTTTTCCTATCTCAACTTACTTCACTTTGCATCAGTGCATGTAAATCTTGTCATGCTTATCTATATGAAACACATTGGTTCTTTCCTACAATATAGTTGTATTCTATTATATTCATGGACTGAAATTTTTCTAGTCATTCTCCAACTGTTGGACATTTAATTTGTTTCCAATTCTTTGCTACCTACAAAAAGAGTTGCTAAAAAAATTTTAATACATATAATGATAATGTAATGTATTATCAGCATAGAATATACTATGTTGTTAAAATATTATAATGCCATATATAACAATGTGATAGTAAAATATAATCATATAAATGCAAATAAGATATAATGATACAATAATATGTTATAAATACATTAGAGCATATCTAATATATCATTTAACTATATTATTATAACATATTTATGTGTTGGGATATGTAGTATATATATATTTAGCATGCATATATAGACACATACACATAGACACACAGATAGATAGATAGATAGACAGACAGACAGACAGACAGACAGACAGATAGATAGATAGATAGATAGATAGATAGACAGATACACATATATACGTATGCACTTTCTTTTTGTCAATGAGCTCCTTGGTATATATGCTTAGGAGTAGAATATTGAGGGCAAAGGCTGTGGACACATTAACCACGTTGAATAATTTGAATAACAGAACCAAGAGAACAGTGTATACAGTAACAGCAATATTATTTTAAGAACAACTTTGAGTGAATCAGTTATTTTGTCTATTATAAATATCCAAATTAATTGTAAAGGACATATGAAGAAAGATGCTATGTGCATCCAGAGAAAGAACTGGTAAATAGATGTATAGAATAATTTCACACACATATGCACCAATTTGTGTTTAATGGTAGCCATCTCTGGGGGGAAGGGGGGAAGAAGGGAAGAAAAAAAGGGAAAAAAGAAAAAAAGAATTTACATAATAATTATATTATGTATTTGAAAAAAAGCAAGTTGTGTACAGCAGATTTGTAGTTTCAAGTGCAATTATCTTTTTATTATACTATGTTACAGAAATGCTTATTTTATCACATAAATTAAAAATAAAATAGATTTAAAAATTAACTCATATGTAATTCTATATACACTTCTCAAACTATTTAAAAGGATTTTTGCAACTACTATCTTAATGAAACCTAAGAATTATTATTGACCCCATTTCAGAGGTAATACAATTAAGATGCAAAGATAGTGGTGTAAATGAAAGCTGGTGGCACAATCTCATACTCCAAGTAGCTACTCTTTCTTTTTCATGACTACCACTCATAGCTCCTTGTTCTGTCTATTGGAGACAAGCAGAACAGCTCTCAAATCTCTACTACATGATGCATTTTCAAATACTTTTAGACAGTAATAATGTTCTCCTAACTCTTTCCTGATGGATCATCACTAGTTTCTCCAGTTCATCTTCCTGTGAAGTGATGTTGGGACCCCTTGTCATCCTGGTGGTTCTTCCCCCAAAAGCTTCCTGCTTGTTGCAGCCTCTGAATCAGAGATGCAACAAAGTGTGGATCAGTTCTCTGCTGCCTGTGCTAATTTTGGCCTATTAATTAACACCAAGAAATCACAGGTGCTCCATCAGCCACCATCACACCATCCATACATGGAACTATTGGTTACAATAAATGGAGAAGTTTTGAATGCTGTGGATAAATACACTTTACCTTGGTAGTGTACTTTCCAGGGATATACACATTGACAATGAGGTTGATGTGTGCATTGCCAGAGCTGGCTCAGTGTTTGGGAGGCTCTGAAGAAAAGTTTGGGAGAGGGGCAGAGCCAAGATGGCAGAGTAGAAAGATGCACATACACTAGCTTTTCCCCCACAGCCCATTAAATACCTGTAAAGAAGGACTCTCCACAAATTCTAGAGCAACAGAAGCCACAGAACAACAGAGTGGAGACTTCTAGCCCAGAGTGACCTGAAAGACTGACGGGAAAGGTCTGTCGCACTGGACGTGGAGCAGAGCTCAGCCTAATCTTGGCCACGGGGCACAGGGAGAAGCAGGACCAAGTAGGCTTCAGGGAAAGAATCTCCAGCAGCAGTGCTGGTCCCTCAACCCACAACCACTAAAAGGTCAGTGAGAGGGTCTTTTTGGCTGGCTGAGAAGGGAGCAGGGTGTCCCCATAACTCAGGCCTTCTCAGGTGGCAGCAGTGGAGGCAACAGCAGACCAGGGCTCTCAGGGTAGGCAGCAACCCACATCCATAGTTGAAGGCCTCATTGTAAAGCCCCTGAGGGAACTGAGCCCTGTGTGTCGGCCCTGCCTCCACCTGAGCAGCAGATCTTAATCTCACACTGAATAGGGCCCCCCCCAACCTAAAGCCCCTAGGGGATTGGAGCAGCTCATCTGAATCTCAGCCCCTAGTGCTGGCTTGGTGGAACTGGAAGCAAGGTGGTTGTGGAGAGGAAACTCAGAAGTCAAGTAACTGGCTGGGAAAATGCCCAAAAAAGGGAAAAAAAAAATTAGACCATAGAAGGTTACTTTCTCAGTGAACAGGTGTCTCCTCCCATCCTTCTGGATGAGGAAGAACAAGGCATACTGTCAGAGGAAGTCAAGGTCTTTGCCTGCAGGGCCTCCAAAGAGATCTTAAATGGGGCTCAGGCAATAGAAGAGCTTGAAAAGAGAGTTAGCAGCTTACTAAAGGAGAACCAAAAAAATGCTGAGGAAAATAACACCTTTAAAAAGAGGCTTACTCAATTGGAAAAAGAGGTCCAAAAAGCCAATGAGAAGAAGGAGGCTTTAAAAAAAATTAACCAAACGGAGGAGAAGGTTCAAAAGCTCACTGAACAAAATAATTCATTGAAAGAGAGAATTGGGAAATGAATGACTATGAGATAAACCAAGCAGTTAAAAAACAAAACCAAAATTTTGAAAAAATAGAAGATAATCTGAAACATCTCACTGGAAAAACAACTGACCTGGAAAACAGATCCAGGAGAAACAATTTAAAAATTATGGGACTACTTGAAAGTCATGATCAAGAAAAGAGCCTAGACATTATCGTCCATGAAACTATCAAGGAAAACTGCACTGATATTCTAGAACCAGAGGGCAAAATAAATATTGAAAGAATCCACTGATCACCTCCTGCAAGTGACCCAAAGAGAGAAACTCCTAGGAATATTGTGGCCAAATTTCAGAGTTCCCAGATCAAGCTGCAAGCAGCTAGAAAGAAATAATTTGAGTATTTTGGAAATACAATCAGGATAACATAGAATCTGGCAGCTTCAACATTAAGGGATCGAAGGACTTAGAATAGGATATTCCAGAAGCCAAAGCAACTGGAATTAAAACCAAGAATCACCTACCCAGAAAAATAGAGTATAATACTTCAAGGGAATAAATAGTCATTCAATGATATAGAGGACTATGAAGCTTTCATATTGAGGAAAAGACCAGAACTGTATAGAAAATTTGATTTTCCAACACAAGAATCAAGAGAAGCATGAAAAGGTAAACAGGAAAGAGAAATCATAAGAAACTTTCTAAAGCTGAACTGTTTACACTCCTACATGGAAAGAAAATATTTATAATTCAAATCTTTTTTCAGTATCTGGGTAAGTGGAGGGATTGTACATACATACACACACACACACACATACACATAAATAGACAGAGAGTAAAGGTTGTGTTGAATCAGGAGACATGATATACACACACAAAATAAATAAAAATTAAGGGGTGAGGGAGGAAAATACTGGGAGGAGAAAGGGAGAAATGGAATGGGGCAGGCTATAACTCATAAAAGAGATAAGAAAAATCTTGTTCAATGGAGGAGAAAAGGGAGAGGGGGAAAGTGAAGCTACTCTCTCCACATATGGCTGAAGGAGGGAATAACATGCTCACTAAATTTGATATGAAAATCTATCTTACACCACAGGAAAGTACGGGAGGAGGCGACAAGTGGGGTGAGGGGAATGATAGAAGGGAGGGCAAATAGGACAAGGGAGTAACGAGAAATAAACACTTTTGGGAAGGGACAAGGTCAAATGAGGGAATAAAAAAAATAAGGAGGGATAGAGTAGAATAGGGGGCAATATAGTTAGTATTATACAACATGATTATTATGGAATTCTTTTGCAAAACAACACTTATTTAGTCTGTATTGAATTGCTTGCCTTCTCAGTGGGGATGGGTAGGGAGGGAGGGAGGAAGAGAAGTTGGAATTCAAAGTATTGGTAATGAATGTTGAGAATTTTTATTGCATATAACCGGGAAATAAGAAATACAGGGAATGGGGTATAGACATTTATCTTGCCCTACAAGAAAAGAGAGAAGATGGAGATAAGGCAAGGGTGGGGTGTGATAGAAGGGAGGGTACATTGAGGCAAGGAGTAATCAGAATGCAAGGCATTAGGAAGCAGGGGGAGGGGAGTGATGGGGAGAAAAATTGGACGTTACAAAGTGATGTAAAAGCAATTAGTATTAAAAACAATTGACTGAATTACTATCTTTAGTTTGGGGAAAAGAATTTTAGCCTAAATTTCCTAGAGGCAGGTAACCTCGGGTAAATTTGGCATTGATGGAAAAGTTAAGGTTTTAATGGTAAATTTGATTTTATGATTGCTATTTAATCAGGAACTAGAATATATGTAGAAAGACATGTAAGCCACTTAACACTTGCCTCGAAAGATGTTCCTTAGCCAAAGTGAAATTATAGTCATATTTGAAACCTAGTTATTGGAACTTGCTATTTTAAGTTGCTATGGGACTAGTAAATGACTGTTCTTTTGAGTTTAGATTCCAGGTATGGATAGCAAGAAAGGCAGTCTGAGCCTCCAATCTATGATGCCAGTAAGCCTGTGAGATGCTGGATGAACTGAAAATGGTGATCTCATGGGGAGGGTAGGAGAGCAGGGGCTGTTCAGCCTGCGCTGAGGTAGGATTCTCCTGACTGACATCTGGCAGTCTTTAAGCCTGACTGAATGCAAGTTGGCAATCTACTCCTACCTGGAATTGACATGAAGTTAGGGAGATATTGGTTCCCTGCAATGTCCTTACTCTTAGTGGCAATTTCCTATAGTCAAAAGATTTGTAAGCTTAATACCAGATCTATTAAATTACAGATTGTTGGTAGGGGAACATCTGAGGTTAAGTCTAAAATTAAGCTATTAGGCTTAGGACTTTAGACTAACAACAATAAGTTAGGGTCCTTTAATTCTTAGTAATGCTGTGGAGACAATTAGGTCAAGGGCTTGTGAAGTTAGCATACATAATTATTTGTGTCTCAGTTGGCTAATGTTCAAAAAAAATTCTTTCATGGTCTATATTGTAAATACTTTAAAAAGAAGTATCACCTGACCAAAAGTTGGAATTGTTTTATATGATATGAACTGTGTTAAAAATGAAAAATAAAATAAAATTTAAAAATTAGGTTAAAAAAAGTTTGGGAAAGAAGAGGTATTAGACTGACTACCCAACTGAAGGTCTACAGAGCCATCGTGCTGACATCATTGTTTTATGCTTGTGAAGTATGGACAGTCTACCAGCGCCATGCCAGAAAACTGAATCACTTCCATTTAAACTGTCATAGGAAAATTCTGAGCATCACCTGACAGGATAAGGTACCAGACACTGAATCCTTGCTTGAGCTGAACTAAGTATTCAAACTATACTTCAGAGAGCACAACTCCAATGGGCTGGCTACGTTATTCAAATGTAAAATGTACACTTGCCAAAAAGACTATTTTATGGAGAACTCTCATGGGGCAGGCAATCACATGGTGGTCAGAAGAAGCAATACAAGGACACTCTCAAGGTCTCTCTCAAGAACTTTGGATTTGACTGTGCAACATAGGAGACACTGGCACAGGACCACTCAGCATGGCATGCACACATCAGAAAGGGTGCTCTACTCTATGAGCAAAGCAGAATTGAGACAGCACAACGTAAAAGTAGGATGCACAAATTTGATATATCCACTCCAAATATTCATATGAACTATCTGTGCCCAACCTGTGTTAGAGCATTCTGAGTTCACATTGGTCTGATCAGCCACAGTCAGAAACACTGAAATTTGACTTTATCATGGTGATGCCATTTTGGTCCTCTTTGAAGATAAAGGACAACAACCAACCACTGCTTGTTGCCTCCATCACTCCAAGAGAACAATGCCTCTACCTCACAAATATGGGTCATAAAGTTCTTCTAATCAGAGTGGGGAAGAAAGCAGGCAAAAGGGAGGCCATAACATTTGCTCCATAGGAGATACATCTTCCTTATTTCATTGCCTATAGGATTAGGGATCATGCTTGAAGAAGGAATGAAAGTCTCTGGGGTGTCATTTAAAAGCTATTGAACATCAATGTCTATTAACCAAAATGACAGGTCAGAAAATCATTGTCCTTTTCCCCAGGTCACTATAGAAAGGAGAGTGTGGATGGGAATTATTATGATGATAATTATGCTTAGAGGATGTTTGATTTTCCTGTTGGCAACTAGCCTGAAACCTGTAATCGCCTTCATACCAGTGTGAAGCATCTATTCCCACTTGTCACAAGTCATACTAATGAAACCTGACATGGAAATCAGCAGCCTATTGTCTTCATTATAATTTCCATTTCAGTGGAAATTCAGATCCAACTCACAGGGACTAGATTCACATAGTAAGGATTCCGACAACTGTGACAATATAAAAAATATACATGCTTTTAATTTTCATTGGAGGTCTTTAAAACAAACTATCTGAAAACACTTAGAGAAGAGTAAACAGCTGTTCTTATCCATTACATGAATAATGTGACATTGAAATGTAATCATTTTGAGTGCTCCTCTTGTGTTGCCTCTGACCCCTGCTCCCATATCCCCTTTTGGACCATCATTTTTCTCCAAGAGGCCTACAGAACTGACTTGTAAAACCTCCTGCTATGGTATCATTGGTTTTATGAAAACAGAATATCCATGAAAATAATTCTGCAAATGCCTGTGTGTGACTATATGTGCATTGGGTGAAGCAGCAATTCTCTTACACCAAATCAACTCTTATCAAGCTTGAGTAAATGGAAAGAACACCGGATTTGGAATAAAATGGTCTGGATTCAAATCCTGTGTCTGGAGCTTACCACCTGTGTCCTTGTTGTCTCCTTCATTATAATGTAAGGTGCTTTGGAAGAGGTATTCTTTGATTTATTGCATTTGTCTCCTGATATCCTGGCATACAGTTGATGCTTAATAAATACTTGATTGTGTGACCTTGGGCAAATCCTATCCTCCTCCTCCTCCTCCTCCTCCTCCTCCTCCTCATCATCATCATCATCATCATCATCATCACCATCATCATCATCAACATCATTACACTTCAAAGTTTGCCAGACCCTTTCCATATCTTAATCTCATTTGATTCTCACAACAGTCCAGTGAGGTAGGGGTTATCCTTATCCCCATTTTACAGATGAGGGAATTGAGGTAAGTAGAAGTTAAGTGACTTGCCCAGGGTCACAAAACTAGCAAGTCTCTGAAGCAAGATTTGAACTCAGTTTTTCCTGACTCCAAATGCCACATTCTGTCCATTGTTCCATTAGTTTTTAACTTCTCTGGGTCTCTATTTAACTATTCAAAGACTGGGCTGGACTAAATGGCTTCTAAAGTGCCTTCTAGCTATTGCTCTGTGGTCTTCTGATCTTGTCATCTTAGGACCCGAATTGGAATCCAGCTCCTCTGCTCCAAGCCTTTTTACCTCAAAAATAGATAAAGAAGGAAGGGAGGAAGGGAGGAAGGGAGGAAGGAAGGAAGGAAGGGAGGAAGAAAGGAAGGAAGGAAGGAAGGAAGGAAGGAAGGAAGGAAGGAAGGAAGGAAGGAAGGAAGGAAGGAAGGAAGGAAGGAAGGAAGAACACTGGGAAAGATAGATAGGTAGATAAAATATAAACAAAATAGAAAGATAGATGGTAGATTGACAGACAGATCTGATAGACAGAAAATTATGCTAAAGTACAAAACCAGAATCAGACTGGTTAAGAATATAGAGGGAGAAAGGCTAGAGAAGGAAGCTTGTTTCTAACTTGGTCCTTTGAGTCCTAAAGTGACAGAAAGATCCCTAGGGGTGACAAGTTGATTGCTGAGAAATTCTGTGGTATGAAACAGTTGCTCTCCTACTGCCTCCAGCCAATAGAGAGGGTGGAAATGAATTATTCTGGGAAGATGTGATTTGTATACTGATAAATTATTTGCAATCTGGTGGGACCAGAAGGTCTTGGAACTAAAATACCGTGTGTTCCCCCTTCCTCCTGTCCTCGGCTATAATGTGCCTACTTTCACAACTGCCAACTGGAAAGAATATGACAAATAAAATGCCTTCTGTTAAGACCTTTGGAAGGCTTAAAAGATTCAAATTAGAAAGGTCTAACTGGAAATTTCCGTCTGATTAAATTACAATTTTGTGATTTTCCTTTGAATTTCATTTATTAACCAGGTGATTTGTGGGAGATGTTATGAGATGATTTTATACTTCAGTATAGCAATATTTGCAAAACACATTATATATATTAAATTCTTGGACCTTTACCAAAATTCTGTGAAGTTAATGGCATGCATAGGTTTTAGCTCCATTTTACAGATGAAGAAACTAAGGTTTGTAGAAATTAAGTGAGAAGGACAGCAAGAAATGTGAGAAATGCAATTGAACCCATGTCCCTCATGATGTCAAGTCCTCACCATTCATTCATTATTGTCTTCTGTGAAAAGAATCTACCTTAGAAAGAGGTGAAAATAAGAAAAATTATTGCTTTATCACACTGACAATCTTCTTTCAATGCATCTCAAAATGGAAGGAGGCACCTGTATTAGCCAATACTCAGAGGTTCAAAATTACAACCTGCAAGTGATCACAGAGGGCATCTAGTCCAACCTGATCAGGTCCCAGGTGTTACAATGAAGTCTTATTTTTTTAAAAAAAAAATCAGTTGTACTATGCCCAAAGGGCTGCAAAAATATGCATACCCTTTGATCCAGCAATATCACTTCTAGGGTTGTAACCCAAAGAGATCATAAAAAATGGAAAAAGGTCCCACATGTACAAAAATATTTATAGCAGCTCTCTTTGTGGTGGCCAAGAACTGGAAATCGAGGGACTTCACATCAACTGAGGAGTGGCTGAACAAGTTGTGGCATGTGAATGCAATGGAATACTATTGTGCTATAAGAAATGATGAACAGGAGGACTTGAGAAAAACCTGAACTTATATGAACTGATGCTGAGTGAAATGAGCAGAACCAGGAGCCCATTATACACAGTAATGACTACAGTATGCAGGAACTGTTTCTGATAGATTAAGCCCTTCATGGCAATTCGAAGACTTAAAACATTCCTAAAGGACTCTTGAGGCAAAATGCCATCCACATCCAGAAAAACAACTATGGAATCAGAATGCAGAGTGAAGCAGACTATTTTCTCTCGTGTTATATTTTGGTTTGGTTTGGTTTTTCTCATGATGTCTCCCATTCGTTTTAATTCTTCTATCCAACATGACTAATGTGGAAATGTATTTAATAAGAATGTATGTGTAGAACTCATATAAGACTGCAAACCATTGCAGGGAAGGAGGGGAGAGGAAGGGGGAGAAAATTCAAGACTTATGGAAGTGATTGTTGAAAACTGAAAACAAATTAATTAAATTTTTTTAAAAACAAGAAAAATTTTTAAAAAGCAGTGCATGGAGAGTTGATTTTGAAGTCAGGAAGTGCAGAAGGCAATCCTTCCCCAAACACTTGCTCAATGGGTGAGATTGGGCGAAAGTAGTTAATATCTCTCCTCCTCAGCCTCCTTTGTGAAAAGTGATTTGGAATAACACCTACATCCCTGGGCTGTGGTCAGGAGCCAAGGAGGTAACAAATAAAAAGCACTTCACAAACCTTCAAAGCATTATGCAAATGCTAACTAGGATTATGATACTGGTGACTCAATGCAATGAAATGTTAAGTGATTTTCCTAAGGTGACACACCCAAATGTGGCTCAGGAAAGGATCTGAACCTAGGTCTTCCTAACTACTGTCCACTGTATATCTCAGGATGGACAAAATGACCAAATGCTTAGAGTGTTGGACCTGGAATCCTGAAGAAGGGATCAAATTTCTGCCTTGTGAACCTGGGCAAGTCATCCAACCACTCTGATCTAGCAGCTAAATGCAAAACTCTTAGCTCAGAACAAAGGATTCTGGAGAGCCTGGATTTACTTTATGGGTCATGGGACCTAAACTAGGAAAATACTGTGTCTTGGAAAGGAATGAAGTCCCTGAATTTTCCCATACATTTCAGTAACCCAGACCACTCGTGCCTCTGCCCAAAATGTCTGGCCCACCCCAGCCCACTTTGATTACATAATTAGCTTACTTGACACTCTTTAATGCCATCCAAATGTTGTCACGGTTTTTTTCTTTATGAAAGTACCAATCTTACTGTGCAGATTCTTGGAATCTCACCCACTTGTATTGCCATTACAAATACTAGGGATTTACTAGGAATCTGCCCACCATGCTGGTGTTACAGTAAAATCTTGCTACTTTGACTGAAGGAAGGCTTGAGTGGTCAAATTCTTTCAAAGCAGATCTCCCCCCACATCCTTACATTTTAGGGTTCCCAGCATTCCAAAATGCAACATACTGACCCAGGTTTTCTCCAAGCATTCTGTAATATTCCATGCATTAATAACCTATTTCTATTCCTAATGGATTTCAGAAGGATTTAGAGGTGCAAATAAAATGAAAAACTGGGAAACATTACCCCTCCTACTTTATCCTCTAATTTGGCCAAGAAGCAGCTAACAATACCCAGGTATTCTCTTCATCCTCATCTTCATGGTCAGGAGCAGCAGCAGCAGCAGCAGCAGCAGCAGCAGCAGCAGCAGAAGAAGAAGAAGAAGAAGAAGAAGAAGAAGAAGAAGAAGAAGAAGAAGAAGAAGAAGAAGGAGGAGGAGGAGGAGGAGGAGGAGGAGGAGGAGGAGGAGGAGGAGGAGGAGGAGGAGGAGGAGGAGGAGAAGAAGAAGAAGAAGAAGAAGAAGAAGAAGAAGAAGAAGAAGAAGAAGAAAGAGAAGGAGAAGGAGAAGAAGAAGAAGAAGAAGAAGAAGAAGAAGAAGAAGAAAACAGCAGAAGCAGATGAAGAAGAAAAAGAAACAGTAGAAGCAGATGGAGGAGAAGCAGACACATCATCTTCATCAGGCAACTCCATGTTATGAAGGAGCACCTGCCAGAGACCCAAAGATTGTCCTTACAGAAAATATAGATTGGTTTTTTTCCCACAATTTAGGAGTTCTCTGCCATTGCATGGGTTCTGGGATCCAAATTGGAGCAGAGGAGTGTAGCAGGAATAATGCCCTATTTATACTATTTCTTCTTTCCAAGGCTAGAGATTCATCACAAAAATAAGTGAAAAGTGAGATTAGAATCTCAAATCAAATTAATACTAGTTAAAGAAAGCATATCTTTGTGAAATTTTGAACTAGAATATTTTACCTAGATTTTCATTATGTCTGGAAGAGACAAACATTCAAGCATTAAGTGCCCTTATATGGCCAATCCCTAGCCCATTTAGACACTCCATGCATACAGAGCCCATATGTACATCAGGGATTCCCAAGTACAAATCTGCAGAACCCCCAGGGAGTAGGAGAATTTATCAAAGGTAGAGGAGAAATATTTGACAACTGATTTAATGATTGATTTGAAAATAAATAACTTCTGATGTGCCTAAGAGGACAGCACTTTGGATAGGATGGTAGGCTTGGAGTGAGGAAGAGTCATCTTCCTAAGTTTATATCTACCATTGGACACTTAGTAGCTGAGTGAGCCTGGGCAAGTCTCTTTACCATGTTTGCCTCAGTTTCCTTTTCTGTAAAAATGGGCTGGAGAAGTAAATGACAAATCAGTTTCCTTAGCAAGAAAACCTGAAATGGGGTCATAAAGAGTCACATGTGAATAAACAACCAAAGTATGCATAAGCACAGTAAATGCTAGAATTTTTTTCATCATATTAATTAGAGCAAAAAGGAAAGTTTACTGCAATTCAAGGGGTAAGGGACTGGAAAAACTTGAAATCTATGGACCTTATAGAACTGTGATGAATTTTAGGAAAAAATTAAACAAGAGTACAGAGCCACAATGCTTCTGTGTGTGGGGGGAGGGTGTTTAATATTGGATAAATTAATTTATTCTATAAATGCATGAACAGAGTGTAAGAGAATAAAAAAATTAGACATTATCGCTCTCAACTTGCAGTGTGGAAGACAAGTCTTCAGTTGGAGAGTAGGGAGTCTCTGCTTCATCATGAAGTAGGTGATGATCATCCTTTTCCAGGGAAGTCTGAAAATGGAAGGCCCACAGCCAGAGATCTTGGTGATGGGCTGAGAATTCCTCCATGAGGAAATGCTCAGAGATAGGAAAAGCAGCAAGCACAGAGATGAGAGTCCACTGGACAGAGTCATGGGACCAGATTTTGTGCCTGCAAGTGGGGGGCCAGGGGAAAAGATGGGTGTGACAGGAGATGTGAAGAGTAAGGGATAGAACCTATAAATGAGGGAGCACTGCAGGACATTGTAAAAGACAAGAGTGTCAGGGGTATATTCCAGATACACCCCAACCATGGGCCACCAGGCCCTTCACCCCACGGTTCAGTGGTTCAGAGTTTGTAAATAGTAATCATCTACTTTCTTGACATATTGAAGTAGGAATGCAAAGGTAGAGGAGGCCACATTCCTTTTCGTTTTCCTCCTCAAAAAGGGGGTAGAGATCTCCAGTACCCACTCAGGTAGTTGAGTAACATCTACGTGTCTTGCCCTCTCCTCTTGTTTCATCCTTTCCAGACATTGGGATTCTTCCTCCATCAGGAAGTGGTGCAGCTTGTTATATTCCCCGATGATCATCCAGTCCCAGTCAACAGCAAGTCTCTCCTCCTGCGCAAGAAGCTTCTCAGCTTCCTCCAAATGCTTCCACACCTGACTCCTTAGGTGTTGGATCTTCTCCCTGCAATTGTGAGCAGCCTCTTCTACAGGAGAGAGCTTGTGAGCCCCATGCTCTAGGCTGTGGAAACATTTCACAGACTGGTGTCTGGTCATCTTCACAAAAGAGCTTGAGAGCTTTTTTGTGCCTGCCACACTGGCGATGTCCTTCAGCACTCTGCAAAAGCAGGGAACAGAGCTCTCTGCTCAAGTCAGTCAGCTGTGCTAGGCATTCATTGATCACTGGGAATTCTCTGACCTGGGGCACTTGCCTGCATGCAGGCAAGAGAAAGTTGTAAGTCCAACTCTCCAGTCCCAGGAGAGATATGCTCTGCAAAAGCTGTACCCACAGCTGATGGTGACTGGCTCAGAGACATCACCCCTACAGATGCCACAGGTGATTTCATCCTGCAGTTCCTGCAGCTTTTCCATAGCAGCAGCAAGTCTTGTCTCTCCAATTGTTTCTTTTCTGCAGCAGTTGAGATGAAGAGGCCTTAGCTCTGCTCAAGGCAGTGCTTCTGAGGGGAAGGATACTTACCTTTCATAGGAGGCAACCCTGCTCCTTTAGAGCCTCCCAGAGCAGGTGTTAACTCCTCTAAAGTGGTTCAACCTGTTAACCCTTCCTCACTGCAGCAGCCCAGAGGCCCGAAGAGCTCACACCTCCGGTAGAGTCCTTTAGATGAACGGGTTCAACCAAGTTGAGATTGCTCGTGTGTAAGAAGAAAATGTTTCAAATTCTATCCCTCCATCTCTTCCCCTCTCCCCCTCTCTGAGACAGCAAGTAATCAGATATAGGTTATAGGAGTATTCTCAGCATGGTGAAACCTGTCCATCCAAAGGACTCCACTCTCTGGGGACCTCATGGCTGTTGCAACAAGCAAGGGTTAACACGTTGAACCAAGTTAGTGGAGTTAACACCTCTGGGAAGCCCTAAAGGGGCAGGGCTACCTCCTATAAAAGGGAAGTATCCTTCCCCTCAGAAGCACTGCCATGAGTGGAGCTCAAGTCTCTTCATTTCAGCTGCTGTAGAAATGAAGCAATTGGAGAGAAAAGCATCGCTGCTGCTATGGAAAAGCTGCAGGAACTGCAGAGTGAAATCACCTGTGCCATCTGTAGGGACTACTTCTCTGAGCCAGTTACCATCAGCTGTGGGCACAGCTATTGCAGAGCATGTCTCTCCTGGACCTGGAGAATTGGACCTACAGCTTTCTCTTGCCCTGAATGCAGGCAAGTGTCCCAGGTGAGAGAATTCCCAGCAGTCAATGAGCACCTAGCACAGCTGACTGACTTGAGCAGAGAGCTCTGCTCCCTGCTTTTGCAGAGTGCTGAAGGACATCACCAGCGTGGCAGGCACAAGAAAGCTCTCAAGCTCTTTTGTGAAGATGACCAGACACCAGTCTGTGTGAGATGTTCCCAAAGCCCAGATCATGGGGCTCACAAGCTCTCTCCTGTAGAAGAGGCTGCTCACAATTGCAGGAAGAAACTCCAGCACCTTCAGAACCACGTGGGGAAGCGTTTGGAGGAAGCTGAGAAACTTCTTGCTCAGGAAGAGAGACAAGCTGTTGACTGGGACTGGATGATCACAGGAGAATATAACAGGCTGCACCACTTCCTTCTGGAGGAAGAATTCCGATGTCTGGAAAGGATAAAGCAAGAGGAAAGGGCAAGCTGGGACAGACTATCCCAGCATATGCATACTCTCCAGGATCTCATGCTAGAGCTGCAGGAAAGAAGCCAACAACCCAATATGGAGCTGCTTCAGGAAGTCAAGCAGTTGCTGGGAAGGAGTGAGTCAATCCTATGTCAAAGGGCCAACGCTGTCATCCCAGAGCTGAGAGAATGCCCCATCCCTGGCATGATCCAGATGCTCAGCCGATTCAGAGTGGACATCACAATGGATCCCACAGCAGCCAGTTCCTGTGTGACTGTTTCTGAGGATAAGAAGAGTGTGAAGACTAGAGAAGGCTGGGAGGAAGAGATCATGCATCCTGAAGACTATGCTTTTCATGCTGTCCTTGCTGAGCAGGTCTTCAATTCAGGAAAACAGTACTGGGAGGTGGATATGACTCAACTACCTCAGTGGATGCTGGGGATCTATACCCCATATTTGAGGAGGAAAAGGAGGAGAAACGAGCCCACCTGTGACTCTGTGTTCCTGCTTCAGTGTCTCAAGAAAGAAGAGGATTACTATTTGCAAACCTATCCTGGATCATTGGAACATCGAATGAAAGGCCCAGTTTCCAGGGTTGGGGTGTACCTGGAATATACTTCTGGTACTCTCATCTTTTACAATGTTCTCCACAGCTCCCTCATTTATGAATTCCACTCTATTCCTTTCACAGGGTCTGTCATACCCTTCTTTTCCCCTGGCCTCCCACTTCCAGGCACAAAGGCTAGTCCCATGTCCCTCTGTCCAGTGGGCCTTTGTGTTTGCTGCTCTTCCTGACTCTGAGCATTTCTCCAGGAAGACGTTATTAACCCACAATCAGGCTCCCTGGCTGTGAGCCTTCCATTTTCAGCCTTCCTCTGCAAAGACAATGATCATCACCTACTTCATGATAAAGAGACTCGCTATTCTCCAACTGGAGATTTGTCTTCCACACTGTAAGTTGAGGGGAATCATTTTCAACTGTTTTATGCTCTCCTATCCTCGAATGATCCTGTTCATCCTCAGTGAATCAATCTTCTTTCAACAATAAATAAAAAAAAAAGCTCACATGAGCACTCTGGTTCTCATACTCTTATGTTTCATTTTTCTTCCTGGAATCATCACAGCCCTATGAGGTTCATAGATTTCAACCTTTTCCCAGTCCCTAGTAAACTTCCTTTGCAATCCATTTAATATAGAATGAAATAAATTCTAGCATATGCTATGCTTTTTCATATTTTTATTATTGTTCAATCGTGTCTGACTCTATTACCCCATTTTGGGTTTTCTTGGCAAAGATACTAAAGTAGTTTTCCATTTCCTTCTCCAGCTCATTTTACACATGAGGTAGCTGAGGTTAACAAGGTAAAGTGTTAGTTCCCCAAACTACTGTCTGAGGCTGTATTTCAACTCAAGAAGATTAATTTTCCCGACTCCATGTCAGGCCTTCTATTCAATGCATCATCTAGCTGCCCCCTTATGCAGATCGGAAACTTATTAATTAATTTCAAAGGGCCCATCTAACCAATTACTAAATATTCCCCAGGCTCTTTGACAAGCTTTTTTACTTCTTAGGGGTGTACATATCCCAGACTGGGAATCCATCATATACATATATGTATATATACATAGGCTGAATATATATGGAGTGTATATATGGGGATGGAAATGGCAATTTAAGGGCAGTTAATACTTAAAAATATAGGGAATATAAGTGCCTCCTTGCATTTTGAATGCATTGAAAGAAGACTGTCAGTGTGATAAAGCAGAGGAATTTATTTTGTCAGCTCTTTCTTTTTTCTTTTTTTAAATTTTATTTATTTATTTGTAGTTTGCCACATTCACTTCCACAAGATTTTGAGTTCCAAATTTTCTCCCCATCTCTCCCCTCAGCCCACCCCAAGACATCATTCATTCTGATTATCCCTTCCCCCAATCTGCCTTCCCTTTTATCACATCTCTCTCTTCTCTCACATCCTTCCCCTCTATTTTCTTGTAGGGCAAGATAGATTTATATACCCCATTATTTCCCAGTTGCATGCAAAAACAAATTGTAACATTAGTTTTTAAAATTTTGAGTTTCAACTTCATTTCTTTACTTCCTCCCCTACCATCCCCACTGAGAAAGCACACAATTCAAAATAGGGTATACATGTGTAGTCACACAAAACGCTTCCATAACACTAATGATGTGAAAGACTAACTATATTTCCCTCAATCCTATCCTGCTCCCCCATTTATTCTATTCTGTCTTTTGACCCTACCCCTACTCAAAAGTAGTTACTTCTAATTACCTCCTCCTCCCATTTCCCCTCCCTTCTATCATCCTCCCCCACTTATCCCCTCTCCTCCTACTTTCCTAAGCTAGATTTCCTGTAGCATGCAGGTTATTCCCTCCTTAAGCCAAATCCTATGAGAGTAAAGTTCACTCTTTCCCTTTCACTTCCCCCTTCTTCCCCTCCATTGAAAAAGCTTTTTCTTGCCTCTTTTATGTGAGAGATAATTTACCCCATTCTAATTCTCCTTTCTCCCTCTCCCAATATATTCCTGTCTCATCCCTTAATGTATTTTTTTAGATGTCATCCCTTCTTATTCAACTAACCCTGTGCTCTCTGTCTATGTATATATAATCCTTCCAACTACACTAATAGTGAGAAAACTCTCAAGAGTTACAAATATTTTTTTTTTCCCTGTAGGAACGTAAACAGTTCAACTTTAGTAAATCCCTTTGATTACTCTTTCCTGTTTACTTTTTCATGCTTCTCTTGATTCTTGTGTTTGAAAGCCAGATTTTCTGTTCAGGTCTGGTCTTCTCATCAAGAATGCTTGAAAGTCTTCTATTTCATTGAATGACCATTTTTCCCCTGAAGTATTATACTCAGTTTTGCTGAGTAGGTGATTTTTGGTTTTAATCCTTGCTTCTTTGAGTTCTGTAATATCATATTCCAAGCTCTGTGATCTCTGAATGTAGAAGCTGCTAGATCTTGTATTATCCTGATTGTGTTTCCACAATACTCAAATTGTTTCTTTCTAGCTGCTTGCAATATATTCTCCTTGACCTGGGAGCTCTGGCATTTGGCTACAATATTCCTAGGAGTTTTCCTTTTATGGTTTCTTTGAGGAGGCAGTTGCTGAATTCTTTCAATATCTATTTTACCCTCTGGTTCTAGAATATCAGGGCAATTTTCCTTGATAGTTTCTTGAAAGATGTCTAGGCTCTTTTTTTGATCATGGCTTTCAGGTACTCCAATAATTTTTAAATTGTCTCTCCTGGATCTATTTTCGAGGTCAGTTGTTTTTTCCCATGAGATATATCACATCATCTGGTTCTTTTTATTCGTTTGGTTTGCTTTATAATTTCTTGATTTTTCATAATCTCATTAGTTTTCATCTCTTCCATTCTAATCTTTAGGAAATTATTTTCTTCAGTGAATTTTTGGATCTCTTTTTCCATCTGGTCAATTCTGCTTTTGAAGGCATTCTTTTCCTCATTGGCTTTTTGCATCTCTTTTGCTATCTGGGTTAGTCTATTTTTTACAGTGTTATTTTCTTCCACATTTTTTGGTCCCCTTTACCAAGCAGTTGACTCATTTTTCATGATTTTCTTGCATCACTCTCATTCCTCTTCCCAATTTTTGCTCTACTTCTCTTACTTGATTTTCAAAATCTTTTTTGAGCACTTCCATGACTTGAGACAAATTAATAGTTTTCTTGGAGTCTTTGGATGTAGGAGTTTTGACTTGGTTGTCTTCTTATGTTTGTATATTTTGTTCTTCCTTGTCACCAAAGTAAGATTCCATAGTCTGATTCTTTTTCCAATTTTTCCATTGCTCATTTCCCCAGCTATTTAGTTGACCTTTGAGGTCTTTGTCAAGGTAGTTCTCTGCTTACAGTGGGGGTGAGAGTGTACTGTCAGCCCTTCAATCCCCCCACAATTTGTGGGCCTCGAACTCCAGAAGCAGCCTCTGCGCCTGCTCCTCCACCCTCTTCCCCTGCCCTGGGGCTGGGGCTGCACCACTGTACTCTCTCACACAGGTCTGGCAGGTTTTTCCCTCTGACCTTCCAATTTGTTCTTGGCATTTTGGAAATCTGGAAACCACCACAGGTACCAGAAATTTAGTCCCCTTGAGGTCTGCTCAGATCCTGTCTATGAGACCCATACTGGACTGTGCTTTACTCCCAGTGCATGTGATAGATGTTTCTTGTCAACCTCCAAGGCTGTCTTGGGTTGCTGAAGATTTGCTTTAGTCCATCATTCTGTGGGTTCTGTATCTCCAGAATTTGTTTAGAGTTATTTTACAGGTATTTTACTGGATTTGAGGGTTGTCAGCTCTTTCTAAGGTATATTTATTTCACAATAAGTTAACGAATAGTGAGGTAGATAGCATATTGGAGTTGGCATCATTAGGGACCCTGGTTTAATCCAAACTTTCAGACTTCTTGGTGATGTCACCACTTAATCTTTCCAAACCTTGGTTTATTCATCTGTAAAATGGAGCTAATGGCTATGCATGTCATTTACCAAGGTCTGAATCCTTTCTCTGCTAATAACTAGTTGTACCCTTGGGTAAATTACTTGAACTTCCAGTCCCCATCTCCCACATTGGTAGAATGAGGGCATTGAGAAAAATAACTTTTAAGGTACCTTCTAAGCTGTGGTACTTCACATGGTTTTTGAGAGGGAAGCTTTTTAAAACTTTTGAGATAGGTAACTGGATGGATGGATAGATGAGAGAGAGAGAGAGAGAGAGAGAGAGAGACATATAGATATGATGGATGGGTGGGTAAATATGTAGATGATGCATAGATAGACAGACAGACATGCAGACAGGCAGACAGACAGATAGATAGATAGATGGAAATAGACTGATACATTTGTGTGTGTATGTATGTATATATACATATATACGTATATATGTGTATATATATATATACACTTTTTTTGTATATATAATGATGAATCCAGACATCTCTCTTTGGTTCAGACCTGTGATTTTATAAAAAACACTGAATTTTTTGGCATAGAAACCTCTAGTGACACTGTTCCTTACCTTGTCTGCAATTCAGTGTCTTGAAGAGTTTGCTGGGACACTGAGAAGCTGAGTGACTTGTCTCAGTGTCACGCAACCAGCATGTGTCAGAGGCCAAATTTTCCATCAGTGGTGCAGACAACAAGCACTTACTAAGTTCTTACTGTTTACTAAGCAGTGGAGATACAAGGAAAGGCACAAACACTACCCTGCCTCCAGAAACTCACATTCTAAAAGAGAAGACAAAAAGTAAACACTATATAAAAATAAGACATAAACAGAGGGCATTAAAAGCAATTTCAGAGGGAATCCACCGGCTTGGGATGGGGTGGAGGAAGCCAGAGCATCCAAGGATGGGCCTCTTACTCAAAATGGGATGTGACCTGAGTCATGAAGTAAATCAGGAGCTGTAGCTAAGTCTTCTTTATTCTAAGGCTGGCCCTCCTTCAACTTCACCTGACTGCCTTTCATCCATGTTACTGCAGAGATGATAATGATTCAGTGGTGACTGCCTCCAGAAGTTCTATACCTTGATTGTCAGTGTGGTGTTTGTTAAAGCTGCTATTAATCTTGTTGAGAAATGATTTACATTTTGATATAATATAGCATTAATACCCAAAAAATGTCTGGGGGAAGGCCACAGGGTTGGTTTTCCAGAAAGAGTGATCACAAAGACTCGACATGCACTTCAAAGATTGCTAAAAGTCTCCTCCCTCCATGGATGACTTGCCACTCAAGAGGAGTTGCGTATTCTGAATGATCCAGTGGCCCTCAAATGCTACCCCTGTCATGATGGTAAGGTGCCAATTTCACCCTGGGGAAAGATTTTGAAAAGCAGTAAAGGAAGATTTGTTTGTTTAGAAGCGAGATCTGATACTTACATTATCTTGTTCGGAGAACAACACAGTTCAAGAGTACCAAAGCCATGGATTTGTAGTGCCTCCCCATGCCACAAATTTGGTATTTCAATTGAGTACCCAGGAGTCTTTGAACATCTTTCAGCAGTTGGCATTTGTTTAGTCTTCCCAGTCTGGTGGAATGGAGGCCAGAGGTGGTATAGTCAGCAAGTTAGCAATGATAAGCAGTAAGGGAAAGTGGGTTGGTAACAAAACAGGATAGAGATATCTGCAGGATGAATCTGACTTTGATATCCTGAAGCATCAGTTTCTGGGAGGTCACTACAGGGAGACTGCAAAGAAAGAAATCCAGCAGAGTAGTTTGCAACACTAGTCTCCACATCCTGCTATGAATTTAAACTGATTGGGTCTTTTCCTGCTGGGTTGGAGATGCAGGGGGGATGAAATGAGGAATTGATTTGCCATCTCCCTTAAAGGTATAGGGGAAGCAGCTACTTGGTCTGGTTGCCATGAATGATTCAATAACATTGATTTACTTTGTCACTGCTTGATTCAATTTCTCATTATTTATCTTGAGTTCTATTTTAAGTACATGTCCTGTACGTTGACTTTGACGGCGCATGATTTATTCTGGCCTGGTGTGAGGGTGTGGAAGTGGATATAGTCAGTGAGAGTGGGGACTCATGAGCTGTGGAATGAGATAAGCAAATACTTTTTTAAGTATTATGGACTTGATAGTAACCAACAACGGGCTTTACGGGCTCAGGGGTTACATAGAGTAGAAGAAATTGCTATGTCCTGCCTATGGAACCCAAGCAAATTTTTGATTTCAGAATCAGGTGACCGGAGTTAATCAACCAATGGCATGACCACTCCATCCTGAGCCCATTTTTTCCACATCTGAAATAAAGGAGTGAGTTGAAGCACTTATATTACTTGGACCAATCTGTCTTCTCAGGTATTATAGGAGATGAAGGAAGATGGATTTACTAGGGGCAAGATTAATCTATATAACTGCCTCTTTATACCTCCTCTATACTTTGGCATGGAAGTGTAGTATGGTCTGTCTGGGCTGTGACTTTTTGAGGGTTATTTTTGTCTCCATCTGGAGACTTATCCAAGCTCCATCAATATAATTATAATTTAGCAATTTATTTTAATCACGTGTGAATTTGACATTTTCCAATTTGTGGTGGGGTAAATAGCAGTAGGAGGACATTGTGAAAGCTTCCCCAAAGCAATTCTGTTAACACAACTTAGGCTGGAAATGCAACCTACCCTCTCACCCAGCAAGGTCCATCTCAACACTGTCTGTGGGCAGTCTCAGTCACAGATTATGAAATGTGTTCTCACATGCACAACTTGAAGTTCAGAGAAGAAGCTCCCAAAATCACAGAGATGATTATTTATAGTCTCAAACACTCTTTGTAAGGGGGAGAGGTCAATGGTAGTCATTTCTAAGTACATGCTCAAGATAGACATTGTTAAAGAGAAATCAAATTTTCAGCTGTGGTGTTTGCTGGGGTTGGTCAGTTTTTGCCACTAATTAACCAATCAGCACAGATTTATTAAGTGTCAACTATGTGACAAGAACTATGCTTGGTACCAAGGATACAAATATAAAGAATGAAATAATCCCTACCCTCAAGAAGCTCATATTCTCAAAGAGAGACAAGTATATATAAAATATATATCATAAACATAAAATGAAGAAATACAAATATGCACAAAGTAGTTAAATATAGAAGAATTTGGGGGGAAGGGCACTAGCAGTTAGGGAAATAAAAAAAGCTTCATACTATCATACTATCAAAAGATAGTACTTGTGTGGCATCTTAAAGAGGAAGATTCTCTGCAGTGGAGGTAAGGAGAGAATAAATTCCAGGCATATAGGTCAGCCAGTACAATGACACAGATTGGGTGATGCAGTTTCCTACTGAGGAGCATAGAGAAGGCCAATTTGGTTTGATTGAAGAGTGAGGGAAGGGGATTAAAGTCCAATGAGGATGGAAAGATAGCACTAAGGTTAAAGAGATCCTCAATCTTGTTATTATTGATGGGCTAAACTAGGTTAAATTCAATGAAATGAGGCCAAGTTAGACTAACTCATCTTCTTTAGCCTGACTAAAACTAAAAATTAGTTTTTGATCCTGTATTTTATATTTCATTTTATATTGTAATAAGTGTCTTCTCAGAAGTTTGAGTGGAGAAGCTTATGTGGGATACAGTTCAACCTCTCCCTTTCTGAAGAGAGAAACCAAGGATTCATCTGATGGTAGTTAAAGAGTTCTGTTATCAGTGTTCTCATAAAACATTGCCTCAGCACTTTTTGCAAGGTTTTGGGGGTATCCCTGTGAAGCTAGGACATTTAGCTTGACTCATCTTTAGCAATTCAAGTGCTCATTCCCCAGTCATCTGTATGACTGCCCTCCTCTGGGACCTCAGGATGTAGCTGAGACCTGTAAATTTATGAAGGCATTTCTTAGAGATAGAGAGGTGGTCTTCATAGCATATGGAAGCTATGCCTGTTTCCTTTGATGTGGTAAATCCTGATCTTTCAATTTGTGATGCTGGACAATTAGATGATTTCTGTTCTTTTTTTTTTTGTTCTATGCTTATAAAAATGTATACACCTTCAATTGGGGGTCGCTTGACCAGAAGTAGGGTCCTTAGACTTTTATTATCAGGTTTCATCCTCCTTATAATAAATGATATCTAGCTCAGAAATTTGCCTTAGTTTATCCTTCTGGTAAATTTCAATTAAGATAGAGCTCTTCTTGATTCCTCCTGCTGCTGGTAGCCTTGATGGGGTGATGGGACTTGAACCCCTCAAAGAAAAAGACCATTTCTTTGAAAGCAGCACAGTCCTTGAATTTTCCCATACATTTCAGCAGCCCAGATCACTGGTGCCTCCACCCAAGTCAACTGGCCCACCCCAGTCCACCTGCATTACTTGATTAGCATACTTAACATTCTTACACTGTGCACTTGGCCCACTCCTGACAACTTGAATATACCAACCACTCCTTAATCCCATCTAGATCACCTAATTAGCCTACTTAGAATCCTTTTACTGTTTCACTAGGCCCACCCAGGCTATTTACCACTCCTCAATCCTATCCAGATCTTTTCACTGTCCCTTTGGCCTAATAATTAACACCAAGAAAACACAGGTGCTCCATCAACCACTACCACACCATCCAGACGTGGAACCATCTGTTACAAGAAACAGAAAAGTTTTGAATGCCGTGGATAAGTTCAGTTACCTTGGCAGTGTACATTGCAGGGATGTACACATTGACAATGAGGTTGATGCACACATTGCCAAAGCTGGCTCAGTGTTTGAGAGGCTCCGAAGAAAGGTTTGGGAGAGAAGAGGTGTTAGACTGACGATGAAACTGAAGGTCTACAGAGCCGTTGTGCTGACATCATTGTCGCATGCCTGTGACACATGGACAGTCTACCAGTGCCATGCCAGAAAACTGAATATTTGAACTGTCTTAGGAAGATTCTGAAGATCACCTGCCAGGATAAGGTACCAGACATTGAAGTCCTTGCTCAAGCTGAACTGCAAGACATTCAAACTATGCTTCAGAGAGTGCAACTCCAATGGGCTGGCCATGTTGTTCAAATGCAAAATGTATACTTGCCAAAAAGACTATTTTATGGAGAACTCACATGAGGCAGGTGATCACATGGTGGTCAGAAGAAGCAATGCAAAGACATTCTCAAGGTCTTTCTCAAGAACTTTGGATTTGACTGTGCAACATGAGAGACATTGGCACAGGACTGCTCAGAATGGCATGCCCACATCAGAAAGGGTTCTGTGCTCTTTGAGCAAAACAGAATTGAGACAGCGCAAAGTAAATGTACGATGCACAAATTTGGTATATCCACCCCAAATATTCATATGGACTATCTGTGCCCAAACTGTGGTAAAGCATTCCAAACTCATATTGGTCTGATCAGCCACAGTCAGACACACTGAAATTTCACTTTATCATGGTGATGTCATTTTGGTCCACTTTGGAAAATGAAGGATAACAACCATCAGTCTCACCCTCATCAAGTTGGAGATTCCCTAACAATCTGGCCTATTGGCATTACAATAAAACCTTGCCACCTTGACTGAAAGAAAGCTTGAGTGCTCGAATTCTTTCCAAGCAGACTCACACTGTACCCTTGCATTTCAGGAGTCACAGCATTCCAAACTGCATCAGTCTCATTCCACATTTATTTTGTATCTTTCTTGTATATTTTCAACAAATCTGTGGATGGCCTGAGGTCCCTTCCAGCTCTCAAATTATATGCTTTTGCACTCTATTAGGCCCAGGGAGAAATTCAGGGAGCCACAAAGATAGGAGTGCTAGATTATTAGATTATTATTATTATTATTATTATTTATTAGATAAATGTTCTTGGGTTCAAATCCCACTTACGTCATTTACTATCTATGTGATCTTGGACAAGTCATTTCCCTTATGTGGGCTTCAGTTTCCTTACCTTTAAAATGAGGGATCTGAATTAGATAAATTTTAAATTTCTTTGATCTCAGGAAGATCCACTGTCTGTATATATAGCCAACATATCTTTTTCACCTATTGAATGTAGATGATCAAATACATATCTAGACAGGTGAAGCAGGGCTTTGATGGGAGAGAGTGTGCTTATATCCCTTGAACTTTTTCAGTATGTGGAACAGTTGAGATTAGCAGATAGGTTTAAAAAAACTAATTAGTTAAAATAGAAAACTATCAGATGGCATACTTATCTCTTCTTCAGCCCAACTGTGAATTTCATAGCAGCAGCCTCAAGATGTCCCAGAGTCTCTGCCTCCCACCAGAAAGTGATATCCTAGGCTTTCTGAACCCAGTCCCCCATGCTGGTTTTCATACCTTGAGGTCCAAGATGTTCTCCATTCATGCTGTGTGCCCCAGGCACATCTTGTGTTATTGGCTAGAAAGCAAGGATTTCTAGCTACTCCACCTCCCCAGAGTATGCAGAAATCTGTGTTTTCATTGGTATGTATCCATCCCTCCCTTGATATAGCCTGAAGGAGGGTTCAATCAAGGAAGATGAGAGTAAAAGGAAAGTCAGGAAAACAGAACTAAGCTGGGACATGAAGGCCTTTCTTTTGCAAGGATTTAGAGGCAAATTAAAGGTTGGGAAATCCAGAGGTTGAGGCAGGGAATATGGAGATTGGGATATGTGAGCTGAGAGGTAGGTCAAGGGTCTGGGATATGGGAAAACAAGGCAAGTGGATGGTGCAGCCAATGGTCAGTGCAGAGGAGAGCTGGAAATTGGGTAGAGCAAGAGATGGCATCAGAGACTTGAGAAAGAGGCAGAGGTCTAGAATTCAGGTGGCAAAGCAAGGTTTTCATTCCTCTGCTCTTCAGGAATTCCTCTGGCCAAAAACCCATGTCCCTATGGCCAATTTGGTGATGAACTAATTAGGGCTGACACTCACAAAAATGTGCTTTCAGGCTAATAAATTGCCAATCCACTTATAAAGTTTTTGCTGTTTGATAGGCCTGTCCAGATCTTGCACTCTGGTAGCTTTTGAAAAAAATAGGATCACTTCCAGACCATGTTAAGAGACAAAGGGCAGGGGCCGAGGGGGGGGGGAGGAGCCAAGACAGCGGAGTAGAAAGATACACATATGCTAGCTCCGAACCCACAGCCCATAAAATACCTGTAAAGAAGAACCCCCAACAATTTCGGGAGCAGCAGAAGCCACAGAACAACAAAGCAGAGGAGATTTCTGTTCCAGAGAGACCTGAAAAACCAACAGGAAAGATCCGTTGTGCCCTGGACCCAGAGCAGAGCCCAGCCCTATCTTGGCCACGCAGCACTGAGGGGAGCGGATCCGAGCAGGCTTCAGGGACAGAATCTCCAGCAGCCTCGCAAGTCCCTCCACCCACAGGTGCCAAAGGTCAGTGAGAGGTTCTTTTCAACTTGCCGAGAGGGGTTTGGGGTGTCCCTATAACTCAGGCCCCCTTGGGAAGCAGCCATGGAGGTGGCAGCAGACAGGGGCTCCCAAAGCAGACAGGAGCCTGGATCCATTGTCGAAGGTCTCCGAATAAACCCCCTGAGGGAACTAAGCCCCATGTGGTGGCCCTGCCCTGACCTGAGCACCTGAATTTAATCTCACACTGAATAGCAGCCCTGTCCCCACCCAAAGCCCTGAGGCTGGGAAGCAGCATTTGAATCTTAGACGCCAAGCCTTGGTTGGGCAGATCTGGAGGTGAGGTGGAGGTGGAGATGACACTCAGAAGTCAAGTCACTGGCTGGGAAAATGCCCAGAAAAGGGGGAAAAAAAAATAAGACCATAGAAGGTTACTTTCTTGGTGAACAGATAATTCCTCCCTTCCTTTCTGATGAGGAAGAACAATGCTTAGCATCAGGGAAAGACATAGAAATCAAGGATTCTGTATCCCAATCATCCAAAATAAATATTCAATGGGCTCAGGCTATGGAAGAGCTCAAAAAAGATTTTGAAAATCAAGTTAGAGAGGTGGAGGAAAAACTGGGAAGAGAAATGAGAGACATGCAAGAAAAGCATGAAAAGCAGGTCAACAGCATGCTAAAGGAGGCCCAAAAAAATGCTGAGGAAAATAACACCTTGAAAAATAGGCTAACTCAATTGGCAAAAGAGGTTCAAAAAGCCAATGAGGAGAAGAATGTTTTCAAAAGCAGAATTATCCAAATGGAAAAGGAGGTTCAAAAGCTCACTGAAGAAAATAGTTTTTTCAAAATTAGAATGGAACATATGGAGGCTAATGACTTTATGAGAAACCAAGAAATCACAAAACAAAGCCAAAAGAATGAAAAAATGGAAGATAATGTGAAATATCTCATTGGAAAAACAACTGACCTGGAGAATAGATCCAGGAGAGACAATTTAAAAATTATGGGACTACCTGAAAGCCTTGATCAAAAAAAGAGCCTAGACATCATCTTTCATGGAATTATCAAGGAAAACTGCCCTGATATTCTAGAACTAGAGTGAAAAATAAATATTGAAAGAATCCACCTATCACCACCTGAAAGAGATCCAAAAAGAGAAACTCCTAGGAACATTGTGGCCAAATGCCAGAGTTCCCTGGTCAAGGAGAAAATATTGCAAGCAGCTAGAAAGAAACAATTCAAGTATTGTGGAAATACAATCAGGATAACACAAGATCTAGCAGCTTCTACATTAAGGGATCAAAGGGCATGGAATAGGATATTCCACAAGTTAAAGGAACTAGGACTAAAACCAAGAATCACATACCCAGCAAAACTGAGTATAATACTTCAGGGGAAAAAATGGTATTTCAATGAAATCAAGGACTTTCAAGCATTCTTGATGAAAAGACCAGAGCTAAAAAGAAAATTTGACTTTCAAACACAAGAATGAAGAGAAGCATGAAAAGGTAAACAGCAAACAGAAGTCATAAGGGACTTACTAAAGTTGAACTGTTTACATTCCTACATGGAAAGACAATATTTGTAACTCTTGAAACTTTTCAGTATCTGGGTAGTGGGTGGGATTACACACACACACACACACACACACACACACACAGAGAGAGAGAGAGAGAGAGAGAACACAGAGTGAATGGAATAGGATGGGATCATATCTTAAAAAAATGAAATTAAGTGGTGAGAGAGAAATATATTGGGAGGAGAAAGGGAGAAATGGAATGGGGCAAATTATCTCTCATAAAAGAGGCAAGCAAAAGACTTTTTAGTGGAGGGGAAAAGAGGGGAGGTGAGATAAAAACATAAAGTTTACTTTCATTACATTCCACTAAAGGAAGGAATAAAATGCACACTCATTTTGGTATGAAAACCTATCTTACAATACAGGAAAGTGGAGGAGAAAGGGATAAGCAGGGTAGGGGGGATGATGGAAGGGAGGGTGATGGGAAGAGGGAGCAATTTGAAGTCAACACTCTTGGGGAGGGACAGGATCCAAAGAGAGAATAGAAGCAATGGGGAGCAGGATAGGATGGAGGGAAATATAGTTAGTCTTACACAACTTGACTATTATGGAAGTCATTTGCAAAACTACACAGATATGGCCTATATTGAATTGCTTGCCTTCCAAATGGAATGGGTGGGGAGGGAGGGATGAAGAGAAGTTGGAACTCAAAGTTTTGGGAACAACTGTCAAGTTCTGTTCTTGCTACTAGGAAAAAAGAAGTACAGGTAAAGGAGTACAAAAATTTATCTGGCCCTACAGGACAAAAGAGAAGATGGGGACAAGGGAAGGGAGGGATGATAGAAGAGAGGGCAGATTGGTGATAAGGGCAATTAGAATGCTCGGTGTTTTGGGGTGGGGGGAGGGGACAAATGGGGAGAAAATTTGGAACCCAAAATTTTGTGAAAATGAATATTAAAAGTTAAACAAATAAATTTTAAAAAAAAGACAAAGGGATGACGTTTATGGGAAAAATTTGTTCATTCAACAGGAATTTGTACCCTGGACAAATATTGCCTGCATTGGCAAAGACTATTTTCCTCCTGGATGTTGCCTACACCAAAAATAATAATAACTAAGATTTATACAGTAAAGTCCTTTACAATTATCATCTTCTTTGTTCCTCACAAAGTTCCTCACAATCCTCATTGTACAGATGACAAAATTGAAGCTGAGAAAAGTTAAGTGACTTGCCTAGAGTCACAAAATCAATAATTAATAAACATTTATTAAGTGCCTATTATGTGCCAGCTAATAAGTGTCTAAAGCAGGATTTGAATTCAGGTCTTTTTGCCTCCAAGTCCAGGACTCTATCCTCTGTGCCTTCCATCTGCCCCCGAAATTACAGGTCTGGTTAAAAATATAATAAAATTTTTTTTACTGACTTGTTAAAATCATGATTTGAGATAATATATTTACAGAGGTAGATAAATTTAAGTTCTTTTTAAGGATCTACACTGTGCCGATCAACAGTCCCTAACCACAAAGAGTTTTTATTCTACTAATGAAGTATTAATGGGACTTTTTTGAGCACTTACTTCTGCATGACTTTCCAGCATGTTTTTTCCTAGTAAATTTCCCAAAGATTCCAAATTATTAAAAACTTTAAGTCCCCTGAGATCAATGCCCTGTCACCACCCCTACTGTTGTGAACACCATCCCCTTCTTATACCATACTATGAAGGGATTCATGTTTAACCCCTCCTGCAGGAGGTCATTTAAATCCCACAGTTACTTCCAATGGCCAGTCAGGGTGTTGCTCCAGCCCTAGTCAAGCTCAGGGAGGAGAGTTTCCCAGCCAAGGTGCCCACTGTGAACTGTTCTAATTGGTCTGCCTTGTCAGAAAGCATATACTTCAACTTTCCTTATCAAGTTCCAGCACAAATAATCTACCAAAGGACAATCCCCCTCCCTTCCCATCCCACACACTCCTCTGCCCCTCTTCCCATTACCCTCCTGAATATATAAAGCAGTAATTATTTTTTTTAGTGGGAAATGGCATTCTCTGTCTAGTGCCTCAATCCCCTGGGTGTAGGAGGATAAGCACATAGCTAATGACTCAAAGGGGCTCTTTCTCTAAAGCCATTTCTACTTTGTGAACTGGGGATTTCACATCCCTTAACTCATGAACTTCCAGCAATTAAGAGATCAGAGTTGGCCTCTATCCTTTTTTTCTCTTCTGTTTGGAAATACTTGTGCCCTCACTGCTTTCTAAAAGTATCTTGGCCCTGCCTCCCTGCCAAGTGTCTCATTATTGAAAAGTCACCCTTCCTGGCTGGAGGTCTCTCAGGGGAAGTATTCCAATCACAGGTAAAGAAGCTAAAGGTTTTACACACACACACACACACACACACACACACACACACACACACACACACACACGCACAGACACATTTAGAGAGAGAGAGAAGAAAGAGGAGAGACAGAGAGACACAGAGAGAGAGACAGTTTAGAGTTCTTTCAGTTACAAATCAAAGGGATTATCAAATATTTTGAAGCTGCTACAGGAACTCACCATTTCCTGGGGAAATCCAAGGAGCACCATTAAGGGTATGAATGGCCAAGTATAATGGGACTTGAAGAACCTAGGGAATTGAGCAAGAATAATAAAACAGCCTCTGTTCCTAAAGGCTATGTTTCAGAACAGACACAGAGAACCACTATGGTCTCCTTTCCCATGTAGTCAGTGTGCACTCCCTGCTGGAAACAGGAGGAGGTTGTCAGGTCTATTAACCTCAGCAAATGTAAATGGAAACCCAAAATGCTCAGATCTAAAATAAAACCCTCCCTAACAGATGGTCAGGTTTAATCCTCTAGCAACATGGAGGTCCTATATATACAAATGGAGATTTGTGTTATCCCATTGGGATTCCCAAATACACTGGGTGCAAGTAGCATGAAAATGAGATTCATATTAGCTTGGGGAAGGGAGAGTTCCTGTACTACTATTCTCATGGGCAGAGATATGGCTATTGTGGGGGAGAGGGGAGAGAGAGAAAGTAAGAGAGGGATATATAGAGTAGGGCCATTTGCTAAGTTCCTATCTTCTTATTTTAACTATTCTTAATTAATTGTTAATTTATTTATTCTTGTTCCACATATGCTGAGCTCATTTGTTCCTATAGTTCTGAAGTAGAAATGCTACTTCCACCCTTTAAATTTCACTGTCCTGGGATAATCCTCAGGTATCTCAGCCTAGTTATAGCACTGGATACCACCACAACAGAACCAAATGGGACCCCAATTACTTACACCATTTGGTCTGCTGTTCTTTATCTGTGAAGATCTTGGAGTACCAGATGCCTACGGTCATACTCTACCATTCATAGAATCCTAGTGGCCCTTGAAAGAAGAGGTTTTTTCATATTGCCCAAGGCTATCATAGTCATGCAAACAAAAACTAAATTCCAACTGACAGTGAGCAGATTTTAATTGGGAAAATATGAGACATTCTGCCTGACGTGAGGATATTGTGTAATAACAATGGTTATTAACAGTGTTTGGCCAGACTGTGGATGAGATCATTGTGTGACCTGAATGAGTAGAGAATGGGACAGAGTATTGGGAAATGGAACAGTTTTATTTTGGATAAAATATATGGAAAACACTTTGCAAAATACAAATTACCATCAAGTATAAGGTACATGGGAGCTCTGATAACTATATTAAACCAAAAGATGTCTATTACTCTCATTACTAAAAATATCTTTTTTTTTTTTTTACAAGACAATTGGGGTTAAGTGGCTTGCCCAGGGTCACACAGCTAGTAAGTGTCAAGTATCTGAGGCCCTATTTGAACTCATATCTTCCTGACTCCACGATCACTACTCCATCCACTGGACCCTATAATCTCCTTTCTTAATAGACCTTGCCCACCCACAGAAAGGACAGCCCACATGGGGAAGGGCCAACACCCAAAAGTGCCCAATATCTCTCTTACCAGAGTTCCATCTACCCATTAACATTATAGTAGATTATTAAAGTATAATTGCTTAATAGATGTCCCCAATTTCTGATATAAACATATATCTCTAAAAGAGGGAGTGTTCTCAGAAATATCAACTCAGACATGCAGGATACCTGAGTTTCACTTAGTTCATCACAGTTCAGTTCCCTGTCAATATTCTGTATCCTGGAACCAACAGCAAGCTGTACAAATGGCTACATAGACATCATTTGATTAAGCAAAAATAGAGTAAGTCCTTACTGGCTTCTCTTCCTAGATTTGAAGAGTGATAATGGAGAAAAATCTCAAGATAGGTAATCTAGTAGCACAAGAACTACTGTCTATACACAACATATTGGCACAACTATGAAATTCTGAGCCCAATGTCCTACCCACCTCAAGCATCCTGTTTAGACTGGACTGATCCATCTTTCTCTCCAATTGTCCTGAAGGAAGCTTTTACAACATCACTAGCTAAGTACCTTGATGTGAACTGATAATAAGTGCCTGTTCCTGTCATGAAAATTATAAATAAAACAAAACAAAAAAGATGCCTAAAAGCCAGAACAAATATTTAGTCTCCCCAGAAAGAGAGCATCAAGGTGTTTTTATTATTGTAAATGGGCTCCGGCACCTTTCCAAAACACATCTTAATTGGTTTTCACCTCTTCTAATTGTACATTTAGCATGTTGACAGAGAGCATTTAAGCGGTTGGAACCAAATGGTGAGGCTTAATTGCTTGTATTCACTGGGAAATGTTCTCTGGGGGAGGGCAGAAAATGAAGGTTGCATGGCCACATGCAGCTTTCTTCTCTTGGCTCAACTAGATTTGACCCAATGGCTATAATTTTAGTTTTATGACAAAGATGGGTGCAAAGATGTAGGAGGATGCAAAGATGAAAAATTGTGATTTTAGAAATTCTAGGAAGCCTCCCATCTCTTGTCCCAAATGCTACATTTCCCCAGGGGTATGCTGGAGCCAGCTGAACCAGCTGCCAATTTTTAAACATTCAGGGTGAACACTTGCACCTTAGAAATAAGCAAATAATACAGTGTTTGATTTATTATTTTGTTGATTGTCTAGACTTAAGTAAGTCATGGAGAAAATGTGAATAAATAATGCAGATTAAACTTAAAAGTATGTCAGGAATACTTCCCTTCCCCTTGTAGAGAGCTAGTTGTTAATTTTTAACAGCACACTCCTACATTTCCCCCACCAAGTTTCCTAAGTCTGGAATGATATCATGAGGGATTTATTCTTTTGCTTCATATCAAAATGTGATATTCTTAGGAGGGACTGTCATGCTCTTGAGCATTATCAACCATTTACCTCTCACTGTTATGGTGTTCTATCAACTTCTTTCTTGAGAGCAGGGTTTGCTTAAGAAAATGGAAGAGAGAGAATAAACACAGCAAATATGGTACTACTCATTGTTAAGACACTTGGACATGGGCAAGTGTCTTAAGAGAGAGAATAAACACAGCAAATATCATACTACTCATTGTTAAGACACTTGGACATGGGCAAGCCAATAGAAGAACCTTGAGTCCATGGCATATGAGGACTAGGTGAAGGAACTCAGGGTATTTAGCTTAGAGAAAAGACTCAAGGAAAACACGATAGCCAATTTCAAATATTTGAAGAGCTATATAAACGAGGGATCAGGATTGTTTTGTTAGTTGCCAGACACTGAAACCAGAAGCAAAATTGGAAGTGTCTAAAGCAAGTCTGACTTTCTTGTCAGAAAAAAAAAAAAAAACTTCCTCACAATTAGAGCTGTCTGAAAATGGAACCAGCTGCCTTGGGAGGGGTGAGTCACCCCTTCCTTGGAGGTCTTCAAGACAAGGTTGACTATTAATTATTTGCTAGTAGGGATCCATTATGACAGAGGTATCAAATGCTCAACTGTGAGCCATAGTCCTTCCAAATGTGGCCTAAACTAGATTAAAATGTAATTAGGATAGTAAATAATAAATATTATTTGCTATAAATTTCGTATTATAAATGAATAATAAATAAAAATATGTGCTCACAGGGACTCATATATTTGGTTTAATGACCCCTATTTGTATTTGAGTTTGATAACACTGCTTTAGAGTATTAATCCTACAAGATACCCACTGAGATCCTTTACTCTAACATTCTATAGTTTTGTGGGGATTTGGCAATTTAATTTTCTTCTTTCTTTTATCATAACTAATGATTTATCCATTTTTAATCTTTTCGAAAAACTGTTCTTTTTTAGTTCAATAATCTTTTTATTTTTCATTTTATCATTTTTGTTTTAGTTTAAGGATATTGATTGAGTCTTTGGGAGGAATCATTGAGCCTTAGTTTTGTTATTGCATATTTGATTTATTAATCTTCTCACGTTCTGTTAATTTATGTTTTCAAAGATATGAATTCTGTGGGCTACTTTAGCTGCATCTCTCAAGTGGTACATTTTCTCATTTTCAAGATTTTCTTTAAAATAATATTTTTTGTTCCTATAATTTATTCTTTGACTCACTTAATATGTGGAAATGGGGGCATCATAGCTCTTTGTTAAAGTATTTGAAGTGCTGGCATGTGGAAGGAAAATTAGACTTGCTATGTTGGGCCCCAAAGGTCAGAACTGGAAGCAATGGATAATAATTGGCTTAGGCTTAATGTCAGGACAAACTTCCTACCAGATATGGCTATGGAGAATTGGAATGAGCAACCTTGGGAGGTAGTGTGATACTGATCATTAGAGGTCATCAAACCCAGACTGACTGATCCATTGTCAGCCACAGAGGTGTCTTCCAACTCTCAAGCTCTGGGATGCTGGGCTTCTCTAAGATGATTACCATGCATGCTCTTTTGAAATCCTCCAAGTATATCGAATTTATTCCAGCATTTTATATGCCTTCAAGCGTTAAAGTTGTTTTCCACATAAAACAACTTGTTGGGTTTTGCTTTCTGATTTGGTATCCTTTCTTATTCATTTATTGACAAGTTTTAGTTCATTACTATTTAAAATTACAATTGTAAAGTTTGTGTTTTTTCTTTATTACCTTTCTCTGCTCCCTTTTAAACCTGCACTAGGACCCATATAGTTTATTTTGCCTATGCTACTCTGATCATTGTCTCCTCTCACAAGCTCATCCTCTCCTCTTTTGGGCCTTAGCCCAAATGCCTTGCACTGACTTGCTTATCTCTGTCCCTTCACTTCTCTTTCCTCATCTAGAATCTTCTCTGCTACCATTCATACTCCTCATTGTTAAGCTGAAGGGTGTCCATAGGAGGGATGCTAAAGTGCCTTGAGTGAACTTGAATGTCATATGAGGGTTGATTGAAGGAACTAGAGATATTTAGACTAAGAAGGAAAAGAGTCATCATGGACAAGTATTGACTAGGTATGTGAAAGAGATATCAGGCTTGTTTTGTTTGGTCCTAGAGGTCAGAACTAGGAACATGGGTAGAAGTAGCAAATAGGCCCTGACTGGGGTGGGGGGGAGAGAATTTGAAGGTTTCTAGCCCATCCCTGAGATTCAATACACTCAATACCCCAATACAGCAATAGTACAAGCCCAGATCTATTCTCCAGAAGTGTCACAGAGCCCATCTCTAACTTCAAACACAAAATCAGGAAATAGGTGAAAAGAGCAGACAAACAAACAAATAAAGAATCCCACCATAATGAGCTATTATGATAGCAGGGATGTTCAAGACAGAGACAGAAGAAAATGATTCTATAGCATTTACAAGCAATGAAAAAGAAAAACTCATCTTGGACATGAACTCAAGTTGAATTCATGGAAGAGATGAAGCAAGAGTTTAAAATGAACAGAATGAAAGTGCTGGAGAAAAATAGAAATAAATGAGAGCCATGGACAAAATAATTGGAAATGGAACTAAGAACTTGGTCAAAACCTGGACCAAGCAAGAAACTCTTTGAAAAATTCAATAGAACAAATAAAAGCCAATGACTTCATGATGCAACAAGAAGTATCAAAACAAATTCAGAAGACAAAAAATAGAACAAAATTTAAGAGATCCAAAACAAATTATCTAGAAAACAGATCAAAGAGAACTATCTGAACACTATGACCCCAGAAAAGAGCCTAAATATCCCATTTAATGAAATCTTAAGAAAAATTGCTCAGTTATTTTAGAACCAGAAAACAAAGTGAGAATAGAAATAATCTACTGGTCACTTTCTGAAAGTAACCCTAAAATGAAAACTCTTGAGAACATCATAGCCAAAATTTGAAGTTCCCACCTCAAATGAATCAGGGGCCCTTCCTGGATAAGAACCAGGCTGCAGATCAGTAGAGTAATGGCCATACTTCTTTCCAGATAACACCATCTTGGAAGCACCCAAAACTTGTAAATCCCCCAAACTAGTTCTCAGAACAGCAGTGTGAAAAAGCCAAAAGCTTGAGACAGTTCCCTTCCTCACCCTCCACTGAGAATGGAGCCCAATTTTAATATAAAACTCAACATCAAGAAATAGGCTGGGAAATATGGGCAAACAGCAACAGCAAAAGAGCCAGATTGTACAAAACAAAACAAAACAAAACACTATGGTGAAGGTAAGGATAAGACAGAAACTGAGAAGACAATGGAGTCAAAAAAGCTATGAGCAAAGCCTCAAAGAGGAATGTGAATTGGAAACAAGCCCAATAAGAATTAGAAGAGCAAAAAATTATTTTCAAGATCAAATAACAGTGGTAGGGGGCAGAGTCAAGATGGCAGAGTAACAACATGGACTTGCCAGAGCTCTTCTCCAAAACCCAGCCAACTACCTGTAAAAAAATGACTTGAAACAAATTTTGGAGCTGTAGAACCTGCAGAATGATGGAATGAAGCAAATCTCCAGACCAAGACAGCCTGGAAGTTCACCGGGAATGTCTACCTCATTGTGCTGGGAGCAGAATACAATCTAGTATGGGCCATGTCAGAACAGATGGGATATGAGTAGGCCTTGGGGGTCTAAATCTCAGGCAACTGTGGCAATTTCCAGACTTCACAACCTCAAAACACCCAGGACAAATTGGAAAGTCAGTGTTCCATCAGACATGTGTGAGAGAGTAGTCAGGCCCCAGCCCCAGGGTGGCACAGAGGGTGGAGAAATCTGCAGCAGCAGCAGCAGGAGCAGGGGTAGTAGCAACTGAAGTAACTGTTTCTGGAGCTCAAGGCCCACAGATTGTGGGGGGATTGAAAGGCTGACAGTACACCCTCCACCCCCACTGGAAGCAGAAAACTACCTTAACAATGAGCTCAAAAGTCAAGTAAACA
The DNA here is from genome assembly GCF_028372415.1 of Notamacropus eugenii. Classification (NCBI taxonomy): domain Eukaryota; kingdom Metazoa; phylum Chordata; class Mammalia; order Diprotodontia; family Macropodidae; genus Notamacropus; species Notamacropus eugenii. Next base: position 27,780,853 of record NC_092874.1, on the reverse strand, counting down.
GCTGGGGAAATGAGCAAAAACCAGAAAAAGAATCAGACTATAGAATCTTACTTTGGTGATAAGGGAGAACAAAGTATACAAACAGAAGACAACCAAGTCAAAGCTCCTGCATCCAAAGACTCCAAAAAAAATATTAATTGGTCTCAGGCCATGGAAGAGCTCAAAAAGGATTTTGAAAATCAAGTAAGAGAAGTAGAGCAAAAATTGGAAAGAGAGATCAGGATGGTAGAGCCAAGATGGCAGAGTAGAAAGATGGACCTGTAGAAGCTCTCCTACACAGCCCATAAAATACCTGTAAAAAATGACTCCAAACAAATTATAGAGCAGTAAAAGCCACAAACGACAGAGTGAAAGAGATTTTCAGCCCAAGACAGCCTGGAAGGCCTACAGGAAAGGTCTATCGCATCAGGTGCATAAAGGAGCACAGCTCAGCATGCACCGCATGGCATGGCAGGGACAGGACCCAGAACAGGCTTCAGGGAGCCAGCAGCAGCAGCAGTTCCCAGATTGTTCAACCCACAAATGCTACAGACAGTTTCAAATGCCAGTGAGAAAGCTCCTTCACCCAGGAGAAAGGAACGTGGTCTAGATTGCAGGCAGAAGCCATTGCAGAGGCAGCATCCATTTTTGGAGTCCTGTACCTAAAGCCCCCAGAGGAACTGAGCAGCTGATCTCAATCTCAGCCCTGAGTGTAGTCCTGGGGTGAGAAGGAGAGCTGGTGTGGTGGAACTGGAGGCGGTTGTGGAGAGAGAACTCTACTCTTGGATTCTGGGCAGAAAGGTTTTTGGTTGGTCCCAGACCAGTGCATAGGCCAGGAGAAGAATAAACTCCTCTCTCTTGATTGTGCCACCTTGGAGGAACTGAGGGCTTACAGGTCCCCAGAGTATACCCTCCTCTTGACAAAGGACTCAAAAGTCAAGTAACTGGCTGGGAAAATTCCCCAAAATGGGGAAAAAGTAAGACTATAGAAGGTTACTTTCTTGGTGGACAAAACATTTTCTTCCATCCTTTCAAATGAGGAAGAAGAATGCATACCATCAGAGGAAATCAAGGTTTCTGCATCCAAAGCCTTCAAAATAAATATGCAATGGTCTCAGGTAATGGAAGAGCTCAAAAAATATTTTGAAAATCAAGTAAGAGAGGTGAAGGAAAAATTGGGAAGAAAAATGAGAGAGATGCAAGAAAATCTTGAAAAGTGAGTCATCATCATGCTAAAGGAGACCTCCAAAAATACTGAAGAAAACAACACCTTTAAAAAATAGGCTAACTCAGTTGGCAAAAGAGGTCCAAACAGCCAATGAGGAGAAGAATGCTTTAAAAAGCACAATTAGCCTAATGGAAAAGGAGGTTCAAAAGTTCACTGAAGAAAATAGTTCTTTAAAAATTAGAATGGAGAAGATGGAAGCTAATGATTTTATGAGAAACCAAGAAATCACAAAACAAAACCAAAAGAATGAAAAAATGGAAGATAATGTGAAATATCTCATTGGAAAAACAACTGATCTGAAAAACAGATCCAGGAGAGACAATTTAAAAATTATGGGACTACCTGAAAGCCATGATCAAAAAAAAAGAGTCTAGACATCATCTTTCATGAAATTATCAAGGAAAACTGCCCTGATATTCTAGAACTAGAATGCAAAATAAATATTGAAAGAATCCACTGATCTCCTCCTGAAAGAGATTCCAAAAGGAAAACTCTTAGGAATATTGTAGCCAAATTTCAGAGTTCCCAGATCAAGGAGAAAATAGCAGCTTGAAAGAAACAAATTGATTATTGTGGAAATACAATCAGGATAATACAAGATCTAGCAGCTTCTACATTAAGGGACCAAAGGGCTTGAAATATGATATTCCAGAACTCAAAGGAACTAGGATTAAAACCAAGAATCACCTACCCACCAAAACTGAGTATAATACTTCAGGGGAAAAGTGGTCATTCAATGAACAGAGGACTTTAAAGCATTCTTGATGAAAAGACCAGAATAGAAAATTTGACTTTCAAAAACAAGAATCAAGAGAAGCATGAAAAGATAAACAGGAAAGAGAAATCATAAGGGACTTTCTAAAGTTGAACTGTTTACATTCCTACATGGAAAGATAATATTTGTAACTCTTGAGATTTTTTTCGGTATTTGGGTAGTTGGAGGGGTTATACACATACACACATACACATGTATGTATATGTATGTATGTGTATATATATATAGATGGAGAGCACAGGGTGAGTTGAGAGAAGGGATGATATCCAGAAAAAATTAAGGGATGAGAGAGGAATATATTGGGAGGATAAAGGGAGAAATGGAATGGGGCAAATTATCTCTTGTAAAAGAAGCAAGAAAAAGCTTTTTCAATGGAGGGGAAAACAGGAGAGGTGAGAGGGGAAAAGTGAAGCTTCCTCTCTTCACACTTGGCTTAAGGAGGGAATAACTTGCTCACTCAATTTGGTGTGAAAATCTATCTTACACTACAGGAACGCAGGGGAGAAGGGGACAAGTGCGGTGGGTGGGATGATAAAAGGGAGGGCAAATGGGAGGAGGGAGTAATTAGAAGTAAACACTTTTGGGGAGGGACAAGGTCAAAAGAGAGAATAGAATAAATGGGGGGCAGGATAGAATGGAGGGAAATATAAGTAGTCTTATACAACATGACTATTATGGAAATCTTTTGCAAAACTACACATATATAGCCTATATTGAATTGTTTGCCTTCTCAGTGGGGATGGGTGGGGAGGGAGGAAGGGAAAGACGTTGGAACCCAACGTATTAGGAATGAATGTTGAGAATTGTTTTTGCATACAACTGGGAAATAAGAAATACAGGTAATGGGGTATAGAAACATATCTTGCCCTACAAGAAAAGAGGGAAGATGGAGATGAGGGAAGGGAAGAGTGTGATACAAGGGCGGGCATAATGAGGCTCCTGAAGGGGATCACAAAAGAAAAACTTCTAGGAATATTGTAGCCAAATTCCAAAGCTCCCAGGTCAAGGAGAAAATATTGCAAGTAGTCCAAAAGAAACAATTTGAGTAGTGTGGAAACACAATCAGGATAACACAAGATCTAACAACTTCTACATTAAAGGATCAAAAGACTTGGAATATGATATTCCAGAGGTCAAAAGAGCAAGGATTAAAATCAAGAATTACCTACCCTGCCAAACTGAGTATAATACTTGAGAGGGAAAAAAATGGTCATTCAATGAAATAGAGGACTTTCAAGCATTCTTGGTTTAAAAAACAGAGTTGACTAGAAAATTTGGCTTTCAAACACAAGAATCAAGAGAAGTATGAAAAGTTAAACAGGAAAGAGAATTCATAAGGGACTTGCTAAAGTTGGACTGTTTACACTCCTACATGAAAAGATCATATTTGTCACTCTTGAGAGTTTTCTCAGTATTAAGGATGGAGGGATTATATACATAGAGACAGAGGGCGCAGGATGAGTTGAATAGGAAGGGATAGCATCTAAAAAAATAAAATTAAAGTGTGAGAGAGGAATATATTGGAAGGAGAAAGGGAGAAATGGAGTGGGGCAAATTATCTCACATAAAAGAGGTAAGAAAAAGTTTTTTCAATAGAGGGGAAAAGGGGGGAGGTGAAAGAGAAAGAATGAACCTTACTCTTATCAGATTTGGTTAAGGAGGAAATAACATGCACACTCAATTTGGTATGAAAATGTATCTTACACTGCAGGAAAGTAGGAGGGAAGGGGATAAGTGGGGCATGTGGGGATGATAGAAGTGAGGGCAAATGGGAGGAGGAGGTGATTAGAAGTAAACACTTTACAGGAAGGATAGTTTCAAAAGGGAGAATAGAATAAGTGCGGGGCAGGATAGGATAGAGGGAAATATAATTAATTTTTCACAATATGACTGTTATGGAAGTGTTTTGCATAGCTACACCTGTATAATCTATATTGAGTTGCTATCTTTCTCAGTGGGGATGGGTTTGGAGGGAGGAAGTGAGAGAAGTTGGAACACAAAGTTTTTAAAAATGAATTTCAAAAATTGTTTTTACATGCTACTGGGAAATAAGTTCTACAGGCAATGGGGTAAAGATATCAAATCAAACTTGCCCTACAAGAATATAGAGGGGATGGGGATAAGAGAAAGGAGGGGTATGATAGAAGGGAGGGCAGAGTGGGGGAAGTGGTAATCAGAGTGCACACTGTTTGAGAAGGACAGAGGGGAGAGTTGGGGAGAAAGTTTGGAACTCAAAATCTTGTGGAAGTTGAAAACCAAAAATAAGTAGATTTAACAAAAATAATAGGAAATATTAGGTAAGGAAATTAAAGCAAAGGAAGAAAAAAGGTAGAATGAGGAAAATTATCTTATCTAAAAGAGATGTGCAAAATGCCTTTATGACGCAGGGGAAAAGAAGGTTGACAGGCAATGCTTGAACTTTACTCACATTTCAATTGATTCAAAGAGTGAATACACACACACACGCTCAATTGATAACAAAAATCTTAGTCAAAAGGAAGAAGGAGGGAAAGATGAAAAGTAAAAGAGGTGGGGGGATAAAAGAGAGGGCAGATAAAAGGAGGTATTGACCAGAAGTAAAACTGACTTTAGAAGAGGGACAGGATGAAAAGAGAAGAAGGATAAAAGGAAGAAAATAGGATGAAGGAAAATGAATAGCCAGTCATCACAACTATGAATAGGATGAACTCACCTATAACATGAAAGCTAATAGCAGAATGGATTGAAAAGCAGAATATGGTAAACCATATATGGTTTACAAGTAACAGACTTGAAACAGAGAAAGACACAGAGTTAAAATAAGGAGATGGAGCAAAATCTATTATGCTTCAGCTAAAGTTTAAAAAACAACAGGGGTAGATCATCATCTCAGACAAAGCAAAAATATACATAATTAAAAGGGATAAGTAGGGAAACTGCATCTTACTAAAGGAACTATGTACAATAAAGTAATATCAATATTAAACATATATATACCAAATGACATAGCATCCAATCCCTTAAAGGAAAATGAATGACAGATGGATATAAACACTAAAATTAGACTAGTGGGGGAGGGATTTAACTTTCCCCTCTTATAACTAGATAAATCTAACCATAAAATAAATAATAAAGAAGTTGAGGAAATGAATAGAATCTTAGAAAACTTAGACATAATAGACTCCTAGAGAAAACTGTATGGTAATAGGAAGGAGTATACTTTTGACAGCCATACATGACACTTTTACAAAAATTGACAATGTCTTAGAGCATAAAAAACCTCAAAACCAAATGCAGAAAAGCAGAAATATTAAGTGACCATCATTCTATAGACCACAAATCAATAAAAATTACATTTAATAAATGAGTTGGCCAAAGAAAAATTCATTGAAACAATCAATAATTTTATTAAAGAGGATGGAAACAATGGGACAATATAACAAAATTTGTTGGACAATTTATTTAGGGGACAAAGTATTAGACAAAGCTGGACAAAGTATTTACGGGACAATTTATATCTCTAAATACATACATCATAAAAGAGAAGTAGCAGATCAAGAATTGGGCATGCAACTAAAAAAACTAGAAAAGAACAAATTAAAAATTCCCAATTAAGGACTAAAATGAAAATCATCAGAGAGATTAATAAAACTAAAAGTAAAAAATTAAAGTGGGAAGCAAAACTAGAACCTAGTTTTATGAAAAAATAAAAACAATAGACAAACTATTGTTTAATTTGATTTTATTTTAAAAGATTTTTTCTAAAATGAAGAAAACCAAGTTACTAGTTTCCAGAATGAAAAGAATGACTGCACCACCAATGAAAATGAAAACATTAGCAAATATTAAAAGTTTCTTTGTCCAATTATATTCCACTAGAACTGACAATCTAAGAAAAATTGATAAATATTTATAAAAAAAATAGATTGCCCAGAATAACAGAAGAGGAAATCAAATAAATAATATTATCTTGGAAAAGGAAAATGAACAATCTATAAATGAACTCCCTAAGAAAAATCTACCAGACTAGTTGGATTTGTAAGTCAATTCTACAGAACATTTAAGGAACCATTAACCCCACTGTTGTATAAACCACTTGAAAAACTAGGCAAAGAATGAGTCCTACAAATTTCCTTTTATGACATGCGTATGGTTTTGGTACCTAAACAAGGGAGAGCAAAAACAGAAAAAGAGAACTGTAAGCTAATTTCCTTAATTAATAGCAATGTAAATATTTTAAACAAAATAATGGCAAGGAAATTACAATAATATATCACAAAGACCATAACTCTAGCCAGATGGGATTTATATGAGGAATGCAGGACTGGTTCAATAATATTTTAACGATCAAAAAGTTGAGAATGTCAAAGGAGCTAATTCAAAAAAGAAAGTTTAGCAGTGCCAGATCTTAAACTATACTATAATGCAGTAATTATCAAAACTATCTGGTACTGGATAAGAAATAAAAAGGTAGATCAATGGAACAAAGTAGACATACAATTTATAGCAGCAAATAAATATAATAACCTTGTATTTGACAAACATAAAGACTTAAGTTTTGGAGATAAGTATTCATTATTTGATAAAAATTGTTTGAAAACCTGGAAAGCAGTGTGGCAGAAACTGGGCTTAGACCAATATCTTACAACATTTACCAAGAGAAGGTCAAACTGGATACACTATCCAGATATAAAGAGAGATATTACAAGAAAATCAGAAGAACGTGGACCACATTAGTTATCAGACTTATGGATAAGTGAATAATTTATGAATAAACAAGAGACAGAGAGTAAAATTAGATGTAAAATGGACAATTTTTATTACATTAAATTAAAAGGGTTTTGTACAATAAAACAAATATAACCAAGATCACAAGGAAAGCAGAAAATTGGGATGGGGGAAATTATAGGCAGTTTCTCAGATAAAGGCCCTATATCCAAATATACAAAGAACTTTGTCAAATCTATAAGAATATGAGCTGTCCACCAATTGCTGAATAGTCAAAGGCACTTTTTCAATGAAGAAATCAAAATAATTTATAGTCATATGAAAAATGCTCTAAATTATTATTGATTATAAAAATACAAATTAAAACAACCTTGAAATATCATTTTACACCTATCAGATTGACCAAAATAATTGAAGGGGAAAGTGACAAATGTTGGAAAAACTGGGACACAAATTCATTGCTGGTGGAATGATGAAATTTTCTAACCATTTTGGAGAGCAATCTGGAATTACAACCAAAGAGTGAAAAAACTACATGTGCTCTTTGACCCAGAAATACTACTATTAAGTTTATTTCCAAAAATGATTGTTAAAAAGGAAAAGAATCTATATGTTCTAAAAATGTTTGTGGCAGCTCTTTTTGCAGTGGCAAAGAACTAGAAATTAGAGGGATGCCCATCAACTTGGGGAATAGTTGAATAAATTTTGGTATATGATTGTGATGGAATACTACTCTGCTATAAGAAACGATGAGCTCAATGACCTTGGAAAAACATGGAAAGACTTGCATGAATTAATGAAGAGCAAAATGAACAAGAGAAAATTGTATATAGTAACTGCAGTATTGTTTTAAGAGTGACTCTGAGTGAATAAGTTGTTTTGACTATTATAAATACCCAAACTAACCATAAAGGACATATGAAGAAGCATGGTATCTGCATCCAGAGAAAGAACTGAAAAATAAAAGTATATACAGAATAATTTTACATACACACACATATCTGTACACACCTATTTATATGTAATGGTTGCCATCTTTAGGGCAGAGTAAAAGAAAAAAGATAAAAAGAAGTTTATATGATAACTTTACTATATGTTTAAGGGGAATAGCAAGTTGGACATAATAGATTTTCAGTTTCATGTGCAATCATCTTTTTTAATTATACTGTGTTATGGAAATGCTTCTTTTATTCCATAAATTGAATATAAAAACAAATTTTTAAAAATTTAGAATACCTTTAAGACCATCAGTCATAATGATTACATATTTTAAAAAGAATACTATCAGTATAATTTACTATATCAATAACAAAAACAACATAAGATTATGCCAATTGTTGTAGGAAAAGCCTTTGAACAAATCTAGCAGCCTATCCTATTAAAAAGACTAAAAAGCAGAGGAATAAATGGAGTCTTTCTTAAAATAAGTAGTTGATTTCTAAAACCAACAGCCTGCATTATCTATACAGGAATAAACTTCAAGCCTTCCAAATGAGATTGAAGTGAAGCAAAAATTTCCATTATCACCATTATCATTTAATGTTGTTCTAGGAATGCCAGCTGTAACAATAAGACAAAAAAAATTGAAGGAACATAAACAAACAATAAAAAAGCAAAACTATCAGTGTTTGCATATGATATGATAGTATACTTACAAAATCCTAGAGGATCAACTAAAAAATTCCTTAAACTTCAGCAAAGATATATGTGTGTATACATATATATAAATAGACATATATGTATATACAAAGTAAATCCGTACAAATCATCATCATTTCTATATGTTACCCACAAAGTCCAGCAGCAAGAGAGAGAAATAGAAATTCCATTTAAAATAACTGTAAATAATATAAAATATTAGTGAGTCGACCTGCTAAGATAAATCCAGGTACTATATGAACACAATTACAAAGCACTTTTCATACAAAGACAGATGAAATGGAGAAATATTAATTGCTCATGGTTAAGCTCACCCAATAGAATAAAAAGGACAAATCTAGCTAAGTAAATTTACTTATTCAGTGCCTATACCAATCAAACTACTGAAGAATCATTTTATAGAGTTAGAAAAAATAACAACAAAATTCATCTGGAAAAACAAAAGACTAAGAATGTCAAAGGAATCAATGATGAAAACAATGTGAAAGAAGGCAGCCTACTAGTTCCAAATTTTACACTATATTGAGAAGAGATAATCATTAAAACAATATGGTACTGGTTAAGGAATAGAGTTGTGAATCAGTGAAAGAGACTGAACACATAATACATAGTAGTAAATTATCATAGTAATCTAATATTTGATAAATGCAAAGATCCAAGCTTTTGGGAAGACAGTTTAACATCTGACAAAAATTACTGGGGAACACAATTTGGCAGAAACGATATGATCGGCATATACGCAATATATGGAAATAAGGTCAGAATGGATAAATGAAGGGTGATATCCTTAGCAAATTAAGAGAGCATGGGAAAATTTACTTGTTGGATCTATGAATAAGGAAAGAGTTTGTGGTGAAACAAGAGATAGAATCACGGCATGTAAAATAGATAATTTTGATAACATAAAATTAAAAAGCATTTCCATGAACAAAGCTATTGCACCTCAAATTAGAAGGAAAACAGGAAACTGGGGAGAAATTTATAGTAAGTTTCTTTGACAAAGATCTCATTCTTCTAAAATGTAGGAAACTAAGTCAAATTTATTTTTTTAAAGAAGCCATCTCCCAGTTAATAAATGGTCAAAGAAGATGAACAGGCAGTTTTCAGAAGAAGAAATCAAAGTTACCCATAGATACATGAAAAAATGCTCCTAACCACTATTGATTGGAAAAATGCAAATTAAAACAACTCTGAAATACCACTTCACTCTTATCAGATTGGCTAGCATGACAAAAAATGAATGACAAATGTTGGAGGAGGTGTGAAAAAATTGGGACACAAAAACACTGTTGGTGGAGTTGTGAAGTAGTCCAACCAATCTGGAGAACAATTAGCAACTACACACAAGGAGCTACAAAACTGTGCATATTCTTTGACTCAGCAATACCACTTCTAGGTCTGTGTTCCAGGGAGATCAAAGAAAATGGGAAGGTCCTATTTGCATGAAAATATTTATAGCAGCTCAGGACAGTCTGGAAGGTTGATGGGAAGTATCTGTTACACTGGGCTGAGGGAGTGAAGAGTGCACAGGCTGCACCAGCGCAGACTCCACCATAGAGAAGCAGAGCAGGAAGCTCTGGAGCAGACTGAAGCAGAAGTAGCAATGATGTTACTCAAGCATATCAGCCCAGTATAGGAGTCCAGCAGAAATGAGTAAGAGAGAAGGGCAGAACCCCAGGTAACAGCAGCAGCCACTCCTGAAACTATCACCCCAAATATTAAATGTTTGAAAATCACCTACTTGAACTTCTAGGGGCAAAGATGATGAAATAAACTGTAAGTGCTCTCACCCTCCCCTTGTTGACCTTGAAAAACCCAGAGAATACTGCACCAGGAAAAATTCTAGAAAAGTGGAATCAGTCAAAAGGGTAAATAGTCTCTCAGCTTGGAAGCCTAGGGAGATGGTCAAGAAGAGTCCCTGTTGCTGTGACTGAAGGAGATCAGTGCAGGACAGATGGTGTCCCAGACATCGGTGAACTAGGAGGAAATTCTGAGCCTCAGGGGAGTGGAGCCCATAAGTACCAACACCAGGACTCTAAGAGTGCCTCAGCACAGCCAGGGGAATTGGGCAGACACCAGCACAGAAGGAGCTTCACCAGCCACTGAGCCTTCCTGTACTCTAGCTGAGGGGAGGAGGAGACCTCCTGCAGACAGACCACCCCTCCCCCACACCTCATGCCAGGAACTTCAGCATAACCTAGGGAAGCTCAGAAGGACTTCACTTGGCCTCTGCCTTGGCACATGCCAGCCAGCTCAGTACCAGGTAAGCTGCAGCAATCTCGCTTCTGGCTGAAAGAATCAGAGTCAACAACACTTAAAGCCTCAAGTTCCAAGCACAAAAAATATGGGACAGAACTTTCTGTGCCTGAGAAGCAGAGATCCACTTTAAAAGCCAGAAAAAAGGAAATCACCATGAGCAAGAAGCAAAACAGAAAAGCAAAGGCCATAGAATCTTACTATGGAGACAGAAAAGACCAAAATACAAGTGCAGAAGAAGATAGCATTGATACTGTACTCATATCTGAAACTTTATAAGGGAATATGAACTGGTCTCAAGTCCAAAGAGCATTCTTGGAAGAGCTTAAGAAGGACTTTAAAAGCCAAATTAGAGAGGTAGAAGAAAAATTGACTGATGATTTTAAAAATGCAATTGACAAAACGAGAAAAGAATTCACTGAAAAGAACAGCTCCTTAAAAGGAAGAACTGGACAAATGGGAAAGGAGGTACAAAAGTTAACTGAGAAAGCAATATATTAAAAATTAGAATTGGTCAAGTAGACATTAATGACACTATGAGACATCAAGAATCATTCAAATAAAATATAAAGAATGAAAAAATAGAAGAAAATGTAAAATAGCTCACTGGTAAAACAACTGACCTGGAAAATAGATCCAACAGAGAAAAATCTAAGAATTATTGGTCTACTGGAAAGCCATGATGAAAAAAAAAGCCTGAACAGTATCTTCCAAGAAATGAGCAAGGAAAACTGCCCTGAGGTCCTAGATCCAGAGGGCAAAATAGTCATCAAAAGAATCCACCAATCACCCCCTGAAAGAGGGCCCAAATTAAAAATGCCAAGGAATACTGTTGCCAAATTCTATAACAACCAAGTGAAGGAGAAAACATTGCAAGCAGCCAGAAAGAAGCAATTCCAATACTGAGGAATTACAGGAAGGATCACACAGGACCTTGCAGCTTCTACTTTAAAAGACTGGAGGGATTGGAATATGATCATTCATAAGGCAAAAGTGCTTGGACTACAACCAAGGATCAATTACCCAGCAAAACTGAGCATAATATTTCAGGTAAGGAGATGGACATTCAATGAAATAATGAATTTCTAGACGTTCCTGATGAAAAGACCAGAGCTAAATAAAAAATTTGATCTTCAAATACAACACTCAAAACAGGCACAAGAAGGTAAACAGAGGGAAAAACTTGTTATTCAATATGGGCAAACTGTTTACATCCTTAAACAGGAGGATAATACTTGTTAATCCTGAGAATTAGATATTTATTATGACATCAAAAAGGATATACATATATAGAGGGAGTGGGTATAAATTAACTGATGTGATGATAAAAATGTGATTAAGGATGTGAAGGAATTGTAAAAGGAGGAGGCAGAAAAAGGTAAATTACATCACAGAAAGAGGCACAAAAACACATTATATTAGAGGAAAAGAGGGAAGGCAAATGAATATTATTTGAGATTTACTCTCATGTGATTTGATTAAAGGAGGGAAAAACACAGGTAAGTATAGACATCCAACTTGCCCTATAGGCACTAGGAGGGGAAAGGGAAAAGAAATGGGGGCGGGGTTAAAAAAGAGGGGGAGAGCAGGAAGGAAAAAGGAGAGTAAAAGGGAAGGGGGCTGATACAAGGGAAGGAAGACTGAGGGAGATGGTGGTCAAAAACAAAACTCTATTGTGGAGGGGAAGGGGAATGGAGAAATAAAAGCAAAAATGGGAGGGAAATAGGATGGAGGGAAAGACATAGATAGTAATCATAACTGTGAATGTGAATGGAATGATCTCTCCCATAAAACAGAGATGGATAGCAGAAAGGATTACAAACCATTATCCTACAATATGTTGTTTACAAGAAACACATTTGGAATGTGGGGATACACACAGGGTAAAGGTAAAAGATTGGAGCAGAATATATTGTGCTTCAGCTGATGTAAAAAAAGCAGGTGTAGCAATCCTGATCTCAGACAAAGCAAAAGCAGAAATAGATCTAATAAAAAGAGATAAGGAAGGAAACTCTATCTTGCCAAAAGACACCATAGACAATGAAGCAATATCATTACTAAACATATATGCTCCAAGTGGTATACCATCCAAATTCTTGGAGGAGAAGTGAAGGGAGTTACAGAAAAAAATAGACAGCAAAACTATGCTAGTGGGGGAACCTCAACCTCCCCCTCTCTGAACTTGATAAATCTAACCTGAAAATAAACAAGAAAGAAGTTAAGGAGGTGAACAGAACTCTGGATACGGTAGATGTGAGTGATATGGAGAAAATTGAATGGGGATAGAAATGAATATAACTTTTTCTCAGCAGTACATGGGACATACACAAACACTGACCATGTAATATGGCATAAAAACCTCACAATCCAGTGCAGAAAGACAGAGATAGTCAATGTATCCTTTGCAGATCATGATGCAATAAAAATATATGTAATAAAAGGCCAAGGAAAGATAGACCAGAAATTAATTGGGAACTAAATAATCTAATTCTAAAGAATGAGGAGGTTAAACAACCAATAATAGAAACAATCAATAACTTCATTCAAGAGAATGACAATAATGAGCCAACCTACCAAAACTTATGGGATTCTGTGAAGACAGCTCTTAGGGGAAGTTTTATATCACTGAAAGACTACATAAATAAAATAGAGAAAGAGGAGATGTGTGAATTGGGCATGCAAGCGAAAAAACTAGGAAAAGTACAAATTGAAAATCCCCCAGTAAAAACCAGATTAGAAATACTGAAAACCAAGGAGAGATTAATAAGTCTGAAATTAAGAAAACTATTGAATGAATAAATAAACCAAAGAGTTGGTTTAATGAAAAAACCAATAAAATTGATAAGCATTTGGTCAATTTGACTGAAAAAAAGAAAACCAAATTACCAATATCAAAAAATGAAAAAGGTAAATTCACCTCCAAAGAGGAGAAAATTAAAACAATTATTGGAAATTACTTTACCCAAATGGATGCCCAGAAATTTGACAATCTAAATGAAAATGATGAATATTTTAAACTATATATAAATTGCCCAGATTAACAGGAGAAGTAAAATACTTAAACAACCACATCTGGGGAAAAGAAATTGAACAAGTCATCAATGAACTACCCAGGAAAAAATCTCCAGGGCCAGATGGATTTGCAAGTGAATTCTATCAAACATTTGAAGAGCAATTAATTCCAATACCATATAGACTATTTGGGAAAATTGGGGAAGAAGGAGTCCTACCAAATTACATTTATGATACAAATATGGTTCTGATACCTAAACTGGGAAGAAGCAAGACAGAGAAAAAAATTATAGACCAATATCCCTAATGAATATATATGCAAAAATTTTAAATAAGATATTAGCAAAAAGATTATAGAAACTTATCATGAGAATAAAACATTATGATCAGGTAGGATTTATACCAGGAATGCAGGGCTGGTTCAATATTAGGAAAACTATCAGCATCATTGATCACATCAACAACAAAACTAACAGAAACCATATGACTATCTCCATAGATGCAGAAAAAGCTGTGGATGAAATACAATACCCATTCTTAATGAAAATACTGGAGAGCATAAGAATAAATGGAGTCTTCCTTAAAATAATAAGTAGTATCTACTTGAAACTATCAGCAAGCATTATATGCAATGGGACTAAGCTAGATGCATTTCCAGTAAGATCAGGAATGAAACAGGGATGTCCATTATCACCACTGTTATTCAATATGGTACTATAACTGTTAGCTTTAGCAATAAGAGAAGAAAAAGAAATAGAAGGAAATAGAATAGGCAAAGAAGAAACTAAATTATCGTTCTTTGCAGATAATATGATGATATATTTAGAGAATCCTAGAGAATTAAATAAAAAACTACTTGAAATAATAAACAACTTTGGAAAACTTGCAAGTTACAAAATAAACCCTCATAAATCACCTGCATTTCTATATATTACTAACAAAGCCAACAGCAGGAGATAGAAAGAGAAATTTCATTTAAAGCTATGGTAGACACTATAAAATATTTGGGAGTCTACCTGCCAAAACAAACCCAGGGACTACATGGACACAATTACAAAACACTTCTCACAAAAATGAAGTGAGATCTAAGTAATTGGAAAAACTTCATTTGTTCATGGGTAGACTGAGCTAATATAATAAAAATGACAACTCTACCTAAATTAATTTGCTTATTTGGTGCCATACCAATCAAACTACCAGAAAATTATTTTCTAGAGCCAGAAAAAATGATATCAAAATTCATGAGGAAGAACACAAGATCCAGAATATCAAGTGAATTCATAAAAAGTAATGCTAGGGAAGGTGGGCTAGCTATACTAGATCTCAAGTTGTATTATAAAGCAGCAATCATCAAAACCACTTGATACTGACTAAGAAACAGAGGGCATGGAATAATTAATTCCACTAAGACCAGTGAAATAGGTTAGGTACTCAAGACACAGTAGTCAATGAACATAGCAGTCTACTATTTGATAAACCCAAGGACCTCAGCTTCTGGGATAAGAACTCAGTGTTTGACAAAAACTACTGGGAAAAATGGACAATAGTGTGGTGGAAACTGGGCACAGATCAATGCCTGACACTGTACACAATAATAAAGTCCAAATGGGTACATGATCTAGGTATAAAAACTGATACTATAAACAAATTAGGGGAGCAAGGAATAGTGTATTTGTCAGATTTATGGAAAATAGAGAAATACATGACCAAACAAGAGATAGAGAATGTTATGAAGTGCAAAATGGATAATTTTGATTACATTAAATTGAGAAATATTTGCACAAACAATGCAAATAAGATTAGGAGGTAAGCAGAAAATTGGGAAACAATTTTTACAACTACTGTCTGTGACAAAGGCCTCATTTCTAAAATGTATAGAGAACTGAGTCAAATGTACAAGAATACAAGTCATTCCCCAATTGATAAATGGTCAAAGGTTATGAACAGGCAGCTTTCAGAGGAAGAAATTAAAGATATCTATAGTCATATAAAAATGCTCTAAATCACTATTGATTAGAGAGATGCAAATCAAAATAACTCTGAGATACCACATCACACCTATCAGATTGACTAACATGACAAAACAGGAAGATGATAAATGTTGGAGAAGATTTGGGAGAGTTGGAACACTAATTCAATGCTGGTGGAGCTGTGAGCTAATCCAACCATTCTGGAGAACAATTTGGAATTATGTCCAAAGGGCTACAACAATGTTCATACCCTTTGACCCAGCAATATTACTTCTAGGGCTATATCCCAAAGAGATCATAAAAATGGGAAAGGGTCCCACATGTACAAAACTATTTACAGCAGCTCTTTTTGTGGTGGCCAAGAACTAGAAATCGAGGGAATGTCCATGAACTGGGGAATGGCTGAACATGCTGTCGTATATGAATGTAATGGAATACTATTGTGCTCTAAGAAATAATGAACAGGAAGGCTTCAGCGAGGCCTGGAAGGACTTATATGAACTGATGCTGACTGAAAGGTGTAGAAACAGGAGAACATTGTATGCAGTAACAGCCACAGTGTGTGAGAACTGTTTCTGATAGATTTAGCCCTTTACAGAAATGCAGGAACCTAAACCATTACCAAAAGACTGTTGGAGAAATGCCATCCACATTCAGAGAAAGAACTTTGGAATCAGAATGCAGAATGAAGCAGACTATTTTGTCTTGTGTTATATTTTGGTTTGGTTTTTCTCATGGTTTTTCTCATTTGTTTTAATTCTTCTATGCAACATGACTAATATGAAAATGTGTATGATGAGAATATAAGTGTAAAGCCCATATAAGACTGTATGCCATCTGGGGGAGGAGGAAGGAGAAAGGGGGAGAAAATTTAAAACTTTTGGAAGTGATTGTTAAAAACTGAAAACAAATAAATTAATTACATTTTTAAAAAAGACTAAAAAAATAAAAAATACATAATTGTTTGCATGTTGTAACTTGCCCCTCCCCCGTTAGCATGTGAGCTACTTGTGGGAAGTCATCATTTTTTAAAATTTCCTTTCTATCATCAGTGCTTGCTTACCATAATGCTTATCGCCTTGTTGGTTGGTGGGTTCGTTGTTGTCCTTCGTCTTTGAAAGGGACCAAAATGACATCACCATTGTAAAGTGAAATTTCAGTGTGTCCAACTGTGGCTGATCAGACCAATAAAAGCTTGGAATGCTCTACCACAGATTGGGCACATATAGTCCATTTGAATATTTGGGGTGGATATACGAAATTTGCGCATCCTGCGTTTACTTTGTGCTGTCTCAATTCTGCTTTGCTCAAAGAGCACAGCACCTTTTCTTATGTGGGCACGCCATGCTGTGCAGTCTTGTGCCAGTGTCTCCCATGTTGCACAGTCAAATCCAAAGTTCTTGAGAGAGACCTTGAGTGTCCTTGTATCGTTTCTTCTGGCCACCATGTGATCCCTTGTCCCATGCGAGTTCTCCATAAAATAGTCTTTTTGGCAAGCATACATTTTGCATTCAAACAACATGGCCAGCCTATTGGAGTTGCACTCTCTGAAGCATAGTTTGAATACTTGGCAGTTCAACTCGAGCAAGGACTTCAGTGTCTGGTATGTTATCATGCCAGGTGATTTTCAGAACCTTCCTAAGACAGTTCAAATGGAAGCAATTCAGTTTCCTGGCATGGCACTGGTAGACTGGCCATGTTTCACAAGCATATAACAATGAGGTCAGCACAATGGCTCTGTAAACCTTCAGTTTGGTACTCAGTCTAATACTTCTTCTCTCCCAAACCTTTCTTCAGAGCCTCTCAAACAATGAGCTAGCTCTGTAGAGTGTGCTCTGTTGGGGTGTAGGGTGTGTTCAGGGAGGACCAGTACCTTTGGTGTAATGGCTGCCGAGCCCTTCTCAGTGCTCTTTCCAAGTTTGGTGTCCACCTGTTCTACCTAACTCTCACCTGTGGCTCCAAGAAGCAGCAGCATGTACAACGATCACACCCCAGTAAACTGTTTCAGCAGACAGGCCAAACCAGGTTGAGGGTAACCAGGGGTTTTCAAATCCATTGGGGAATTAGGGGGGTGTCTAGCCCAAGCATGTGAAGATTTCATCTGGTGGAATGGGTAGATGAGAAAAATCTTTTCCAATGGCCATGAAGGCAGATGAAGCAGGCGATGTGGCAAGCTTAAAGCTTGGATGGACACTGAAGATGCC
Source organism: Notamacropus eugenii (assembly GCF_028372415.1). Taxonomy (NCBI): domain Eukaryota; kingdom Metazoa; phylum Chordata; class Mammalia; order Diprotodontia; family Macropodidae; genus Notamacropus; species Notamacropus eugenii. The sequence goes on along the minus strand of NC_092874.1, from coordinate 27,763,063 downwards.
AAGGTCATCCACTGCATCCTGAGCCATTTCCAGCTGTCTTGACTCTGTCCTGCCACTGGACTATCACCTTGTCAAGACTTAATAAATGCTTGTTGAGTTGAGTGGCACATGCCAAAGTGGAGAAAAACTCGGAGACACCCTAATGGAAATCTCAGTGATATTAAGTAGGTAAATAGCCTACATAGAAATGATCTTAATTGGGGTGGGGAGGAGGGAGAAAGAGGAATGACAAATAAAAAGACAGAACATTGAAGACATAACCATAATGTTCCCATCTATTATTATTTGACTGAACAACAGAGTACTTTATAGTATGTAATAAAATGAATAATTTACACTAAACACCCAATTTGTCAATAACAGCAAAGGGGGAATACTCAGGACTAAGTCAATACTAGGGAAGTAACCTGTGATTTACTCAGAGAATACTGGCTAGCATCTTGTTGATTATGCTCACATCTGTCACTTTCAGACATAGGAACTGAGTTACCTATACAGACAATGGGAACAGGTGTGTGTTGTGTGTACACATGCTCCTCTAGAGGTAAGTGTTAATTTTACTCTACTAAAATCCATACATGCCCTCCTGTTAAATAGCAATGGATAGAAGAAATAAGCAAGAAAAGCCTGTAAAAATAAAAAAGGGCAAAACTGCAACAGATGAATTGCTCATGTTCATCTGTGTAGTGAGTGTGTATGTGTGTGTGTGTGTGTGTGTGTGTGTATCTTTGCTCCCCACAGCACAAGGCAAAGCAGGAGAGATTATTTGGTCTTTGGTCCCAAGAGAAGACAGGCATTCCAAAATGTAACAGCAATTATAATTAATAATAATAGAGACCATATCATACTACTATTTTAATGGCAAAAGTCTATTTGATAATAAGGAGGGATTCCTACATAAAGACTTCAAGTGAGAGCTAGTCTTCTTCCCAATGGATAAAATATTCCCATTTCATTTGGCAGCCCATGATATGATCAGAGGGGCTATGGAATAGCTGATGACATTTCATGCTATCTCTTTACCATCAGTCAAATAGCTCCAGGAAGCTAAGCTTCCTGACCTCATTGAAAATGTACTGGTAACATTCCTAAAATCCTTCTCATTATTACTGTCTTTCCCTGTGGTTACTTTGTTATCTAACTAACCCAAAGGGACAAGAGATAGGGACTGGACCAATGATTTCATTACTATCAGGAAATCACAGATGAGGAAACTTTCTCCTGATCCACCAGCACTTGTTCAACAATGTATAGTCTTAGAGAATTGTTTGAGTCATTGAGAGGTTAAGTGACTTGCCTAGGGTCACAGAGCCAATATGTGCCAGAAGCAAAACTTGGACCCAGGTTTTCCTGGCTCTGATGCCAGCTTTCTGTGAACCACAACCACTGTTTCTTTAAGTTCCTTGTGTGTTTACTATGCATTGCAAACTAGAAGTACATGCAAGCTATATACACATTGTCTTACTTGGGCTGCAAGCTCCTAAAACACAGGGCGTGAGTTTAGGTCACTTTATATAGCACTATGGACATAGATACCTCGAGAAATACACACTTTAGGGAATGATGGATGGTCACCAGAGAAAAGCATGTGTTGTTCTGTTTGGACAGTTGAAGCAGGGAGGGGTGTGGTATTCAGACATTTAGAGACAGAGATGGAAGGGACCTCACAGTCCAAGGTCAGCCAATTTCCTACCCAATGTAAGGACCCTTTCTAGAGCCTCCAATACATATTCACAGTTACTGGTTTAATCCAGTCTCTGCTTCTCATTTGGTTTGACTAATCACTAAGGACTCTTTCAGCTCTAAATCCTATGATCTTATGATCATTAACCCTGCCTTATATTCTACTGACTTCAGTCAATTTAATTCAATAATCATTTGTGAAAAATCCATTATGAGCCTAGGACTACATTAACCCTGAGTGTGCAAAGACCATCAAGCAATCAATAAGCATTTATTTAGCATTTAAGGGGCATCAAGGAACAGTGGATAGAGCACTGGCCTTGGAAATCAAGAAGACCTCATTTCAAATCCTACCTCACATTCTCAACTGTGTACTGGGCAAATCACTTAACCTTTCTGAGCCTCAGTTTCCTCATCTGTAAAATGAAGGGATTAACCTCTATAGTTCCTTACCAACTCCTAGCACAGTGCCTGGCACATAGTGGAAACTATATAAAGTTTATTCTCTTCCTTTTCCTCAGTAAATGCTTCTTACTGTTGTTAAATCTATGATCCTACATTCTAAGTGCCTACTGCTACATGCTATGCTAGGTCCTGATAATACAAAGACAAAGAACCCTAACCCTAAATGGATTCTACAAATTCCTCTAAACTTCCCTATGGCAAACTGGCAAATTGAGAAGCAATAACAGCTCATTCTTGACAGTTTTGCTGCATTTTCCATTGTAGGCATTTCTCTGTCTCCTGGATTAGGTTCTGCTTCCAAACTAGAAGGGGAGCTCGGTTCTTCCCCAGGTTATGTGCTTGTAGAAACTGACAGAATGATTCTCTCTGCTCACCCAATCTTGCTTAGGAGCCAAATATTCAGACTGTCTAATCTGAAGAGCTGCCATATGCAGAGCCTCCCTGCACCAAAGATATCAAATTATAATCTTTGATTGAAAAAAGCCTGGGACTATGTGAAATACTTTAATAATTTGCAAATGACAAAGTCTTGATCCAAAAAGATATAGACATGCTAACACATTGAGCTAAATCTAATAAAATGAAATTTAGTTCAATGTTTTATGAGCTTATCAATGTGGATGTTCCTTCCAATAATGTATATTAAAACGTATCTACGCCTACTATCTTATTTGTGAGTCCTGCTCATGTCCTCTGTTATATCATCAAGGAAGACATGGGATTGCCAATGAACTAGGTGGTCTTCATCAATTTCTCCTGATATTCCATGCACATGGACTGTCTATAAGTTATCCTTCATTTTTGCTATAGGGCTAGTCCATCTTATTTTTCTATCAAGACCTTTGATGGTGCCCCTTGCTCTGATTCTTCTTAGTTCTTCATTTGTTACCTGTTACAGTCCATTCACACTCATCATATACTGCAAACTTAACATGAGTCAATAATATGACTGACTGTCAATGAATGTGATGTGATCTCAAACTGCATTAATAGAAGCACAGCATTCACAGAGAGGGAACTACTATTGAGAGCATCTTTGGGGGTGTTGTATTCATTTTGGGGTATCACATTATAAGAAGGAGAGGGGAGAAAGAAATGAGCCTTTACACAGAACCTACTCTGTGCCAGGAACTATGCTAAGCACTTTCACAAGTATTATCTCATTTGATCCTCACCACAAACTTGTGAGGTTATCAATCTTATTCCCATTTTGCAGGTGAAGAAACTGAGACAAATGGAGGTTAAGAAACTTTCCCAGGGGGGCAGAGTCAAGATGGCAGAGTAGAAAAACGCATATAATCTAGCTCTTCCCCCACAGCCCATAGAATACCTGTAAAGAATGACTCTCAACAAATTCTAGAGCAGCAGAAGCCACAGAACGATGGAGTGGAGGAGACCCAGCCAAGGGTGACCAGGAAGGCCTACAGGAAAGGTCTGCCACACTGGACATGGAGCAGAGCCCAGCCCAGCCATGGCCACACGCAGGGAGAAGGACCTGAGCAGGCTTGGGGGAGGAATCCCTAGTGGCAGCAACAGTGCAGATCCCTCAACCCACAGGGGCCAAAGGTCAGTGAGAGGGCATTTTCTGCTGGCCGAGAAGGGAGAAAGGTTCCCCCCATAGCTCTAGCCCCAGACAGCAGCGTCAGAGGCCTCAGCGGGTGGCTTCGGCTCCCACGGCAGGCAGCAACTGACATCTATTGTTGGAGGCCTCATAGTAAAGCCCCTGGGGAATTCAGCAGCTGATCTGAACCTCAGCCCTGAGAGCTGGCGTGGCAGAACTGGAGGTGAGGCTATTGTGGGGAGAAAATTCTACTACTCTCAGATTCTGGGCACAAAAGTTTCTGGTTGCTCCCAGATCAGTGTGCAGGCTTGATTGTGCCACCTTGGAGGAACTGAGATCTTACAGGTCCCCAGAGTATACCCTACTCTTGACACAAAATCCAAAAGTCAAGTAACTGGTTGGGAAAATGCACAAAAAAAGGGGGAAAACTAAGACTATAGAAAATTATTTTCTTGGTGAACAGGTATCTTCTCCTATCCTTTCAGATGAGGAAGAACAATGCTTAGCATCAGGAAAAGACATAAAAGTCAAGGCTTCTGTATCCCAAACATCCAAAATAAATATTCATTAGTCTCAGGCCATGGAAGAGCTCAAAAAGGATTTTGAAAATCAAGTAAAAGAAGTGAAGGAAAAATTGGGAAGAGAAATGAGAGAGATGCAAGAAAATCATAAAAAGCGAGTCAACAGCTTGCTAGAGGAGACCCAAAAAATGCTGAAAAAATAACACCTTTAAAAAATATGCTAACTCAAATTTCAAAAGATTCAAAAAGTCAATGAAGAGAAGAATGCTTTAAAAAACACAATCAGACAAATGGAAAAAGAGGTTCAAAAGCTCACTGAAGAAAATAATTCTTTAAAAATTAGAATGAAGCAGATGGAAGCTAATGACTTTATGAGAAACCAAGAAATCACAAAACAAAACCAAAAGAATGAAAAAATGGAAAAAAATGTGAAATAACTCATTGGAAAAACAAGTGACCTGGAAAATAGATCCAGGAGAGACAACTTAAAAATTATGGGACTAGTTGAAAGCCATGATCAAAAAAAAGAGCCTAGACATCATCTTTCATGAAATTATCAAGGAAAACTGCTCTGATATTCTAGAACCAGAAGGAAAAATAAATATTGAAAGAATCCACCAATCAGCTCCTGAAAGAGATCTGAAAAGAGAAATTCCTAGGAATATTGTAGGCAAATTTCAGAGTTCCAGGGTCAAGGAGAAAATACTGCAAGTAGCTAGAAGGAAACAAATTGATTATTGTGGAAATACAATCAGGATAACACAAGATCTAGCAGCTTCTACATTAAGGGATCAAAAGGCTTGGAATACAATATTCCAGAAGTCAAAAGAACTAGAATTGAAACCAAGAATCACCTACCCAGCCAAACTGAGTACAATACTTCAGGGGGAAAATGGTCATTCAATGAAATAAAGGACTTTCAAGCATTCTTGATGAAAAGACCAGAGTTGAAAAGTAAATTTGACTTTCAAACACAAGAATCAAGAGAAGCATGAAAAGGTAAACAGCAAAGAGAAATCATAAGGGACTTACTAAAGTTGAACTGTTTACTTTCCTACATGGAAAGATATTTGTAACTCTTGAAACTTTTCTCAGAATCTGGGTAGTTAGTCGGATTACACACACACACACACACACACAGAGAGAGAGAGAGAGAGAGAGAGAGAGAGAGAGAGAGAGCACAGGGTGAGTTCAATAGGAAAGGATGATATCTAACAAAATAAAATTAAAGGGTGAGAGAGGAATATATTGGGAGGAGAAATGCAAAAATGGAATGGGACAAATTATCTCTCATAAAAGAGGCAAGCAAAAGCCTTTTCAATGGAGGGGAAAGGGGGAGGTGAGAGGGAAAAAGTGAAGCTTATTCTCATCACATTTGACTCGATGAAGGAATAATATGCACACTCCATTTGGTATGGAAATCTATCTTACAATACAGGAAAGTAGGGGAGAAGGGGATAAGCAGGGCGGGGGGAGGATAATGGAAGGGAGGGCGAATGGGAGGAGGGAGCCATTAAAAGTAAACACTCTTGGAGAGGGACAAGGTCAAAAGAGAGAATAGAAGAAATGAAAGGCAGGATAGGATGGAGGGAAATATATTTAGTTTTACACAACATGACTATTATGGAAGTCATTTGCAAAACTACACATATATAGCTTATATTGAATTGTTTGCCTTCTCATTGGGGATGAGTGGGGAGGGAGGAAGGAAGAGGAGTTGGAACTCAAAGTTTTAGGAACAGATTCCTGCATACAACTGAGAAATAAGAAATACGGGTAATAGGGTATAGAAATTTATCTTGTCCTACAGGACAAAAGAGAAGATGGGGATAAGGGAAGGGAGGGATGTTAGAAGGGAGGACTGATTGGTGGAAGGGGCAATCAGAATGCTTAGCGTTTTGGAGTGGGGGAGGGAAGAGATGGGGAGAAAATTTGGAACTCAAAATTTTGTGGAAATGAATTTTTAAAACAAAATTAATTAATTAATTAATAATTTAAAAAAGAAACTTTCCCAGGTCCCATAACTAGGAAGTAAATGTCTAAGGCATGATTAGCAGTGTGGTCTTTCTGATTCCAGATTCAGTACTTTATCCAATATACCACCAGCTGACTCTACCAAGGTGCCACTGAGAAGTTGGATATCATTCAGAGGATGGCAACTGGAATGGTGAAAGGACTGGAGACCAGAGATTAAAAGCAACAATTGAAAGAACTAGAGTCTAGGCAGTTAAGTGATACAGTGAAGACAGTGGAATTCAAATCCAGCCTCAGACACTTGACACTTATAAGTGTGACCCTGGGCAAGCCATTTAACCCCAATTGCATGAGAAAAGAGGCAGAGACAGACAGAGACAGAGAAAGAGAGAGAGGGGAATGAAAGAAGAACTAGAAGTGTTTGAACTGACTAAGCAAAGACTTGTAGGGGTAGAGGGGATGGAGGTGGGACCATGACAGTAGTTTAAGTAGTTCAAGGACATTCACAAGGAAAGGAATTAGATGATCCCAGAAAGAGAAGTGGTGATCAGAAATTGTACAGAAGTAGATTTAGGTTCCATATCATTGTTAGATTTCCTAATATTCAGAGATATGCAATAGAGTGGAATATTAACAACTACAACAATAATAAATTTATTGAAAGTTTTGATGTTTACAAAGTATTTTTCATATGTTATATCAGCTGACCCTCACAACAACCTTGTAAGGAAGGTACTAATATTATCCCTGTTTTCCAGATGAGGCAACTCAGAGTGACTTGTCCAGGGTCACACTGCTAGTGTCTGAGGCAGGATTTCAACTCAGATTTTCCTGACTCCAAATTCAAGTTAGCTGCTTCCCAAGGTGCTCCATTAAAAGCCTTCAAGTGAACACTGGCTGACTGCTTATTATGGAGGGTGAGGAAGGCATGCCTTTTCAGGTATGGACTAGATTAGATGGCTCTGGAATGCTGGTTCTGGGTTAGTATCAACTGGCCAGCCTTCCTACATAGGGTTTTGGTGAAGCACATATGAGATAATCTCATGTTTCCATAGATCATCTACGGTCTAGCACTGTCCCACATATTCTCAACATCTGTAGCTAGATGAGTTTTAGGCAATGTAGTAGAGCAATAACAGTAAGTGACAATAACTATATTTATATGGGATATCCCCTGAACAAAAAAAAATTGTTCAGTTTTCAGTAATACCTTAAAATTGAACTAAGATTTTTGGAGCCTATTTGAAGAAATGTGCTAGACTTTTATTGTTCAGTCATTTCAGTCATGTCCAACTATTCATGACCCTATCTGGGGTTTTCTTGGGAAAGATACTGGAATGGTTTTCCATTTCTTTCTCCAGCTCATTTTACAAGTAAAGCTGGTTAAATGACTTGCCTGGGGTTGCACACTGAGAAAGTGTCTGAGGCTGGATTTGAACTCAAGTTTCCTTGAATCAATGCCCACCGCTCTTTTCCAGCATTACCTAGCTGCATATGCTGGTTAGGGTGTACTAAAAATTGTAGTTCAGTTTTAAATATTACCTTAAAACTGAACTAAGAGTTTTGGGACTCCTTGGCTGGCATTGGTTCAAACAGGTTCCTAAAATAGGCAGGCAATTCAGATATTCTTATATTCATTTATAGATGAGGTAACTGAAGTTCTGATCATTTAAATGACTTGCTAATGATGACACAGCTAGTAATTATCTCAGGTGAGAATCAAATCCACGTCTTCTGACAAATCTTGCTCTCTTCTTTATTACATCAGGCACCATTTCATCTGCTTCCATAGTCACCCAGCTTGCACTCTGTTCCCCTTTCTCTCTCCCATCCCTTATTCCTCTAGTCCTTTCCATTATTTACCTCTATCTCACCTCCATCCACCCAAATCAACAGAAAAGCTGGCCACAAATATAATGTGACTCACTGGAAAATGTACTATCTGTACTTTCCATTTGTCTAGAAGTCTCTTTCCTTGACCTGCACAGTTTTTTAGTGTTTGTCTCTGAGTCAGTGAAAGCCAAGACTGAAACTCCAACTTAGAGACAGTTTAAGCTGACTTACCCAACACCAAGTGAATACTCAGCAACTTTGTATTTGAGAGTGGAAAGTCAAAGAATATTTGTTGCTGTGGGTATGAAGAAAATGATCCAACGTCTATCTCTTTCTCTGATGTTTCTTACTTCCTATTTCCCTCAGAGAAAACAAACACCTGTCCTTTTTAACCCACTCCTTACATGCAGTTGTCAGTTGTCAAATAATTCACATTGCACCTAGGAGTCTCCCAAGTTGCTCATGGTTTTCAGTTAGAATCACTGTTGTAAAGAAATTGAAATACTGTTATTAAAACAATGAACTTAGATTCATAGAGTTATATGGTTAGAGAAGGGATCTTAGATCAGAGTACTGGGCTTGGAGTCAGAAATACCTAAATTCCAATCTTGTCTTAGAGACTTATTTGCTATATGACCCTGGGTAGATCATTTAACTTCTCAATTTCAGTTTCCTCATCTATAAAAAGGTGGCCTCTAAGATCTCTAAGCTCTGATTCTATGTTCTTATTATGTTAAATCAGCTACCTCATTTTACAGATGTGGAAATTGAGTACCAAGGCAAGTGAAATTACTTATCAAATATCACACTAGTAATAAGAGGCAGAGATGGGTTGTTTACATTATTCTATTGATTTGTTCAACAAATACTTATTACACATCTACTAATTACATGAACAACAGTGTATTGGGTATCTAGGAGAGATTGGAAGACAAATAATACTTGACTTCTGCCCTCTAGGAATTTATGATCCAGTAAAGAGAACAAGACATTGCACCAATAAATATGAGAAATGTATAAGGAGAATGGCTAGAATCATGTTTGGTATATAGGAGGTATTTAACAAGTGTTTGTTAATTGATACAATGCTGAGAGATCAGATGAGGGAAAGATCACTTCCACCTTGGTGGGAGGAAGATAAGATAAAACGTCATGGAGAATATGAATCTGAGAGTGGCACTGAAGGATGCTTTAGCTGCCAAAGAGACTGAGAAAGGAATATTCATTTCAGGCATAGGAAAAGACATATGTGAACTTAGAGAGACACAAAAGCATGGGCAAGTTTATTGGGTGGTAAATAATCCATTTAGCTAGAATGTAGGGCTAGTGATTAAAAGTAACTGAGTTGTTCTCTCCTCTTGCAAATTACTGGGTATATGTTTACTTCTATACATTTTGGAATCTCAGAACATATCAATTCATTTTGTGTGTGCATTCCTAGCCTCTAGCATGGTGCCTTGCACATAGTAGAAATGTTTGCTGAACTGGTTTGAATTCAATTTGATCAGATAATGACCATCATATTTATCTTCCATGCAGATCTCATGGGATTTTTTGAAAGGATATGAAAAGATACACATTCCATTTGATTTCGTATTTTTCATCTACTTTGAACTGACATGTAGACTAGTCCTGGAAGCAAGATTGGGATCAATTCATAATCCAGAAGCAACCAAAGGAAAGTTTGCCTTGCAATGAAGGAAGCAGCAACCAAGCTTGTGTTCTGTATGGACTTGGCTTCTATAAATAAGCTATCTTCAGCTACCATGCAAAGAAAGTCAAATATGGGCCACACACATCACCCTTTGAGGGAAATCAACACAGAACCAAAGCCAGTTTATGCTGACAGCTAATCTCCAACAGTTCAGACTAGCTGGGGTCTTCCAAGTATTTCAGTAATGCCAAGTAAATTCCAAAGATGTGAACTCAAGCAAGATAACTATCATTCTGATTCTCAGCCACTGAAAGCCAGGTCCAACTACAAGCATTTGTGCCAGGCCTGGCCTTCCCAAAAGTTCAGATGAGAAACCTGTGAGCATTATGTCTAAACTATGCACAGAACAATATGGATTCAGTCATTCAACACCCTACCCAGGACCTCTCCTCAAGCATCTTTTAGCAGATGGGAGATTCTTGGTATGTAGCTTCCAGACATCAGTTCTATTTTTTTTTTTTTTTGGCTAGTTCACTGAAGTCTTGACCAATTAAAATATAAATGTCTGGCTCAAGAAAGAGAATCATGAAGCCCTAGGAGACTCTGGTTGATTGGAACACAACTTCTTATGTTGGAAGTGGAATGTCCAATAGGTGGGCTAGGTTTGTGCCTTGTTTCATCAGTGCAGATCTAAACCCAGCCCTTCTTGTCCTGCACAATTCTCAATTATGCATTTCTGTAAATTCTCCACAAAGATATTGCCTTTTACTGCAGTAGACTATTAATGGAACTTGGGGTATTTAGCCTGAAGAAGTGACAAGGGTGACATGATATCTGTCTTCAAGTTATTTGAAGAGTTGTTAAATTGAAGACGGATTAAGCTTGTTCTGTATTATCCCAGAAGGCAGAACTAGAAGCTTCTTTTCAAAGTTGGCAAAAGGCAAATTTAGGCTTTTGGCCAGGAAAAACTTCTTAAAAATTAGTTGTCTAAAAGTCAAATGAGCCATTTCTAGAGTGGGTGAACTCCCTTTCTGTATCAGCAAGGACTCCGACATACATAGGAGGGCCTGCTGTGCATGCTTTTAGATCTGCTTTTCTAAAAGAAAAGCAACTTTGAGGGGTCAACAATCACTTTAATCAAACACTTATATCATTCACTTAATTCAGGGGAAAAAGTTAGCACCCTGATCTTTCAGAAAATACAAAGAAACAAAGAACAAACAGGGCTTCCAACTGTCTGATTGTAAGCAATATATACATCACAGACAACAGACAGATCCAACTGTCTGACCATACATACATAGCTACCAGAGAGAGAAGCACTAACATCTGGGTTTTCAAAGCCTGAGGGCTCCTTCATGGCTGCCCAGAGTCTCATATGACCAAACAAAGACTTCCAATGAGTAAGCCCCAAAGTAAAACCTCATCTCAGAGTATTTATACATCTTTCAAAGCCAGAAGGCATCACAACCCCTGAGAACCAGTACTTCATTATAAATTAACAAAAGGTGTGGACTTTTCCTAATCAAGCTTCCCTTAATGGGCAGGCCCATCAATGAGTGGGGAAGATCTTTAACTCTCATAATTACCTTGGAGGTCTTCAAGCAGAAGCTGAATGACCAGTTGGTGTCTATATTGTACAGGAAATTCTTTCAAAGTATGCTTTGGCCTGAATGGCCACTGAGTTTTCTAATGATTCTAAAATCATCTGATTTTGTGATGGTGAAGAATTGTTAAAAATATGAGAAACCAATGGAAACATTAAATGATATATCCCCTACTTAACAGCACTCAATGGATTCAAGCTAAGAAACACTCTATAACAATTGAGTTAACAACTCTCCCCATGGTGAACACGAAGAGCTGCCCAAATCACTATCACCATTTTATGTTTCGCAGGGTAAAACATGTTAAACATGTGTACCAGCAGAGTGCCTAGCATATGGCAGCTAATCAATAAATACTTGTTGATTGATTGATGTCTGTCTCAGACTCCTATTGGTGCCATGCCATGAATTTAGCATACGACATTGGTCATGTCAGGGAAGTATTGATGGAGAATTCCTTCATGCCTGATTATTCTACTAAGTAGCAGAATTGTTCTCTTCAATTCCAAATTGTTCAGTGTGAAATCTAGTCTAATGCCCTTGTTTATAGTTTGGAAAACTAAGGAACAGAGAGAATTTATGTCCCTAAAATTACACCCATTCCAGTTATGGGGATGGAATGCTTTGTATGTGGAAGAACAAGCAGGACATTTTCCTTGAAATGTAGAATTCATGCATAAGATTCATGTAATCATATTGGAAAAAATAAATTGGACTTAAATTGTTGAGGACTTTTAGTGTCAAACAGAGGAGATTTTATCCAATTCTAAAGACAATAGGGAGCCAATGAAGCTCCTTGAGCAAAAGAGTGACGCATGTCAACTCTGTGAGGATGGACTGGAGACAGAGATACCAGTAGACCACTTGAGAAACCACTTGAGAAACTTCAGTGTACTAGGTAAGAGGTAATTAGGACTTGAATTTGTGGGATAGCAACATCAATGGAAAGAAGGGGACAGATGTGAGAAAGGCAAAGGTAGAATTTATACAACTTGGCAAATGATTGGATTTGGAGAAAGGGTGATAGAGAGAGAAGAGTCCAGAATAACTCCAAGATTGTCATCCTGGCTGACTAGAAAGATAGTGATGTCCTCAACAGAGTGAGGAAGTTAAGAGGGGAAAATTTAATGTAGAGGTTCTTCATTTGGGGTCCACAGACCTCCAGGGATGGGTGAACTTGGATGGAGAAAATACATTTTTTCAATACATTTGTTTTCTTTCATAATCTTATATACCTTATTTGACTCCTTTAAAAACACTATTCCTAAAGGGGTCCATATGATTCCCCTGATTATCCAAATGTTCATGACAGAAAAAGGGTTAGGAGCCCCACTTTAGTGGGGAAATCATGAATCTGACTTGGACATGTTTCATCTAGTTCATATTACCCTGATTCTCTGTCACTTAAATGCCTGCTGGTATTTGTTCTCTTTTGTTTTATTTGCTGGGATCTGTGGGTATTAACTGTGTTAACCATATTGCTTGAATTTTCCCCGTCATTGAACTTCATCCTCACTGTAAGCAGATGAGAAATAAGCAGTGGTGTTGAAAATCTCTCCTAATTTGATGGATCTTATGCAATCATTATCAGATTATGTGCTTCAAAATCGCTACAAAATTCTCAGTTACATCTTTTATAGCTTATTTATTCCTTCCTAGAAGGTAGAGAGAAATGATCACCCTTTTGTATTTGGGTAAAATGAGGCAGAGTCAGATGTGCCTCAGTTGCTTTCACTGTAGAATAAAGTTATGAGTATTTTGTACAAAAGACCAGCTGACATATTAGGTATCTGATTTTTAAAAAGTTCCAAGGATGATGTCCTTGGCTAGCACAATCTCTCCCCATTTCAGTCTCTCTGCATTATTGTTTTTCATCACTTTGCCATATCCATTGCCAACTACTTAATGGCAAAAAATTAGTTGGTTGTGCAGAAAATATGGATCTCCTCTAGGGTTCATGCTCTAGTATTTCATTATTTAAGGTCTCTGGCATGTGAAATAACACAATCCCAAAGCCAGTGAAGGAGAGATTACTTCTGTGATTATTCAGAAACATAATAGGACCTAGATTACCATTCATCAGCAGGGCCAGTCTACATTATATTTATTTATGTCCTGACCAGACCTTCTATACAATTTTATGTATGTATGTGTGTATATATGTCTACATCTATATCTATAGATAGATACATAGATAGATAGATAGATAGATAGATAGATAGATAGATAGATAGATAGATAGATAGATAGATAATTATCTCTTCTAAATGGCTGTAGATTTCCCCATAGCATTATGGGGTCTAGTGCACTGAGCACAATGTTGCTGGCAAAGACATATGTGGGTTACCTCACCATCACTGGGAATCTCTTCTAATAATATTTGGCATGAATGTAGCACTTCAAGATGTTCAGAGTACTTTATATGTATTATCTTACTTGAGCCTCAGACCATCCTGTGAGAAAGATACTACACATATCATCTGAATTTTACAAATAAGGAAACTGAGGAACAGAGAAATTTCCCCATGATCACATAACTTCTAAGTTTCAGGTGCAGGACTTGAATTCAAGTATTTTTTATTCCAAGTGTAACCCACAATCCACTTTAGCAAACTAGCTCAGTTGTCTAGTTGGAACCTGCACAGGATATCCTCCATGTCTGTCACAAACATACTTCTATTCTTTATTGGTAATAAAACTAGAATCAGAAAGAAAGGAAGGAAGGAAGGAAGGAAGGAAGGAAGGAAGGAAGGAAGGAAGGAAGGAAGGAAGGAAGGAAGGAAGGAAGGAAGGAAGGAAGGAAATTAGGCATTTGATTATTATTGTGCAGCAAGAAATGATTAATATGTAGAATTAACAAAAACACAAGATTTTTATGGACTGATGTAGAGCAAAATAAGCAGAACGAAAAGAATAATATACATGTAAGTGTGTGACCCCACCTCCACTCCAATTAATGTAATCACAGATGATCCAGATGCTTTGTATGGATTAATTAAAAGGATAAATTAGATTTAAATGTTATTAATCAGTTTGAGGAGATTGTGGTATTTTGACCATTGGATAAAAGGGAGTTGATGCCACACAAAAGTATTTATGATTTGCTTAAAAAATCAAGTAACAAACCTTGGACGAGGTATCAAAACTGAAAGCCAGGTAAGAGTTGGCTAGTCATGTGGTGAACCAGTCTAGAGATGAAAGAATCCCATATTAGAGGATTTCAAGGAAAAGAATGAAGCATTGCCTCAGATAAGGGATTCCTCTAAGGGAGAGAGGGGAAGAGATAGTTCCCATCTCTTTTCTCCTTTCCACCACCCCTATTTAGCATGTCACACAAGTGTCTGGATCAGCAGCAAATAATGCTGGGATCAGTGAGATTGGACAAAGAAGACAAAACACATCCCCTGGAGCAATAATCACGTGATAAAAATGGCTTCAAATAGCATGGCCCATCATAGCAGAGGGAAGCAGCAACTATTAATTTTAGAAAATCACTGATTTTCAAAGTAGGAGAGAGCTACATTAAGGTGAACTTCATGAGATCTCTCTGAATGGATAAAAGGACTTCCAGAAACTAGGAGTTATGAGTTACCACTGTGAAACGTGTTCCCTACACAAAGGCTTCACTCTTTGTATATATTAAAGTTTTGCCCACTCTCTTCGTAGTTCCTATGTGCCCAAAATTGGAGGGGAGGATTTTTGTAACTACTGTTAATGTTCTACCATCTTAGTAAGTCTGGCTGCTTATCAATGGGAAGCACAAGAGTGGAGGCTCATGAGTAACAGACCTAGAAACTCAGCTTCTCAGAGTGATAGCTATAACCCTAAGAGTAATAGTCACCTCTGGAGACCTGGTCCGCCAATGTCAAGCGGATTGAGGAAGTAGCCCAAATGTTACATCCACAATGCCTATAACAGCGTAACATCTTGGAGGGAAAAGGAAGTTAAACTGAGCAAAGGGGAAAAAAACAAAGGTCCTACAGAGGATATAGCAAATATATCTACTTCTTTATAATAGTGAGAGGGACAATAATTAGGACAAATCACTGTATACATTAATAGACAAGATTTACCTATAGATGTTTTTGCATATTCTTTCTCTAAATGGCCCAAGGTATCAGAGATCTCTATGTAAAAGAAACCCCAGAGTCCACTGAGTCCAAACCTACACGCTTTACTGATAAGGAAACTAAGGCAAAGAGAGATTAAATAACTTGCTCAGTCACATAGTAAGAGTCTGAGGCAGGATTCTAATCCATATCTACCTGATTCCAAGTTAAGTACTCTGTGTATTACACCATATAGTCTCTGGATACGGTGTACAGTGTGTTCAGGGAAGACTAGTACCTCTGGTGTGAGAGTTGTTAAGAGACTTTTTAGGGCTTTGTTCCACATTTGCTGTCTATCTGATTCACCTCACTCTCACCTGCGCCTCCAAGAAGCTGTAGCATGTGCAGAAACCACACCCAGTACAGTTTTGGCAGATGGGCTAAACCAGACTGAGGGTAACCAAGGGGTCTCAAATCCATCAGGAAGTTGGGGGGCATCTATGACAAATATGCGAAGACTTCCCTCGGTGGAATGAGCAGATGAGATCAATTTGTTCCATTGGCCATAAAGGCAGCTGAAGCAAGTTCTAGGCAGTGCTGAAGGCTTGGTTATTCATCAAAGAAACTAAAGTAATCAACTGCATCTTTAGCCATCACCAGTCATTTTGACTCTGTCCTGCCACTGGATTGTGACCACTCTGGAAGAGACAGTGAGGCCAATGACTTTGTGCAACTCTGCCTCACTTAAATCCAATTTATGCATGAATCAAAGGACATCACTATCACACCAAACCATTATACCATTTTTACCTTAAATCCTGTGGTTTTTATCTTATCTTAAATCCTGCGGTAACAGGCAAGTGATGAAGCAGTGGGTGCAGATACACTGGGACTTGTAATCCCAATCCTGCTGTCTTCTCACTGGAAGCAGGAGAGGGATTCAGCAGCTCCCTGCGTGTCTGAATAGCCTTTTAATTATGGCATGGCTTACCTCCTAGAGTGAGGAAGGGGCTTGGAAAGGTGCCCTAAAAATTGTCTGCTTACCTAACTCTAGCCTGAATACTGAGGCAAGTTTCAACCCTATGGTTGAAACACACAAAAGAAATGTACTAAAACTTCTATAAAGATGATTCCACTCACTACCACTACATGGAATATGCACACAATTATAGATAACACAAAATCCAGTAGACCTGAAAGATGAACAGCTCCTGTTTCAAGAAAACTCTGCAGGTATTACATCCAAAAAGCAGCCCCGAGTGAAACAAGTTTGGGAAATAAAGGCCACATTACTGAAGTCAGAGCTGGATACATGTTTTCTGAAATGGCCACAGCGAAGGGGAGTGCAATGAAGCTGGCATAGATTTTGCAATCAAAACTAACCCAGTCAATAAGCTTGTATGCCTGCCAAAAGGAGCGAATGACAGGCTCATGACAATGTGATTGCCACTTATAGGCAAACACCACACCACCACCATGCTTATGCTCCCACCATGATGAACCCAAATGAGGTCAAAGACAAATTTTATGAAGACCTGGAAACCCTTATCATCAATGAGTCAAAAGAGGACAAGCTTACAATTCTGGGTGACTTGAATGATAGAGTAGACTCAGACTACTAGACATAGCAGGGTGTTCTTAGGAGGAGTGGAGTTGAAAACAGTAACAGAAGCAGTCACTTACTACTAAAGATTTGTGCATCCTTTGATCTTCTCATCACCAAGACTGCTTTCTGTTTACCTAAATGCAATGAAACTTTGTGCAACCACCCTCACAGCAAACATTGGCATTTAGTAGAGTATGAGATTGCACGGAGAAGAGACTGACAGGATATGAGAGTGAGGAAGGCAATGTGTGAACAGACTGCTGGACTGATCATAGACTTATCTTCTCCACACTAAATATTTGCATTCAACAAAAGCTGTGGCCCCAAAGTAAAATGACTACAGAAGACTTAATTTCAACATATTACAGCACTTCTCTGAGCCAGAACAGTTTGTTGCTAACTTGGAGGGAGAGTTGATACGTGGCAGAATAGGAATAGGCAGTTTTCAGAGATTTGGTGTACAGGACTGCATTTACTCATCTGGGTCAGAACACTTACAAACATCAAGGTTTGTTTGATTAAAATAATGGGGAAATTCAGAATTTGCTAAGTGAAAAATGAGAACACAGGGTTTACCACTAGAACAGTTCATCCATCTCTAAGAAGGCAGTGTTTAACTCCTTCAAAAGTTAAATACAAGTAAAGCTTAGAGAGATGCAGGATTCTTGCCTCAATAAGGAGGCAGAATAAACTCAGTTCCATGCCGATAGTAACTATCCAAAGTGTTTTTATGATGCCCTGAAGGCTATTTATGGAGGAGACACATGGTGCATCTCAGCTACACAATCCTGATAGAGCCACATTGATTAGCGATAAGGACATGATCCTAGAGAGTCAAGCTGAACACTTCCATAGTTCTCAACAGACCATCATCAATCAATGCTGAATTCACCGACTGTTTACCTCAGGTTGAAGTTAATGTCTCTCTAGACAAATTTCCAACTGAAGAAGATGTTTTGAATGTCATTAGGTTCCTTTCCTATGGCTGATGCTAATTCTATTCCAGCTGAGATTTGTGAGGTGAGGGAGGGGGGAGGAGATGGTCCATTGTTTGTACAAAAACTGACTGAAATTTTCCGGGTTACATGGCAAGAGGAGGTTATCCCCTAGGAGTTGAAGGATGTCTCCGTTGTCCATCTCTATAAAGTTGAAGGAAATAAATTGTCCTATGACAATCACAAGGGAGGTCTCTCTCTTAGGCTGACAAGATTCTTGCCAGAGTCCTCCTTAATTGTCTGATCCTTCACCTGGAAGATAGTCATCTACCTGAGAGCCAGTGTAGCCTCAAAAGGGGCCCAGGAATGGTTCATATGGTGTTTGCCGTCCAACATCTCTAGAAGAAATGCCAGGAGCAGAATAGAGGTCTGTACCCAACATTTATAGCTCTGACCAAGGCCTTTGACACTGTTGGTTATGAGGGATTATGGCAAATTATGTTAAAATTTGGTTGTCTGTAGAAATTCATTAGCATTGTACGTCAATTTCACAAAAGCATGCTTATCCAGGTTCTGAATAAGGAATGATGCTGTCATGCTTTCCCAGTCACCAATGAAGTTAAACAGGGATGTGTACTTACTCCCACTCTTTTTAGAATTATGTTTTCAGCCATGGTCTCAAATATTTTCAGGGAGGATGAACACAGCATCAAGGTCAGCTACTGCATTGATGGTAAATTCTTCAACTTAAGAAGGCTACAAGCCATGGCAAAAGTGAAGGGAGTATTCGTGCATAATTTTTTGTTTGCAGAGGATTGCACACTCAATGCGGCATCTAAAGCTGAGATTCAACAATGCATGGATTGATTCTCTGCTGCTTATGCCAATTTTGATCTTACAATTAACACCAAGAAAACACAAGTTCTCCATCAGCACCATATTATCCATACATACATAGAACCAATGGTTACAGCAAGTGGAAAACTTTTGAATACTGTGGATAAGTTTACTTACCCTGACAGTATACTTTCCAGGGGTGTACACATTGGTAATGAGGTTGAGGCATGTATTGCCAAAGGCAGCTCAGTGTTTGGGAAGCTCTGAAGGAAAGCGTAGGAGAGAAGAGGTATTAGACTGACTACCAAACTGAAGGTGTACAGAGCCGTTGTGCTGACCTCACTGTTGTATGCCTGTAAAATTTGGACAGTTTACCAGCACCATGCGAGGAAACTGAATCACTTCCATTTGAATTGTCTTAGAAGCATTCTGAAGATCACCCGGCAGAATAAGGTACCAGATACTGATATCCGTTCTCAAACTAAACTGCCAAGCATTCAAACTCTGCTTCAGAGAGCACAACTCCAATGGACTGGCCATGTCCAAATGCCAAATGCACATTTGCCTAAAAGGCTATTTTATGAATAATGTGAGCTCTCCATAAAGAGAGAAACAGAGCAAGCATTCGCATGATAGTCAGGAGAAGCGATACAAGGACACTCCCAAGGTCTCTCTTAAGAACTTTGGAATTGATTGCATGACATGGAAGACATTGATACAAGACTGCCCAGCAAGCCATGCCCTCATCAGAGAAGGTACTATGCTCTATGAACAAAGCAGAATTGAAGTAGCTCAAAAGAAAAGATTTATGTGCGAATTTAGAGAATGCACCCCAAATGTTCACATGGACTATTTGTGCCCCACCTGTGGCAGATCTGATCAGCCACAGTGGGACACACTGTAACTTGACCCCAATATAGTGATATCATTTTGGTCCTCTTCAAGAACAAAGGACAACAGCAACCATAGCCTCTGGAATATGATCAGTCTGGAGAATGATGGGAAATAGCCATGATGCAAAGACAATATTTGGAGGGAGTGATAAAGAGCCAAAAATACACAAAAGTCAAACTAAAGAAGATAAAGCCTGCTGTTTCCCTTCCCATGTTATCGTTAATGATACTCTTGGTAGATGTATAGATCACTCTCATATAAGTTCTATGGAAAGAAGAAATAGGACATATGGGTTATCAAATACTTAACTTGCTATTTTTTGTGTTTTAAAAATAATAACATCTTGGTTTTGTTTTAATAATTTAGTGTCTTTCAGATACCTTTAAAATTGATTTTTCTTTTTAAAAATTATGTCACCTTCAGCCCAGATGGCTTCTGTGTGAATTTCTTGTGGTACAGCTGCTGCTTCTCCAATTTTCAATTCTTTAGTGCCATGTCAACTTCCCCAAATAGCACATTGAGGTGCTAGAGTGTAAAGATGGTGTTTCTGCTATCGCTGATGATGAGAGAATAAAACTATAGAAATTGTGGCTTATCTCTTTCATGTTTTCTCTATTGGCTATCCCCCTTCCAAATTGTTCTTGCAATGATCTGACTTAGCTATTTATTATTCCAAGCTTTCTACAGACTCTAATAATAATGTTACTAATAACTCATTTTAGAGTGCGTTGAAGTTCACAAAACACAAAGTTCCAAGAACTAGATAATATAATTATTAATATTTCCATTTTACAGATGAGTAAACAAAGATTCATAAGGTCTAGGTTGCTTATGATCCTACAGCTAGTTAGCAACAGTGAGGATGTGAACCCAGTTCTTGTTAAAAAACAAAAAAAACAAAAAAACCTGTCTTCTAGGAAAGGGATTGGTCCATAAGTGGTTCCCTTCTCCCCTTCCGGCTTACTAACTTGAGATCTCAGAATCTTTAGGACCATAAATGTTTGGCTACCCGAATAAAAAAAAAACAAGCTTGCTCAAGAGAGAAAAATATAAATATTTAATGAGGAGTAGGAAGCTTTATGAACATTTTAGGGCATTTCTAGCTCAATACTAAGTATATAAATACATTAAAATGGCTGGTATAAATTGAGGATATATTTCTTAACACCACCTCTGTAATCACCTTTATAGGCAGCATAAGAAATAAAAAATAAGTTGGCAAGATAAAACACGTAAGTAAGAAGACAAGAGATTGGAAATGATTACACACAAAGTATCTGCTGTTAACATCTATCAGTCATTAACCACAAACAAAGATGTCATGTATTACATCCTAATATCTTCTTTGCAATGTACTTTCCTAAATGCAACACTTTGAAGTAAAGAGTAAAAGTATTATTATCATCCCTTGTATTTTTAAGAAATAAAATAGCAAAGACTCACAAGAGTTACAAGACCGGCACTGACTATAAATGCAAAAGCTAGAATTGAATGCAGATCTTTCCTGACTCCAGAAGTAATGTTCTTTCCACTATGCAACAGTATTGTAGTTATTGCTATTGTCTAATTCTAGGAATTATACTATTAACAATGTGATTGGTAGAAGACGGAATACCTAAATTCACTTGGGAAGTACAGCCATCTCTACTATGTTAGTTCAGTCTAACCATGAACAAAATCTTTCCCCAAGTATTTAGTTTTTCCTTTTTTTCTAAAAATGCTATTATTCAAATGAATTTCCATAAGTCCTGAATTTGTCTTATTAGATTAATTCCCACATATTTAATATATTTCATCATTATTTAATGTACATTCCTTTTTTTATTTTTTCTGATTTCTACCAGTGATATATCAGCAATGCTGATGTAAAGTTTTATGCAGCTCTAAGATAATAACTTAAAGTATTTTAAAAAATATTTAAAAAACATAAAACTGCACCAAAATCAGCTTTGCTATATATCACTGATATATGACGTAGCTTAAATCATACTTTTGCTGAAGTTATCTGTTATTGAAACTAATATTTTGTTAGACCTCTAAAGTGTTCTTTGTCACAAATTATTTAATTAGCGAAAAAGCTACTTTAAACTCTTTTTTATGAACCTATACTATTTAATGTCACTTTATGATAACATTGACAGAGTTAACCTTTCTAGGGATATCTCATATAATGATGAGAGTGAGCAACGGTGCTTAGCACTCATGGTAAAGGTCTAAACTTTTCACATTATTTAAAATGTTTGTGCTTAGGTCCCAATACTTGTTTTCCAATATGGCAAGGAAAAATCCTTCTCTTTCCACATAATATGTGGAATCAATTTTTTAAAAACATAAAAATGTGTCATATTTCATCAGATAACCTATTGTTCTAATTTTATCACACTGTTAATATGATTTATCATTATTAATCTTAATGTAATTTTAGGCTAATTGCCTTCCTATATTAAATAGTCCTTTCATTTCTGATATAAATCTCAATCTGTCACAATGGGCATTTCTACACAGAGTACCCCAAAACTTTCATGCAGTTTTAACCTAATAACTTAAACTATTTCAAAAATATTTAACAGCTTAAAACTGCACTAAGACTTTTGGGACATCCAATTCGTTGCTGAATTCTATTTGCCAATATCTTTATGTCTTCTTTTTATGCAATAGTATCCAGTAACGATAGTGGTCTCTTATCCTTTTTTTGCCTTATCATTCTGTAATTTGGTGATCAAAATCACGTTTACTTAATAGAAAGAATTGGATGATAGAATGCCATCCCTGTCTACTTCTGAAGAGTTCAATCGAATTTTACTGAAGTGAAATTTGTTCTTTGAATATTTGATAGAATTCACTTTTCTAATCCCACTGGTTTGGGTAAGTTATTATATGTCAGTTCATCAGACCTTTTTTTTAAAAATCATACCTGATTTTCTGAAGCTGTTTAAAATTTAAATAAGTTGATAATTGTAAAGCACAGTGCTAGGCACTTAATGGGAGCATAAAATGTTAGTTATTATTATTATCTAGAATAATCTTTTTTCTAACCACCTGGTTGAAACCTATGAGATTTTTTTGTCATAAGTGTATTTCTTATAGGCAATATATTGTTGAATCTTCTCTTTTTATGCATTCTGTAACCTGTTTTCTTTGTGTAGTTACATAAAGGTTAATAAAATTAGTAATGTGGTGAAAGATTGTTGGATTTGGAGTCAGGAAACATAGTTTCAAATCCTGCCCCAGAAACTTACTAGCTGTAGGCCCATGAATAAACCACTTTCCTTTTTAGAACCTTAATTCCCTCATTTGTGAAATGGGTATATAATACTTTCATTACCTTCATTTCTGCATTATCATGAGGAAAGCACTTTGTTAACAGACACCATATAAATGTGAATTATTATTCAACAGTGAATAAAGTTATAATCTTTATCTTAATGCTAAATTCTATATAACTTAATTCTGGGTGGGTTTTTTTCCCCATATTTTTAGGAGAAGAATGGGGTTGACCACACTTCTCTGCAGTGCTTCGTTATTAGATAGTAATGTAGATTTTACTCTCTCTCTTCCTCTCCCTTCTCCTTTACCCTCATCACTAGTGCCATATTTATCTCTATTAGCATTTTTATACTTTGCTCCTCACCAAAGCTGAGGGCTACCTTGTCAATCCATACACTCTGCTCCTCCATTTTCTCTGATAGAGGACCAATTTGTTCTTACTCCTCTTCTAAGTAGCTAAAAAATAAGGTCATGTCAATTGTTAATTAAGAGATTGCTGAAGATGGCCAGGCAGACAGATTCCTGACAGTCTCCTTACTCTGACTCTAACTCCTTTAATACAAAAGAATCAACATTCACAAGTCTCTTTACTTTCACTCTTCCGAGGCACTTTTAGACACCTCACAATTTTATAATATCCAGGAGACCATGGGAACCTTTAGAGATTAATGTCTATGGCATAAAGGGTAGTAAAAATTGTCAGTGCTCCCTGGTCATCATTTTAAATTAGATGCCAAGAGTCAGGGAGAGTGTCTGAGAAAGGAAGGGCATGAAAAATAGTGTAATTCTGAAATTGCTAAATAATTGATCTCAGCACATTCTTATTAAAGACCAGTGTCCAAAATTACATCAAGAAGTATGATGTGCGGATTGACCGTAATTAAATTAACTTCTCTTAAAGAGACAGAGTTGTATCTTTTACGAATGTACCCTTCCAATTAAGAATAATTGTACCGTGGATAAGCCTCATTGGTTATAATCTACTTTTATCTTCTCCCAAACTCTTACCGTAATAAAAAGTGAGTATGCTCCAGAGAATGTTAAACACCCTAATAAGCAGGATTTCACAGAATTACAGAGCTCAAAGGTGGCTCACAAGCTATGCCATCTACCCCATAGATGAGAAAAGATTCAGCCTTTCTACATGTGTCCCAGAAGGGTCTTGAAGACCTTCAGTAAGGGAGAAGCCACACTTCCCAAGGGAGCCCCTTTTCTTTGGGATAGCTCTAATGGTTAGGAAGTTTTTCCTGACATGAAGCTTTATCTAACTTTGTGTAACTTCTATCTATTGTTTCTGCTTCTACTGGTGAGGGGTAAGCTGAACAGATCACTCTTCCACATATCAGCCTTCAAATATCTAAAAACAGCAATGATGTACCTGTGGAGTCTTTGCTTCACCTAATATTGTCTGATCATTAATTGTCTAATATTACACTGTAAACCCCAAACCAGAAAAGTCCCAAAGTTCAAATACACACCAAATTTTAAGCCACATTTAAAAGTTAAATCAAGTATACCCTGAGGCAAGTTAACACATTCATGCCCTTTGGACATAGAACTATAGCATGGGGCAATGGAAAACATGTTTTGGAGTCAGATGACTTGATTCTGAATTCCAGCTTTGCCACTTAATGCATATAAGACACTGAACAAGTTACATAATTTCTCTTGGACTTAACTATAAAGTGAAAAGGGTTGGAGAAAATGACCTTAAAAGTCTTTCTCAGTTCTAAAACTAGATCAAATAGTTTCACTACCTCTATATTAGTTGCAGTCCTCAAGAGAGGTCTCAAGAAAGATTTGGCCTCAAGGGTCATTTCTTTGGTTAGTCCTGAACTCTTCCTCATAGTGCTATTAAGAAGGGAAAAAAATCTAATAGCTAGAGAAAAATGTATTCAGTCCAATATATCTGTTTGTTTATTCAATTTACAAAGTATCTTTTCTATGTCAATTAGCCTCTCTCTAACTCAGCTGATGGAAAACAGCAGACATATTCAGAGAAGGGTTATTGTTCACTCCATAGAGCACACACACTGTATTTCATCTGGAAACTCCATATTTTGCTTAATGGACATGGGAATTTGGATCTATTAATATGCAATTGGAGTGCATTGAGTATTACAAAGTAGAAATAATAAACGTTGAAGGTAAGGAATGCAAAGTTCAAAACAAGACTATTCCTTGGTTGTTATCAATATTGATAGACATACTAATGTTGATAGAAATCAAACTTAATTTACAGAGTTCTACCTTTTCAATAAAAACATGATTATTAGCCATGGCTGGGAGTAGTGGCAATAAAGAAAGGTTAAGAACCTCATTTAGACAACAGAGAAAGCAAAGTAAATCTGAAGTGGGAAGGAGGTGAGCTTACAAAACAGTCCACTCCTATTTGTAAACCAATAACGGTATTTGGGGAAAATCTGCACATCTCCACTGAATGATAATTTACTTGCTTTGTGCCTATGTCTCATCCATTTAACAAGTATTTTCTAAGTATCTACTGTGTTCAAAGACACACACATACACAACCTTGTTTTTATAACCAAAAAAATGAGTACAATTAAGAGCAAAAACTCTTGTGGTAGCAGATTTAGAGAAACAATTATGAGCAAAACTCGATGGTAGCAGATTTAGAGAAACAAGTACACTCATTCATTGCTAGTAAAATTGCAACTTGTAGAATATTTTTCAGAGCGCAATATGGCATTACACAACTAAGTTATAAAAAAAGTCATTCGCTAATGCACTTTTGGTGGAGTTGTGGACTGAACAAACAATTCTGGAGAGCAATTTGGAACTATGAAATAGATATAGATACACATAGATATATCAATATATGTGTACGCACATATATTGATATATCTATGTATGTATATATGTATGTATGTGCATATGCATGTGTGTATAGATATAGATATACACAAAGCTAAGGGCTATAAAACAGTGCATATGCTATAATCCAGAAATACCACTGCTAGGTCTATATCCTAAAGACATCCCAAAAAAAGGGAAAAATGAGTTATTTGTACAAAAATACTTATAGCAACTCTTTTTGTGGTGGCTAAGAATTGGAAACCAAAGAGAATGGCTAAACAAGCTGTTGGTGTGATTTTAATGGAATATTATTGTGCTATGAGAAATGACAGATAGGATGATTTCAGAAAAACCTAGGAAGACTTACATGAACAGATTGATAGTGAAGTGAACAGAACCAGAAGAATGTTGTACACAGTAACAGCAATATTGTTTGATGAAGAATTGCTAATGACTTAGCTATTCTTAGCAACACAATGATGCAAGAAAACCCCACAGGGATAAAGGGGAAGCACACTATCCACCTCCAGAGAAAGAATTGACACTGATTGAATACAAACTGAAGCAGTCTATTTTCCACTTTCTTTTTTTCTTTTCTTTGAGTCTTCTTGTACAAAATGACCAAAATGGAAATGTTTTACATAATTGTACATGTATAACCTATATCTTATTGTTTACCATCTCAGGGATGGGAGGAAAGAGGAGGGAGAGAAGGATAGAATTTGGAACTCAAAACTTTAAATGAAAATGTTTAAAAAATGAAAAAAAATTTCCAAATTAAAAAAAAAGTTGTTAACTTAAACCTAACAATTCCATTGTTGGGAACACAATTTGGAAGCATAACAAAAACAATAAAAGGAAGTATCTGTTCAAAGGTGTTCCAAGCAGCATTGTAAAAATCTGTAAGCAACACAAATATCCAATAATAGAGGAACAGTTAAATTGTGGTAAATTAGTCGGGGAGCTAGGTGGCACCACAGGTAGAGCACTGACCCTGGAGTCAGGAGGACCTGAGTTTGAATTTGGCTTCAGAGATAGTAGCTGTTTGACTCTGGGAAGTTCTGATTACCTCCCCCAAAAAGTGCAAATTAATGTCAATGGGAATACTATCTTGCAATCAAGGCTACCGAGGAGGAAGAATCTGAAAAAGCCTTTTGGAAATAATGTAAACAGAACAAAGCAGCACCTCCCCAAAGTGGAGGACACACTAACCACAAACCCCAAAGAGCAGTGGCGAACAAGAATGAATGGGCAAAGAGTCTTCAGTGATGAGGGAGTACCTGAAGATGTGCATCATTTCTGTCTTGAAATTAACTTTATGTTGTTTTGCCACCTATTTCCTTCTGTATGACATTAAACTTGGTACTTCCCAAGACCACTCAATCTGCCTTGAATTGCTCTTAATTGTGAGGAAAATTTTTTCCTATATTCAGACAAAGTCTGCCATGGGGACCCACATAGACAGCTCTCACAAGATCACAGAATTCGAGACCATCAAAACTCCCTTTTGACCAATGAGAAACCTGACCCTCAGGGAGGTTAGGTCACTTTCCCATGTTCATATCCAGATCTGAACCTAGCTCTTCCTAACTCCAAATTGAGCCCTTTAACCCATAATCTCATTGCCTCTCCATTAATCATCATTCTTGGGTCTGACCATTCAATCATTTTTGAATCCAGTTAACTGTAGAGCAGGGATGCTTCAACACTGAGATACCTCTAAATTCTAGCTATTTATTATTGCCACATTCTAGTAGACAGGTAACATGTTCACCAGGAGGTGATTTCTGGCCCATCTTCACCTCCCAGGCACCAGGAAAGCAAGTTGTTTCATCTCTGTTTGCCTCAGTTTCTTCAGCTGTACCTTTGAATGACTGTAGTAACAGCATAACACTCAAAGGGTTGTTATGAGGATCAAATGAGCTAATATTTGGGGAAAGTATTTAACATAGTGCCTAGCATGTCTTAGGTAGGATACAAATGCTTATTCCCCCCATTCCCATTCCCCATGCTAAGAACTCTCTACTTGGACTAGTTCATTCAACGCCTTCATCTGACTGACAACACTCAACTGACTTTAAATGGTCACATCTCCCTCCTGTTCATAAATTTCTCATGGTATCCCTAAAAAAAAACCTGTAACATTACATCAAAGGCATCCAAGAGAACCAGGCTGGTGGAATGAGCCACAATCTGAAAGCTGTTCCAAAGTGCTCCTGATGGTGAGGGGGGCCATGCCAAGCCAAGACAGAGAGAAAAAGGGCCAGTACATGTATATACATATGTGTGTATAGACATATATACATATGTGTGTATACATATATCTCCTTGAACCATACAGAATGGTTAAGCAATTAATTTAATCATTTAATCTATAACACCTTTGCTGTTTGACTACTAGGTTTGTTTCATTTAGCTTTAAAAAATAATTTGTTTTATTTGAAAATTGGAGCCAGACATCATTGCTAGGTGCGTGGGATGGTTTGGAGACATCATTTCACTCGTCTCATTAGGTGGTCAGCCACTGAAAAATGTACATCAGCTAGAGGAAAAGATAGGGGAGTAGAAAAGTGTGGGATAGGCTAGTGTCTAACACTAGCCTGGTTAGACCCTAGCTAGTGTCTAACACAGTCTAAAGCAACACTCAGTATTCTGTCAACTAAGTAAGACAATAAAAGGCAGTGGCAGAAATGAACTGGGAGACAAGGGATTTTTCCCAGTAAATGAGATTTTGAATATTTTGCTGAATTGGAGATGGAAAAGCTCAGCAGAAGTGGACAGGCACAGATGGCAAATCACTGAAGTTGTGGGAGGGAGAGAGGGTGATGAGGACAGGTGGTGATCTTAAAATAGTCATCAAAAAGGGCTCGGGGACAGTGAGCCCACCTCAGCTGGAACTTAAGCATGCTCCCTGATCAGTAAATTATTCTTGCCCTGAGAATGTCTAATGGACACTGTTTTCCTGCTTGCTGGTTCCTGTGCACAGCCCTTCCAACGTAAACCTGCAGTGCTTCCTGTCCCTTTCCATGCCTTTAGGCAAGATTCTCCATCAAGACTCAACCAGTGGCCAGAAGATGAGGCAATGAGAGTCCCAGGAGTAGCTCAACTCATCTTGTTGGTTCCTGGGTGTACCTGTCATCAGATCTTACTTGAACTTTCTTACTGCATCTAAGTCATTATTGTGATCTGTAGAGTATATGTGTGTGTGTGTGTGTGTGTGTATATGTGTGTGTATACATATATACACACACATACGCACATATGTAAGTATGTATATATGTATGTACATACGTATATATATGTACATGTGTATATATATGTATGTCTATATGTGTGTGTGTTTTGCCATTAGAAAGAAAAATCAAAACTAAAGCCATTGTTAGCCACACTCTCTTGAAATTGTTCTGTTCAACTTTATTAGCATCTGGTTTTGTCATCACTCACACACATTATGGAAACAAGAAGAAATTCCGGTTGCGGCGGGGGCGGGGGGGGAGGTTGACCTGTAAAATAAACATTTCATAACAGTGCCAAAAAAAGAAAGCTAGAGGCAGGGAAGTCAATGGAGGAGGGGGGTTACTGTCACGGTCCAAGTGAAATGTGTTGAACTTCTGAACGTGGGGGGTAGATAAACACACAAGCAGGGAAAAAAGAAGAGGCACTATGGAGATGGAATTAACAAAACTGGCAAATGATCAGACATTGTGAGTGCATGAAGAGAAGAGTCAGTGATGACTGAAATTATGATCTTCCTAACCCCAAATCCAATATTTATCTAATATACCATGTGCTTTTGCCATTTTATCAATATAAATCATCATTCCTGGTATTACTAGTATTCATTTCAACCAATATGGTGGGGAGGAAGGTATGTTGAATTGAAAGTTAGAAGACCTGGCTTCTAATTTCATCTCTATCACAAACTCACTGTATGATGCCAAGCAAAGGAACCTGAAAATTCCACAGCCAAAAAGTGACCTCTTCACTCTGAGCTGGAACTGATGTTGGAAGCAATCCAGATGAAAACAGACTAACAAGAAAAACTTTAGTGAGAATGGATAAACCACAGAGACCTCAGCTCTGATCCCGGAGCCTAGAAAACTGGTGGCACCCTGCTAAGCAAATAGAATTCTCTCTATATCATTGCCTTTACATAAGGCTTCATTGGCACTAGGATGTTGTTTGTTAGTGAAGAGATGTGAACGTACTGCAAATACAATCTCAGTGGCAGCCCCTGGCTTCTCAGCACACTATCAACTGGCACCTTAGGTGTGAGAAGGCTACCACTCTGCTCTCCACAGGTATAATTAAATAGTTTTCAAAATACACAGTATGAATCCAAATGGTGGCTTCTCTCTGAGGCAAGAATCTGAGTTGTTGAAACCCTGAATTCTGACAGAAAGAGGGCATTTTGGTACAGTAATGGAATCAGCAGCAGCATCCTGCTGTGCCCCCAAGAATCAGTCAACATTCTTGGGAAGGGGGAAGAGGTATAAACTGAATAAATGCTAGAATAAAGCATCCCACCTTCTGATGACAAAAGGATGAGATTATTCAGGCTGTTCTGGTTTTCATGTAGACTCTTGTTAAAGAACCACAAATCCCTCCAGGTGCTTTGGATTGAATTATGTTCAGAGGCCACACAAAATCAAATCAGCTTATTGAATTTATTTATTTCAAGTTTCCAAATTGACAGAATAATCCTCAATTAGAACAATTATGGAAATGCAAACAGCCTTGCAAATCACTCAGGCAGAAGGATGAATTTCATTCACTGTACCTTCTCATATAACTGCATTATCAGAGCAAAAAGAAACCAGCACTTTTATATCTTCCTGGGGACCACCTGCTAATGATGAGAGTGAGGCAATCTTTGGCCATAGCCTCCTTTTTGCCATTCCTCCCATCATAAAACAAAATTGCTCAGTGTTACCAACCTGTTTACCATGCCTCTGACCCCAGCTCCAGCTACTTTGGCAATCTACGGCAAAAGTGAAGAGGTTGGGTCAATAATAATTTCTCTCAAAATCTCACAAAACTCTTTCCCAGGGCTGTTTAAATTATATTACCAAAGGAAGATTAAAATTAAACCAGAGTGACTCAAGGTTTGTCCCAAGGCCCAGGTATGATTTTTAGTACTTGCCTTAGCTTAGAAAAATTCCAATTTATGGCTCTATTTCAAAGCATAATTCCCTCAGGCCATGTCCACATGTAGGTGGACAGATATTCTCTCCCCCAGGAGCATTCAGATTTATGGGACCCCAAATATCCTTATGTTATCCTTATGTTCTGATTCTGATCGATAATCAATCAAAAAACATATATTAAGCTACTACAATGTGGCAATCACTATGCTAGATGCCAGGGATACAAAGACAAAAATGGAACAACCCTGACCTCAGGGAGCTTATATTCTATTACTTCTACATGAATTGTCTGATATAAGGAACCAGGGGAAATTATGAATTCTGACATGACTCAATTTATGTTTATGCTTTTGAGTCATTCTTATCAAAAACCATGACAAACATAATCTCTGAATTGAAAGAGCCTCGGTGTCCATTTGGTTCAACATGCTCAGACAGTATTAAGCGTACTAAACAACACATCACCCAGCTTATGCTTGGAAACCTTGAATACTTCTAAATGCTCTTTACAAGTTCTAAACACTGTTCCTAGTCACTTCCCTGCTCAATAAACTCCCGTGGCCCCAAATCATTAGGAACAAACATTCTCTCTGTGTCACTTTTAAAACCCTTTACAGCAAACTCTCTGTAACCTTGCCCTAGTCCATCTTTCCAGGTTTCCCCTTCCCTGACCCCATGATCTAGCCAAACTAACTTTCTTCCTGTTCCTCACACCTGACACCTCTTCTCCATGCGTTTGATGGTCTTCTCTCTATGCCTGGAATTCACTCCCTCCTTCCTCACATCTGCCTCTTAGTATCTCTTATTTCTCTCAAAACCCAGCTCAAGAGTCACATTCTACATGAGATCTTACCTGACCTTTTCAGGTACTAGTACTTCTCCTCCCCATCCTTCAAAATATTACCTTGCATTTATTTTTCTAGATTCATTCCGTTTTGGAAAGAGCATTTTCCAAAGGCATGAATAAGACTCTGGCAGCTGGAAGAGACCTCCAAAAGTCAACTGTTTCAAAGTCTCTATAGTTAAGTCCTGGTAATACATCCCACTTCCAAGAGTTTATTTTGACTTTGCTACTGACTTGTTAAATGGCTTAAGTCAAAATAATTCCTCCCTCTTTCCGAGAGAGTAACACTGACCATCTCCATTCACCTCCTGGGGACACTGTGTGGGTAAACAAATATTTACATAGCACCTGAAACTATAAAAAAGATTTAAATGTTAAGTAGGAATCAGAATTATTATTGCTGTGCTTTTGGATCAGACTATAATAATGACTTCTTCACTCATTCAGCAAGTTTTATTAAGCCACCTGCTAAAATTACCCAGAGAGACATGACTATCCATCTCCCTGTTCACAAGAAGGTGAGACTTCAGACAGGAAGTATCCCCTATGTGTAAAACTGATACTCCTGATTCCCTCACTGAGGAACCTGTGCTCAGTAACTTTCCTAGAGATGGTGACAGATTTTCACTGAATCATCCATACTTGCACACCCAGTTCTGACTTGACACTAGCAAGCTAACAGGTGCACAAAGACTGGCTGAGCTTAGGGTGCAGATGGAAGTCGTGGCACACAGTTTACTTTCCAGGTGTATTTAGGCTGAAACTCAAAGTGGGTTTCTTCCGGGCCTTAATAAAGGGTCCATGTTGATGCTACCCTGTAAGAACAGTAGTCAAAATCTATACATGCTAATGAAGGAAGGCAATACACAAAAGCGAGGTGGAAAGGGAAGAAAGGTACCCACTGATGGGCAAAGAGACAAACTATGGAAAGGCATGAGTGGAAGCAGGAGAAAACTGAGCCTAGATGGTGTGGGCACTTCATGAAATGGTGGTCCAAAAAAGAGGAACTCACCAGTGAGGGGTAGAGAGAAGGCAGGGAGCAATAAGGATAGATATCTCTCTAGAGTGAGAAGGCATCTCATAATTGGCTCCCTTTTCAACTCTCTACATCCTGATTCTTATCAAGGTTTGTACCTCCGCTTTCAGACTTTCAGTCCCTCCAATTCACCCATTTCAGTGCGTAGACATTGAGAAAGGAATTGGTCAGTCCACATCTAGGGGAAAACAAATTGCCTCTGACAAACCTCAGCTACTTTTCCTGACTCTTTGATAGGCAAATGGACCACTTGAGATCTAGCAACTTAGTAGGTCAAAATGACAATTTTATTTAGTATTTACTGGAAGGTATTCAAATGTGATCTGGTTGAGTTAGTGACAAAGAGGGAAGAAACTGCCATTCCAGGCAGTTTATGGAAACCTGCATTTTAAATTGGGATGAATATGGGACTTAGGCTGAGTTGTTCCCATACTCATGGAACCAACAGAAGGGAGAGAGAGTAGAGAGCATAGCAGTCCATTAATAACAGCTATGATCTATGGAAATGAGAAAGGAAGAAAGAAAGAAAAAGAAATAAATAAAGATCTCTATTTTATCTATATGTATATGTCTTTGGTTTAGACCTTGCATGAGACAAATCGTCTTTCACTGATACCCTGCACTCTAGTCTCCAGTATTCATGCTTAAAAGTATAGCACCACCACCGCATCTTTGGCCACTGTACTATCTATTGTCCATTTCAGCACACCAGTCTAGCCCTCTGGATCTGTAAACATTGGTCAACTCTTTGAATGGACTCTGGCACAGGGTTCTGGTAACCTTTTCAGTTCACACTCTTTTTTTCTCCACAAGCCCTTTCAGCAGCTCTTTTTCTCCCTCCAAGCCTATTAATTGACTACTGACTGGCATACTGTTGGGCTCATCCCCATAGCAGGTGGAAACCTGGCAGGTTAAAACTTCAACTAAAGAATGATTCCTTTCCTCTTCAAAATGAAGCTTTTTAATAAGGGTATCTGCCAAAAGCCCAGTGTTTCGCATTCTGATTTGGCTCAGGGTACCATAGCAGTTGGTGCTTGTGGACACTAAAGATTTGTGAAATTAGGCAGGAAGAAAAAGAAAGTACTCATTACACAATCAAAGCAGCAACCCTGCAGGTACCCAGCAATAGATGAGGAACAGCTGCACAGGACTCCCAATCAACTCTCCCCTACATTTGCATCAAGACCTGTAGGTGGGTTTTTCAATGGATAATTGAGAAAACAGTTTCAACTGAAAACTAAACTCAGGCTCATCATTTAATCCTGAGGTTTCTACTGGTTTTTACAAATGAATGGCTGATTCATACTCTGTTCTCTTGTTGAGAGAAGAAATTGGATTTTAAAAGCAATGGTATTAAACATTTTTAACATCTATAGAAGGAAACAAATAGCTCTGAGGAATGAATGCTTTGGGTTCCTTTAGGGTTAAAGGTAGAATATGGGGCATTAATAGGCTTCCCTTTCCCACAACTGACTACCTAAGGAATTCCTTCTCTATTCTTTTTAGGTCAATTGGTCCCATGTTCCAATAAATTGTTAACTCTGGTTGATCAGGATCCATGTTGATTAACCTTTTTTAATTAGCAATTTGATGTCATTCTAATGAGAAAAATCATGTCTCATAAGACATTCATGTGATGATACTTATCCTGTGAGTAATAATTCTGAAAATGGAGTGACTTGGTCAGGAACTGAGAGGGAGTTATGATAAACTAGAAAGAACTCTGGTCTTGGGAGTAGTAGACAGGTTCAAATCCTATACACATGTGCATCCAAGCTCCTTGAGACTCCGTTGTCTCATCTGTGAAATGAGGGTGATAATACCATTACTCTCAATCTGACAGGATTCTGCTGAGGAAAATGCTTTAGAAACCTAAAAGACATCAATGATCCATGACTTCATCAATGGAAGAGAGTAGGGCTTCTTCTTCCAGCACAGATCATAGTCCTATGTGACTTAATGGTCTTCCAGAGTCATGTAACTGAAACACCATGGATATCCTGGTAATGAACATCTCTAAAATTAGTGAAAGTGAACATGGAGTCATAGATTTAGAGCTGAAAAGAACCTTTGAAGACATTGAGTGTAAACCCCTCATTATACAGATAGGTAAACTGAGGTTGAGAGAGGTTAAATTACTTGCTCAGAGTTAAACAACTAGTAAATAAGTAGCTGAGACAGGATCAAAATTCAGGTCTTCCTGACTCCAAGCTCATAACTATATCTAGCTGCTTGGTCTTTGGATGACAGTTATATGATCAATCACTATGCTGGTAACTGAAGACATTTTAGGATGGTAAGAACTAACATAAATGTGTACCAGTTGCCTAGCCTTCAAGAACTCAGGATCAACTTTGGTACAATAAGTCTGTCTGCTAGTTGGTTTCATGCCCTCAAGTTCACAAGGGACTCTTCAAAATTCCAGACTAAGTGTATCCATCTCCTTTTCAAAATTAATAGAGACATTGCTGCTATCTCTATCATCTGTATTTGATATAATTTCTGGAATTTTCACCAAGTGAATATTTTCAATGACTTGATTTTCTTTGATGTTTCTATCATCAACCATCAGTCACTTCTCAATTTTATCTCATCTGGGCTTAAGGATGAATTATTTCTTATGACTGCCCTGGTCTCATCAGCAAGTTGTGTTACTTGGAGCTGAAAGAGCTATTGGCAAAAAGGAATATAAAGCCCTTGATGAGATCCATTTCTAGTTTTGTTATGAAAACTTACTGATGTATTCATATCTTTAGTTCATTTCATGCATGTTCTTGGTGTGCTTACTTTGTCAGCTAGTACCACCCACAATGTAGCATTTCCAGCCCGAGTGTTACTATTTGCATATTCACTTACAATTCACCTTTTTGAAGAACATAAAGGAGCATTACTTACTCTACCATGCTATCCTCTGTGTGAAGTTGATCATCAAACAGTCTTGAATAGGGCTATCCTGCCAACCTATGCTGTTCCTTTTACTTCTTTGACTCTTCTGAGTAGTTACATCATACTAACAATTGATCTAACCCAAACAGTGGTATCCCCAGAACCCAATTCATCCTAGTTTCATGTTTCCTAGCAATAAGAGCTGTCCAAGTGTGGAATGGGCTGCTGTAAAAGGTGTTAGGTCCTCCCTTATTAGAGATATTAAGGCAGATTTTTTTTCATTTTAAATATATTTATTTAACTTTTAACATTCATTTTCACAAAATTTTGGGTTCCAAATTTTCTCCCCATTTGTCCCCTCCCCCATCCCAAAACACTGAGCATTCTAATTGCCCCTATCACCAATCTGCCCTCTCTTCTATCATCCCTCCCTTTCCTTGTCCCCATCTTCTCTTTTGTCCTGTAGGGCCAGATAACTTTCTACACCCCTTTACCTGTATTTCTTATTTCCTAGTAGCAAGAACAGAACTTGACAGTTGTTCCTAAAATTTTGAGTTCCAACTTCTCTTCATCCCTCCCTCCCCACCCATTCCCTTTGGGAAGGCAAGTGGTTCAATATAGGCCATGTCTGTGTAGTTTTGCAAATGACTTCCATAATAGCCATGTTGACTATATTTCCCTCCATCCTATTCTGCCCCTCATTGCTTCTATTCTCTCTTTTGATCCTGTCCCTCCCCAATGGTGTTGACTTCTAATTGCTCCCTCCTCTCATTGCCCTCCCTTCCATCATATTCCCCCCCCCCCGCTTATCCCCTTCTCCCCCACTTTCCTGTATTGTAAGAGGTTTTCATACCAAAATGAGTGTGTATTTTATTTCTTCCTTTAGTGGAATGTGATGAGAGCGAACTTCATGTTTCTCTCTCACCTCCCCTCTTTTTCCCTCCACTAAAAAGTCTTTTGCTTGCCTCTTTTATGAGAGATAATTTGCCCCATTCAATTTCTCCCTTTCTCCTCCCAATATATTTCTCTCTCACCGCTTAATTTCATTTTTTTAAGATATGATCCCATCCTATTCAATTCACTCTGTGCTCTGTGTGTGTGTGTGTGTGTGTGTGTGTGTGTGTAATCCCACCCAGTGCCCAGATACTGAAAAGTTTCAAGAGTTACAAATATTGTCTTTCTATGTAGGAATGTAAACAGTTCAACTTTAGTAAGTCCCTTAAGACTTCTCTTTGCTGTTTACCTTTTCATGCTTCTCTTCATTCTTGTGTTTGAAAGTGAAATTTTCTTGTCAGCTCTGGTCTTTTCATCAAGAATGCTTGAAAGTCCTCTGTTCCTTTGAAAGACCAGTTTTTCCCCTGAAGTATTATACTGGGTAGGTGATTCTTGGTTTTAGTCCTAGTTCCTTTGATTTCTGGAATATCATATTCCATGCCCTTCGATCCCTTAATGTAGAAGCTGCTAGATCTTGTTATCCTGATTGTATTTCCACAATACTTGAATTGTTTCTTTCTAGTTGCTTGCAATATTTTCTCCTTGACCAGGGAACTCTGAAATTTGGCCACAATGTTCCTAGGAGTTTCTCTTTTTGGATCTCTTTCAGGCGGTGATCTGTGGATTCTTTCAATATCTATTTTGCCCTCTGATTCTAGAATCTCAAGGCAGTTTTCCTTGATAATTTCATGAAAGATGATGTCTAGGCTCTTTTTTGGATCATGGCTTTCAAGTAGTCCCATAATTTTTAAATTGTCTCTCCTGGATCTATTTTCCAGGTCAGTTGTTTTTCCAATGAGATATTTCACATTATCTTCCATTTTTTCATTCTTTTGGTTTTGTTTTGTGATTTCTTGGTTTCTCATAAAGTCATTAGCCTCCATCTGTTCCATTCTAATTTTGAAAAAACTGTTTTCTTCAGTGAGCTTTTGAACTTCCTTTTCCATTTGGCTAATTCTGCTTTTGAAAGCATTCTTCCCCTCATTGGCTTTTAGAACCTCTTTTGCCAATTGAGTTAGCCTATTTTTCAAGGTGTTATTTTCTTCAGCATTTTTTTGGGTCTCCTTTAGCAAGGTGTTGACCTGCTTTTCATCCTTTTCTTGCATCTCTATCATTTCTCTTCCCAGTTTTTCCTCCACCTCTCTAACTTGATTTTCAAAATCCTTTTTGAGCTCTTCCATGGCCTGAGCTCATGGAATATTTATTTTGGATGTGTGGGATACAGAAGCCTTGACTTCTGTGTCTTTCCCTGATGGTAAGCATTGTTCTTCCTCATCAGAAAGGAAGGGAGGAGATATCTGTTCACCAAGAAAGTAACCTTCTATGGTCTTATTTTTTCCCCCTTTTCTGGGCATTTTCCCAGCTGGTACTTGACTTCTGAGAGCCCTCTCCACCCCCACTTCGCCTCCAGATCTGCCCAGCTAGCACTTGGGGTCTGAGATCCAAATGCTGCTTCCCAGCCTCAGGGCTTTTGGTGGGGGCAGGACTGCTATTTCATATGAGATGAAGTTCAGGTGCTCAGGTGGAGTCAGGGCCACCACACAGCACTCGGTTCCCTCAGAGGGTTTATGTGAAGACCTTCAATAATGGATTCAGGCTCCTGCTTGCTTTGGAAGCCCTGGTATGCTGCTGCCTCTGCTGCTGCCTCCCGAGGGGGCCTGAGTCATGGGGAACACCCCCCTCCCCTCTCGACGAGCCAAAAAGACCCTCCCACCAACCTTTGGCAACTGTGGGTGAAGGGACCCACGTGGCAGCTGGAGATTCCGTCCCTGAAGTCCCTGAAGCCCACTTGGATCTGCTCCTCTTGGTGCAGTGCAGCCAAGGCAGGGCTGTGCTCTACTCTGGGTCTGGGGCATGACGGACTTTTCATGTCGGGCTCTCTGGAACAGAAATCTCCTCTGTTCCATGGTTCTGTGGCTTCTACTACTCCAGAATTTGTTGGGAGTTCTTCTTTACAGATATATTATGGGGTGCGGGCTCAGAGCTAGCATATGTATATCTTTCTACTCCACCATCTTGGCTCCTCCCATCTTAAGGCAGATTTTGAACAACCATTTGGGAGATACGTTTATATGTGGGTTGGATTATATGGTTCCGGTGATTCCTTCCAACTCGTAAATTTTGAGATTCTGTGCTTTCTTCCAGGTTTTTCCAACTGCCATAGTGGTCTCAGGCTCACAAAATCCTCACTTTATATCACCCTCGCTAGCACTCCTCTGTTATCATTGCTATCTTTCTCACCCTATTATGGCATGGATAGGTGATTGGACTCTGTGGGTTAATTATTGTTTCTTTTTCTTCTCTTGTTCTTTCTCCTTTTCCTCTCCTCCTCCTGTCCTTCTCCCTCTCGAATTCATAAGCCTACTTTAGTTAGCTGTTCTTAATTATATTTTTTTCTCCTCACAAGGTCTTGTCAAGCTTAAATTAGGGGCAAATTTGGCCTAATGAAAAGAATATGGAACTTAGAAACCACATTGGTAAAAAGCACCAAGTACAGCTCATACAAGTATGAAACCTTCGCCAAATTACCTCCCTTGTTTGGTTTTTGGCTTTGTTATCTATGAAATGAGCAGGTTGGACCAGAAAATTACCATTTCATGACTTTGTGAGCACTGATCATGGAATAAGTGCTAAAAGGAAATCTATCAGAGTTTTCTGAATGAAGATGACAGTTGTTCGAAAAATTGAGGTCTTGGGGGTGGAGCCAAGATGGTGGAGTAACAGCACAGACTTTCTAGAGTATTCCCAAGTATAGCCAAATACTTGTAAAAAAAAATGACTCTAACCAAATTCTAGAGATACAGACTTCTGGAGAAGCAAATCTCCAATGCAAGATATCCTGGAAGGTCACAGGGAACTGTCTATCACACCACACTGGGAGCAGAGCAGAGTCCAGTGTGGCCTTCAAATGCACATAGGGGACCTGAGTAGGTCTTGGGGAGACTGAATCTCTCACAACTGTGGTATTTTCCAGACTTCATCAACCCAAAACCCCTGAGGATACATTGGAAAGTCAGTGGGGAAAGTCTGCGGGACCAGTGTAGGAGAGTGGAGTGGTCTGACTCCAGCCCCAGGGCAGCAGAGGAAGGAGGGGGCAGAGGAAGCCATGGCAGCCACCGCAGCAGCAGGGACAACTGCAGCCACTGTTTCTGGAGCTCTAGGCCCACAGATTGTGGGAGGGATTGAGCAGCTGACAGAACACCTACTAACTCCACTGGAAGCAGAGGACTACCTTGACAAAGAGGTCAAAAGTCAAGTAAATGACTGGAGAAATGAGCAAAAACCAGAAAAAGAATCAGACTATATTCTTACTTTGGTGACAAGGAAGACCAAAGCAGGCAAGCAGAAGAAAACAAAGTCAAAGTTCCTCTATCCAAAGCCTGCAAGAAAAATATGAATTAGTCACAGGCCCTGGAAGAGCTCAAAAAAGATTTTGAAAATCAAGTGAGAGAAGTAGAGCAAAAAATGGGAAGAGAAATGAGAGAGATGCAAGAAAATCATGAAAAACGAGCCAACTGTTTGCTAAAAGAGAATCAAAAAATTGCTAAAGAAAATAACACTTAAAAAACAGACTAACCCAAATGGCAAAAGAGACACAAAAAGCCAATGAGAAGAATGCCCTCAAAAGCAGAATTGACCGGATGGAAAAGGAGATCTAAAAGCTCACTGAAGAAAATAATTCCTTAAAGATTAGAATGGAGCAGAAGGAAGTTAATGAATTTATGAAAAATCAAGAAATTATAAAACAAAACCCAAGGAATGAAAAAATTGCGGACGTGAAATATCACATTGGAAAAACAACTGACCTGGAAAACATGTCTAAGAGAGACAATTTAAAAATTATGGGACTACCTGAAAGCCATAATCAAAAAAAGAGTCTAGACATCATCTTTCATGAAATTATCAAGGAAAACTGCCCTGATACTCTAGAACCAACGGGCAAAATAAATATTGAAAGAATCTCCGATCACTTCCTGAAGGATATCCAAAAAGAGAAACCCCTAGCAACACTGTAGCCACATTCCAGAGTTAGCACGTCAAGGAGAAAATATTGCAAGCAGCAAGAAAGAAAAAAATTGAGTAGTGTGGAAATATAATCAGAATAACATAAGATCTAGCTGCTTCTACATTAAGGGATTGAAGGGCATGGAATATGATACTCCAGAAGTCAAAGGAACTAGGACTAAAACCAAGAATCACCTACCCAGCAAAACTGAGTATAATACTTCAAAGGAAAAAATGGTCATTCAATGAAATAGAGGAGTTTCAAGCATTCTTGATGACAAGACCAGAGCTGAAAAGAAAATTTGACTTTCAAACACAAGAATCAAGGGAAGCATGAAAAGGTAAACAGGAAAGAGAAATCATAAGGGACTTACTAAAGTTGAACTGTTTACATTCCTACATGGAAAGACAATATTTGTAACTCTTGAAACATTTTTCAATGTCTGGGTAGTTGATGGGATTATACACATACACACACACAGCACAAGGTGAGTTGAATAGGAAGGGATCATATCTTAAAAAATGAAATTAAGTGGTGAGAGAGAAATATATTGGGAGGAGAAAGGGAGAAATGCAATGGGGCAAATTATCTCTCATAAAAGAGGCAAGAAAAAGACTTTTCAATGGAGGGAAAAAGGTGTGGTGGTGACAGGGAAAATTGTGAAGTTTACTCTCATCACATTTGGCTTAAGGAAGGAAAAACATGCACACTCAATTTCATGTGAAAATCTGTCTTACAATACAGGAAATTGGGGGAGAAGGGGATAATCAGGGTGGGGGATGATGGAAGGGAGAGCAATGGGAGGAGGGAACAATTAGAAGTAAACGGTCTTGGGGAGGGACAAGGTCAAATGAGAGAATAGTAGAAATGGGGGGCAGGATAGGGTGGAGGTAAATATAGTTAGTCTTACACTACATGACTATTATGAAAGTCATTTGCAAAACTACATATATATAGCCTATATTGAATTGTTTACCTTCCCAATGGGAATGGGTGGGGAGGGAGGAAGGGGGAGAAATGCAACTCAAAGTTTTAGGAACAAATGTTGAGTATTATTCCTGCATACAACTGGGAAACAAGAAATACAGGTAATGAGGTATAGAAACTTATCTTGCCCTACAGCACAAAAGAGAAGATGGGAATAAGGGAAGGGAAGGATGTTAGAAGTGAGGGCAGATTGGCGGTAGGGGTAATTATAATACTCAGCACTTTGGAGTGGGAGGTTGGGGAGAGATGGGAAGAAAATTTGGAACTCAAAATTTTGTGGAAATGAATGTTGAAAATCTAAAATAAATTTAAAAAAAAATAAAGCCTATGTGTTCCTGGTTTCAAGATCAGCTCTCTGTCTGTCTACTGCATCATGCTATCTCTCATAAACTTGCAAATGAAGGCAATGGATTTTTTAAAGTACATTTTTAACTGATTTGAATAAGATTTTTGTTCTTTGGTTTAAAATGATGTGCCCAGGTGGCAACTGCTGACTCAGTTTCATGTCCTGACTTGATCGCAGACAGAGAACTAGAAAGTACCTCAGAGCTCATATCACCCTGTTCCTTTATTTTATAAATGAGAACACTGAGGGCAGTTCACTTAATCTCCGCAGTACTCACTGTCCTCATCTCTAAAATAAAGGACTAGATAGCCTCCAAGTTTGCTTCCATCTCTAATCTATGGTCCTGTGTTAGCACTTCCTCCATGGTTAAAATATAGACCACCTTCCCTTTCTCAAACGTGGTAGCATATAGCAAGGCTAGGAGAAAGTGATAGGGTAGCAGAGAGATGACTGGACATCAGGTAAGAAAGAGACCTGCAAAGGCAAGAGGATGGGTAAGGAAGAGGCTGCACTGGGGTCAGAAACAATAGCCATCATCTCCCCCAAGTTTAATTGTTTCACAGAAGACATCACACTCCCCAATCAGTGCTCTTCCTGTGGTGCCATTATTGCATCTCTAATAACATAATGGACAACATTCAGATCTTTCCCTAAATTTTTTTCTCACAATAACCCTGTGAGTTAAAGATAAGATCGTGGTCTTTGCTTAGACATGAAGAATTGAGATAGAGGAAGGAAGGATACAATGTAAGTTATTGACCCACTTCAGAATTAAAAACTTCACTCCTCTGACTCTAACCCTAACCTTAACCTTACTTCCTATTTATCCGCTCTTCCCCTTTTCCTAAGAGGTGCAGTTAGAAGGGCAATGCTTAGGCCTCTATGGGTCATTCCTCAACTGAAGATCTTGTACCAGAGCCCCAGATTTTTCAAATAGAATATCTCAGTAGAATGTAGTGGAAAAGAAAGTCTTGCTTTTGAATTAGATGTCCTGGTTCTAAACCTGGGTTAAGTCATTTTTGCTGCCTAACTGACATTCATCGAGAACATATCGCTCAGAGTATCAATTAACTCATCTGTAACTGAGCCAGTTGTGCCTGATGAACCCTTTACAACCCCTTTAGTTCTAAAATCTATGGTCTCTGACTCCACCTGTATGACCTTGGGCAGGTCAATTAACCTTTCTGTTCCTCATCTGTAAAACAAGGAGACTGGAGCAGATGGACTCTGAGGTCCCTACAAGCTCTAAATGTTGTGATCCTTTCTTCTAATTACATAGAAGCAAATTGG
Organism: Notamacropus eugenii; assembly: GCF_028372415.1. NCBI lineage: Eukaryota > Metazoa > Chordata > Mammalia > Diprotodontia > Macropodidae > Notamacropus > Notamacropus eugenii. The sequence continues at coordinate 27,719,825 of NC_092874.1, read as the reverse complement.
TTATTTGATGAACCAATGTCCTTTGATTCCTTCGATACCCAGTATCGAAGTGGCTGTCTTGGAATTGGAAAGATATGCATTTTTAGATGTGCTTCATATGTTTAACTATCTTTTTAACCCTAAGCAAATGCCTTAACCTTTCTGAGCCTAAATTTTCTCATCTGTAAAATAGACATAATAATAGCTACTCTAAATCATAAGGTTTGGGGAATCTAATGAGATAACATATGTAAATTATTTTGTAAACTTTAAAAATTATGTGTGCATGCATATATATATATATCAAGCCATGTTCTAATTTTTTTTTGTCTTTGTAATACCAGCACCAAATAATGTATAGTGCATAGGAGGTGCTTAATAAATGTTGAATTAAATGGCTCGAATTGAATTCTTCTATCCATGCTCTAAGATGTTTGGTGGCCAGAACATAAAGCAACCCAGATTTAAATGCTACCAAATCAGATGAAATCACTGACACTGGGAATGAGGAAAAGCAGCAGATATGCTGTTTACCTGTCTCTGTAAAAGGAACAGACAAACACAGAAGAAGTATTTGGATTAGATAAAGTAGAACTATCTTAGAAAGTGAATGTGCATGGGAAGTACCTATCTGTGGATAATCACAATTATTCCTTTTTTAAAAAAATCCCTCATCTTACTGATATTAGAAGCTCTGTATTAATTTTGTTTAGGCCCCAGTTTATTTATGGAAAGATATTTTCTATCATTCTCCCAACAGTTCTAGAATTCTTCTTAGCTTTAGGATAATGAGCTGCCAGCCTCTCAGTGGGGCAATATTTCAAAGGAAGGGCCACGTTCCCCTTCTGTTCTCTCTGATGCTGACTTCTAAGCTGAACCAATGCAGAAGTTCTTTGTGAATAATTCAGACAGGTAGTGATTGGTCACATTTCTGAAGAAGACATGAATCCCAGGGATGGCATGGTGTTTTTTAATCTATTTTTGACCTTACTACTTTTTGATGAATGGCTACCCTTCACCTCCAAGGTCCCCCAGAAGACATGAGAAAAAAAAAGTGTTCCTACATGGGTAAGGGAATGGATCTCCTTGGCCTGGACGGTGAGACTTTTAATGTATGGAAAGATGTACTAAAGCTCTTCCTTCTGTCACACCCATGGTCACAGGGCTAGGGAATGAGCTCAGGGTGGGGAGGAGGGTGGTGGAAAAGAGATTTAAATGAATCTTTAAAGCAGGGGTTTCCCAACATTTATGTGTTTTGGACCCTCTTTGACAGTCTCATGAAGACAGACTAATGTTTTTAAATGCCTAAAATAAAATACATAGGTATTATTTTGTTTGTCCTTCATTTTTGAAGAGGACCCTGACATCAGGGAAATAACAACATGACTTGCATTGACTTTGATTTGAGTTAGGGAGCATTGTGCAAAGTCACCAGCCTCACTTTTTCCTCCAGAGCCATCTGGATCCAGTGACCAGATATTCATCAGGATGACCGGAGATGGCTCAGGATACAATGGGAGACCCTGGCCCTTTTAGGCTAAGGCCTTTTCAGGTACTCACTTAGAGTGAGGTAATGCCACTCAGTGAATAGGCCTCTTTAAGAAGTAGTCAAGGGATGGCTGCTTTAATTTAAAAAAAAGGTATAAGTCAAGTTGGAGTGGTAAGACCCTCAGGGTTGCTATTCCAAGGAGAAACAGTTATCACTGACATTCACTCTAAGCCAGGAGGGTCCAAAAACAGCCATTAAGTGGAGCTTGGGCAGGGACCTATTGTGGTCCAATCTGTGGGCTTCAGAGTGAACTGGGAAGAAGAAAGAAAGAAAGGAAGAAAGGAAGAAAGAGAGAGAGAGAGAGAGAGAGAGAAAGAAAGAAAGAAAGAAAGAAAGAAAGAAAGAAAGAAAGAAAGAAAGAAAGAAAGAAAGAAAGAAAGAAAGAAAGAAAAGATGGAGAGAGGAAGGAAGGAAGGAAGGAAGGAAGGAAGGAAGGAAGGAAGGAAGGAAGGAAGGAAGGAAGGAAGGAAGGAAGGAAGGAAGGAAACTAGCCAGTAAACCCCAAGGTAACTGGACAGCTTCTGGCCACCAAAATTTACCTTCCTTTGGAGAGGAGAAGGAAAGGGAGAGGGAGAGGATGAGCTGAGTTACCCAGCTAGCTGGGTCCCCATTCAGGCAGCTCAGGCTACTCACAGGATATGTTGTCCATTTTCAAAGGGGATTGTGACATCAGGCAACTGATGATATGACTTGCAGTTGACTTTGATTTAAGTGAGGGAAGGCTGTGTAAGGTTACCAGTCTCACTTTCTCCTCCAGAGTTATCTGGAGCCAGTGACCAGATATTCATCAGAATGTCTGGAGAAGGCTTAGGATTCAATGGGAGACCCTGGCCCAGGCTAAGGCCTTTTTAGCTTCTCACTTTGAGTTACATAATCCCCACTCAGTAAATAGGCTTCTTTAAAAAGAGGCCTATTCACATAGGTAGAAAAAGGAAACCTATGACATTGAAATAGTTATCAAGATATGTTTTTAAAATAACAAATTTAGGTGTGGGGAGGAGCCAAGATGGCAGAGTAGAAAGATGGATCTGCTGTAGCTCTCCTCCCGTACCCCATAAAATACCTGTAAAAATGACTCTAATCAAATTCTAGAGTAGCAGAAGCTACAAAACGACAGAGTGAAAGAGATTTCCAGCCCAAGGCACCCTGGAAGACTGATACTAAAGGTCTATCTCACCAAGCTCAGAGCAGAGTGCAACCCAGACTTGGCCACAAGGCATGGCATGGACAGGACAAGAGCAGGCTCCAGTGGATAGAATCACAGGCAGCAGCTACAGTTCCCGGATTTCTCAACTCACAAATGCCAAAGACAGCTTCAAAGGTCAATGAGAAAGCTCTTTCACCTGGGTGAGAAGGGAGCAGGGTCCTGCCCTAGCCTTGTTCCCAGGCAGCGGCAGCATCTATTTTTAGAGCCCTCAGCCTAAAGACACTGGGGGAATTGAGCCATTGATCTGGATCTCAGTCCTGAGTGGTGGTCCTGGGCTGAGAAGGAGCACTGGCTGGTGAAGCTAGTGGAGGCTCTGAATAGGGAATCCTATGCACAGATCCAGGGCAGAAAAGCTTGTGGTTGCCCCCAGACCAGAGCACAAGCCAGGAGAGGAATAAATTTCACTCCCGTGATTGTGCCACCTTGGAGGAACTGAGAAATTATAGGTCCCCAGAGTATACCCTCCATTTGACAGAGGACTCAAAAGTCAGGTAACTGTCTGGGAAAATGCCCAAAAAAGGGGGAAAAATAAGATTATAGAAGTTACTTTCTTGGTGCACAGGTATTTTCTCTTATCCTTTCTGATGAGGAAGAAGAATGCATACCATCAGAGGGATATATAAAAATCACGGCTTCTGCATCCAAAACCTCCAAAAAAAATGCAGTGGTCTCAGGCCATGGAAGAGCTCAAAAAGATTTGGAAAAATCAAGTAAGAGAGATGGAAGAAAAACTGGGAAGAGAAATGAGAGTGGTGCAATAAAATCATGAAAAGTGAGTCAATAGTCTGCTAAAGGAGACCCAAAAATACTGTAGAAAAGAACATCTTTAAAAATAGACTAACCCAAATGGCAAAAGAGGTCCAAAAATCCAATGAGGAGAAGAATGCCCTAAAAAGCAGAATTAGCCAAATGGAAAAGGAGGTTCAAAAGCTCACTGAAGAAAATAGTTCTTTAAAAATTAGAATGGAGCAGATGGAAGCTAATGACTTCATGAGAAACCAAGAAATTACAAAACAAAACCAAAAGAATGAAAAAATGGAAAAAAAATGTGAAATAACTCATTGGAAAAACAAGTGACCTGGAAAATAGATCCAGGAGAGATAATTCAAAAATTATGGGACTACCTGAAAGTCATGATCAGAAAAAGAGCCTAGACATCATCTTTCATGAAATTACCAAGGAAAACTGCCCTGATACTCTAGAACCAGAGGGCAAAATAAATATTGAAAGGAGCCACAGATCACCTCCTGAAAGAGATCCAAAAAGAGAAACTCCTAGGACCATTGTAGCCAAACTCCAGAGTTAACAGGTCAAGGAGAAAATATTGCAAGCAGACAGCAAGAAACAAATAGAATGTTGTGGAAACACGATCAGGATAACACAAGATCCAGCAGCTTCTAACTTAAGGGACAGAAGGGCTTAGAATATGATATTCCAGAAATCAAAGGAACTAGGATTAAAACCAAAAATCACTTACTCAGGAAAACTGAGTATACTACTTCAGGAGAAAAAAGATCATTCAATGAAATAGAGGATTTTCAAGCATTCTTAATGAAAAGACCAAAGCTGAATAGAAAATTTGACTTTCAAACACAAGAATCAAGAGAAGTATGAAAATGTAAACAGGAAAGAGAAATCATAAGGGACTTACTAAAGTTGAACTGTTTACATTCCTACATGGAATGACAATATTTGTAACTCTTGAGACTTCTGTCAGTATTTGGGTAGTTGGAGGGAATACACACACACACACACACACACACACACACACACACACACGGTACAGGGTAAGTTGAATAAGAAGGGATGATATCTAAAAAATAAAATTAAGGGGTGTGAGAGGCATATATTGGGAATAGAAAGGGAGAAATGGAATGGGACAAATTATCTCTCAAAAAAGAGGCTAGACAAAGCTTTCTCAATGGAGGGGAAAAGCGGGGGGGGGGGTGACAGGGAAATGTGAAATTTACTCTCATCACATTTGGCTTAAGGAGGGAATAATATGTACACTCAACTTGGTATGAAAATCTATCTTACACTACAGGAAAGTAGAGGAGAAGTGGAGAAGTGAGATGTGTGTGGGGTGTTAGAAGGGAGGGCAAATGGGAGGATGGAATAATTAGAAGTAAACACTCTTGAGGAGGGACAAAGTCAAAAAAGGGAATAGAATAAATGGGGGGCAGGATGGGACAGAGGGAAATATAGTTAGTCTTTTACAACATAACTATTATGGAAGTCTTTTGCATGACTACACATGTGTGGCCTGTATTAAATTGCTTGTCTTCTCAGTGGAGATAGGAGAGAAGTTGGAACTCAAAGTTTTAGGAACAAATGCTGAGCATTGTTTTTGCATGCAACTGGGAAATAAGAAATACAGACAACGGAGTATAGAAATCTATCTTGCCCTACAAGAAAAGAGGGAAGATGAGGATAAGGGAAGGGAGGAGTGTGATAGAAGGGAGGGTAAATTAGGGGAAGGAGTAACCAAAATGCATGGTGTCTTGGAGTGGAAGGAGGGAAGAGATGGGGAGAAAATTTGGAACTCAAAATCTTGTGGAAATGAATATTGAAAACTAAAATTTAATTAATTAAAGTTTCCAAAAAAGAAAAATAAATCAAACAAAATATCAAATTCATGGACCTCAGCTTAAGAACTCCTGCTATACAAATTCCTTTTCTCCCTCCTTGTCTACATTTTAGCCTACAGTTTCCGGGTCACAGACCTACCCAGCCCTGATAAGCTCTTCTGTCCCTTCCTATCTTCTGCCCACAAAGTATCTACTGATTGCAAGTTTTTCTTGTGACCACACTTCAATGTATTCCTTCAGGACTTTGACCCCCATGGCAAGCCCAGAACTAAACCCAGGTCATCTGCTTTCCAATTACATGCTCTTTCTATGTAAACAGATTCCGTCCTTTGGAAATGTAATGTTTTAGGAATGATTTCCTATTTGGAAGCTCTGGAATAGGAAATGCCCATCTCTTTTATCCATGTGTTAGTTGATGGTAGAGTCTTTCTCCTTAAGTATCAGGCAAAATAACAAATGGACAGGGCCATTAGGCTGTATCAACAAACAGATTTCAATAAAGATAAATGCTCCATGAGTATTCAGTGTCTCCTGAACTCTGGAGACTGGCATGGTTAAGTTGTTCTGGAGGATGGGGGAGGAGGTCTTATTTCCAAGCTTGGAATAAACTAAAAAACCAATCTGAGTGCTCTTTTTGAAACTGTCTGTTTTCTGAACAACAACATCTACCATGTTTTACCAGAGTCCCATCAACTTTACTCATCAAATGCTATATGTCCTTTATTCAGACATGGGTAACAACTTGCATAAATGCATTAAGGAGGGGAGAACATAAGACAAAATCAAGGATGATGTAGCCCAATCAAATGAAAACAGGCTAAGCAAAGAGGTTGCAGCTAGACTAGACAGTGCCTTTGCCAAGCATTTTGTCCTACAGGCACCAGGAAACTACAAAAGGCTTCTAAGCAGAAGAGCAACATGATGCCCTCGGAAGATTACAGTAGCAGTCTTATGAAAGGGCAGAACTCTGGAAAGCAAGGAGGCTGCTAGCACCTTGGACAGGTCTCTACTTGAATTATAGAAGAGCTCTCCCTCCCTCTCTCTCCCACTCTTTCCTGTCTCTGTCTCTTTTGTTGTCTCTGTCTCCCTCTCTATTCTCCCTGCTCTGTTTTCTTTTCTCTCTCTCTTCCTTTCTCCTTCCCTCTTCTCTTTTCTTCTTCTCCTCCTCATCCTCCCTCCCTCCTCTGTTTCTATGTTAGAACAGAAATTTTTCACTTCCACATAATTCTTCAGAGAAAAATTTCTGAAAGTCTCAGTTGACTGCTGAAAGAGCACTGTGAGGTAGGTGGTATTACTTACATTTTACATATTGGAAAATGGAGGCAAAGAGGGGTTAAGTGACTTTCCCAGGCTCATACAGCTAGCAGATATCTGAGGGATGATTTGAACTCAGGTCTTTCTATTGGTAGCTAGATGGTGCAGTGGATAGAGTGCAGAATTTAGAGTCAAGAAGATAGACATGTGACCCTGCACAAGTCAGGTAATCACTATCTACCTCAGTTTCCTTATCTCTAAAATGGGAATAATAAAAATACCTGCCTCAAAGAGCTGTCATAAGGATCAAATGAATAAGCATATGTAAAGTGCTTTACAAACCTTAATGCTCCCTGACTCCAAGCTATCAGTACTCGATTTAGAAAGTGCAGAAAGCACCATCTAGCTGCCTATTAGGAGATTTCATTTCTTAAGTAACCTGTTGTACCTTGAGGAAAGATTGCCAAGTTTTCCAATAACCAATCACACCCTAGCCATTCTCTATTTCTCACAGGCATTTTAAAGGCACAACCCTTAAAAGAAGTAATCTTTTACGAGAGCCATCTCCCTTTAGTAGAGCAGGCAAGCACAACTTATGGCCTTCAGGCTGCTTACAGCCCATGGGCACACCAAAGGATTTCTGGCAGCCATTGAAAAATGTAGTGGACACACTTTTCAAGGGCTGCTCAAAATCCTTTGGTGGGCTGCAGGCCATGCAAGCCTGCTCTGGAGTCAAACTCAAGCAAAATTATCTAGATAATTGTCTCTGTTCTTGGTATGTTTTGCCAGAGGTGAGCTAGCTAAAGACAGCAAGCGTTCAGGTGAGTGGTTAAAAGACACTTGCTTCTTAACATAAATATGGGTATTTGTGACAGCCTACTCAACAAACAGATTTAGCTACTCCTAGCTTTCACCAGGACCAAAAGCAATCTAAAAACTGTTCAGAGAATCACAAGATCAGAGATTGAGAGCCTGGGTTCATCTAGTCCAACTCTCATTTAAAAGATGATGCAGATGCTGAGATGCAGAGAGGCTGAATGACTTACCAAGGGTCATGTAGTTAATTAGTGTCTGAAGCAAGACTCAAACCCAGGGCTTCCTAACTCTAAGTCCAATAAACTAATCACAACATGAAGCTGCCTTGACTCAAATATGCGTGTTCCTTGTCTTTCCCTGTCCCCAAATTTTGATGTTGAGTTTTTTAATGTTTCTCTGGATTTCAGCGCATGACACCTTGTAATGGCTAGGTGACACAAGAAATGGAGATTGGAATTGGAGCCAGGACTCCCTGAGACATGTTCTAGCTGCATGAGCCTGAGTAAGTCACTCAGTATCTCTCAGACTCAATTTCTTAATCTATAAAATAGAGAGATGATAATGGCTCCTACATATCAGATTATTGTCAGAATCAAATGAGAGAGCATATGTAAAGCCCTTTGCAAAAGTCAAGCTGCTGTAGAAATGCTAACTAGCTTACTGGCTAATAGCAGTGATTCTTTCTGTTGTTCAGTTACTTTTCATTCATATCCATCTCTTTGTGACCCCACTGGAGATTTTCTTGGCAAAGATACCACAGTGGTTTGTCATCTTCTTCTCTAGTTCTTTTTACAGATGAGAAAACTGAGGCAAACAGGATAAAGCCACTTGTCAAGAATTACACTATCAGTATGTGTCAGATGCTGGATTTGAACTCAGATCTTCCTGATTCCAGATCTGGTGCTCTATCCACTGCCTTATCTAATACTAACTCCTCATTGCCCATCCCTATTGTCTATCCCAGATACAGACACTATTAGACAAACTTTATAGAAATTCTTCATTCATTTGGTCTTTCCTGTGTGGATAGACAAGCCATGCTCTTGAGTAATTACAGATCTCAGCAATGCCTTGAGGCTTGATGGAATCAATACAGTGTCATCTATGAATTAGACCTCACTGCCTACAAGGAACCCCTCTTTGATATGAACTTTGTGCTTGAGTTTCTCCATCGCAGTGATAAATAACTTTTGAAAGCATACATCTCCAATTATCAGGTTTATTTTTGTTATTATATCTTCCAAATAATCTTGGATAATCTTGCTATGTGGATGAGAGATACTTTATTGTATAAGAGTCTATATGGTGATGTTTTGTTCTACCAGACTAGACAAGTTGGTTTTTTTAAAATATACAATAAGCATAATGGAAATTTTTACTCACTACAAGTTTCCATCAACTACAGTGATGTGGATACCAAAGCCTGAGAGGCAGCAAGGTGCAGTAGTAAGAGCACTGGTCTTAGAGTCAGAAAACATAGACTTGAGTCTAACCTGACGCTTAACTAACTAGTGGTGTGACTCTTGATCTCCCTGAACTTCATCTTGCCTTTCTGTAAAATGGGGATGGTATTACTTGAACTAACAATTTCAGGGTGATTTTGATGAAGAAAGTGTTTTAGAAACTAGTAAGTGTCTTTTGTAAGTCAAAGTGTGCTAGATAAAAACTTCCAGCTTTTAGAATCATTTGGCTCAGTTTTCTCTTTCAAAAACCTCCTAAATCTTCTAAATTGCTAAAGAAAACTTAGATACCTCTCCACTTGGTCCTGAGATTGGTGCATATTATAGAAGCATGAAATGATATATTTGGAGCTTAAAGAGACCTTAGAGGTCATCTAATCCAACCATTTTTCAGATGAAAACACTAAGGCCAAGAAAGGTTATTTTCCCAAGGACTAGAGCTCAGACTTAATCCCAGTTCTCTGACACTCTTTCTACCATATCATACACTTCTATTTGGGTTTAATTTAACAAACATTCATTAATTACCTGCTCTGTACATAGATCCATTTGAATATGTGCAAAAATAACTGGCTACTGTTTTTAGTTTTTCCAGCAATATGAGTCTGCCAAAGGCATGATGCCCTAGGATTCTAACTCCACAGCCCTTTAGGATTACCCTCAGCTTCTGTGGAACCTTCCCAGAAAGCCTGAAGGAAATAGCAGATGCGAAGCTCATCATGAGTTTGGGTGGTCTCCAGAAATTTGGTTAACTAGACCCATCTGTGCAGGAAGAAGTTGACAAGCACAGAGGAAATACTACCAGTCAGTCAACTTTTAATAAGAGCCTACTATGTGCCAGGTACAGTGCTAAGCATTGGAGATACAAAAGCAGAAGAAATATAATCCCAGTCCTCCGGGTCTTAGAGTCTAGCCATAGGGGGAAAATAGTTATGTGTGTGTGTGCGTGTGTATTTCTGCCATATTACTGCCTTGCTAGTATCAGTTTCTCATGCCCAGTAGTCTCACTTATATATACATATATAAATATATATGCACACATATACATATATTCACATGCCTATATACACATACATACATGTATATTATATGTACATGTATATCTGCATATGTAAATGTGATAGGGAAATGCAATATTAATCAATAATTACATATGGCATTCCTTAAAATCTAATGTAATGAGGGTCTATTAAGAGACATTTTGTCCAATGCTTAGCACACACACACAAGAAGGGAGGGGGAGTAAGTATGCAATCACCCATAGATATGTGTGAACAAGCCCAGAGATATATATACATGTATGTATTTGTTGATATATGTGAGTTGTACAACTCCGCATGCACATAGTATAGACATACATATAATACACACACGTATACATATGCATATGTATACACGTGAGAGGAAGTGTGGTGTATTTGTATAGAGATCTGACTTAAAAGATCGAAAGACCTGTGTTCAAGCCTCGCCTCTCACAGATATTGACTGTGTGACCCAGGCAAGTAACTTAACATCTAGGTGTGTTAGGTAACTCTTAGGATCTAACTTTCAGAGAAAATATTGACCTTCATTGATAGAGGAAATTTCATGAAATCATGAGGCTAGTCCCCGTCCATTTGTGTATTTACATGTATGAGCAACTTTACATATGTATACATATATACACATGTGTATGTGATAATATCGAGTATATGAAGAATCTATGATATATGCCTCTCAAAAACTTAACTTAAAGGCATTGGTCTCCTTGCCACTTTCCCAATTAATCACCACAAATTTAAACATTTGCAAATCCCTGTAAGTCTTTCACTGAAAGGGATAAACATGCCAAAGATGAGCTCATCAGTTTGGATCATGACCAGATTTCAAAGCTATCCACTTAGAGCTTGGTTTACCATGAAGATATATGGTTCCCTCAATAATAAAATAATAAAAAGAATGGATATTGTGTCATAAATGCATTAGGTCACAATTACAAAGATTTATAATTGACTCGATCATCAGTGTCTCTCCTAGAGTCTGAGGACTTCTTCCAAGTTCAGAGTGAGCTAAGGCTTTCTCTCTTTGGCAATATCAGCCAGTGGCTATGGACCTTAGATTTAAGATGAGCATTTCTGAGCTGTAGGTGACCTTAGAAAGCATCTATTTAATAGTCTTCTTTGACAGGAAGGAGACCCAGAGAGGTTACAACTTGCCTAAAATCACACAGTAAGCTAGCAGAAGGGCCAACAAGCCAGACCTCCTGGCTCCAAGTTCAGGAATAACTCTGATAATAATAACAACCAGCATTCACATAGTGCCTTAAAGTTTGTCAAGTGTTCGATGTAGATTGTCAAAATTAAACCTCATAACAGTTAATGCTAGACATTTTGTTATCCTACCTACATTATCATGTCTGTGGGAAAAGAATTCGGTGATTCAGATTCTTATGGTCCCAGAGATAATAAATAGAAAATAAGTTATACCACACAGATAATAAATGACAGGGGAGAGATCAAAGGATCAAAGTTTTAGAAAAAGAAGGAAACAGAGGCCCTCAGGTACAATCTTCTTCATTTTGCTGATGAGGAAACTGAAAATAGGAGATAGGAAATTACCTTGCCCAGAGTCACACAGCTAATAAGTGTTTGAGGTAGGATTCAAATTCAGGTTTTAACTCCAGCTCCAAAGCTCTATACACCACACACCACCTAGCTACCTCCAATTATAAGAAGAACTCTCAAGAAATAGTTATAGTGGGGTGGTATAGTGGGTACAGCACTAAAAGTGGAGTGAGGAAGATTTGATTATTTATTTTTGTAGTCCCTGAGTTTCCTTATCTGTAAAATGGGGATAATAATAGCACCTACTCCACAGAGTTGTTGTGAATATCGAATTCTATTCATACACAGATGCCCATTTAATGCTGTATAAACTTAAAATGCAATATAAATGCTAGCTATCATCATCATCTCATTATTATTGTAGTTTGCTGCAAGAGAAAGGCCAGAGCAGGAGGATCCCAGGGATCTACAAATGAAGGGCTTGATGATGAGGTGCTTGGATGGATGGATAAGCTGTCTGTAAACAATAAGCCTCCCATCTGATGTGTTCCTCTCCCTCCCCACATTGAATTGTGTTATGAATAGACCTCAGGTCTCTAGGTCTCTTGATCTCTCATTTTATTCTCTATCCACTGACTTATACTGTCTTTTTCTCTTCTGTAGACAAGAATGGAATTCTGTACTTAGAATATAAATTTACAACTTACTACCTGTCAGGCAACCACAGGTCTACCTGTGCATTTACACGTAAGCCTCTGATCTAGCCATTCAAACTCAAACCCTGAGTCCTGCCTCAGAGAATGATGTTTTCTCCTCCCTTCTGGCTTTTTCCCTGTCTGCCCACCTTCATTCCCTTTTTCTTCCTGTTTGAACTGTTTCTCTCAGTTCTTCCTTCAGGCTACAGAGACTAAAATTTCACTATTGTCTTTACAAGAGTGGTACACAGTAATAGTTTTGGAATTATAGGCATTGGGATTGGATTATTTATAGTCTTGGCCTCTTGCATCAAAGAGAACAAGCCCAGCAATAGTCCTTCAGGTGCATGAAGACGGCTACTATGTTCCTTCAAGTTTTCTCATCTCTAGGCTATACATGCCCAGTCCCTGAAACTGATCTTCTCATCTCAGTGTTGACGCTTTACATGCTCCAATGGCCATTCCCTTTCTAAAATGGGAAACTGGGGTGGTGACCTCATCACAGATTGGCTTAAACCATCTATCACTGAGAGTTTATAATGGGGTCCTTTGTATATAAAATGATGCTACTGTCCCACCATAAATAAATGTGGTATGGGCTCGGAGTTCTTTTTTTCAGGATTAGGGATGGATTTGTGTTAGAGATTTCCTTCTTCTTTTTCTTCTTCTTCTCCTTCTCCTTCTCCTCCTTCTCCTTCTTCTTTTCTTTCTTCTTCTCCTTTCATCCATCTCCCTTTGTGACCAAAAGAAAATCTATTATTTTGCATTTTTGCCAGATGGGTCAAAGTGGTGCCTATAGCAAAAGGTAGCCCACTGATCTGAATAACATTAACTGGTTTGTCAAGGGATCAAGTCCATAACCATGGTGGTTATTAGTACCTTTGTTCTAACCGACTAAGAGAACGGACAAGTGTTCAGATGTTCTGAATAGATGATGGGTAAGACTAGAGAAAGCACTGAAGTAACCTGGAGCTTAATCATACACTGAGTGTTGCAAGGAAACTTAAAGGCCTTAAAGGACAATACTTTTCTTTTGCCAATGAGTAAACAAAGGTCAAAATTGCTAAGGATTTGTCCAAGCTCACACAGGTAAGAAGAAATCCAATGCTCTTTCTGCCATACTGCTTTGTAAAAGAGTTTTACCACATAAACTAATCACATGTTTGAGAGCTATAAGTAATTTAGAGATCATTGGACCTAACTTAAGCATTTTGCAGATCAGGAAACTGAGGCCTGGAATGAGAAAGTCACTTCCCAAGGGAACATAGTGACAATTAAGGGAGCTGGGATTCAAACCCAGGACTTCAGAGTCAGAATCTAATATACTTCCCTCTACTGAACCTGCCCAACTCAGGGCAACACTTATTAAACAGTCTTCTTTTCCTTTCATGAGTACCAAATGTACAAAAAAACGAGACTAAATTAAAAAGACAAGTGTCATATATAGAAATTGTCACTCCATATACCCTAACATGTTAAAAGCTAAATTAAATTCTTGCCAGATGAGGGAATCCAACGTAGGATCTGAGATTGAGTGCCGGAAGGAACCCTAGAGGCTACCTAGTCCAACCTGCTCATTGAACAGACAAGGAAACTGAGGCAGCCCTGGAGAGGTGAAGGGACTTGTCCAAATTCACACAGGAGGTAAATGGAAGGATTGGAACCCAAGTCTTCCAAATTCAATTTACTAAGCTACAGTGAAACTCTAGGATGTCACAGTTTACAGAGCCCTCACACAGGAAGCATCTAAATAAATGAAATCAGACCAAATTGCTGATTGATTTCATTCCATCATCACCCAGGCATAATGACAAACCTGCTTCCCCTCACTCCCATCCCACTGCTAGTGAAGAGAGCTCTCCCTTCCAACAGCATAGTGGAAATGAAAACAACATATGTGAAGCTGCCTCTCCAGCAATGATATCCTCCCCAAGAATGGCTTTCTCATTGCATTCCAAATGTCTTTGGTCAGCCCTGGCCATTAAAGCAGTGTAGCTCTGATTTTTGGCAATCAAACAGTCACTCCATACCCTTCATTGAGCACATACAATTGCCATTTAGCCAGCCCCAGTTCACCTGACAAATTAATAAGTGTCTAGTCCTGTCTGTAAATCAATGCATAATCTTAGAAAAGAGAGAAGACCTGGGTATGGGAAATCCTTAGAGACGTCCTATGGCTTTGGTTTTCTGGTACCCTTTCAACTGAAAACATCTGCTTCATTTGGCATCTATTTGAACTAGTGGTATATCGGGAAAATCCACCTGATACCAAAACACAGGCACATGCACATACACGTACACAAACACATGCACACAGAAACACATACCCATGCACACGTGCACATGTACATACAAACACATGCACACATGGACACAGAGGCAAGAAAGATGGCAGTGCTTTCCACAGTTTTGGGCTAAAGGACACCTAGTCCATTACAACAGTCAGCAAGTACTTATTAAGCAGTTACTATGGGCTTTGCCTTCACCTGAACCAAACTAATTGGAGAGGTGCCTGTCTTGATCATAACAATGTCCAAGACAGATATTCCCAAAGATTTCTTTGCAGATATACTGTACTCTAGAGATAACCAGATGTGAATAACTTTAGAATGTTATAATAGTATACCCTCTTGCATGGCTTTATGAATATGAAACTATATTACAAATATAATAAGGAGTTTTTATTCATTCATTTTTTTTACAATAATGTGAGCTTGGACAGGTCTATGAGGTGAATTCTGTGTGTGAATTCCTGATGCACATATGCACAATTTAAATACTTAAGATAGTCGTTTTTAGCCAGCATTCATGGAAAGGAGGAAGGAGTGTCTAAAAATAGATTTCAGGAGATCCATGGGCTTGGCTGAGGAAAACACCTTTATTTTCACTACGTTGTTTTCATTGGTTTCTTTTTTGACCTTACACAATTATTTTAAGCATTTTAAGACACTATTCTGAGATTTATGAGCTTCAACAGACTGCTGTAGAGGTTCATCACACACACACACACACATAAAATTAAGAACCCCTCATTTAAAGTTTTTGAATTTAAATTTAAAGAAAAAACTTTCCACTTGATTTCCAAATATTGGTGGTTCCTGGCCTCAGATTCATTTTTTTCTCTTCACAAATCATGTAATTTCACTATGCTTTATTCATTAAATAATAATAGCTAAAATCTATGTAATACTTTAAGGTTTTGTGGTGTGCTTTAATCTGTTACTCATTTGGTTCTCACAATAATCCTGGAAGAAGGTGTTATTCATTTTCCCAATTTATAAATGAGGAAACTGAGGGACAGAGAGGTTAAGTGACCTGTCCAGGGTCACACAACTAGTAAGGCACAGGCTAGTTGGAGGCACAACTCAAACTCAGACCTTCCTGACTCCAAGTCCAACATTCTCTGTATTGCATTACCTATCTACTACACTTAACAAATTTTTATTTAGCACTTAGAGTTTGAGATGCTAGGGGAGCTCCAAACCTTGGGTAAGACGCAGACCCTCTCCTCATGGACCTTATATTTTGATAGTCCATGCAGCATTCGTGTAAATAGATCTATGCACAGATAACAAGTTAGATTATTAACACAGTCTTAGACAGAGATTTAGTTGTTGTGACTTACCATCTCCCCTTCATCAGCTGGACCTGCCACTTTGATCATACAATTTTTAGGGCTTGCAGAGTCTGGGGGGAAATTCTATGTGATTTTAGCAACAGAGTTCTGATACTTTGTAAGGAGTCATTGAGAAGGGTCTCAATTACGTTTTTCTCTCCACATCCTTATACCAAAACTCTTTTTGCCCAATCTGCTTAGTAGATACAAAAAAGCACTTGTTGAATGAATGAGAAAACCCATAGATTAATGAATAAACTTAAAAGAGTAAAATTATGTGACAATGAGCTTTTCTTTTGTCCATTAGCCTATGATTGATATATAGAACTTCATTTAGTTTGGTAACTCCAGGAATCTTGAGTTGAAATGGACCTCCAACACCGTCTAATTCAACTTCCAGCCCAGAATAGAAATCTCAAAACAACAGACAGGTGGTTATCCAAATTCTGTTCAAACCTGTTCAGTGATGAAATATTCACTATCTCAAAAGGTCATCTGTTCTATCACTGGGCAACTCTAATTATTAGCAAGTCCTTATATTACACCAAAAGCTGTCTCCCATTAAATTTCACCCATTGGTTCGTTTTGTCCCCTAAAACTAAAAAAAAACAAAATGGCATCATTCATTCCCTTTCTCCAGCCATAAATTACACAACTAGTCAGGTCAGATGGATATCTCTTCTCTTTTTAGCAGAAGATACTCCATGAGTGTTGGCTACTCTTAAGTTACATTATTTCTCTATCTGCTAAATAATCAGGGTAGCTAGGGGGCACAGTGGATAGAGTGCTGAGCCTGGAGTCAAGAAGAATCATCTTCCTAATTCAAATCTGGTTGCAGATACTTACTAACTGGGTGACCCTGGGCAAGTCATTTAACTTTGTTTACCTCATCTATAAAATGAGTTGGAGAAGGAAATGGCAAACCACTCTAGTATCTGTGCCAAGAAAATCTCAAATGTGGTCATGAAGATGTCAGATATAACTAAAAACAACATATACGCTAAATAATCTGGAAGGTCAATAGCTTCAAATATGAAAAAGATAGCAGAAATATTTCTCCAGAAAAAGCTGCCCCACATCTGTTGTATTGAGAGACCATCCTCTAGTGGGAACATAAGAGTACTCCCAGTTGCAGCTTATGAGATAGAAGCCAAAAAAAAGAAAAAAAAAAGATGGTGCATCCTACAGATCTGCCAGAGATCCAACAAAATACCATATCTTACATTTGGGGAAAGCAAGTATGTAGAAAGTTTTGCATGAGAATGAACTAAGATCATTTGGAGAACATTAGCAAATGAAAAGTGGATGGAGAACCAATAGATTATAAAATGGAGCAGATCTGCCAGGATTTCTAGATAGATCTATTTTCATCACTGGTGAAAACGGAAATAAAACTTTTAGACTCTAATTTCTCAGTTCCAATGTATTATGCCAAGCATCTCAGGAGGTGAGATAGTTTTGGATAGCACTGATTGTTGGCAAGATTTTTTTTCTGACATTAAACCTAAATTTGACTCTTTGTAACTTTCATCCATTGACCTTAGTGGTGTTCTTAAGGACCAAAAAAAATATCACTACTCTCTATTCTACATGACAGCTTTTCAAATATACAATGAAAGCTGTTGTGTTCTCTCTTTCCCACTTCTCCCCCACTCTTCCCCAAATATTCTCTTCTCCAGGTGAAATGTCCACAGTTTCCTTAAGCTATTTTCATATGACAGGGATTCACAACCCTTCAGCATTCAGGCTGCCTTCTTCTGACTGCTCTTCAGTCTATCATATTCCTTTGTAAGCTGTGGCACCTAGGACTATACACAGTACTCCAGATGTAACATGAGCCATGCACAGGACAGAGAGCTATCACTTACAGCCTGGTCTCTCTGAAGATCATATTAAACCTTTTGCTTGCTACATCACCCTACAGAATTAGTGATCTTGTAATTCCCCCAGGAAAACTGTTGTACTAACCATGTCTCCATCCTATACTTGTGAAGACTGATGTTTTAATCAAACCAAGTTTAAGGCTTTACACTTATTGTTAATTTAATTTCATCTTCTTAAATCCATTCCAATGATCTGCTATGACAGGACCTTTTGGGATCCAGATTCTTTTGTGTCCTCTGCTAATTTGGTGAACACGCAACCTATACCATTATCCAAGGTATTGACAAAAATGTTAAACAGTATGGGGCCAGACACAGATTTATAATCTTTGGCTAGAGATAGTTTTATTCCAGTTGTGGTCACTATGATAGGACAGGGAAATTGGGTTCATGAAAGCTATGCCAGTAAAATGCAAAAGCTACCAAATGTGTTGAGCTGGAAAGGCTTCAACTACAATCCCTGTTGTTATTATATGTATGTGTGTATGTATGCACACATATATACATATATACATAGACATAAACACACATGCATGTAGATAGATAGATAGATAGATAGATAGATAGATAGATAGATAGACAGATAAGCTAACTAAGGTCTATTGGTTAGTGAGGTACATTACCAAGTTGACTAGTAATAAATTTAAATATTTGAAGACAGCTATACCTGTCCAGACAAAGTCTTTTCCATGACTTAAACATCCCTAGGGATTTCAACAAGCATGATCTTTTTTCTTAGAGTTCAGAGTTGAAAAGGACCTTGGAGGCCATCAAGTCTACTCCCCCCATTTTAGAAATGAATGAAATGAGACACACAGAGGTTAAATGACTTAGCATAAACTATTCAGCTAATGAAGTATCTTAGGTGGTATTTGAACTTAAGCCTTCTTGACTCCAAAACCAATGCCCCATCCGCACCCCAAGAGGAGTCAAACATGAGGCCCATGGGCAGTTATGAGTTATTTAACAAAATTAAAATACAATAAAACATAGATAGGATTATATTTTTAAACTAAGTGAATATGCAGTACGGTGGGATCCTTAAATATGGGAGCACGGGCCCCAGTTTCTGACTAACCCTACTAACTTGATAGTTAAGGCTCCCATGAACTAATATCTCTATACTTACTTGAAAACAGCCTTAAATAGCAGAAGATTAGGAATTTGTCCAATTCCCATTTTAACTTTACCCTTTCTTTGTAGACAATCTTCACCAGTAACTGGGAACAAACATTGTATAAAACTCTTTGATTTTGAAATGGAACACAGCCCACATCACTTCAAGATTTATCTGGGGAAATGGTGCTAGCTAGAACCCTCAGCTAAATGAAGAACATTCGAGCTTTATGCCTGAGATTCATCTGCAATGATAAATTACCTTCAAAATGCCCCTTCCGAAGAAACCATTTTACTTTTCTGTAAGAGATAAGACATCCAATTGTGAAGGAGATTTAATAAAAGAAGAATGAGGCTCTGTGCTCAGTTCCTGGTTTTCCTCAGGATTTTAGGTCACAACAATTAATAACCAGAGAAAGAGGACAATTAGTAAAGTGATGGTGCCCTCCCCCCTCTCCCAGACCATCTGACAACATTACTTAGGAATTATCCTCTGCAGACTGGCTGTTCTATATTCATGAGAAAGCCCCCAATTTATGCAAATGTTGGCCAATCTCTTCTGAAACCTACCCTTGACCTTTTAGTTTGCATCTTTGGGAACTTTTCTTTCAAAAATTCATTAGAAGAAGTGATTGCCTCCATAAATTATGCTATCCTTCTATAAGGCTCATAGGCAGGGAAATTCAAGTATAAATAATTAAGAAAAAAAGCATGCCCTAATTGCCAGAACCAATTTTTGAAAGATAGTGCTAGGAAGACAAGAAGAAAACCCAAGAAAGCATCTCTTATCCCTAGGCTTGTCTACCTCTGAAACAATGCAAGAGATGGAATGACAGCAGTTAGGAACTCTCTAAGCTGTTAAGGTTAACACACCAGAAAATTCCCAGATGAGAAATCTAAGAAAGGCCTTGGCTAAGAACAATGAGTGTGGTTTTGCAGATGAGTCTGAGACCTCAGTAGTTCCTACCAGAAAAGATTGCAGGTATTACTCAAAGCTGGGAATATGCCCAGTACTTGAATCCAGGATTGTAAAAACAAAACTTATCTGGACAAAACTGATCTCAAACCATATCCCCCCTGAATAGGATCTTTTTCTCCCGTAGTGATCCTATTTAAGATACAACCTCAAGGCTGCGGGGTGATTCCTCATTTCCAATAGAACACAATCTGTTCAAAACTCCTGCTACCAGGCATCACATTCCTAGGCTTCAGGACTTCTCAGGAGAGAGGGCTGCATAAAATATCTACTTACTCCCATGCTCTAGAGGTGAGATTTTTAATCCATAATCTTGTTTTTAAAAAATATTTTGGAAACTGTATTTTGGTATAATGGGTTTTCTTTGTAATCTTCTATATTTCACATTACAGATTTAAAAATATTGCTCTGAGAAGGGGTCTAGGGACTTCACCAGGTTGTCAGAGAAGTCCGTGAAACAGACAAAAAGGTAAGGATCCTTCCTCTAGAGACTGTAAACTTTTCCATATTGTTGTTCAGTCTTCAATAAAGCTTATGTCAGCAAACCATATAAATTTATCAGTTTCTAATATCATGGGGAATCATTTAACCTAGAACCAAATCTGGAATATTTCTTTGGAATATTACAGGGACTTTATTCAGACATATTCCAGAAATCTCATGGCATCTGTGAGAACAGCATGACTGTTCTACATACAGGGATTCCATTTTAAGGGCTAGGAACTTCAAAGGATAGTATAGGGCATCCCTAAAGTCATCCCCCTTCCCCCATCATTTCACAGAAAAAGAAAAAGGCACAAAAAGGGTACGTATCTTGCCCAATGGGAACAGCTAATGTCTGGGGCAAGATATGAACCCAGGTCTTCTCTATTCCAAGTCTAGTGACCGGCCCACTATACCTTTAGTTATGCAGAACACTACCCTTCAATGCTGGCCAATGCTATACAAATCTTGTCCAACTTCTTAAAATATGAAACTATTCCATATATATGTATACATAAACTCTGTATATTACTTGCATTTGATAATGTGGAATATTATTGTTTCACCTTAAATCAATCACAGTAGCACTTCTCCTTCAAACTTACAATTGTAAAACATAATGAGCTATCTCTCTAACCATATACCATAAGGTCAAAGAAAATATTATTTAGTTAGAAGGAATTTACCCCACAAATATTTTAGGAAACTGAAAGTTTCTATTCCACTCAGTGAGATTAATGTTTTCAAATACGAAATGCTTATTTGATTCATTTGAAGGATGACTAAAAGAACCACTGTTCCCTTCCCTAAAACTAAACAAAATCCTATCTACCAATTCAACCTTTGCTGTTGTTCAGTCCTTTTCATTTTTTTCCAACTCTTTGTGACCCCATTTAGGGTTTTCTTGGCAAAGATACTGGAGTGGTTCATCATTTCTTTCTCCAACTCATTTTACATATGAGGAAAATGAGGCAAACAGGGTAAAGTGACTTGCCAGGGTCACCCAGCTAGTAAGAGTCTGAGGCCAGATTTGAACTCATAAAGACTCATCTTCCTGACTTCAGGCCTGGGTTCTATCCACTGCTCCAACTAGCTGCCCACCAATTCAACTATCACCTCTAAAACGATGATTTCCATTTGGTGATGTCTTTGCTAAGACATGTAGGGACTCATATGGAGAGTCCTTGACTGCAGTAAGTGGCTCTAATTTAATCATTCAATGTGTGTGTTCATCCTTCTTTGCCAAAGAAGACCATGCCATCAGAGAAATGATGACATGACTTGCACTTGACTTTGTGTGGAGTGAAGGAGGGCTGTGTAGGTCACCAGCCTCACTTCTCCTCCAGAGCCATCTGAATCCAGTGACCAGGTATTCATCAGGATGACTGGAGATGACCCAGGATGAGGCAATTGGGGTTAATCAATAAGCATTTATTAAATGTTTCCTATGTGCCAGGCATTGGGTGAGGCAATGGAGACACGAAGAAATAGTACAGTAGTTCCTACCTTCAAGAAGCTTCCATTCTAATTAGTGTGGCTTGGGCACTCTCCAGGGTTCATTTAGCTCTACTATGGCCAGAAATCAATGTATTTGTCTCTAGGAAAGACTTTTGTTTCTTTAATAATATAGAATCCTGTGAAGAGAAAATAGAGAAGGAACATAAAAGAAAGAAACAATGCCCCATTTTTTTAGCCCAGTTCTGATATTTATCAGGTCTACTGACTGACTTCCTGTAGGCCCTTCTCAGATTCCTCCAGTACCTGGGCACATAAGCCAGAAATTATTTTCATGACTGCTTCTCCAGCATGCCAACGCAGAAGCAAAGCTGGAATGGGGAGTTAAATTTAGCTGCAATTCCAGCCGTTCTGTGGCACCTCATTATGGAGAAAGTGAGGGGTAATCAGAAATTCAATTAATAAAAATTTGAAAAGACTTAGAGACTTCTCCCTGCTTTTAGTATAAATGAAAAATGAATATGACCATTTAAATAACAAAGAAGCCATCTGCCCACAGCACTGGGACTCAAGGCTCCCTGGTCTTAGCCCCCAGTCATTGCAGGTGACCCCTAGAACATCCCGGTCCAATTCTAGAATCTTGCCAATTTTCTATTCTTGTCCCCCCTTCCTCCCTCCTGACTCTCACTATACCCGAGTGATGCCACTGGTGAAAAATTACCTTCCCTTGCACAGCCCCCTTCAAATCGATCCCACTGACATCCCATTTATTTTAGCTCAAGCAAAATTTCGAATTTGAGGAGGGGAAAGAGAACCCCATGGTTTTGCTCTCTAATGGACAAAAAAGGATTCAGTGAATCAGAATTCTCAGTTTTCCCCTCAGTGGAAATTTGCATTTCAAAATTAATTTTAAAATGTAAAAATAGTAGAAGAAAACTATTTTGGTGTGGTATTAGGTAGGGAAATCATGGAATTTCAGAACTGGAAGAGACCCACTTGGGATAGATTAATTTTTGGACTTGGAGGCAGGATAGATCTGAGTTCAAATCTTTTCACTGACACTTTACAGCTCTGAGACTGGATGAGTCACCTTACCTCTTTAAGCCTGATTCCTCATTTGTAAATTGACAATACCAGTACCAGTAGGTAGTACAGGATTATCTACCTAGACCTAAAGGGGACATTAGAGACCATGTGGTCCAGCTTCTTCATTTTATAGTTGAGGGAAGGAAGATTGGCTGATTTGCCCCAAGGTCACTCAGGGTAATAAGAATCACAGGAAAGTCACGATGAGGCTCAAATAAAGTAATGTGTATAAAATGCTCTGCAAACTTCCAAGCCTACCTAAACATCAGTTATTATGATTAACTATTGAGTATTTACTTGATTAGTGAGGAAAATGAGGCCCAGGCTAATTGATTCACCCATAGTTCCTCAGCTGATTCATTGAAGGATCCAGAGTAGAACCTCAGTCTCCTTCCTTTCAGTTTAGTTTTCTTTAATACCTGAGGGAGAAAAAAGATTTTAAAAGTATGAACTCTATTGTTCCTTCCAAGTCTAAGTCTATGATCCTAATTTCCTGAGCAGTCAAATTCCGGGAGGGTTTAAACTAAGGCATCTCACTCATCTACTGGATACTTAAATGTAAGAGACTGCCAGCAACTCGAAGCTCACCAGCCAGTTGTTTCATTGTTCCAAGTTTTGCACAAGAAGACCTCTCAATAGTTGACACTTTAGAGCAAGACCTGGTAGGGTAAAGCGGAAATTGGTTTTGGGAAACTGGACGCCGAGTGATAGCAAGTAAAGTATCCATGGAAGGAAAAAAGCAAGAAGAATTTTTTTAAGTTTTATTCATATGTTTTGGTTTTAGATTAGCAATATTTCCAGATTTTGCTCATTTTGTGAGCAGTTCTCTTGTAACAAAGTTAAAGTTATACGTATAATATAATAAAGTCATCTGAAAATACATGGAACATCTCACATCTATAGCACCCACCCCACTGATTTTGTTTAATTAAAAGATATCCATTTTCTCTCCCTCCCACCCTTACCCCATTGACATGACCTTGGAAAACCCCGGGTTACCTCTGGGCCATGTCAACCTTTGAATATAACTTTGGTAGAGAAAAGACAGCCTCCTGAAATGCTTATTTTTCACTCATCCTTCATGGGAATGGGGGGAAGGGAATTGTATTTTATTTTGTACTGAACACTCTTCCTGGGCAGTTAGGTAGCTGCCCTCATGGGTAGCCTGACAAGTCAGCCTGCCACTTCTCCATCTCAGGAGCAGTCATTGGTGAATAATTATTCTAGTAACTATATTTCTTTTAATGAAGAGAAAAAGTGAATTGCCACATTAGAAATAACTGCCTAGATTGTCAATGCATTCATTACCATTGCTTGTGGGTTATTCCAAATTCATGAAGTCTTTGCACAGAGGTTTATTGTGATTATTTAATGTGTGGATGTACATTTAGGGCATGTAGAGATTTTAGTCATTACTTCGGTTGAATAGAGAAATAGCCCCCTATGCTGTTAATATAATCTTATAATCTCCTCAGTCTTAGATTATCATTCCTAGTAATACCTCATGTTCAACTAATACTTAAGACATAGCAGATACATTCCTCAAAAGGTCTTGTGAATTGGGGAGTCATTATGCCCATTCCATAGATGAGGTATCTGGCCAAGTGACTAACTCATTGTCACAGATGTAAGGAAATGTTGGACCTGGGACTCAAATGGGCCATCTGACTTAGATTCCAACGTGAGCCAACATGGAATAGCAAATGAGTCAGGGTGACCTGGATTCAAGCCCATACTGACAGTTCCTAGCTGAGTAACCCTGTGAACTCCAGTTTCCTCAATTCTAAAATGAAAGGGATGCCTCTAACATCTTCCTCGTAGGTCACTGTGAAGATCTGGTGAAATGTCTCCACATTTCTTTGAAAACCAAAAAACACTACATGAACATTACTTATCACTAGTACTCCAGAGTATAGTTGTATTTTTCTTAATTTTTTTCATAGATTTCCCCTGACAACTATATCCTTGGGGTTTTCATCTAGAAATTCCAGGAGAAAAAAATCATCATCCACATTCTTAATATTATATATCCCAGAGTCAATAAAGACCTCCTCCTATGTCCTCAAGGCCAGACGAGTCCATTAGTCCCAGGAGCATATGCCAAGTGCATAAGAGAATCTTTGCTCTTCGGCCTCAGTCTTCCAGAGATTTTCAGTTTTGTTTCTGTTTTGCCCAGTTCCCATCTGCCATCCCATTAGTCAACTGCCATTCAAGAGAAGAGTAGAACTTCTATAGAGGAAAACAAAGTCATGCATTGCTGGCAGCCAGGTTACTACAGGGGCAGAAGGAGATAGGATGGACCATAACTGGCCCTCTGCTTGCTAAGATGGAGATTCTAGAGGCTTGGGGATCATGGAGATGGCCAGGGATGGCGAAAGTCCAAAGAATGAATAGTCTGTAGACTACTGGTTATCATCTTTATGTAGCCATTATCATCGCCATATTTGAAATGTGTCATAAGTGGGAATTATTCATATTTACACATATGTAGCATAAATTCGGTTTCTTCTATAAGCCTTTTTTCTCATTTAATTACTCACTATATCAGAAAAGTAGTGTTAGTCAACTGGGATAACGTACGGCAATGTTTTGCTGACATTAAAAAGCTATATGAATGTTAGCTACTCTTAGATAAATAATAATTTATTCCTACTATTGACAAGCTAGAGAAGGGCAGCCAAGATGGTGGGGGGTCTTGAGGCCATGCTATATGACGACTGACCAAGTGAACTGAAGACATTTAGCCTGGAGAAAGGAGTCTGTGTGTTGCGGGGGAAGGTCGAGGACAAGACTTCCAAGGGCTTCCTGACATGTGGAGGAGAAGTTAGATTGATTTCATGTGGTCAAAAAAGACTAGGGACAAGGGATAGTGTGCAAAGGCAAGGCATCACATCAGGAACAGTATAACAGAGCTATACTGAAACTGAATAAAGTCCAGAGAGGGAATAGATAGATTCCTTCTCACTGGAAGGAAATGAGGAACAAGAATTTATTAAGAACCTACCACGCAGGCGTTTTGCTAATCAATTTACAAATTTTATTCCACTTGTTCCTCACAACAACCCTGGTAGATAGGTGCTATCATTACCCCCATTTTACAGTTGAGAAAACTGAGTCAGACAGAAATGAAGTGATTCACCGAGGATCATACAGCTAGTCAGTATCTGAGACTGGATTTGAACTCAGGTCTTCATTAAATCACCTAGCTACTTAGGTAGCCTCATGGGACGGCTGTCTTTAATTAAGGGATGGATGGTCACTGGTCAGACATGTCAGAGCAGGTATTTTTCATCAGTTGTGAGTTTCACTGGATAAGCTCTGAAGATCTGGGATCCTCAAATGCAAAAGAAGTTCCTGTGGGAGTTAAGGAGGAACGAGCGGCAGATGTGAAAGACCATGAAGATAAACTGTATGGCCAACAAATGTCAAGCCAATGACTTGTGTATTGGCTTCAGCATGAGGGTCACAGAGGTCAGAATACCTCCTCCTATCCAGTGGTGTTGGGTTTGGTTTTCTTGGTGACTTCCTGTAAGGTCTCCAACAAACTTACATCCCAGTTGTGTTACAGATAATAAAATTAGTAACTTTCTACACAACATCAAATACCATGTATTTGAAATCACAATAGAAGATGCATTCTCCCAAACACCAGTGCCCTCCACAGGTTAGAGAGGGTAAAACAGGCCTCTGTGGGAAAGACAGGTGATGGATCTCTGGGGGTGATATGGAGCAAGAGAACAAGGTCATGCTTCAGTTTCTGCATTGCCACTCCCACAATGGCACCTTGAAGCAAAGCCCCAGTGACCAAACCCTTATTGTAGTTATGGATAAAATCATTTAGAAAGGCAAAGGACCAACCCATAATAACAGAAATTCTTCCTCAGTCTAATACATAAATCTCAGAATTGAAAGGCATCTCTTCTACCAGAACAAGAGTCTCTCCTGCTACATACCCCACTAGTCATCCAGTCTCTATTTTCAGACCTCCAGTGAGGGGAACTCATTTCCTCCAAGGCAGTACAAACTACTTGAGGATAACTGTAATTGCTGCAAACATGTGACTCTGGCCCTTTTGGGAAGATAACTTATATAGTTATTCTGTGGAAGCTCTTCATGGGTGGCCGCCTACATCAGATGCAATCAGTAGCTGCTTTGAATGGTAATAAGTTCTTCCTTCATTGCTCTTATATCCTCAGGCTTGACTGGGACAAGAGAATTTCACCTTTTATTCAGAAAGAAATCCTAAAGGGAGCTATTGGGTTCAAAAATTTGCCTTCAAGGAAATTGTTAAGGAAGGTTGAGTTCCCCTGCCAAAGGAGGTGATTATAAATGCACGGGCTGGGTCTCAGAAAAAGTGTCTCCATGCACTGAAGTAGACAAGATACAAAGAATGTTATTGAAGAGCCCAAAGGCTCACATCTGACAATATAAAATTTGTGTCAAAACAAAGTGACGAGCGATTTAAATAAGAGAAAACAAAATTCCCCATTAATAGAAAGGGAGTCTTAAAGAAGAACCAAACCTTTCAAGCTAAGAGGAAAGTGTTTTATTAATGTTAGTTATTATCATTAATAATAATAATAAACCAGGACCCCAGGTCTTTTTTTTTTCTAATATTGACTGTTAAGCTCAATCTCACCAATCTTAAACTTGCACCATTGACCAGATCTCCCCAGTAGACATCCCTCAGTACATCCCTCAGAGATTTCATTTGGATGGACAATTGACTGGACCTAGTGCAGTATTTATGTCTGTTAACATGCATAGGAAGAGGAAGAGGGAAGGATTGTTTGGTAGATGGTGTTTGGGAAAGGTATTCACCATGGACCATAGCTACCACCAGAATTTTAGATACACTATGGTGGGGGTGGGGGGTGTTTATATGTGTGGAAATCTGACTCATATGCTCTGTATTTTGTCATCATTGGAAACTTTGTGATTAAAATCAATACTAGATTTCTAATGAGGACAGAGATCACTTGTAAACTTAATTTACACTTAGGTATGATGGGACATGGAGGCCATGTGTCACAGGAGAAAGAATGTTGGCTCCGGAGTCAAAGGATGTGGATTCAAATCCCACTGCTGATGCAGGACTACAGCTAGGTGGCATATTGGATAGAGCCCTGCACTCAGAATGAGGAAGCCTTGAGTGCAAATACAGCCTCAAATACTTATTAGCTGTGTGGCCCTGGGCAAGTCACCTAGTTTCTCACTGCCTTAGTTTCCTTATTTGTAAAATGGGGATTATAAAACATCTAACATACAGTTTTTGTAAAGATCAAATGAGAGATGGAGAGAGAGGGAGAGATGGGGTGGGGAGGAAGGGGAAAATGAGGAAAGGGGGAAAGAAGAGGGAGTAAGATATATATATAGATAGAGAGAGAAAGAGAGAGAGAGAGAGAGAGAGAGAGAGAGAGAGATTTAGAAACAAATATTCTGAAACCCAGCTTTGGAAGGCTATCAGCCCCTATTCTAAGTATCTCCTTGGGCTAGAAGAATGACTTCCAAGGCAGGGAAATGACCATGCACAAGTGGGCCAACCACAAGCGGAGCAGCCTTGACAGGCTAAAAAAGAAAGCGCTGAGAAAAAAGAGCTTCATCACAGAAGAGAAAAAATGCTAATGATTTCTGATTCCCTGAATGTAAACCAATTTGCATTGGCTTACAACATCAGTGAATGCTTAGGGTCTGACACTCCTACATTAACTTCCAGAAAAGGCATTAATTAAGCCCTAATTATACACAACATCAAAACTGAATTTAAAAGAAAATAATAATTAGAATTCACATTCCTAAAGCATTTTAAGGTTTATAAAAGTGTTTTCCTCATCAGATAACCTTCTGAGGTAGACATCATCATCCCCATTTTACTGATAAAGAAACTGAGAATTGAGAACATTAAATGACTGACCCTGAGTCTCCTAGCTAGTGTTAGAGCCTGTACTTGAATCCTGGTCTTCTACTTTGAAGATTGCCACTCTTTCTCCCATGCTCTTGTCAAGGAATTGGGAAGTCATTTTGCTTTTGTGATAATCCCAAAGGCCTGGACCCACATCCTTCCTACAACTTGAAAAATGGATTAGGCAAACATTTTATAGCAGAACCATTGGTAGTTCAAGGTTGCAGTTATCAAGCAGATAAGGAGGATGGAGGTAGGGTATGGCCAATGATCCTCCCTCTCATCACTCTAGGAGGAGATCAGAGAAAATTCCCTTGGCCAATTCTTCAAACACTCAAGAAGATCTCAAGCTAGAAGAGAACATAGAGATCTGGTTCAGCTCATTTGACAGATGGGAAAACTGAGATCCAGTGAAGTTCAACTCTTCCTCAAGATCACTTAATATATAATAGACTCCAAATTCAAACCCAACTCTATAGCAGCTTTCTAACAGCTTTGCCCACTCAGACTCATCCATATTATTCTTCAAATTTGCATCTCCAGGGCTTAACATATACTAAGAAATGTAGAAATGCTTAAGAAATGCTCATTAATATAGAAGTTGAATCATAGGCTTGGATATTTGAGTCCTTCTAGTCCAACCTTCTCAGTCTCAGTTCCAACTCTGGCCTCTTGACCTCAGAAGACATCTCAACCTTGGTCTCCAATTTTTTTGTTTTTCCTTGGATGACCTTTGCCACTGTCTGATTGTCTTCCTCTGCCACAGAGGCTGAAGTCTTTACCCATTTAATCCCAGTGTCCTGCACCTTCAAGTACTAGTGCCTACTCTCCCATTCCTCATTCCCTTATAGATATTTGTAGTTATTTGGCTGCTTGAAGCACAGTGGAAAGAGGGCTGGGCCTGGAGTCAGGAAGATCTGAATTCAAAGTTGAACTCAGACATTTACAAGCTGTGTGTTCCTGGGCAAGCCACTTGACTATTGTCTGCCTCAGTGTCATTTGCAAAATGGGGGTACTTACAGCACCTACCTCCCAGAGTCACTGGGAAGACCAAATAAGATGTTTGAAAAGCACTTTTCAGACCTTACGGTATAATAGAAATATAATACGAAGCACAATATAAAGTAAATATAAAGTTAAATATACATAATATTGTGTCAAATGTAATGCGAATTACCCCTTTATATCATACATATTTATGCACTTGGTGTCTCCCTGCTTAGACTGTAATCTTTTTGAAAATAAACCTTAATTCTTTTGGGGGAACTAGTATCCCCAGCGCCTGACACAGAGTAGGCACTTAAGCAATCTTGTGGGTTGAATCTTCATTGATATTAGTAACACAAGGATCTGGGGCTATGTTGGACCGAGTCCTTTTAAAGATAAGGAAACTGAGTCCCAAGGAGGTTAAATAATCTGCCCAAAGTCACATAGGTAATAAGGATCAGAAGGTGAATATGAACCCGGATCCTGTCTCCAGAGCCAGTCCTCTTTCCACCATACCATATTGCCTTCCCAGGGGCAGCTAGGTGGTACACTGGATAGAGCACAAATACAGGGGTCAGGAGGACCTGAGTTCAAATTTCACCTCAGACAATTGACACTCACTAGCCGTGTGACCTTGGCCAAGTCACTTAACCCCAATTGCCTCATCCTGGGGCATCTCCAGTCATCCTGATGAATATCTGGTCACTGGATTCAGATGCTCTGGAGGAGAAGTGAGGCTGGTGACCTGCACAGCCCTCCCTCACTCAAAACAAAGTCAAGTGCAAGTCATGTCATCCTTTCTCTGATGGCATGGTCTTCTTCAACAACAAAGGATGAACACACACATGATTACCTTCCCAGAACCATTCTCTCTACTTATGCTTAGCGCTGAATTTCGTATTAATGACATCTATGCCTTAAGAGCTAAGCAAGCCAGCAAAACTTTCTCTTGTTCAAGCCTTGTAATGTACCTCTGTGCTTCCAAATGTCTAAATGGAGCATTCTCTGCCTCCCTCCACCTTTGCGGTTTGTGCTTTACCTGCTTACAACTCTGATCTATTTGTTCTCTGTCCCCCTCCCCTTACTGAGTTGGATTCAAAGGTCCTCTTACCAAACAAAGAAAAAAATTGTTTACCAGGCTTCTCCAGCTGCCAGGGACCTCTGCTGTCAGGCAGGCTCGCTGTTGACACTGCTTTTTTCTTAAGCATTACATATTAAAACATTCTGAAGACACATACACAGTAGTTTGCCTACAAGGTCTGTGATGTTTCTGGCATTTGAAAATCCTTCTGATCTCAGGACAAGACCTAAGGAGGGTTTTTGGTTTCTATTTCTCTTTAACAACTAGCAGATAAGCTGGTTGAGGCTGCAGTGGTTAAATTTTAATTCAGAAAGAAAAAGCTAAGAAATTAGTTCTCCAATTGAAAAGGCCACCTAATCCAGTCTCCTGATTTTACAGATGAGAAAAACTGAGACCCATGATGGTTAAGTGATTTACATCAAGGCGGCACTGGTAGTAAGTTGTTGGAATTGGCTTTCAGACCAAAGTCCTCTGGGAAATCCATACATCTTAGAAAATAAAAACATGACTCAATTCATAGGCTGCACTGTGGACTCATTCTGATGCCTCATTGTGATACAGCTATGGCTCTGGGTGTTTGAAGGATTTCTAACAGAGTCTAGCAAGTTGGGTCCTACCAAGCTGGAAAGGCTTACTACTAATGCTGTGATGACTGAGGACCAGTCCAGCCTAGCTACAAAAGGTCTGACACAGGGTTGGTCACAGTGGGGTGGGTTTTTTAGCCATAATAATTCTTGAATTATTGTTAGGTGTTTAAAGGCTTTTGAATAGGAGCAGTTAAAGAGGTTGGCCACACCTATGAAGTTATAAATCTTTAAGAAGTATTTAGACCCACATACTTTTCGTTGCTTAGTCATTTCAGTTGTGTCTAACTTTTCCTGATCCCATTTGGGGTTTTCTTGACAGAGGTAGTGCAGTGGTCTGCCATTTCCTTCTCCAGGTCATTTTACAGATGACACTAAAGCACACAGGGTTAAGGGACTTGCCTAGGATCACACAGCTAATACATGTCCAAGACTGGATTTAAACTCAGACTCCAAGCCTGGCCCTCTATCTCACTAGATCACTTAGCTGCCCACCAATTCAATTATCATCTCTATAAAGTTGCCCCAACCATATTACTTACTTAAGTTTTTATTTTTTAATCTATGAACCATGCCATATTTGTAGTATTCATAAAAACAAAAGGCTCAAAATCCTGAATACCTTGTTATTAATTGAAATGATGTTTAACTTTGACTTAATCTTTTCCTAAAAAAAGAAAAAGCTTCCTGAGGTTACTTGTGTTACTTTCCCACAGGCTCCTTAGGGTTGGGGTGCTAAATATTTCACTGGTAACTTTTCTCTGGAGGTTCTAAATGTCCACAAATAGGCTTTCTATTATTGTCATTAAAAGCATCTCTCTACCACCTCACCAGCCATCTAGGGCCAAGACACAGAAGTTTTCATGTCTCATATTGTGTATCTGATCCTCTTAAATAAATTACATATTACTCTGAATTACATAGTGTAAGGGAAGCATGTGACAACATTGTATCTTCTCTGACTGTTCTAAATTTTCTCTCTTAGGGTTTACTTCACCTGTATGATGATAGAAGAACCAAGTGGCATTTGGATATTGCAGAACTGAGGAAGGAGAAGAGACTGCATATGTCCTAGAACAGCAGTTCTTGAACTCTGGGTCACACAACTTTCAAAGAAGTCATAACTTATTATTTAGGCATAGCCACCCCAATTCACACATTGGCATCCTAGAAAATCTGCCCCAGGGTGAAGGTGCTCCATAGGTCCATATCAATCCCAAATTATAACGCATGGACCCCTACCTATGTGTCTACATTGTCTAGTCAGGCACAGGACACAATGAAGTGCAGAAAGCCAGTCTCTTGAGATACCCAGGAAAAAGCTCTCCCATGTTTTCTGTTCATTAAGGGGGGGGGGCATCTTCTGGATCTCAGAGTCTTAGCTTTATGGAAGCACACTCACCTTAAGGATATCATCTCTATAACCATGTTCTTGGCTTCCAAGGCTAAAATTCTTTTGGAGCACAGATTAACTAGTCAACTTATTAGAGCCTTCTGGAGTTTACTATGTCTTTGATTGTACTTTCTCTTATTCTGAGCAGTGGAACTCATACCTTTGTTACAAACCTGTATCTGATACAGCAGCAGAAACTCCCCTTTAATTTTTGTCAGTTCTTAATCATCACCCTACAATCCTATCAGGATCTGCCCTCCAACAAACCACTAGGAGTTGCATGGGCACCAGGTGCTGGAGATTTCCTCTGCCCCACGCACCTCCTAAATGCCACCCCCTTTCCAATCAATCACATTCAAAAGAAAGCAGAGGGAAGGATGAAGGGGGAAAACATGGAGTTGCCCTATAATTCAATTCTCTTTTCCTCACTTTATTGTATAAATGTGGTTTGCAAGAAGCTGCCCTTAAAATAAACAAACAAAACATGAACTAAATGAGATGAACAGGTTTCTACACAAGCTCCTGGGAACAGGGCAATTTTTAATTTTGCCAAAGATAATGTCTTCAGTCTAATGATTTTGGAAAATTATTCGAATAGTCTTTTTTGCACCAAAGGAAAGATTCTAGGTCCCTCATCTCTTGGAGCTATTAAGTGTAACTGAAGGAGTGAAAAAACAGGAAATAAACTCCATGGCAAACAGCACTGGGAGCAAGCCTGATTCACTTGAGTAGAAGACAACAGAAGCAGAGGTCTAGAGGATTCAACAAAAACGCTCAGAGGAAAGAGACAAATCACTCAGAGGATCTGATGTGTTATCATTTTAGAAGATGAGATGTTGCCAGGAAATGTTGCCTAGATGATCAGCTTGAGAAAACAAAAAATGTTTTCATTCATTTATTCAACAATTACTATATTATTTAGCACTTTACTTGGTGCAGGAGTTTGTGGGGCTTTTTTATCCAAAACTAGGATTTCATTTTTATAGGGAACTCTCCATGAGGATGCTGCCCTCTACCAATTCTTATGGCATCAGCTCTGTGAATTATAGTCTTACAGAGTGGCTTGGATAAGTTAAAGAGTTAGTCCAATACGTATAAGAAATAAGACTTAAACCCATGTCTTTCTAACTTCAAGTCTAGCATTCTATCCACTACATCAGAGATGTCAACATGTGGCTTGCTGGTTGCATATTTGGCCTTGAACAGCACTTCTTGAACTCTGGGTCACACAGCTCCATATGGGGTCACCAGTGGCAAAAGTTTAAAAAGTCTTTGCCTAGAATACTTCCAAGAGTCTGCAGAAAGAAAGTTAAATGAAATTGAGAAATATTCTACAAATAAAAATACAATACAACACTGATAATGTTAATATGTGCTTTTCTAAATCAATATGTGTGTGGGGATCTTTGTGTATGATTTGATGGCCACCAATTCTACTTCAGTTTGACCCATTTCATGACATCATGCTGTTTCTAGTGTGTTTTGTCCATGTCTACAGAATACAGGCATTTTGTGTTGGCATTGTGTATTTTGTCTGTCCATTTAGGGTAAGGATTTTTTGTCTTTGTATCTTGAGCACCTGGGCAGGTTCCTGGCATATAATAGTCATTTAATAAATGTTGGCAGGGACGGGGGGTGTGGAGCCAAGATGGCAGAGTGAAAACAACAACACACCTAAGCTCTTAGACAAACTCCTTCAGATAAAGAGAATCTGACCAAATTTTGGAGGTGCAGAATCCAATAGGAGACAGATTATGGCAGATTCACAGCACAGGACAGACTGGAAGGTCCACAAGAAGGATCTGTTCTGTGGGGGCGAGCCTCAGTGCTAGAAGAGGAGCCCCAGGAGGGATGGAAACTCACACTAGGACCCAAACGAGCCTCAGTGCCAGGAGAGGAGCCCCAGGAAGGGTGGAAACTTGCACTAGGATCTAGGCATGCCTTAGCACTCCAGAGGAAATGGGAAGACAATAGGGCAGCTGGGATCACCATCCCCTGAGCTTGCCTTTGCCTCTGTTAGCCCTAGGGCTGATAGGGGAAACACAAAACAAAAAGATAAAAAGGCATCTGCTCTTATCTTTTTCATACAAGTCAGCTCAACACCAAGTTCTGCAGCTTCTAACTGAAAGAACCAGAAGCCACAACACACAATCACCATCATGAACATGAAAAAGCAAAAGAAGAGCGAAAAAACCGTAGAATCTTTCTATGGGGACACAGATCAAAACACAAATATGAAAGAGGTCAGTAGTGAGACTGCACTTCCATCTGAAACTTCAGAAGGGACTATGAACTTCTCGCATTCATAAACAGCTCTCCTGGAAAAGCTGAAGAAGGAAATAGACTAGAAACTGGGCAATCATTTTGAAAGTATGAAAAAAGAATTCATTGATGAGAACATCTCTTTAAAAAGGAAAATTGAACAAATGGAAAAGGAAACACAAAATCTAAGTGGGAAAATTGGACAAATGGAAAAGGATGTACAAAAATTAACTCCTTAAAAGGAACAATTGGACAGATGGAAAAGGAGATGCAAAAGTTAACAGAAGAAAACAATTTGAAAAAAATTAGAATTGGGCAAGTAGAAACTAATGACTCTATGAGACAGCAAGAATCAGTCAAACAAAATCTAAACAATGAAAAGGTAAAAGAAAATGTAAAATATTTAATTGGAAAAACAACTGACCTGGAAAATAGATCCAGAAGAGAAAATTTAAGAATTATTGGCCTGCCAGAAAGCCACGATGAAAAAAAGAGTTTGGGCAATATCTTCCAGGAAATCATCAAGGAAAACTGCCCAGAAGTGCTAGATCCAGAGGGCAAAATAGTCTTTGAAAGAATCCACCATTCACCTCCTGAAAGGGATCCCAAACTCAAAGCCCCAAGAAATATCATTGCCAAATTCCAGAACTATCAAGTGAAGGAGAAAATACTACAGGCAACCAGAAAGAAACCATTCAAATATCGAGGAGCTACAGTCAGGATCACACAGGACCTTGCAGCTTCTACATTAAAAGATAGAAGGAAGTAGAATCCAATATTCCGCAAGGCAAAGGAGCTGGGACTACAACCAAAGATCAACTACCCAGCAAAGTTCAGCATAACATTTCAAGCAAGGAGATGGTAATTCAATGAAGTAAGGGATTTCCAGACCTTCCTGACAAAAATGCCAGAACTTAATAGAAAATTCGGTCTTCAAACACAGCTCTCAAGAGAGGCATAAAAAGGTAAACAGGGGAGAAAAAACTTGTTACTCAAGTTGGACAAACTGTTTACTTCCCTATAAGGGAAGATGATACCTGTTAATCTTGAGAATTGTACATCTATTATGAAATATAAAAGGGATGTACATAGAGGGAACAGGTATAAAGCAAGTGATGTTATGTTAAAGATATGATCTAAGCATGTGAAGGGATTGTAACAGGAGGTGTGAAAATGAGGAAGCAGAAAATGGTAAATTACATCACAGGAAGAAGTACAAAATTATAGTAGAGGAAAAGAGGGGAGAGAGATGAGTATTGTTTGAGAGGTACTCTCATCTGATTTGGTTCAAAGAGGGAACAATAAACTTAAGTATATAATTCTAACTAGCTCTATAGGCAGTAGGAGGAGAAGGGGAAGAAAGGGGAGGGGAAGTCAAAACGGAGGGAAGAAGCACTAAGGGTAAATGGGAGTAAAAGGGAGGGGTTAAAAGAAGGAAGGGAAGGCTACAGGAGGTGGTGATAAAAAGTGAAAACTATTGAGGAGGGGAAGGGAGACAGGAGAGCTAAAAGCACACATGGTGGGAAAGAGGATGGAGGGAAATACATAGATTGTAATCATAACTGTGAATGTGAATGGAATGAACTCTCCCATAAAATGGAGATGGATAGCAGAATTGATTAAAAGCCATAATCCAACAATATGTTGTTTACAAGAAACACATTTGAAATGGGGGGATACACACAGGGTAGAGGTCAAAGGTTGGAGCAGAACATCTTGTGCTTCAGCTGATGTTAAAAAAGCAGGGGTAGCAATCCTAATCTCAGACAAAGCAAAAGCAGAAATAGATCTAATCAAAAGAGATAAGGAAGGAAACTATATCCTGCTAAAAGACACCATAGACAATGAAGCAATGATTACTAAAGATGTACTCTCCAAGTGGTATAGCATCCAGATATTTAAAGGAAAGGTTGGGGGAGTTGAAGTAAGAAAATGACAGCAAAACTATACTAGTGGGGGACCTCAACCTCCCCCCTCTGTGAACTTGATAAATTTAACCACAAAATAAACAAGAATGAGGTTAAGGAGGTAAACAAAATTCTGGATAATGTAGATATGATAGATCTCTGGAGAAAACTGAATGGGAATAGAAAGGAATATACCTTTTTCTCAGCAGTACATGACACATATACAAAAATTGACCATGTACTAGGACATAAAAATCTCACAATCCAGTGCAGAAAGACAGGGATAATACTTCTCAGATCACAATGCAATAAAAATTTTATGTAATAAAAGGCCATGGAAAGATAAACCAAAAATCAATTGGAAACTAAATAACCTAATCCTAAAGAAGGAGTGGGTTAAACAACAAATCATAGAAACAATCAACAACTCCATTCAAAACAATGACAATAATGAGACAACATACCAAATCTTATGGGATACTGCAAAAGCAGTTCTTAGGGGAAGTTTTATATCTTTGAATGCCTATGTAAATAAAATAGAGAAAGAGGAGATCAATGACTTGGGCATGCAGCTGAAAAAGCTAGAAAAAGAACAAATTGAAAACCCTCAGGTAAAAACCAAATTAGAAATACTGAAAACCAAAGGAGAGATTAATAAAACTGAAATTAAGAAAACTACTAAATTAATAAATAAAATCAATAGTTGGTTTTATGAAAAAACTAATAAAACTGATAAACCTTTGGTCAATTTGATTTTAAAAAAAGGAAGAAGAAAATCAAATTACTAATATCAAAAATGAAAGATGTGACCTCACCTCCAATGAGGAGGAAATTAAAACGATAATTAGAAATTACTTTGCTCAACTTTATGCCCATAGATTCGACAATCTAAATGAGATGGATAAGTACTTTAAAAAATACAAATTGCCCAGATTAACAAAAGAAGAAGTTGAATACTTAAACAACCCCATCTTAGAAAAAAAAAAATTGAACAAGCCATCAATGAACTCCCTAGGAAAAAATCCCCAGGGCCAGATGGTTTTACAAGTGAGTTCTATCAAACATTTAAAGAACAGTTAATTCCAATACTATATAGACTATTTTTGAAAATTGGGGAAGAAGGAATCCTCCCAAATTCTTTTTATGATACAAATATGATTTTGATACCTAAACCAGGAAGATACAAAACAGAGAAAGAAAATTATAGACCAATTTCTCTAATGAATATAGGTGCAAAAATTTTAAATAAGATTTTAGCAAAACGAATACAGCATCTTATCACAAGAATAATACATTATAATCAGGTGGGATTCATACCAGGAATGCAGGGCTAGTTCAATATTAGGAAAACTATTAGCATTATCAATCATATCAATAACAACAAAAAAGCACATAATTATCTCAATAGAGGCAGAAAAAGCTTTTGACAAAATACAACACCCATTCCTATTAAAAAGGCTGGAGAACATAGGAATAAAGGGAACTTTCCATAAAATAATAAGCAGTATCTATCTAAAACCTTCTGCAATCATTATATGCATTAGAAGCTAGATGCATTTCCAATAAGATTAGGGGTGAAACAAGGATGTCCATTATCACCACTGTTACTCAATATGGTACTAGAAATGCCAGCTGTAACAATTAGACAAGATAAAGAAACTGAAGGAATAAGAACAGGCAAAGTAGAAACTAAGTTATCACTCTTTGCAGATGATATAATGATATATTTAGAGAATCTCAGAGATTCAAGTAAAAAAGTACTTAAAATAATAAACAACTTTGGCAAAGTTGCATGTTACAAAATAAACCCACACAAATCTTCTGTATTCCTATATATTAGTAGCAAAGTCCAACAGCAAGAGATAGAAAGAGAAATCCCATTTAAAGCTAGGGTAGACACTATAAAATATTTTGGAATTTACCTGCCAAAACAAACCCAGGGACTATATGAACACAATTACCAGACATGTTTGCACAAATAAAGTCAGATCTAAGTAAGTGGAAAAACATCAGTTGCTCATGGCCAAGCCAATATAATAAAAATGACAATTCTACCTAAATTAATTTACTTATTTAGTGCCATACCAAATAAACTATCAGATAATTATTTTCTAGAGCTGGATAAAATAGTATTAAAACTCATCTGGAAGAGCAAAGGGTCCAGAATATCAAAGGGACGAATGACAAGAAATGCTAGGGAAGGTGGCCTAGCTCTACCAGATCTCAAATTGTATTATAAAGCAGCAATTATCAAAACCACTTGGTACTGGCTAAGAAACAGAAGAGTAGACAAGTGGAATATGCTAGGTATTCAAGACACAGTAGGCAATGAATGTAGCAATCTCCTGTTTGATCAACCCAAGGACCCCAGCTTCTGGGATAAGAACTCACTGTTCGACAAAAATTGCGGGGAAAACTGGATAACAGTGTGGTGAAAACTAGACATATACCCATGCCTAACACTGTACACAAGAATAAAATCCAAATGGCTACATGATCTAGGTATAAAGATTGATACCATGGACAAACTGGAGGAGCAAGGAATAGTGTATTTATCAGATTTATGGAGAAGGGAAGAATTTTTGACTAAAGAAGAGATAGAAAACATTATGAGGTACAAGATGGATAATTTTGATTACATTAAACTGAAAAGTTTTTGCATAACCAAACCCAATGCAACCAAAATTCGGAGGGATGTAGTATATTGGGAAAAAAATTTTACAACTAATTATGGGGATAAAGGCCTCCTTTCTAGAATATATAGAGAACTGAGTCAAATGTACAACAATACAAGTCATTCCCCAATTGATAAATGGTCAGAAGATACGAACAGGCAATTTTCAGAGGAGGAAATTAAAGATATGTATAATCATATGAAAAAATGCTCTAAATCACTTTTGATTGGAGAGATGCAAATCAAAACAACTCTGAGGTACCACATCACACCTATCAGATTGGCAAACATGACAGAACAGGAAAATGATAAATGTTGGAGAACATGTGGGAGAGTTGGAACACTAATTCAATGTTGGTGGAGCTGTGAGCTCATCCAACCATTCTGGAGAGTGGTTTGAAACTATGCCCAAAGGGCTACAAAAATGTGCATACCCTTTGACCCAGCAATATCGCTTCAGGACTGTATCCCCAAGAGATCATAAAAATGGGAAAGAGTCCCATGTGTAAAAAAATATTTATAGTAGCGCTCTTTGTAGTTGCCAAAAACTGGAAATCAAAAGGATGCGCATCAGTTGGGGAATGGCTGAATAAATTATGGTATATGAATGTAATGGATTACTATTGCACCATAAGAAATGATGAATAAGAAGACTTCAGGGAGGCCTGGAAGGACTTACATGATTTGATGCTGAGCAAAAGGAGCAGAACCAGGAGAACTTTGTACACAGCAACGACCACAGTGTGTGAGAGATTTTTCTGGTAGACTTCGATCTTCATAGCAATGCAAGGACATAAAAAAAAAAATTCCCAATAATCTTCTAAGGCAAAATGCCTTCCACATTCAGAGAAAGAACTATGGAAATCAATAGCAGAATGTAGCAAATCATTGTGTGTGTGTGTGTGTGTGTGTGTGTGTGTGTGTGTGTGTGTGTGTATTATGATTCGGTTTGTTATATGATTTCTCCCATTTATTTTAGTTCTTCCACACAGTATGACTATAGTGAAAATGTATTCAATAGGAATGTATGTGTAATCCTATACAGAATTGTATGTCATCTTGGGGAGGGAGGGGGATCATAGGGCATAGATGGGGGGGGGGGAATCTAAGTTTTATGGTAATGATTGTAGAATATTAAAAATAAATAAAATGAATATATTTAAAAAACAAATAGATGTCATTATGGAAAGTTGTAAATGAGATGGATCATTTTAAGTCAGATCATTGTAAAACAGAAGTTTACTGCTTAAAAATCTTGTGAACCTTTTGTAAAGTGTATAATCTTTCTATATTAATGTCTTCTATAAGCCAGCATTTTTCATTTATAGAACATGCTTGAAGTGATTTATGCCTGTATTATTTAAAGAAATAAATGACACAGTTCTTTGGGGCCATAAATAAATAAACAAACAAACAAATAAATGAATGAATAAATACTAAACGAGTGAATAATGAATGGATGAATGAATAAACAAACAAACGAATGAATGAACGAATGAATAAATAAATAAATAAATACTGATTAACTGATTGATTGTATGGCACTGTAGACTTTGACTCATTTTCTAGGGAGACATGAATTCTAGAAGAAAATCCTCATTAGAGAATTCATGAGGACCAAAGAATAATGACTAAGTACCTAAACAAAAACTAGTAAATGGGCACTGAATTGA
The DNA here is from genome assembly GCF_028372415.1 of Notamacropus eugenii. Classification (NCBI taxonomy): domain Eukaryota; kingdom Metazoa; phylum Chordata; class Mammalia; order Diprotodontia; family Macropodidae; genus Notamacropus; species Notamacropus eugenii. Next base: position 27,678,656 of record NC_092874.1, on the reverse strand, counting down.
ATCAAATTGAATAGAAATGAAATTATTATTTCTTATCCCTTTATATATGCTAGCTACAAAACCTAGGACTTCAAAGATGACTAAGGTTGGGGGAGGTAACATTGGAAGGAAATGAGGCAATGATAGATAAGTCAAATAAAACCTATTCATTTCCACTTCAGATCACTCTACAATGACAAGGCAGAATTTTACTGAACTTTTCAGAGAAATTCTCCTCCAGGCTAAGAGCATGCATGAGAAATTTCAAGAGATAGGATCATTTTTTTTACTCTAAAGGTTATAAAGCTTGAATTATGAACTTAAGTTAGTCAGTTATGTGTCTAAAGGTTCTAAAACTAGAGTCTCATAATGGGAGTGACTTCTCAAGCACAACTTCAACCGTGTTAAGAGAAAGCCCTGGAAGCCAATTCTTCTTCCATAGCCAAAAACCAAGGTAATAGAAATAGATGCAATGATTTGGGGTTTTAGCACCAATAATACATTTTCATTAATCTAATTTATTTTTGTTTGAAGCGTTGTTTTCAGGCTGTTATACTTTAGCAGTGAAGCTGGCCAGGTTCTCTAAGAAAATATCTGGAGGTGCCACAAATTTTGCCAACGCTCCTCAAGTCTGAGGCTATAGAACCAATAACACAGTCTCCCAGAAGAAGCTCATGGTGATCAGGAGGACCTCAAATGGAGACAAATATTTAAAATCCATTTTATTCTTAGATATAGGGAAGATAATAGAAGTGTCTAGTTTGGAGTGGTTTTTTGACGAGGGGTATTGTTTAATTTTATTTTGGTGTGTCCAGTTATGAGAAAAACTATTAAGCAGATTGTTCATCTTTGGTTATCTTTGTCCTGAATCTAGAACTGTTTTTGTCTGGCTCTTCCCTAAGTGGTGCTGGGAAATGTGAACCACACCTGGAATCAGAAAACCTGAGTTTAAAATCTCAGCTCTGCTATTATTACTATTGCTGCTGCTGCGGCTGCTGCTACTTCTACTACTACTACTATTACTACTACTGCCACTACTACTGCTGCTGCTCCTGTTAGTGCTACTGCTGCTGCTACTACTACTACTATTACAATTACTATTACTGTTACTACTACTGCTCCTACTACTATATCACTTAATCATTTTGGGTTTCAGTTTCTGTAAAGTGTGTGTTGGGTGGTGGAAAGTTGGTAACAAATAAGGTCCCTTTCAGTTCCAAATATATATTCCATTGATCCTCTACCCCTAACACATGAAACTGTGTATTATATTTACCTGTATAAATGTCATATCTCTTGCTCATTAGAATGTGAACTGCTTATGGACTACGACTGTATTATTTTTATCTTTATGTTCCCCCTCTTCAGTTTAGTAGTTGCACATAGTTGGCATTTACTGGGCACTTTGTTGTTCTTGAAATCAATGAGTCCAACCCCATTTTACATGGGAGGACACTGAGGCATAGAAGTTTGCCCAATGTCGCAGTAGATAAGTGTCAGAGTCAGAACTTGAATCCAAGTTCCTCTGACTCCAAATACAGGGGAGGCTTTCAATTGTACCATACCAGAAGTATCGATTAGGGAATGGTTTTTGTCCTTACATATTTCTGTGACTTGTTTACATATTATGGATATAGACCTTAGAGATTTTTAGAGATATTTAACACAAAGACCTGTTTTGACAATCCACTCCTTCCCTTCTTATCCTAGTTGCATTCATTTTGTCCATTCAAAATCTTTTCAATTTTATGTAATCAAACTTTTTTTATATCTTTTGCAATTTCCTCTGTCTGTTTTGTGTTAAGAAGTCATCCCCTAAACATAGCTATGAAAAGCATATGATCTAATGTCTCTTCTCATTTTTATGATACGATCTTTGATTTTCAGGTCACATATCTATTTTGATTTAATGGTAGCATGTGGTGTAAGGTATTGGTTTAGACCTAACTGCAGAGAAGTCTAAACCTAACTCCTTTCCAGTTTTCTCAGAATTTCTTATAACTAGAGAGATGTTTCAATGGTAATTCAAAGTTTCAGAATTATTAAATACTGAGTTATTAAGTTCAATTATTTTTTATTCTTCCTTATTTAGTCTATTCCATCCATCTACTTTTCTGTTTTTTAATCAGCACCAAATGATTCAATGAAGTATTGAATGTACTCTAACATACTGATTCCCAGATATTTTGTGGGTTTTGTTGTTATTTTAAGTACTACTTCCCTTTCTGATATTGCCCTTCTTCTTCTTCCATGATAAACAAACCCCATGGAAGGAATTCCCAAGCATGGGCCAGACCAAATAACCTCAGGTGTCCCTTCTAACTCTGGAATTCTGGGATTCAGCTACTCTGCTCTTCGAGTTTAGTTAAAAACCCATTTCTGAAGATCCCAGTAGAGACCAACATGCTGAGTGGAGTCTACACAGACTACAATGACTCACAGCCAGTGAGGAAATGTCTGAAGCAATGTCAGGATGAATCATGCCTTTTTCAGACACACTATGGAGATGCTAGAAATATAGCTAATTCAATCTCTTAATCACCTTATCTCACTTAGGGACTTGAAGACTGAAGCTGGGTGAAAGATTACAAACAGGGGACTCAGTCAGTGGAAAAAGTGGAGAGAAGCTTAACTACAGAGCTTGAAGGCAAGTGGCACCAAGAAATAATGTGAAATACATAATGGCTGACTTTCCAAATAGATATAACTGTAGGGGAACAGGCCAAGCCTGAGCAGGGCTCAGGCGCCACCTCCTACAGAAGACCTTTCCTGATCTCCAGCCCTTCCTCCCCTGGTAGTTGGTGCTGCCTTCCTCATTTGAAATTACTTTGTATTTATTAACACTGTATGTGTTGTAGCAACCAAGTAGAGTATAAGTTCCTTCAGGGACTATATGGTTTTGGTCTCTATTACACCTGTGCCCAGCATTGTCCCAAGCACATAATGAGTAATAATAACTTTATGTAAATATCTATGTAATCATATATATGTAAATATAGTTAGGTAAATATTATATATGGGATAATATAAGATACTATAACATATGATATAATCCAACATAATCAATATGACATAACATAACATGATATAGCATAACATGACCTGGCATAACATATGACATGACAGAAAGAGAGAGAGAGAAGGAGGAGGAGGAGGAGGAGGAGGAGGAGGAGGAGGAGGAGGAGGAGAAGAAGAAGAAGAAGAAGAAGAAGAAGAAGAAGAAGAAGAAGAAGAAGGAGAAGAAGAAGAAGGAGAAGGAGAAGAAGAAGAAGAAGAAGAAGAAGAAGAAGAAGAAGAAGAAGAAGAAGAAGGAGAAGGAGAAGAAGAAGAAGAAGAAGAAGAAGAAGGAGAAGAAGGAGAGGGAGAGGGAGAGGGAGAAGGAGAAGGAGAAAGAGAAGAAGGAAGAGAGAGGGAAAGATCTGATTAATCAGGAACCTTTTAGTTTGAGTCAACCAAATGTGAGACAAGGTCACCAAAAATAAAGCCCAAGAATAAAGTAATTACAAGCAAAATTACAGGAGTCATGGACTTGAAGGTATATGTGAGGTACAGTGCCTCCAACTGCTCATAGTCCTTAACCCTAAATGCTTGCTGTATCATCATTTCTTTGTCAAAGTGTCAGCTCTATGTCAATTGTTTACATGTGATTGTAGAGATGCGTGGTGTGGAATGGTTGAAAAGGAGCTTCCTCAGAATGAAGAGTTCCTGAGTTCAAGTCCTCCTGTCAAGGCGGTCTGAAACCAGCAGCTGCCTGAGTGACAAAGGACAAAATCACTTCACCTTTCAGTGACCCCAGGGAACTCTAAATTTCAGAGAGGTTTCTGGTTGGCATTGGGAGAGGGAATTTCTTTACTGGGAGTTTCCTTTAACCAAAGAAATCACAAGTCCAAAAAGAATGTTGGTTTTGACGCAACACGAACTCATAGATGAAGTGGTAGATTAGGAGTCAGGAAGATTCTAATCCCACTTGCCCATAATGCTTATTTGCTAGTGGCTTTTAACTTTAACATTTAACTTTGAACTTTTAACTTCTTGGCTTTAGTCAACTTCCTTAGCTATTGAATCAAGAAGTGATTTCACTGGCTTCAATAAAAAGAGGCTGTTCATGCCAACAAAACCATAGGTTCAGTAGACTATAAACTCTTTGTCAGGGACTGCTTTTGTTTGTTTTTGTTTTGTTTCATTCTCTGTGTCCCCAAGCACCTAGAACAGTACCTAAAATGGACCTGGCATTCAGTCAGTGCTCATTGAATTTTAAAAAATGTTTATTGAATATTTTCCCTATTAGGATAATTGACACATTTCCTTAGTGAGTTTGCATATCAACTTTTGAGCATCCACAAAGATAGAGGAAGATTTTTCAAGTAACGATCAAAGAAAATGAGCATCTTTCATTCTGCATTCTACCCTGTTCCCAACAAGTGGTCAGCTCCTCTCTTTTTATGGGTTTTTTTTTTTTTTCAAAAGAAAAAAAAAATGCTTCAGCTCCCTCTGCTTCATCCCTGGGTTGTCTGCTGCAATTATGTAATAACATAAAAAGCAGCACCCTCCCAATTCTTAATTATTGCATTCTCAGTTTCAATCAATTACTGTTTTCCAATATTTCTTCTGGATCTGCACAGCTCTTCAGGGTCTGGAAGTAACTGGTCTTTGGATGCCTTAGTCAAACTATTAACATAAACATAACATATGCTAAAACAGTTAGGAGGGATCTCAGAGGCCATCCTGTACACAAACGAGAACCCCTTCTACCATTTACCCACATACCTTTGATAAAAAAACTCTCCAGTGACAGAGTACCTACTAAATCAAAGCAACCCATTTGGCATTTGGACAGCTCCAATCATTAGCAAGTTTTTCCCAATGCAAGTTCCGAATCTGTCTCTGTAAAGCTTCAACCGTTTCCCCGTCTTCTTCCCTGCGGAGGAGGGGGGGAGGGGGGGAAACAGAACAAAGCTAACATCTTTTTGACAAAACAGCTCTTTCTGACCCAAGGAAAGTCAAATGGCCTGTGAAGTCTAAGAAGTAGAAGAGCAAATGGTGTCAATCCTGTCAGGATGAACCAAATTGCTTATGGACTTTGCCTCAGTTTAGTTAGTTGTTTTGCCTCTAGTGCCCTCAGTAGCAATTTTTTTCTTCTAGCTTCATGACCAGCTGTGCTCTCACATGTCAGCAAATTAAAAAGTAGTTACCCCAGTAATGGATTAGTTGCTGTGTTTAATCACTCTGAAAATGTTGCTTTTTTGCATTGCTGGAATAAGAATGCCCTGCCTTTCTTTAAAGCCTTCCACAAGAGGATACTGAATACTCTGCCAACATTGGCTCATGAAGATTGACACATCCAATAGGAAGATGGTAGAAGGATGGTCAGGGAGCAGGGTGTCCACCAGAATGCAGGACAATTTTCTTTCTGGTGTCAGCTATGGCTCAGCCTTCATGAGCACAGTGCTATATCGAAGCAAGTAAGTAAGGTCCCTTCCAATTCTAAATCCTACAGTCTTGTAATCCCAAAGTGGAAATAACTGAGTCCAACCCATATGGATGGAGGCAGTTTCAACTGACAGGTTAACATTAGAGGCTGACAACATATTTAGAGTTTTAGAATATAAGCCCCTTGGTGAACAGGGATTGTTTCATTCTTGGTACAAGTATCCTGTCTGGCAACTTTATTGTTCAATTGTTTCAGTCACGTCCAATTCTCTGTGACCACATTTGGAGCTTTCTTGGCAAAGATATTGGAGTGGTTTGCCATTTCCTTTTCCAGTTCATTTTGCAGATGAGAAAACTGAAACAAACAGAGCTAAGTAACTTTCCAAGGGTCACACAGCTAGTAAGTATTGAGGTTCTAGGCCTGGCACTGTATCTACGACGTCACCTATGTACACCTACCTGCTCACATGCCACCTAGCTGCCTGGCATGTAGTAAGTGATTAATAAATGCTTATTTATTGACTCCCTACCTTATCTCCTTGAAGTCTCATAACAATCCTAGGAAATGAGTGCTATCGTTATCCCCATTCTATAGATGAGGAAGCTGAGGCTCAGAGGAAAGAGTGTTCTGCCTTAGTCAGCTGAGAAGTGACTGAGGAAGGAGTGAGAATCCAATCTTCCTTCAGGGCCAGCTCGACTGCACTTGGCCATATGGCCTCCCCATGAATCTATTGATCAAATTTGAACTTGAGCTAGAATGCAGTTAATTTCAAGATTCAGTCAAAGCCTTGTTCTCTTTCCATTCACAGAGCTGTGCATGTGACAAACCTGCTTTAATTCTGATTGACCTCATTCTGAGCAGAATTCCTTCCTCTCTACACAGAGTCCTTGCCTGGAGGACTAGGTGAATAATGCAAGGTTGGCCCCAAGAGGAGACAGACCTATGTTGGGTGTCTTTTTCCCCTACCCCCACAAACTAGGGAGCATTTTGCAAATCTTAAAATTCTACATAAATGTTATTATTATCTTATTATTATGTTTTATTATTATTAATAACAACTATCTGTCTTCTTTTAGAATCTAAGCTCATCTTTTACACTTTCCAGAGAGTCCCATGGAAGAGATATAACAATTTCATAGGAATGAGAAGCAGTGAATTAGAAAAGAGGATTCCAAAGGAGGGTTGTTTAGGGAGAAGAGCAAAAGGAAGAAGCTAGAATGTCAGAAGCCCTTCGTTTGGAATCAAAAGACCTACTTTTCCCTCTCTTTATATGCCCTGCCCTGGGCACAGCATCTGGCACATGATGCTTGTCAATTGCCTGATTGGGTTCACTGCCTAGAGCCATCACCTCCTGCTGTCTGACCTCAACAAGCCCCTCTTTGACCTTCATTATCCTCATCTCTAAAATGGGCATTATGGAAAAATAGAGTAATATCTACTCCCGCAGATGGTTGTGAGATTCAAATTGCAATGGTAATTGGAATTTCTATAACATCTTTAAGTTTTAAAATTTGGGGTGTGTCTTTTTTTAATCAATTATCTAATTTGTTTCTCATAAAAATTCTGAGAAGTAGATGTGTCTTATAGAAATAAATATCTATTTTTCAAATGTGGACCAAGATTCAGAAAGTTAAGTCGTCAGTTGGAAGGGACCTCATAAGTCATCTAATCTAACTTGTACCTGACCAGTCCCTCTTTAAGATTCTCAATACTTGAAGACAGGTAGTGATGAGGAGCTCAATACCTCCTGTTACATTTTTGAAAAACTCTAATTCTTAGGAAGTTGTTCTTTATATCATCAAGTCTGACTCAATACTAGGTAACAAAGACATACACAAGAAACTTTGGAAGAAAGAGCTTTAGTTGAGTAATGAGGTCAGAAGTCATGCAGATGAGGGTTTAGATGAGAATGAGAGAAAATGAATTAGAGGCAGTAAGTGGAGACATCATCAGTTCATTTATCTTCCCATGCTTCTCCTCTTCACAGTCATGATTTCTTAAGGTATGGTAATATTCCTTCATATTCCTCTATCATGATTTCTTTAGTCACTCCCCAATAGATGGTGACCTATTCTATTCATCACTGCATCCCTTCCCCCTTTGGAAGCAATGGCTCTAGTCTTATGGTTGATATTTTAGAGGTGAATGTTGCTCTAGTACCCTTCCCTTTTTGCTGCTGTCTCCCTCTCTATGTTCCCAGCCCTGGGGTGTCTCCTTTTAAGCCAAATGGCCTCCCTTAGGCATGACAAATAAAAGACATATATTGCTTTCAGTGAGCAAAACCAAAAAAAGCACAACCAAAATTTATTTTAAAGAAAAACAGAATATAATCACTTTTTTCTCCCCTCATTTTCAATGATCTCCTTTCCTAATTATTTGTACTCTCTCCCTCCACTAATTACCATGTCCTTCGGGTGCTATAGTGGATACTGTACTAGCCTTGGAATTCGAAAAGCCTGAGTTTCTAGACTGCCTCAGACTATAAAATGGGTCTAAAATGACAGCTACTTTACAGGATTGTTTAAAGGATCATAGATTTAGAGCTGGAAGTGACCTTGGAAGACCACTTTCCAGCCCTGTCACTCTAAATAGGTGAAAACTGAGGCACAGAGAGATTATGTGACTACCCCGAGGTCACAACCAGGAAGCATCTGAGGCAGAGTTTGAGCCTAAGTGTTTGACTCCAAATCCAATGACCTAGCCATTACTCCATGTTGCCTTTTAATCACAAGATTCAAGTAAGATTTTATAGACAGATAAACAAAGTGCTATATCAACTTCACTTTCTTCATCATCATCATCATCATCACTTATTGTTATTATTATTATGCAAGTTCCTTGAGGGAAGAAACTGTTTCTGTTCCTTTCTTTGTACCTCCAGTACCATGCAGGGGGGCCCAGCACATGAGTAGGTAAATACTAATAAATGGTGATTGGAGTGCTTCTTTTATTGCCTGATCTCTTTCATTATTGGAGGAAGAAGGGGAGACAACAATCACTTATTCATCACCTACTATGTGCCAGGCACTGTGCTAAGTGCTTTATACATATTATCTCATCTGATTAATGAAATTACTGCCTGCTCAAGCACTCCTATAGTCTCCTCCCTAGCATCTCCGCCCATCCCTACTCAAAGAACTTCCTTCCCCCAGGTTTTTCTGCCTCCTTTGGTCTTCTCAGTTCCTACTGCAGACATTGCAAATGGAGGACATGATCTCTGTCCACATTACTATTGTCTCCCTTTGCTTCCTTTCCTGTTCTCATTCATGTTCCATTTTCAACTGTATCCCACCTACAATACATTCTGTCATTTCTGAACTGTCATTCTTGCCTATGATTCACTTTTTGCGTGTTTTGTCATTCCCAATTTTGCAGTTTCAAAAAATCCCAGAGAAATGTGCCAAGTGATGAAAAAGATTTCCATGTGACAGAAATGGATCCTGTCTGCTCCCAACAAGATACATTACAGGCTGCAAATTTCCCAACAGTTCATCTGGAAACAAAATCTAACCACAAGTAAAAGGCATCCAGTACACATTCATCCTTGATAAGCAGGCCCCCATCCCACAAACAATTTTCCTAGCCAGTGGTGTGCCTGATATTTCTAGGGCAGAGAAGTTTCCTTTGATAAGCATAAGGGGGTTAGGAGCAGAGGAGGTTGCATGCCAGATCTAGGAGAATTCAATTCATTTCTACAAACAATTATTCTAAGTGCCAGGAACGGTGTTCCATGTTGGGAGTATGATGACAGAAATAAACAGCACTTGCCCTCAGTCTACTGGAGGAAATACAATATGAAACTGGAAAATATATGTAAAGTATTTTTAAATCTTAGCATATTCTACAAATGTGTATTAGTAATGATGAGGATGATGATGATGCTGACTCTAATATTTTTTTAAAATTTAGTACCTACTGAATACCTGAACAGACATAACCAGATGGCCAGAATTACATGGCAGAAGTTCACTATCCTTTATAAAATAAGACAGCAGATTAACATCCTGCACATATAGACTCCAAAATATTCTCGAGAATTCAACATATAGGCTGCACTGGGATGGAGACAACATTACGGACAGAACTATAACTACCACAATTACCCAGATATGTCATTGAGGCATGACAACTGTTTTAAATAGGAATCGGCAGTTGAGTCCTAGAGCTAGCTTAAACTGACTGATGAAAGCTGATTGCTAAAAATTCAGTGTGTTTACTTTTCAAAAAGCAGGAAGTGTTACAAATTAGGGTTTGATTTATTGTTCTGTTGATTGTCAACTTACGAAAGTGATAGGGAAAATGCTAGTAGTACAGATTGAACTTTATGTCAAGAATACCTTTTTTTGTCAGAGAGCCTGTTGTTAAACATTGATCAGAACATCCCTGGGAATTTCCATAACGAATACTCCTGGGAATTCTCCAACTTTCACAGGATGAAAAGCTTTCAAAATATAGAATCTTAGCAGAAGAAATTCAAACTATGTGGGCACAGAATAAAGTACGGAGCCTAGCCATCTTGTCTGCTACTGATGCTCTTGTAAGCATGCTTTCAACAACACCACAGATGAGTTTACACTCAACACTTTAATTCAGTTGCCAAAAATACTCATTATGTCCACCTTATAAGAGTTTGCATAATGCTAAATATAAAATGATAATAGCGGAAAGCAACTTGTGTCAGGACTGTTTCTCTGAACATTATCAAAAAAGATGAGCATGAGACCCAGAACTTAGCAGAATGCCTGGCAAATAGCAGGCACTTAATGTTGATTGATTGATAATAATGGGAAATAATAACAACAATAAATATAAAGTAATTTCAAGAGAGTTTGGGGAGGGTCCAGAAATTTCCCAAGAAGGGGATGGCTCCTGAGTTGTGTTTTGAAGCTACGGATTCACCTAGCAGAGGTGAAGAGAGCCTTCTAGGCATGGTGAGCCTCTTGTACGGACACAGAGTCTATAGATAGTGTAGAGAGCAGACAGCAGCCAAGTTTGGCTATTAAAAGTGCATAAGGGACAGCTAGATGGTACACTGGATAAAACACCAGCCCTAGAGTCAGGAGTTCAAATCTGGCCTCAGAAAACTTGACACTTACCAGATGGGTGACCCTGGGCAAATCACTTAACCCCAATTGCCTCACAAAAAAAAATACATGAAAGGAAACATCATGGGTCAGGAAGAGTAGATTGTGATTGATTTGTACATCCTGAAATAGTCAACAAGCGTTTATTAAGTACCTACTTTGTGCCAGGCTGAGCAGCTAGGTGTCACAGCGGATAGAGTGCTGGATCTAGAGTTGAGAAAACTAGCTGTGTGACACTGGGCAAGTCACTTAAGCCTATTTGCCTCAGTTTCCTCATCTTTAAAATGATCTGGAAAAGGAAACATGCTATGACCTTCCCCTTAAATGCTACTTGAATTCAGAAATTAGACTGTAAGCTATTTTTTTCCTCAGCTGTCTTTTGCCTCTTTTTGTATCCACAGTACTTAGAACACTGGCTGGTACATAGTAGGTGCTTAATTAATATTTTGTGATTGGCTGACCATTCCAATGTCATTAAAATGGGAAAGAGAAGAGAGGATGGCTGTCAAGGTGACCTTTATCTCACTTATCTCTCCTATGATTTTCCAGGGAATTCCTTCTATTTCCTTCTCCTCTCAGTAGAAGAGGCAGAAATGGAATGCAGGTCTCCAGGCTCCTAATCCAGTACTCTTTCCATAAGACTATGTTACTCCCTTGCATACCATATCTTAGCTCCAGGGCAGTTGGAGCTGCCATATTTCTGTTACAATTCCAGTTTCGGCATGGGGCATGGGAGTTACCAGAGATCAGGAGGAAGGGAGGTTGGGCATGAGGAAGGGTCAGTCTAGAGCTAATGAAGCCCGCTACTAAGCATTCAGAGAGACTCATCAAATTAAATTGTTTGTTTTTTAAGATTATCACTCCTTCCCAAGCCTTTCTTTCACTTCTCATGCCAGGGTGAGGACTGTCAGATGGCAGCAGCAACCCAACCAAGAATTCTAGGGTAATAGGAAATGATTTCAATCTGTTCCTATTTGTCTAATATCCTATTTCTCATTTCATCCAGGTCTTACTGTGAGTTCCAGCCCATTGCTTGGCTATAAAATAGTCCTGGGACCCCCTCCATGATGTAACTGAGTCCTGGGGGGCCAGGAGATAACAAGGCAAAACTGTGGTCTTCTTAGTCACTATATGGGATTTAACAATGATGGATGCCCAGGAAAAAACACCTCAGTTCCTGCTTTGAACACAAAGCACTCTGGTTCAGTCCACTGTAGTAGGAAGGCCTCTTGATTAATCTGTGCTTAAACAGAAATATTGACAGGATAATCTGTCAGCCTCATTTCCCACCCAGGAGAGCTCAATAGCCTTAATGTCAGAAGTAAGACCTTCCTGCGTGTAGCAGTTCATCCGAAGGTGGGCAGAGAGTCTCACTTTCCTCAAAAAGAGTGGGGCTCTCCAATCAAGGACTCCCTCCCAAGCCTGGAGTCCATTATTCATACTGAAATGGAAATTTTTCAATTTGATTTTCTGCACTGCTTATAACAGCAGTGACTGGATGTAATCAGACTAGATATTCCCTCAAATAAGGATATTTCACTGACTAATTAGCTTCATTGTGGTCCCTGGGTACAGAAAGGGAAAACCTTAATGATGATCATTTAAACTTCCCTTTGTCTCATTTACTTTTAATTATCAGAGCCCTTTACTTTTCTCATCACACATAGCTGGTTATCACAGGCCAAGGGTAGGCAATAGAATGAATTATAGAAATTGGGAATCTTAGTTCACCTCACTGACTCTTCATAATCACCTGTTCCCATAGACCTCCCCATTCTAAATCAAATAATTTATTACCTATTATTACCTCCTTCCATTAATAAACCAATCTAAATACTAGTTAGACTACTATTTGGTTCAATGGAATAAGCATTTTAGTGCCTACCACATGCCAGACACCATGCTAGGAATGAGAAGTACAAAGACAAAAATGGGAACAGTTTCTGCCATCAAAAAAGATACACTCAATTCAGGAAAAATGATAACATATACAATTCCAGTTCTCCTGTCACTCAGTCGACTCCCTCCACATGGAGAAAGGTAGATATTTGGCAACAGGAAGTGGCCAAGAGGAGAAAGAGACAGCCAGCAGTCAAGGTCAAGGAGAAGGTAGCCAGGTGATGGCATGACGGGAGCCCCCAGAGCTATGGGACTATGTCCATTCACCCTGATCCTCAATTGAATACACAAGGTCAGAAGTGATGAAAGGTCCTTCTGGGTAATAGATATCTGAGACAAGCAAAAGTACCAAGCCTCATGATGAAAGTTTGCCCCACAAGAAGAGTATCATACACTAGACTGACCTGAGGTCCCTAGCCTAGAGTATCTGTGCCCTCCTTCATCTGATGAGCAGTCCATTTAGAAAGATGAGTTGAACATCCTATGGAAATAGGGTAACTTATTCTCCTTTTTACACTTTCTCATGCATTGTTTTCTTATTCTTATGAACATTATATTTGCTAAAAGTAAAAACAACTGTAGCATCCAAGCATGTGTGTCTGCTTTTGTGAAGACTCAATTCCCATATCCCAAAGATTCACTGAAATTGAGCAAGTTTAAGGAGGTAGGGTTATATTAGAGTGCGGAAGTCCAGAACAAATCTCTGCTTGAGTAAATGCAGAAATCCACATACCACTGACAATGTATAATGAAGACAATAATGCAAACGAAGGCAACAATAAAAAGTTTAGAAAGTCAGATTAATCACGCTGACCAATATTAATCCCAAATGGCTGGCACTCCTCAAGATGAGTAAGGGACAACCAGAGCAGAATGTTGAATTCGTTGTTGGTGGCAGTGATGGGGCCAGCTGGTTTGATTAAGGGAGAGTTCAGTGAGGGTGGATGATACGCCGGGCAATGGACTTTTGTTGTACAAAAGTAAACTACCAATATACCCTTTGGAGAAAGAAAGTCCCCTCCCTATTTTACTCATGAAGAATCTCATCCTCTACCTCGATGGTACATTAATAACATCAGTAAAATCCTGCCAGCCTTTCTGTAATAGATTTTCTCTTTCCCCAACCTCACTCCAAGTCTTCAATTCAGTTCATGTAAATGTCAAAATCCCCAGCAGGCAATAGGTCATAGGAGACCTTTCAGCTGAGAGAGAACAAGGAAAGGGAATAGATGAATGGATGGTCCAAGCAGGCTCTTCAAAGGATTGCGATTGCTGGAAGCCAGGAAGGAGGAAATGGGAAAATATATGAATAGCCAATCAGGACATGTTTTGACCTTGCATGTAGGACAGTTACTTAGGTCTTCTATACTCAGTCACCTCTCAAAACCACATAAGCCAGGACTTCCCAGGTCCAGAAGGGATCTAACCTGTGGCAAATTCCCTCCTTGCTCCAGTGCCCAAAGCACTCCACTTCAGACTGTTAGGTGCTAGATTATTTAATGCCCCTCTAGTTATTTTTCAGATTTGTCTTGGAATAAAAAACTCATTTCTTGAGCAGGGAATCCATCAATCCTCTTTTTAGATAACAAACTTGTGATAGAGTTATTTCTGTTCTGGATTCCCATTGGCTCTGTTTGGGTCAGTGACTAAGAATATACTCATCAAAACTATTAGTAAGTACTTCTCTTTAAAAACAAGAAATATGATGAATTTTTTCCCACATGAACAGTAGGTGCTTTATAGAGAATTAAGCTACCCAGAATATTCGTCTTTTGAGGCATTATTAAATGTCTCTCCTCTGTGTCTATTTGTGGTAGGATCAGTACCACAGAAGCTATATTACCAGCAGAGATCCAGATCAGAGGTGTCAAGCGTGCTAATCATTGCAGCTGCATGCAGCGGCAACACTCCTTAGAGTCGATAAACCAGATACTTTAGATAACATTATGTTCATGTGTGATTTTCTTAGTCAACATGTACCCTACAGGAATCCTTATATACAGTTTAGTGGACCCCATTTCCACCTGAGTTTGACATTATTGGCTTAATCCATTCAACACTGAATGGTGTCAGAAAGACCCCAAAGAGTTGGCAGATAAATGGTAGACATCATTAAAAGTCAGGGCACAGCCAATGCTGTGTAGTTGAAAGAGGAATAAAGAACTGGACTTCAGGGGCAGCTAGGTGGTGCAGTGAATAGAGTACCAGCTCTGAAGTCAGGAGGATTTGAGTTCAAATCTGTCCTCAGACATTTGACACTTAGTATCTATGTGACCTTGGGCAAGTCACTTAACCTCAACTGCCTTGCTTCCCTCTTCCAAAAAACAACAATATAAGAACAAGACTTCAGTAGTCTGTAAGCTCTATGAGGACAGGGACAGTGTTGAAGCTTTCCTTCTTTCCTCAGTGCTTAGAACAGTGTTCTGCACATAGTAGATATTTAATAGAATGCCAGTTCTCTGAACCCACCACAACACCTTGCACACAACAGACACTGAATAAATGTTGGAAAATTTATTCAATTGAACTAGAAGTGAGATTGGATCCCCAACTTTCCAGAGGTTGGGGATCCCATAGAAATAGAACTTAACTGAAGCTAGAAGATATTGATTCAAGTCCTGACTCTGTTGTCTACTTTCTATGTGACAATGGACAAGTCACTTACCCCCTGTGGGCAAAAGCTTCCTTATTTTAAAATTAGGAGATTGGACTATGAGATCTCTGGGATACCTTCTGCTCTGAGCCTTTGCTCTGAATTCTGTACCCATTCTCTTTCCTCTTTAGTAGCATCACCTTCCAGTTCCTTGGGTCTCCACTGTCCACAAACTTACAACACCCTTAAAATCTATTGTTGAATCTTCTGTTTACAGTAAAATTGATTTGGCAGTCATGGTTTGCAGGAGTAGTCCCAAGAACTTCATTTCCCATATACTTAGAAGCAGAGAACTTTGTTTGCTGAGAAAAAATGTCAGGACTCGATTTCCCATGAGATTGTGTGCAGGGGTACAAGGCGATTATATCGTTAGGCAAGAACTCTGATTGTATGAGTTTTCTGAGAGGTGATAAGTTTTAAAAAAAAAAAAAAGTAGATTTGATGTGAGAGATGGGGTCAGACAGAGCTGCATGGGTCAGTGCTGTTAAACATTATTATCAGTGACTTAGGAAAAGGCATCAAATATGTACCTGACTGAGAGTGCTAACACTGGATGACAAGCAAGAGCTTTGGCCCGAATCTAATAAGATAAATTCCACCGAGAGAAATACAAAGTCTTGTACTTAGTTACCAAAAGAAAATCAACTGTATAATTATATGATGCAGGAGGCTTGGTGAGATAGCAATTGTTCTAAAAAGAGACCTGGGTATTTTAGCAGACTACAATCTCAATGTGGTTGCAAAAATAAAACTAATGGAATCAAGATGCTTTGAGAGGTACCATTTCCAGTAATAGGAAAGTGCCACAACACTCTCCTTCTATTAGAACTCATTTAGAGTATAGTGTTCCTCCCTTGGCATCATGGCTTAAGAAGGACACTGATAAGTTAGAGTCAAAATATGAGAAATCAAGATGGTGAAGGACCTTGAATCTACATCATATGAGGTTGAAGGGATTAGGTATGTTTATCCTGGAAAAGAGAAGACTGGATGTGTTGGGATGAGGAGAGAGCGTGAAGTCTTTCTTCAAGTACTTGAGGGTTGTCATGTAGAGCAGCGACATGTAGACTTGTTCTGTATGGACCAAGACAGCAGAACCAGGAGTCCAGATAAAAGTTGTAACATGCTTCCACCTATTTAGAACCAGTAGCAAGAAAAAACTTGTTATCCATATGAGCTGTCTTAATTGGAATTAGCTACCTACCTCCAGAGGTAGATTTCCCCCTCCTTAGAGACATACAAACAATGGTCATTTCTCAAGAATGGTATAGAGGGAATTATTTTCATGTATGGACTGGGCTTGGTGGCCACTGATGTCCTTTCCAACTCACAAATTCAATAATTCTGTTTGCTGAATTCTACTGCTATTTCAGCTGCCTTAGAATAATAGGTAGACCCCTTCCCACTAAATGAGCCAGAGGGAGACATGCATCTGATTTTTCACTTGTTGAAAATGGACAGTGTTGAAAATGGATAGACTCACATATACAGCCTTGACAGTAAGTTCCCTTTCCAAGGTTTTGTAGAAATTTCTTTTGGATCTTTCTACTCTTTTTTCCCAGGGGAGGTTAGTTAAACTTTAAATCAAACTGTCAGTAAAGAACCAAACTAAAACCCAGTGTGGACTTGTCTTCTTGGCCTCTCTCATTACCGTGAGCATTTGCCACTGCTGTGGTGACACATGAAAATGGATTGTCAAGAAAAACAGTAGACGACTCAGGGCCTGTAGGCTCTGACAAGAACTATCTCTTCTTTCTCCTCCAGGCAGCTTCAAAAATGATAAGAAAGCCCAGGAGGAAGGCTCCCAGGGGCACACTCTGCAAAATCCTATTTAAAAGCATCCTGTCCCTGCAGTTGGCCTCCCTTTGAGGTCTCCAGCCACTCTCCCTAGTTCTGATCCCCTTTGGCCTTGTCACATGTCCATGAATCTTTCTGCCCCCTCTCTCTCCCTTCCTCCTCCTCCCCACCTCCATTCATCCTTCGCATGTAGTTACTTGCTTTAAATAATAAGAATTGATATTGAATTGGTACCATGTAGCCATAAAAGAGCAGGACATAACTGGCACTGCATCTCCCACAGGATACAATAACCGAAAGGCAAAAGAAATCACATGGTCTACACGGGGGCCTATCTGCAAGTCTATGACTTCATTTCCTCTTTAACGTTCAACCTCAGTAGAAGTGTTCCCTATCACACTAGACCCAGTCTTCCTCATCATGTGTAAAAATGGCAAGAGGAAATTGTCTGCCCAAGTCCAGAAACCTAATCCTTTCATTTATCTAAATTCTACTGACAAGAGAACAAAAACCCTCCAGAAAATGCTCATAGGGATGCAAATGCGGGGGGAGGGGAGTAGAGATGCGGTTGTGACTAAGAACATCAGCCAGGGATTTTAAAGATGGCACTGTTCCTAATAACCATCACTTTAGAATCACAGAATCTCAGAGATGGGTGGGAATTGATGGTCAACTAGTTCAGCCTATACCTGAAGAGGAATCCTCTCCGCAGTATCCCTGATTGGTGGTCCTCCAACCACCACTTGGAGATCTCCAGTTTGATAGCACCCAGACTGTCTCTCAAGGCAGCCCATTCTATTTTGGGATAGCTCTGATTACTGGGAAAGGTTTCCATGTTTCCAGACAAAGCCGTCTTCTCTACAATTTTCACCTCATTATTCTTAGGTAGCTAGAGGATGCTAAATGGCACAGTGGATAGAGCACTGGGCCTGGAGTCAGGAAGACAAGTTCAGATCCAACCTCAGACATTTACTAGTTGTGAGACCCTGGGCAAATCATTTAACTTCTATTTGCCTTGGTTTCCCTGTTGTAAAATAAGGATAATAACAGCATTTACCTCCCAGGATTGTTGTGAGGATTGAATGAGATAATACTTGTAAACTTACCACAGTGTCTGAGACAGAGTAGGTATTATATAAATGCTTATTTCCCTCCCCATTCCTAGGTCTGAGTCTGGGGCCAAGAAAACTGAGACAAATCCTTCGTCCACATTACAGCTGATTGAACTTTTGAAAATAATCATTGTGTCTAAAGAAGTATCATCTTCTCCAAGTTCATTTTCCCTAGGTCCTTCAGTTGATCCCCTTATACCATACATCTTTAGTGTTATCATTCTAATAACCTTTCTCTAGATGACATCATTTTTCTTAATATTCTTCCTAAAATGTGATGCCCTGAACCAAATGAAAAATTCCAAATGAAGACAGATCAGAATAGTCGGACCACTCTTGGGGTTTTCTTAGCAAAGATCCTGTAGTGCTTTGCCATTTACTTCTCCAGCTCATTTTACAAATGAGGAAACTGAGGCAAATAGGATTAAGTGACTTAGCCAGAGTCACACAGCTAGTAAATGTATGAGTCTGGATTTGAACTCAGGAAGATGAGTTTTTCTGACTCCAGGTCCAGCATTCTGTCCACTGCACCACCTAATTGCCCTGATTAGAGTACAGTACAGTAGAAATTATCTGTTCTTTTGTTCTACAGACACTTAAAGTAACCCAGGTTTACATTAGCATTTTTGGTTGCTATGCCATGCTAATTCACACTAAGCTTACAAGCTTCTAAAATTCCTAGATTTTCTCTTAATCACCAGTACTGTTCTTTAAATGTGCCTCCTACTCTCTCTTTAGGCAGGCTTTCTCTGCTTAAGATTCACTCCCCTACACCTGAGTTTTACTGGAAACTTCTCTGTCCTTTTCAAGAATCTTCCTTATCTGAAAACTTCTCCATTCTGTACCTTTACAACTGTCCAAACCCCAGAAGCTTCCTGCCTGTGACAGCAAACTTAGGAAACCAGTTACCTGTGCCTGTCCATGACCCCCTCCTCTTTATAAAACACATGGTTCTGGGGATCTGCTTTATTGAGTGTGATGTATCCTCCAGATGCCCCAATTAGATTGTCCTGGCACTTGAACTTGGAGCTATCAATTGCTACTCTGATTGTATGGATCCCTTGTCGCCATCACATTAGGGTCACATTAGGAATGTCAAAGGTGGGATCTGAAGCAAAGATGAAACCAACAAAACAACAAAAATAATATTAAAAGTCTTATTTGCTAGCCAATATGTGCCTGCTATGTCTTCCCCCTGCATTTTCCATATATCTAGGCCTCAAAGAGAAACAGAACCAGAATCACTCTGCAGGTGTACTTTCCAGCATTCCCCATAAAGGGGATGTTGCCAGGAATTGCACTCTGGTCCTGCTCTGGAAGGATGTTTCAAAGAAGCGGATAAGGGTTCTCTGTCACACACACTCCCTTATCCTCACTCTTGCTGTCTGCCTGCCCAGGTGCAACAACTTCAATCAACAGAAGACCTCAAACTCCTTGGAGATTCCCTGAGGTCGGCCCAAACAGACACCTCGAAGGTGACCAGCTGCTGGGTTATAGTAGCAAGGAGCAGCAAGAATTTAGGAGATGATTGAAGTGAGCTGGGTTCCCACACACTTCGAGTCTTTGATATTGTACAGGAAAGATCTTTGGGTTCTTCATCTGTCCTTACACTCTTTATTTTATCTGTTCAAGGGATAGGAAACAGAATGGAGAATGGGGGTTAGAGATTAAGGAACTGTTACCAGAAGTTCTGTGGCCCCTCAAGCAAATTCAAATTTCAATGATGTTTCACTTTTAATTTCCTATTAGTAAGTTGTATTTAATCTAAATAGAGTGAGCAAATTTTGTGGATTAGAGGCAGCGGGAACACTGAGAAGGGAAGCAAGATTGTGGCCTTCAAGAGCTAGAAGCACTATAACAAATTATGATTTTTCAGGAAATTGAGTCTTGCCCCTACAGGGTAACAGGGTATACATCCTCAAGGTATGTCTGCACATGCTCAGTTTGAAGTAAGATGGTGAAATGATAAGGGGGTCAGACAACTTATCAGAAATAGATTGCAAAGGACCCTTTCCTGGCACTGGGTGCAGCTGGCACTGATTGGCAACTCATAAGCAGTTCTGGGTCACAGTTCCAGGACAGAGAGGAGTACTTAGGAACACTCACAAGGGAGCAGAAGCCCTGGTCCCAGTTCCAGGACCAAGAGGAGCACTAATACTTGCAACTGCAGAGGAGCATGGGCCCTTCCTGAGCATCTCTCCCTCAATTACACCACCTTGAAAGCAATGAAAACTTATAGATCCCCAGAACTAGTTCTGAAAACAGCAGCACAAAAAGACCTGAAGTTTGGCCCAGTGCTTCCCCATCCCCAGGTGAGCAGAGCCCAAAAAATTCAAAGTAAACAAGTAGGCTGGAAAAATGGGAAAAACAACAACAAAGTAGAATGTGGCCATAAAAAGCTACTACAGTGACAGCAAAGACCAAAATATAAACTTAGAAGAAAACAATAATGTGAAAACATCTACAAGCAAAGCCTTAAAGAAACATGTTAATTGGACCCAAAGTCAGCAAGAATTCCTAGAAGAGTTAAAGCAAGAGATAAGAATATTAGAGGGAAATTGGGGAAAGAAATCAGAATGATGCAAGAAAACCATAATAGGAAAATTAATGGCTTAGTAAAAGAGGCACCAAAAAAGAGAAAAGTACACCTTTAAAAACCAAATTGGTCTAATAGTAAAAGAGGTACAAAAATGCACTAAAGAAAAGAACTTCTTTAAAAGAGAATAAGCCAAATGGAAAAAGAGGCACAAAAGCTCACAGGAGAAAATAATTTCTTTGAAACTACATTTGGGCAAGTGGAAGCTAATGACTTCATGAGACTTTTAAGAAACAGCATCTTACTGGAAAAATAACTGGCCTTGAAAACAGATTGAAGAGAGATAACTTTAGAATTATTGGACTCCTTGCAAGCCATTATCCAAAAAGAACCTAGACATCATCTTTCAAGAAATTATCAAGGGAAACTGCCCAGATATCTTAGATCCAAAGGGTAAAACAGAAATCAAAATGATCCATTGGTCACCTCCTAAAAGAAATCCCTAAATCAAAACTCCCAGGTATATTATGCCTAAATTCCAGAGCTCTCATGTCAAGGGGAAAACATTGCAAGCAGCCAAAAAGAGACAACCCAGATATCATGAAGTCACAATGAAGATCACACAGGATTCAGTAGCTTCCATGATAAAGGAATGGAGGGTTTGGAATTTGATATTCCAGAGTACCAAGGAGTTAGAATTACAACCAAGAATAACCTACCAAGCAAAACTAAGTCTAATCCTTCAGGAGCAAATGGCATTTAATTACAGAGAAGATTCCTAAGCACTCCTCATGAAAAGAACAGAGTGGAATAGAAAATTTGACATTGAAACAGAAGACTCAAGAGAAGCATGAAAAGAAAAGCAAGAAGGGGTAATCCTAAGGGACTCAATGGAGTTCAACCATTTACCTTCCTATGGGGATGATGATACATGTAACACCTAATAACTTTGTCATTATTAAGGAAGTTAATAGAGGGCATGGGTGTGAGTCAATTATGTTCAGATGATCTCAAAAAAAATAATATAGGGGTGAGAAAGAGGGAGACACTGGGAGAAGGAAGAAGGGAAAGGGACACATTTTCTCATATAAAGGAGGCAACGGAAGAGCTTTTATAATGGAGGTGGAAAGAAGGGTGGGCAATGTTTGAATCTCATTCTTATCAGAATTGGTTCAAAGAGGTAAGAATAAACATATACACAGTTGGGTATAGCAACCTATCATACAATAGGGTATAAGAGGGAAAGGGGATAAGAGATATGAGAGGGGGATGATAAGGAAGAGGGTCAATTGTGGGAGGTAATGTTTTCTGTTTGCTAACTACTTTCCTTGGAAAGGGGAGGGGACATATTTGTTTGCCATTTCCAGTGCTTCCTTAACTCCTCCGGAAGAAAGTATTTGTGATGTATGGGGTATATTACATATGTGGTGATTCTGAGAAGCCAAAACACTTTTAGCCTCTTTCGTTTCTTATACCTAAGTCATATTTTCTAACTACATTCTCACCATTCTCCCTGGTACCTATATTTGCATCAATATCATTAAATATCAAAATATAAATTGACATTGTTAGGAGAATCATAGCTTCCCAATGATCTTTTGACATATTACTTATGAACAATGTAAGATGAGATAAACGAGCAATCACCCCATGAAATAATGCGCTTTTTTATGATTGGATACACAGAAAAATTAAATGAGTCAATTCTTTTGTTTCCAACTCCAAGAACCTGAGTCATCCTTCTACTTAGATCCAATTTTTTCCTGTCTTCTGATATTCTTGTGAGAATCTTATCAATACTGACATAACTCAATTCTTCTGTCAATTAGTTGATCATTGAACAAAAATCTCACATTTAGAGAATGGATCGTTAGAATATATTCATTAGAATATAAGCTCTTTGAGAACAGGGATTGTCTAACTTTTTTATTTGTATTTCCAGTGCTTTGCACATAATAAGCATGTAACAAATGCTTCATTCATTCATATGGATCATAGAGTTATTGGATCACAGAATTATCAGAACCAGACCTAGATGAGACTTCACATGCCATCTAGTTCACCTCCCCCCCTTAGGTTATAGATAAGAAATCAAAGTCATAGAAAAGTCAAATGATTACCCAAAGGTCAGAAAGTTAATCAATGGTCTTTTCAGGATTTGAACTTGGGTCTTTGAACATGAAGTCCAATGTTTTTTCACTGCCCATCACTGACTAGGGATCGTCAGATATCTCAAACCTTCTGCGTTCCTTTGTATACTTCTTCACTGTTTACTGAAGAATCCACACAGACTTTTCCAATTACACATCCAGCACTATGATCTCACCATATGATCTGCCCACATCCTCTTGTGAACATCTATCTGTTGGATATCAATTACACCCAGACACATGCTGGTAAATATTTAAGAACAGATTCTCCACCTATGCTATGCTTTTTAGTTTAAGCTACATTATTAAAATTTTCTCCATTGTTTTCTCAAATCTAGATAATCAACAAAATAATAAATCAAGCTTTGATTTGTAGGATTTTGCCATTATCTGAGGTGTAAATGCTCCACTAAAAATTTCACAGTGGTCTTTCTGAGCTGATCAAGGTGGCTCCCATACACCCTTGAAAATGCTACTTCTTGCAAATAATTCCTTGGTAGGAATATGCTAAAGATTAACCATATCCACTTGGCACCATTGCCTTTTCAATCAGCAGTCAGATGGAATCATAGAGAGAAAATAAGTATTAACAGGCTCTGTCTTATGAAATAACCCACTTGTTTGCTTTTCATGTAATTAATATTAGATCATTAAAGTATCAAACATTTTCAGTGTTCATGGAATATTGAGCTCCTGAAAGAAAGGCTTCAGACTGTTCTAGGATAAGAAGCTGACTTTTGAAATGCTAATAAAGCTAGCCAGAAAGCTTCCTGGCCTTGTAGCTCCCAATCAAGAAAGTAAAAGCTTGACATTAACCTGAAACTGAAAATATTCTTTGGACACTTAAAACCAGCTGTAAATGGGCTGATTTGTCAAAAAGTATTGTTACAAAGTTAATTAGATAAGACAGCACACAGCTTGTCCTTAGTTTCTGTGTCCTTTTCCTGTCTGCCATAATTTTGGATTGTTTGATTTGCTATTTTAAAAAAGTGAAAGAGCTGATTCAAAATGACCTCCATTAAAGTCACTCTCCCAAGCTTCTTTGTGGTGTGGAGGTGAGCCAGGGTCCTCAAGGGTATACCAACAGAGCCAAACCCCATCAGGGGTTGGACTAAATGATCTCCAAGGTTCCTTCTTCTTCTGAATACCATGATCCTATAAAACTGTGAAGTCTTGGAGAGATGGAAAGGCTCTGCCAACTGCCCAGATAATTACTGTGTGTCTGTGTCCTGAGAAAAAGCTGTTATTCAGAGAGGTCCAATATTCTCCAGTCGCAGAAATTCAAAAAAACCACATACTAAGGTATAAAGGGTGGTGTTTTCTGTCAGTACAAGCTTCTTGAGAGCAAGTATTGATTCAGGCTTATCTTTGTATTTCTAGCAATCACAACAATTCCCAGCACCTTGCATATAACAGGTGCCTAATAAATGCTTTTTGATTAATTATTGGTGGAGGCATGACTCATGCTGATAAAGTAGATGTTGTGATTTGAGGGGAATGGAGGCTGGTGGTCTAGACCTGTAGTTTCATTGACCAATATAGAGTACGATCTCCTCCGGTCGTAGAGAGGTGCCTCAAGATCTGAAAGGTTCAAAGATCTGCCAAAGGTCACATGGGAAGTATGTGTCCGAGGTAGAACTCAAACCCAAGTCATCCTTGGAGGTCTGCTCTCCACCTTGGATAGAGAGATAGTGATTATCTCATGCTGCTTAGCACTAGTAGGCATTGAATAAATGCTTGTTGATTGATTAGTGGTGGAGAAAATACCCACACTGATGATTTAGGGGAAGGGGAGAAACCCAAGGTTTCATTAGTGTGAGTAATTCTTGGTAAGGAAATTTCCTCTACCAATCAAATAAGCTACTTAAAATCTTAGAAATTAGGTTGGCCTTATGAGCAGACTTGCTGAGTATGGTGGCACATGCTGGGGAGGCTCATGCTGGGAGATCAAATGATTTCAAAGGTTCTAAGCTACAGCGAGCTAAGGTCATTGAGTGTCTGCCCCGTCTGCCCCCAATATGGCAAACTCCAGTAGAGGGGACTACCAGATCGCCTGCATAAGAGCAAACCAGCCCAGCTCAGGAAAAGGAGCAGGTTAAAGCTTCTCTCTGATCATTCAGTCAGGATCCTGAGTGACTGATGCACTTCCAGCTTGGGTAACATAGGAAGACCCAGTCTCAAAAAAAAAATTATATACATACATGCACACACACACATAGAAAGGTCTATATATATACATGTAAATTATAAACATACATATATACATACATATATAAATGTGTTTATTTACATATACACACATAAATAAATGTCTGTATGTATCTATATTATTACAAACATGAACACATACATCTATATACTGAGATATAAACATTGGTATAAAATGGCCCATGTAGAGGTTATAGTTGCTTGTCCAAAGGTCCAAACTCCGCCATCTCTCAAGGTTCGTTGGACATCAGAGATTCATAGAGCTAGAGCTGGGAGGCTTTCTCAGAAGCCATGTAGTCCAAATGTGGGAACTTGGGTGTGAAGTGATTTGCCCCTGGTCACACTGGACAGGCAGAATTCAAACCCAGGTCCTCTGACTTCCAAGTGTTCTGCAGTTCTAAGGAAGAAGGCTCAGATAGAAGTTTTGGGACTTGCTATAACATTCCTCCCCCCAAATAGGAATAAGGACGGTCAAGACCAGCAAACATCTTTCAAAATGGCTTATTAAACTGTCAACCTGTTGCGACTGGTTTGATAGAAATTTGAAATGAAAAACTAATCATTTGAGAACTGGGTCTCTCTTCTGCGGGGAGGCAGGTTCCCACACATATCTTACCCTAAATTTAAATGACTGGAACAATTCAATTTCTCTAGATTACCTTCAAGGGCATATCTGCGACCTGATAATGAAGTTTACTGCTCAGTATCTCTCCCTGCAAAAAAGCTCCACCTTCCCTTTTCTGCATCTAATCCCATTCTCTCTAGCTTTCTGAGCCTCTGAACACCATCAAAAAATCTTCTCCAGCCTCAGGATCCATGTCTAAGTGACAAAGAGCATTGAGTGTGAACAGATGGCAAATTTCCCGCTGCTTTTCATCTTCAGTTAAACCAAGCAGGACATCCTTAGCTAGACTCATAGATCAATATTTTCAGTTCCCTTAATAGTCTTCTTAACTCAGACATCCCTCAGGTTTTCTCTTATAATGAAAAGCTGGAACTGAATACCCCGAATGCTGCTTCAGAAAAATCATAAAGCAAATCTGAGGCTGATGGCCAGAAGGGTTGGAAAAGAATGTTGCTCCCCTGGATGAATTTGGACCAAAAAAAAAAAAAAAAGACCATCTTGGGCAGCATTAGGAAAGGCTCGGCAGCCATGGCTTGGGAGGGGAAAGCTCTGTGATTCTCTGCTCTTATCAGACCACTGGTTCTGCAACTGTGTGTTCAGTTAATGGCACCATCCTGTAGGAGGAACATTGATTAATTGAAGTGTGTGCAGAGGACTGGGACTAGGTGAAGGGTCGTGAGATCAGACAACATGAGAATCAACTGGAGGAACTGGGGAGATTTGGCCTACGGAAGACAATGCTGAGATGGGTAGGAAGGGATGCTCTCAGTCTGTGTAGATGAGGAATTAAATCTTTTCTGCTTGGTCCCAGACACATAACTAAGAACAACGATTTAACAGTTACTGTTCAGCCGTTACAGTCATGCCTGACTCTTTGAGACCCTATTTAGGGTTTTCTTGGCAGAGCTACTGGAGTGGTTGGCCATTTCCTACTCCAGTTCATTTTACAAATGAGGAGGGTTAAGTGACTTGCCCAGGATCACACAGCTAGCTAGTTAGTGTTGGAAACTAGATCTGAATTCAATGCTTCCTCACTCTATGCCTGGCCTTCTTTCTTCTGTGCCAGCTAGCTGCAACAGAGGCAAATGTTATCTTTGATAGGAAGGAAAATTTTTCTTAGCCATGAGAGCAATCCAAAGGAGGACTGGGCTTGGAAAGTGGTGGGTTTCTCCTCACTTGAGGTCTTCAAGATAAAGACTGAATAACACTTGTCAGGGAATGTTGTAAATGGAAAGAACAGTTCCTCAAGGATGAAGACATTTTGCCATTTTGATTTTGAATCCCCAGCACCTAGCCCAGGGTGTTTATTCATAGTAAGCAATCAATAAATGCTGATTGAATTATTTTTCAAGTATGGGTTGGATCATAAGGCCTTAAAGAACCTGTGATTCTGTGGGCTAACCTATTCACCTCCTTGTTTTGTGCCTCTATCCCTCACTTTTAAAATGAGCAGATTAGGTTGACTTACGCCATTCTGGCCTAAGTATGTGACATTTTGACCCCATGACAGTTTTTACCAATTCTAGTTCTTTCAGGTAAAATTACTTTGTGAGGATCTTCTTGTAGAAAATGTGTGAGCTTGGTGAGTCTCCACTTTGTGCGCACGCACACACACACACACACACACACACACACACACACACACACACTTTTACAACCAGTGCAAAGGTGGAAATAAAAATAACTTCTCCAAGGGAGACATCTCTATCTTGGGCTCCTGAAAGAAGTAAACAAATAGCATGTTTTCCACCTCCCCAAAGGCTGCCTGAAAAGCTTTGGGAGACACATTTACATATTGCACATACTGCTAAACCTTCTTTAAAAGATTCTAATTATTCAAATGAGTCAAGCAATTAAGCTTACTTTCCTTTGGTTAAGTCAATTCTGCAATCCCAAAGATTCCCAACAAAACTTCAGCGTACCAGGGAGATTTCTTTTTTTTCTTTTACTTTTGCATAAAACTCAAGTTTTGAAAAGTCAAATGAAAGTTTAAGGTAGTGAATACATGAAGCTGGCTCCCAATTGCTTCATTACTTTTAGTAACAGGAGTAATTGACATCCAAACATTTCACTTGAGTCATCAATGCTCCTCCTCCTCCATATGACTTCCTGCCCATCCTTTAGAGTCCAGCTCACACCTTACCTCCTCCATGAAGAATGCTGGTTCCTGCATCCTAGCAGCTAAGTAGCCAAGTGACTAGTCTGAGGGTTGTGTTTTTCTTTTGGAGGCACTAATGGACAGCAAAATAGGGTGAAAATGATTCTTCTTAGTATTTATTATCTTGGAAATTCAGAGCTCCCCCATTCCCCATTCTTTCAAAGTTAAGTTCTTCTTCAGAAGGACATTAAGACCTAATCTAAATAAATGTATTCCTGCTCATTATATTGCCCAAACAAGTCTGGGATGAGTAAAACACATAATGATAGATTTTGACTGATGGGCAGTGCCCAGGAAAGAAAACTGAACATTGAAATCCCTCAGGCAAAGATCAAAAAAACAGTCAAGTTATAGCCCTAGAACAGAAAAGGAGCTGATTTCTCTAAATATATGGCTTTTAGTCTTTCATTTCTCCTCGGGCTTAATGGTTAACCATAGGATTCATACAATGGAAGCAAAAAACCATAGGGATTTCAAGTAGAAAAACCAAGCTCTTGGTGGCCTTCCTTGTATTCCAAGTCTTTCAGGTACTATCCTAATTCATGCTTTACCCTGGATTCATAGAATCACAAAATTTGAGAGATGAAAGGGATTTCAATGGACATTTAGTCCAACTCACGCAGAAAGGAATTTCTAGTATGGAACACCCAACAACTAATCCTTCAGCCTATTTTTGAAGAGCGCCAAGAGGGGAATCCACCTCCTCTCCTCTTAGCACAGTGCATTCCGCTCATGTCAGGAAGAGTCCCCCCAATATTATGTCTAAATTTATCTCTTAGCAACTTCTATCCATTGCTCCTGATCCTTCACTCTGGAGCTAAACAGAACAAATCTAATTTCTCCTCCACACACCAACCTTTCATATATTTAACAACAGCTTTTATAATCTCCACCAAGTCTTCTCTTTTCCCATCTAAAAAATGCTCAGTTCCTTCCCTGATCTTTCTATTTTATGGATTCAAGATCCTTTACCCTCCTAGTTGACTTCCTCTAGTCACTCCTCAGCTTTTCCATGTCCTTCATTAACTGTGGTGCCCAGAACTGACCAAAATTCTCCAAGTGAGATCTGACAAAGGAGAAGACAGTAGAACTATTACCTTCCTACTTCTGGAAATGATATCTCTCTTAATGCAACCCAAGATGCATTAGCTCTTTTGGCTACCAGATCATTGTGCTGATTTACGTTGAACACGAAATCCACTAAAACCCCCAAATCTTTCTCAAACAATTGATATCATTTGGAACTCTGCCCAAGGGGCTATAAAACTGTGCCTACCCTTTGATCCAGCATCACTACTGCTAGGTTTGTATCCTGAAGATATTTTTAAAAAGGGAAAAGGACTTATTTGTACCAAAATACTTATAGCATTTCTTTATATGGTGGCTAAGAAATGGAGAGTGCAGTGATGTCCAGCAATTGGGGAATGGCTAAGCAAGTTGTGGTATATTATTGTGATGGAATATTATTGTACTCTAAGAAATGATAAGCATGGTGATTTCATAAAAACCTGGAAAGACTTACATGAACTGATGCAATGAGTTGAACAGAACCAGGAGAACGTTGTACATAGTAACAGCAACACTGTTCAAGGAAGAACTGTGAATGACTTCGCTATTTTCAGCAATGCAATGAACCAAGATAATCCCAAAGGACTAATGATGAAATGAAGCATACTATCCACCTCCAGAGAAAGAACTGATATTCTTTAAATACAGACTGAAGCATGCTATGTTTTACTTTCTGTCACTTTTTCATATGAGTCTTCTTGTACATTATGATATGTAATATGGAAAGATTTTACATGATAGCACATATATAAACTATATCTGCTTGCTTGCTGTCTCATAGAGGGGAATGGAGGGAGAGATGGAGGGATAGAATTTGAAACTCAAAACTTTAAAAGAAACAAATGTTAAAAATTGTTTTTTCATGTAGTTGGAAAAAAATATTTAAAAAAGAAAAACATGCTATCTAAGCATATTTAATCTTATATTCCTGGAGTTGATTTCTTATACCTAAGTATGACTTTAAATTTGTAATTAATTTCATCTTATTAGATCCAGCCCAATACTCTAGCTCTTCAAAGTACTTTTGAATGAATGAATTTTTTAAAAATCATTTTAAGTGTTTACTATGTGATCCTTATTCTGTTGTCCATGAGGTTAGCCATCCCTCCCACCTTTGTGTCATATTTTTAATGAACATGCTATTTGAATGCCTTTATCCAACACATCAATTAGATTTGCTCCATTTGGCCCCAGAGGAAAGAACTGAGAGTAATAGGCAGAAGTTACAAAGACATAGATTCTGGTTCCACATGAAAGATCTAATAATCAGATTTGTCTAAAAGTAAAATCAAGGGGAGGCTGGCTGACCATTTGTCAGAAGTGTTGTCAAGGGGAGTCCAACTATGGTGTGGAGGCAGTTTATTTGTTGACCTTTGGGTTCCCTTCCTTCTCTGAGATTCTTGCAATTTATGACTCTATGGATGAGCAATGATATTGCCCTTTCTGGCAATATCAACCATATCCTAGAGTTTGACTTCTTCCTCCTCACCCTATTCATGTGGCCTTTTTTAGCCACAAAAAGATTTTGGATGAGCTAATCCAAAGAACCTAGAGTACCACATTGTCCATATACTTGTAATGTGATTCAATGGGCTGGCATTTGATTAAATTCCGATAAAACATTTTGTCAAGGTAAAATGGGTCTTTTTCCCATGGTGACATTCAATGCTTCTTTACTATCATTTTTGTTCTACTTTGCAGGATCTCTGACAGCTAATTTTGTTTTATAGTTTTCAATTTTCTCTCTTTTTTTGGAATCTCCCACATTTGTAATATTCTCTTAGAAAAATAAAATAAAGAATCCTTCACATGCAGTTGTTGTCTCTTTCATTCGGGTTACTTTGGTGTCTTTCCTTTCTCTTTAGAAATTCATTCAACCATAGAACAATAAATGTATATTTAAGGGATGTCATCTCCAAATGACTGGAGGGAGGGTATCATTGACAAGTTTCTAAGCAAGGAGAAGACTGCAGAATCAGAGAACATGGAGGGGATGGAGTAAGGGACATTGTCTTTGGTTTCCTTTTATCATCCCACTTAATGAATCTTCCATGGTGCATTCAATGATATACTTCCATATTTCAATGGATCACATATTTGAGAACCCCTGTTCATAATCTCAACCCTAACCAATCAATAACTTGTTGGCTTTCCTGTGGACTCACTTTTCCTTCCTTTTTCCTCCTTTCTCACTATCTTCCTCTAGCATCTCCAGAAAGCAACTGGGCTTGCCATTTCCCTCTTCTCTGTTCAATTAGCTTCAGAATTAGAGAAAAGAGCAGCTTTAAAGAAAACTGGAGCTTTAAGTCATGTCTCTCTAGGTCTGGAATATCCCCTGTGACCTCAGGCAGCATTAGTTAATATTTTTGTGCAGCAAGCAACTCTTATGCTGTGTCAATGGCTAGATTTTTCCTTTGGTTTAACTCATTTACTTCATTGTCTTCTGTCTCTAAGTTTCTTTTCAATTAGACCTGCTGGGGAAACATTTAAAGTAGCATTGTCCATTCAGTCCAGACATCCGTAGATTGCTGGCTAATTTCTAACCTGACTGGTGTTCTCTACATTGGCATCTACAAAAATGTCAATAGATCTAAGGAAGGTCTCCAGTCTTTTAGGTGAATTGTTTTTAGAGGACTTATCAGAAGATATGGAAAAGTCACACCTGCCATATCCTGGTTGTGTGACCCTGGTCACATCATTTCCCCTCCAGGTAACTCTCCAAGACATCCAGTTACAGAGAAGGCGCTGATCTACTCCTGTTGGGAATAGTTCCTTATCCAGAGTTCCCTATGCCAATGAAGTCAGAGCCTCAAACAAAATTATCTTCTTATCTCAGATCTATCCAATTCTTTCTGAGGATGAGCTGTCTGGATTGTACCTGGAATACTCACTGCCTCAGAAGGTGTAGGTCTGTAGTAGACCACAGGGTACCCATATGGATGAGACCAGGAATGAACATTGCCTAATTAGGAGTCAAAAGATGGTCTCCTCCCTTCAGTCCTTCCCCTTCAGTCAGTCTAGTCATATTCTTCCCCAGTTCTCCTGAGGGATGGATGGGACCATATTTTTTTCCTTCTGTCTCCCATCATTTACTGGAGCTGCTCATGTAGTACTATTGACTGACAACTAAATGGTTGATTTTGATTTCATTTTGATGGATGGTGTATCTGTCTCATGTTGTCAGACAATTATTGAATAGACTTTCTCCTCCCCTCTACTGTGTACTTGAATCATTTCTTTCTCAAGGCCAGGGAGATTGAGGTCTTATGTCTCTGCATACAGTATGCACTCAGTTTGTTGAGTAAATAAACAAATGAATTGTATTACCTGTCATTAATTTCAATATTTTAAGGGTCAATCATTTGACTGGTACACATATTCCCTCTACTGATGCAGATTACAAAACCTCTGCATTTAGTAGATGATTCTCAGAATTCTGTTGCTGAAAAATCTATTATATGGTGGCCAACTCAGTAGTATTTCCCTTCAAACTTGATTTGGCTGATCCTTAGACAACAGGCATAGAGTCTGTTGTTGGGACCATATTTGGTGCCTATGCAATTTATAGGACATGAAAGATCCTGTTCTCCCTGGCAGGACCTTCTAGAGCCCACAGTCACCACTGCACCATAGGAAGGCATCAGAGTAGTTCTTTTCCAATGGTTTGCTTTCCTTATACAAGTTAAACATAGCAAGGAGGTCACTAATTTCAGAAGCATCATGAAGGCCTTAGTTATAACAGGATATAATAAGATAAAGACTTTCTATATAATAAGAGATAAATTTTAAAATGTGAGATCCTCTGAGAAAGACAAATCATTTATACTAAAATGTAAATGTCTGGTATCAGAATTTTCCCAAAGAATAGGTGTTGACAGGAAATAGAGTAAAAAATACTGGGAACTAAGCTTCTACAGGGAGATAAAGGAGTATTAGGAGAGGAGATAAAAGGATTGTATGTGAAGATAAATTCTGACCTATTCCCCCATTTTGCAGGCCCATCCAAATATCTTTCTTTTTCTTTGTAATATCTACAGTTTCCAGTAAGCCCCACTGCACACAGAAGGTACCCAATCCACAGTTCCCAGTAAGCCCCACTGCACACAGAAGGTACCCAATCCACAGTTCCCAGTAAGCCCCACTGCACACAGAAGGTGCCCAATAGATGCTTTTAATTGGTATGCCCTTCCAACAGCCTGCACGTGTTTTAATGGAAATTTATTGGCAAAGCGATAGCTGCACAAACATGGAAAACTACACAGGGTGCCTTGGGTGCTCTTCCCATCCCGAGGAATTGGGCCAAGGGGTTCTGATGCACAGCATCAGTTATTTAACTTTATTTACTGCTTTCCTACTGTTCCAGCTCACCTGTCGAGTGATTGTGGATATCAGCATCATTAGCAAGAGAACCTGGTCCCTAAGAAGCAGCCGCAGTTCCACATCCTTGGATCCTGTGGGCTCCCTTGAATTCAAGAGGGTTTTTTCTTAAAAAGATTTTTTTAAGAGGAAAGATCCCCTAAACATGCTAAATATTCCTGAATAAGCAAAGGCGTATTTAAATATTCCAGGTGAAAGCAATCTATAGAAAATGACTTTGCTTTAAAAAAAATCTTTCCAGCCTAAACTAATAGACCTTGACAGTTCCCAAGAAACAAGAACAGCCTGTTGGATAAACAGAGCACATCTGAATTAGAATTTCTCAGCTCTCTAACCCCCAGTGTTTGTTTTGGAAAACTAAAAATAACGCTCTAATGAGATGCTGTAATCCTTGGCTGTGGTGGGCAGCATTTCTGGTCCTGTGCTGCACCACCTGGTTGCCTCAGAATTGATCACACTGTCCCAGCCACAGTATGACCAGGGCAGAGGACAGAAAGACTCCTATAGACCAAGATATTAAATCCCTCCAATGGATTTAAGGGCTTCAGCTAATCAGAAATAGGGAGATCTTAGGTGGTATAGATCATAGACTAGGGCAATTTTGTGAATTGCCAAAATGAGATTCAGTTCAGAGCATGGGACCATTTAAAACATCCTCCTGAATCAATCTCTTGACATGAGTTGGTTGTGTAGTAACCTTCATTGATCTTCAGTTTGGTCAAGATGATACTGCTAGGTGCAGACCCAACCTCAGGGTCCTGTGGCTCTGATATTTCCTAGTGATGCTAGGTGACTGTTTTCTCATCTTAAAAAATGAGGGGGATTGGCCTGGGTAGCTTCTAGGTTCTCTTCTAGCTCTACGATACTAAATCATGTAACTTCTCTATGCGTCAGTTCCCCCTTATGTAAAATGATGGGGTAAATCTAGATGGTTTCTAAGGTCCTTTACAGCTTCAGATCTGGGATCCTCTGGGTCAACACATGGATACTCACTGGACCAGAAGGATGAAATCACTCATCCATTGTAAGGTAGTAGTAAATGGTAGGGCCAATATTCAAACCCAGGTCCTTGGATTCCAAATCTAGTCATTTCCCACTGTACCATACATAGTGAACGATATAATTTATCACCATCTTGGAACTGGAGTACCAATGGGAAGAATCCTGCTTTTCTCTCAGAAGCTCTGGCATGTATAGGATAAGACAAAGCTTAGCCAGAGGATCACAGGATTTGGGTGCTATTATTATGTTCATTTTACAAATGAAAAAATTGAGGCAGACAAAGGTGAAATGACTTGTCCAGGGTCGCACAGTGTCTGAGTCATGATCTGAACTCATATCTTCCTGAATCCTGGTCCAGGACTCTATCCACTGTCTACCTAGAGGTCTCAGAATTGATTGGGATATTCCAACTACAGCTTGACTGGGACAGAGGACAGAAGGATGCACTTAGATCAGGACATTATGCCTCTTTTGATGTGGTCTAAGATTGAATTAGCCTTTTTGATTTTTTTTAGTAGCAGTATTATGAAAAAAGGAACAGGTAGGTGGTGAAATGGATCGTGTCAATCCTGGAGTCAGGAGGACCCAAATTTAAATCTGGTCTCAGACCCTAATTAGCTGTGTGACCCTGGATA
The DNA here is from genome assembly GCF_028372415.1 of Notamacropus eugenii. Lineage (NCBI taxonomy): Eukaryota > Metazoa > Chordata > Mammalia > Diprotodontia > Macropodidae > Notamacropus > Notamacropus eugenii. The sequence continues at coordinate 27,643,942 of NC_092874.1, read as the reverse complement.
AGACACTTAATCTCTGTTTGCCTCAGTTTCCTCATCTGTAAAATGAGCTAGAGAAGAAAATGCCAAGCCATTCCAGTATCTTTGTCAAGAAAACTCCAAATGGGGTCACAACTGAAAATGACTGAACAACATATATGAAAAAGGCTGATGTGTCCAAAAAGTCATCATGTCCCAAATTAAGAAGGAACTGTTTACCATAATAATACAATAATAATGCCATCTTTAACTGTATCAATAAAGCTATAATGTCCTGGACAAGGAGGTGATTGTTTCAGTAGACTTTCTACGAGCCAAGGCATATATGTAATATTGTTGTAAAGAAGAGTATTTCATTGCCTTCCATGTGCTTTGATGTCTTTACAAACCTTTGCCCTTTTTCTTAGAATGACCAATGCCTGGGGGAGGTGGGTATTTAGCACATTAGCATGTAGTCACAAAATTTTATCAACTAATACTGAGGAGAAGATGGAGATGCATCCAGGAGATAACAAAGTTCTAACCATGTAACCATGAGGCTTGGTCTTCTCCCTAGGTCTGGAAAGGGAGAGAAAACATAGACCAACTTTCCTCTTACTGTGGAAAGCACCACCATCCTCCATTACCCAGCCTCTTCCACCAGTTCCTGAATGTCTGAGCTCATCTCCTCCACCCACTTTGTAGAGAGTGATGGTTTTATGAGGAGTCAGGGACTTCCTAGTTTCCCATCCACCTGTGGCACAGAAGCTGTCAGGGGCACAGGGGAGCAGGGATCATGCTTTGGAAGGATCATTCAATTCTATTTTCTGATCCTTTTTTCTTAATCTAGCTAAATAGCTTTGCTTTGGATAATAAGAGTAGGACTAAGTGATGTGCTTGTGGATTATGGTGGATTCATTGATTGATAAAAGGGTGGGGACCAAAGGAAGCAAATCTGAAATCCGGACATGAGTCTACTTTTGGGAGTAACAGGAAGATAAGGTACTGGGAGACTAGCTCCCAAGACTGTCATATTGTTACTATAGAACTTTCATTACCGGGAACAGCATTTTTTTAAAAAGATGGACAAATAAGTTTGTCCAAAGGATAGATGGGAAATGGCAGGTGAACAGGCAGGTGATGAGATCAGCAGTCTCAGGAGTACTTGGGCATCAGAAAAAGGGACCTAAGTCAGAGGGGTTTTTCCCATTCAAATGTGATTGAGAGGCCATAGCACCCTCACTTGAACCACCCTCCCAGAAGTCACTCACCTCAGGAAAAATCATCAGACACAGTATAAGAGCTATTTTTTTAATATCTGTACCATGGAACCTCATAAAATAGTTCATTTCAACCTGTGACATTGTCCATATAATTAAACTGAGTTCCAATTTAATCTTGGGGATGTCTTGGTGAGATGAGTATTTAAATTAAAGTGTTTTTATTATGATTATATTATGAAGCATGCTGGGAGGAGAAACCAATCAGGTTGATGGATTGCCCAGTGATCCCTAGCACTTTACCAGTCTCCCAAATTCTGCCCAACCCAAAATCAGTTTCAAAGCTTCCAGTGACAGGATCACTGAATGTTAAAACTTACTCATCTAATCAAAACCCTTCATTTTTGTTTGATATGAAAATTAGGCTCAGAGAAGTCACACAGCCAGCCAATCAGTGGCGTAGCTCTAACTGGTCCAATGGTCAGATTTTTTTTTTTTTTTGCCAAATTCAAAGGCCCCTCTGTTCCATCTTGCTGTCTTAGAGTTCCTTAGCTCAGTTTCTTTTGGTAACTGACTAGGCAATTCTTTGTATACCCCTAACTTATAACTCTAGCACATTTGATGTTGGATGGCAAGAAGCCAACGGGAAATTAAAATTGGCCCATTTTTCCACTGCTGGGCATCTACTGTTGCTTTAGCAACAACAGAGGCCTTTTTGCAGATGTGAGAGGAAGGTATATTCTCCTTCGAGGTTTTCATTTCCACCACTACTTAATTCTTTAACATGTATAGTATATATATAGATAGATGTATCTATGTATAAATGTGTACGTATTATAGACACTCATAAATGCATACATATATACCTATATGAAATATGTGTGTATACAAGAAACAGAAAGAGAGAGGGAGAGAGAGAAAGAGAGAGAGAGAGAGAGAGAGAGAGAGAGAGTTTTTCCTTCCAGCCCACATTCTGACTAGCAGGTTGGGTCCCTAAAAGTAAGTCTCCCTTCAGAGTTCTAGGAGTAAGCCAGAGAGGTTAGAGGTATCTTTCTCTAAAGCTTGTAAATAATCATTCACAAATAGCCATCTGCTGTATTATCCATATCAACTAACTAGTTACCATGTCCTCCATGTCATCTAACTAGTGATTAGCACCCCAGCATTACTGTAAGTATTCTCCCCTGCTCAGTATTAATTAACTAATTAACATCAAGTAGCTTTCACAAAAGAATATTTACTGAGAAGTTCTAGCAAGATCCAAAGTACAAAAACCTACAAAACCAGGAAGCCTGTCTCATCTAACACCTCAGTTCCTAGGAAGAGTAGATTCAAACTTAAATGGGTCACTACAAGTATCCCTCCCACCAACTTTCCTTCTGAGTGCAACATAACTGATAGTCACTCTCTTACTTTCAGGACATGGTGTCTCAATAGTTGAGTCAGTTTACTACTGGGCTGACCCATACAGATTACTCCTCAGACCTGGTTCACCTGCTGTGCTGACCAGCAGATTCTAATAGGCACTTCATTTGCTGAAATTTTGATGATCACAAGGTCATGATCTAATCCATTTTCCCCCTAATGCTCATTTACCTAAGATCCAGATAAAAGAAACAAAACAGAGAGAGGAAACAGAGGTAGCCATGCATTTATGGCACCAAGGATGTCCAGATGGGGAGATAAGGCAGCAACAGCTGCTTTTGTCTTACTCTACTCAGAAGCCTAGAATAGTTCTTCCTCACTAAGAAAGCTATTAGAGAAGAGTGAACTTCCCTCTGTTTGTTCCATCTGTATGTACGTTGCCTCTTCCACCTCAGTAGCCAGTTAAAAGCTTTTTTGTTACCATGCAGTAAGTGGACAAAATACAGTCACTAAATAGGTTCCTGTGAATGTTCTGAATTGGAGGTAATTCTTCACTAAGAAGATATTGCACCCTACTCATGTCCACCATATAGCTCTCTATTGTCCAATGAGTAACCCACACCACTAATCCTTCAGCGATTGCAGTAGTATATCATTCATTCACAGCTATGTAGTATCACCAGAAGCATATTGATATTCAAAGATGGGTCTTTGTTTCAAGGAGAACCTTGGAGTCATTAAAAGCACTTCACCATTTCCCAAAGGCAATCCAATCCACTTTTCTAAAGATCTTATGGTACCTGAGCTTAGCACACTGCAGGTCAGAACACCTAAATTCAAGTGATCCTCTAGTCTCAGCCTCCTCAGTAATGGATTACAGGAATGTACTATGACACTTAATTTTTATTGTCATTTCAAAGTCCATATTGGAGACAGTGAAGTGAGAGTCCACATACAGTAGTCTTATTGTCATTGATAGAAAAGCATCTTTACACCTCTTCCATCTTCTCATCTGTTTGTTGCCCTCTTTCCAGCTTCATCTTTAAATGCCCTTGAAATGATCTGGCTTAGCTCGATCATTTTGTATGTTTTTCTGTTCATTTGTCTTTCTTTCCACTGTTTCTTATGACTTTATGAAGAAATAGTGCTCATTGATCTTCAGTGTCTTCCTGTAAAAGATTCTATAAACAAGTTTATATTTAAAACTTTTGGCAGAACCAAGATGGTGGAGTGAGAGCAACAACTCACCTAAGCTCTTGGACAAACTACTTCAGATACCTCTGAAAGGAGAATCTGACTAAATTTTGGAGGTGCAGAATCCAGCGGGAGACAGACTGTGACAGATTTGGAGCCCAGGTTAGACTGGAAGGTCCACGGGAAGGATCTGTTCTGCAGGGGTGAGCCCCTAGCACACAGCACAGCGCAGTCAGCACAGTGGAAGGGATCCCGAGAAACCTGAAAGCGGAGTGCATAACCAGCAGAGTGGCACTGAGGGCAGGAGACAAGCCGAACCAAGCCAGTGAGAGCCACTGAGCACCAGATATCAGCGCAGCAGCTCCTGAGACCATCAGCCCAAAGATTAAACTTTGATAAGTCACCTACTTGAACTTCTGGGAGCCAGGATGGTGGAGTGATCAGTAAATGCTCTCTCCTCCCCCCTTGATGACCATGAAAGAATCATAAAATATTTCCCCAGAAAAATCCTGGATCAGCAGGAACAGCAGAAGGGGGCAAATAGTCTCATAACACCTGAGGCTAGGAAAATAGCTAAGGGAGAGTCCTCCTACTGTGGTGGAGGCAAACCAGAAAGACAGAGGACCCAGGGCAGAGAAAACTAGCACTAGGAACCAGGCAAGCCTCAGCGCCAGGAGAGGAGCCAGGAGGGGTGGGAACACGCATTAGCATCTAGGCGTCCCTCAGCCCTCCAGGGGAAATGGGAAGACAATAGGGCAGCTGGGATCACCATCCCCTGAGCTTGCCTTCCCCTCACTTCAGGTGAGAAGATCTCCTGTGACCAGACCACTCCTCCCCCACACTTAACAAGCCAACCCCAGGGTTGATCAGGGAAACAAAAAACAAAAACCTGCTTTTAGCTTTTTCACACATCAGCTCAACACAAAGTTCTACAGCTTCTGACTGAAAGAATAAGAAGTCATAACACTCAATCAACATCATGAACAAGAAAAAGCAGAAGTATGAAAAAACCATAGAATCTTTCTGTGGGGATAAGGACCAAAACACAAACACCAAAGAGGTCAGAGCTGAGGCTGCACTTCCATCTGAAACTTCAGAAGGGACTATGAACTGCTTGCAAGCACAAGCAGCTCTCCTGGAACAGCTGAAGAAGGAAATAGAAGAAAAATTTGCCAATGATTTTAAAATTATAAAAAAAGAATTCACTGATGAGAACATCTCTTTGAAAACGAAAACTGAACAAATGGAAAAGGAAGTAAAAAATTAACTGGAGACAATAATTCCCTAAAAGGAAGAGTTGAACAAACAGAAAAGGAAACCCAAAACCTAACTGGGAAAATTGGTCAAATAGAAAAGGAAGTACAAAAATTAACTGGAGAAAATAGCTCCTTAAAAGGAAAAATTGGTCAGATGGAAAAGGAGATGCAAAAGTTAACTGAAGAAAAAAATTTGATAAAGATTAGAATTGGGCAAGTAGAAACCAATGACTCAATGAGATAGCAAGAATCAGTCAAACAAAATGTAAAGAATGAAAAGATAGAAGAAAATGTAAAATATTTAATTGGAAAAACAACTGACCTGGAAAACAGATCCAGGAGAGAAAATTTAAGAATTATTGGCCTGCCAGAAACCCATGATGAAGAAAAGAGTCTGGAAAATACCTTCCAGGAAATCATCAAGGAAAACTGCCCAGAAGTGCTAGATTCAGAGGGCAAAATAGTCATTGAAAGAATCCACCATTCACCTCCTGAAAGGGATCCCAAACTCAAAACCCCAAGAAATATCATTGCCAAATTCCATAGCTATCAAGTGAAGGAGAAAATACTACAAGCAGCCAGAAAGAAACAATTCAAATATCAAGGAGATACAGTCAGGATCACATAGGACCTTGCAGCTTCTACATTAAAAGATCGAAATAATTGGAACCCAATATTCCATAAGGCAAAGGAGTTGGGACTACAACCAAGGATCAACTACCCAGCAAAGTTCAGCATAACATTTCAGGCAAGGAGAAAGTCATTCAATGAAATAAGGGATTTCCAGAGCTTCCTGACCAAAAAGCCAGAACTCAATAGACAATTCGATCTTCAAATGCAGGTCTCAAGAGAATCATAAAAAGGTAAACAGGGGGGAAAAAACAAAAACAAAAACTTGTTACTCAATTAGGGAAAATAGTTTACCTCCCTATAAGGGAAGATGATACCTGTTAATCTTGATAATTGTGCAGCTATTATGATAAAAGGGATATACATAGAGGGAATGGGTATAAAGTGAATTATGTCATGTTAAAAATATGATTTAAGTATGAGAAGGGATTGTAATAGGAGTTGTGAAAAGGAGGAAGCAGAAAATGGCAAATTACATCACAGGAAGAAGTACAAAATTATAGTAGAGGGAAAGAGGGGAATGAGATGAGCATTGTTTGAGAGGTACTCTCATCAGATTTGTTTAAAGGAGGGAACAATAAACTTAAGTAGATAATCCTAACTAGCTCTATAGGCAGTAGGAGGGGAAGGGAGAAGAAAGGGGAGGGAGGCTAAAAGGGAGTGGAGAAGCCATAATAGTAAAGGGGAGTAAAAGGGAGGGGGACTAAAAGAAGGAGGGGAAGGCTACAGGAGGAGGTGGTGAAAAGTGAATACTATTGAGGAGGGGAAGGGAAGACGATGGGAGAGCTAAAAGCACAAATGGTGGGAAAGAGGATGGAGGGAAATACACAGATTGTAATCATAACTGTGAATGTGAGTGGAATGAACTCTCCCATAAAATGGAGATGGATAGCAGAATGGATTAAAAGCCATAATCCAACAATATGCTGCTTACAAGAAACACATTTGAAAGGGGGGATACACATAGGATAAAGGTCAAAGGATGGAGCAGAATATATTGTGCTTCAGCTGATGTAAGAAAGGCAGGAGTAGCAATCCTAATCTCAGACAAAGCAAAAGCAGAAATAGATCTAATCAAAAGGGATAAGGATGGAAACTATATCCTGCTAAAAGACACCATAGACAATGAAGCAATATCATTACTAAACATGTATGCTCCAAGTGGTATAGCATCCAGATTCTTAGAGGAGAGGATGGGGGAGTTGAAGGAAGAAATTGACAGTAAAACTATACTAATGGGGGACTTCAATCTCTCCCTCTCTGAACTCGATAAATCTAACCTCAAAATAAACAAGAAAGAGGTTAAGGAGGTAAATAAAACTCTGGATAAGGTAGATATGATAGATCTTTGGAGAAAATTGAATGGGAATAGAAAGGAATATGCCTTTTTCTCAGTGGTATGTGGAACATTTACAAAAATTGACTATGTACTAGGACATAAAAATCTCACAATCCAGTGCAGAAAGGCAGAGATAATCAATGCATTCTTCTCAGATCATAATGCAATAAAAATTACATGTAATAAAAGGCCATAGAAAAATCAATTGGAAACTAAATAATCTAACGCTAAAGAAGGAATGGGTTAAAGAAGAAATCATAGAAACAATCAACAATTTCATTCAAGAGAATGACAATAATGAGACAACATACCAAATCTTATGGGATACTGCAAAAGCAGTTCTTAGGGGAAGTTTTATATCTTTGAATGCCTACATAAATAAAATAGAGAAAGAGGAGATCAATGACTTGGGCATGCAGCTGAAAAAGCTAGAAAAAGAACAAATTGAAAATTCCCAAGTAAATACCAAATTAGAAATACTGAAAACCAAAGGAGAGATTAATAAAATTGAAATTACGAAAACTATTGAATTAATAAATAAAACCAATAGTTGGTTTTATGAAAAAACTAATAAAATTGATACACCTTTGGTCAATCTGATTTAAAAAAAAGAAAGAAGAAAATCAAATTACTAATATTAAAAATGAAAAGGGTGAACTCACCTCCAATGAGGAGGAAATTAAAATAGTAATTAGAAACTACTTTGCCCGACTTTATGCCCACAAATTCGATAATCTAAACGAGATGGATGAATATTTTAAAAAATACAAATTGCCCAGATTAACAGAAGAGGAAGTTGAATACTTAAACAACCCCATCTCAAAAAAAGAAATTGAACAAGCCATCAATGAACTCCCTGGGAAAAAATCTCCAGGGCCAGATGGATTCACAAGTGAATTCTATCAAACATTTAAAGAACAGTTAATTCCACTACTATATAGACTATTTTTGAAAATTAGCGAAGAAGGAGTTCTCCTAAATTCTTTCTATGATACAAATATGGTTTTGATACCCAAATCAGGAAGACACAAAACAGAGAAAGAAAATTATAGACCAATTTCCTAATGACTATAGATGCAAAAATTTCAAATAAGATTTTAGCAAAATGAATACAGCATCTTATCACGAGATTAATAAATTATGATCAGGTAGGATTCATACCAGGAATGCAGGGCTGGTTCAATATTAGGAAAACTATTAGCATTATTGATCATATCAACAACAAAACTAACAAAAACCACATGATTATCTCAATAGATGCAGAAAAAGCTTTTGACAAAATACAACACCCATTCCTATTAAAAACACTGGAGAACATAGGAATAAAGGGAACTATCCATAAAATAATAAGCAGTATCTATCTAAAGCCTTCCGGAAGCATTATATGCAATGGGGACAAGCTAGATGCATTTCCAATAAGATCAGGGGTGAAACAAGGATGTCCATTATCACAACTATTATTCAATATGGTACTAGAAATGTTAGCTGTAGCAATTAGATGAGATAAAGATATTGAAGGAATAAGAATAGCCAAAGAAGAAACTAAGTTATCACTCTTTGCAGACGATATGATGATTTACTTAGAGAATCCCAGAGATTCAAGTAAAAAACTACTTGAAATAATAAACAACTTTGGCAAAGTTGCAGGTTACAAAATAAACCCACACAAATCTTCCGCATTCCTATATATTAGCAACAAAGTCCAACAGCAAGAGATAGAAAGAGAAATCCCATTTAAAACTAGGGTAGACACTATAAAATACTTAGGAGTTTACCTGCCAAAACAAACCCAGGGATTATATAAACACAATTACAAGACACTTTTTGCACAAATAAAGTCAGATTTAAGTAAGTGGAAGAACATCGGTTGCTCATGGGTAGGCCAAGCCAATATAATAAAAATGACAATTCTACCTAAATTAATTTACTTATTTAGTGCCATACCAATTAAACTATCAGATAATTACTTTCTAGAGCTGGATAAAATAATATCAAAATTCATTTGGAAGAACAAAATGTCCAGAATATCAAAGGGACTAATGAAAAGAAATGCCTGGGAAGGTGGCCTAGCGGTACCAGACCTCAAATTGTACTATAAAGCAGCAATTATCAAAACCACTTGGTATTGGCTAAGAAACTGAGAGGTAGACAAGTGGAATAGACTTGGCACTCAAGACACAGTAGGCAAGGAATATAGCAACCTCCTGTTTGATAAACCCAAGGACCCCAGCTCCTGGGATAAAAACTGAGTGTTCGACAAAAATTGCTGGGAAAACTGAATAACAGTGTGGTGGAAATTAGGCATAGACCCATGCCTGACACCATGCACAAGAATAAAGTCCAAATGGGTACATGATTTAGGTATAAAGATTGATACCATGAATAAACTGGAGGAGCAAGGAATAGTATATTTTTCAGATTTATGGAGAAGGGAAAAATTTTTTACTAAAGAAGAGACAGAAAGCATTATGAGGTGCAAGATGGATAATTTTGATTGCATTAAACTGAAAAGTTTTTGCACAACCAAACCCAATGCAACCAAAATTCAGAGGGGTGTAGTAAATTGGGAAAGAATTTTTATGGCTAAGCTTGGGGATAAAGGCCTCATTTCTAGAATATATAGAGAACTGACTCAAATGTATAGCTATACAAGTCATTCCCCAATTGATAAATGGTCAAAGGATATGAACAGGCAATTTTCAGAGGAAGAAATTAAAGATATCTATAATCATATGAAAAAATGCTCTAAATCACTATTGATTAGAGAGATGCAAATCAAAACAACTCTGAGGTACCACATCACACCTATAAGATTGGCAAACATGACAGAACAAGAAAATGATAAATGCTGGAGAGGATGTGGGAGAGTTGGAACACTAATTCATTGTTGGTGGAGCTGTGAGCTCATCCAGCCATTCTGGAGAGCAATTTGGAACTATGCCCAAAGGGCTACAAAAATGTGCATACCCTTTGACCCAGCAATATCGCTACTAGGACTGTGTCCCCAAGAGATCATAAAAATGGGAAAGGGTCCCACATATACAAAAATATTTATAGCAGCACTCTTTGTAGTTGCCAAAAACTAGAAGTCAAGAGGATGCCCATCAATTGAGGAATGGCTGAATAAATTATGGTATATGAATGTAATGGAGTACTATTGTGCCATAAGAAATGATGAACAAGAAGACTTCAGAGAGGCCTGGAAGGACTTATATGATCTGATGCTGAGTGAAAGGAGCAGAACCCTCGAGAACTTTGTGTACAGCAACGACCACAGTGTGTGAGAGTTTTTTCTGGTAGACTTGGAATTTTGTATTAAAAAAGAACTTATTTAAAAAAAAATCCCAATGGTGGTTCTCAAGGCAAAATGCCTTCCACACTCAAAGAAAGAAATATGGAAGTCATTGGCAGAATGTAGCAGATCATGTTTGTGTGTGTGTGTGTGTTTGTGTATCATGCTTTGATTTGTTATATTATTTCTTCCATTTATTTTAGTTCGACTACATAGCATGACTATAGTGAAAATGTACTCAATAGGAAAGTATATATAGAACCTATATAGAATTGTATGCTGTCGTAGGGAGGGAGGGGGGTAGTGGGGGGAATAAAATCTTAATTTTTTGGCAACGACTGTAAAACATTAAAAAAAATTAAAAAATAAAACTTTTGCTACCCTTGATTGCCATAATCTCTCCACATGAAAAAGGGAGAAATCTTTGTTAGCTGAGATGGTTTCTATACTGTTTCGGTCTCCTCATCCTCTTGATCGTTTTACTTCAGTTTATCTTCCTTAAGAAATTAACAATCTGTCAATGTCTATCTTGTATCCATTTCCAAATTTTTTGTACCAGCAGTTTAACTAGATTGGGTTACCGTTGTTTTAATTGTATAATGCATATCATATTTCCTCTAATTTTGATTGTTTTTGTTAAAAACAAAAATAATAGTTAGCATTTATATAATGTTTTAAGGTTTACAAAGTCTTTTACATGTTACCTAGTTTGATCTTCAGTGGTATGATTAAACATATGTATATAACTGATTCAGAATTCACTCTCATGTGGGTTAGAAGACCTTTCCCGTTTGCTTAGATATAACCAATTTATTGTCTTTCTGACATTATTTGGTGTTTGTTATGTCCAATTCTGCTTGACTCTTTTTTAAGAAGGGATTCATGATGTAGAGAAGCAAGGATCTGTTTTCACTTGTTTTTACTCCATAACTATATTTGCCAATGTATTTTTCACCATCTTTCTCAATGCCCACCTTTGCAGTGAAGTTATTGATTATTAATGTATATATATATATATATATATGATATAACAGAGAGGATTTGATCAGGTTTTTTGTAGAAATTCTGTGCTACCTCATCCTCAACAATAGATGTTAGACATTAGCACATGTTCTACAATAACCTTAATGGTGGTCCTTTTTACATATTTATCATCACCACTGCAATATAAGATGACCAAGTATCTCAAGAAATTGTTTCATTTTTTTCTTTGAACACCGTGATAAAATCAACTCCCACAACTGCTTTATTTGCCTCTCCAAAGACAGTCATCTTTCTATTTAGCTACTTTTTTCCTTTTTAAAAGTCAATATATTACAGATACCAATTTTTTTTTCACAGATGAGGAAACTGTCTTGGAGACCTTAGGTGATTTGTCCAAGGTCACAGAAGTAGTAAGTGGATAATGTGAACCTCAACTAGGAGTTCTAACCTGAAATCCAAATACAATGCTCTCTCCACTACATGGTAGCTGTCAAATTATATATGTACAGAACTTTAGATTTTTCATTGTTTTCAAATTCCAGAATGCACTATTGCACTGAAATGACCATATCTCCTGACTGGCATTGGGAGTGAGGCTAAGTTGACATTGCTATATATCCTTGCATTTTTGCTTGTAATTATTGTCAAAACACAGTCTATAGGAACCATCCCTTAGGTGGTGCTGGGAGAAGGTGGAGTAAGGGACAAAGAAGGAAGGGAGGAAGGAAGGAAGGAAGGAAGGAAGGAAGGAAGGAAGGAAGGAAGGAAGGAAGGAAGGAAGGAAGGAAGGAAGGAAGGAAGGAAGGAAACGCATTCTAGTAGAATGTAAACTCCTTGAGATTAGGTACTGTTTCATAATATGTCTTTATAACCCCAGCACACTGCCTTACTGGGTCTGCCTGTTGGATGAAGAAAGCAAAATGTAGGTCATACCCCAGCACTCTGAGAAGTCATTGGATCCAATTGCTGTGAATAAGGAAAAGTACCTGGTACCTGTTGACCTTACTGTGCTTATTTAGGTGTAGCTCAGTCAATAAGAGGGGAACTAGAGGTTTGGTCAGTCAGTCAATAGGTATTTAAGTTCCTACCATGTTCTAAGTGCTGTACTAAGCACCGGAGATATAAAAAAACAGCCCCTGCTGTCAAAGAGCTTACAATCGAGTGGGAGAGACAACATGTAAACAAATATACCCTAGTAACCTATATACAAGTACCAATCAAGCCCAAGTATTACTTTTAATGAATGAATCACAAATCAAAATTTTCTCTTCTCCCTCGTCCCAAATACAGAATGATAGATTTAGAGCCTGCAGGGAATTTAAAGCTCATTAAGTCCAAGTCCCTGCCCTACCCTCAACCATTTTACAGATGAAGACACTCTCAGGTCTAAAAGGTAAATCAACTTTCTCAGCATCACACAGCTGGTAAGTGGCAGAGCCAAGACTCTAACCCAAGCTCTAATTCCAGATCCTGAGCTCTTTCCACGTTACCAGACGCATCGAGTGAACCAATGACCTTCTGCAGAGTGAACCAATCAATAAAAATAATTCACTGCCCCCTAAGTGCTTCCCTGTGGTACAGGGAGAACAAGCATCATCAGTGCCATTCAGTGTTGTTTAGGTTTTTTTTAGTCATGTCTGACTCTTTGACTTCATTTGGAGTTTTCTTGGCAAGGATACTGGAGTGGTTTGCCATTTCCTTCTCCAGCTTATTTTACAGTTGAGGAAACTGAGGCAAAAAGCGTTAAGTGACTTGTCCAGGGTCATCCAGGTAGTAAATGCCTGAGACTAGATTTGAACTCAGGTCCTCCTGACTCCAGGCCCAGTGCTCTACTCATTGTACCACCTCGATGCCTTCAACCCCATTTTACTAATACGGAAAATGATGATCTGAGGTGACAAGTGACCAGCCCAAGATTACAAAGCCAGGAAACAAGTTTCAAATTCAGGTGTCCTACCTCCAAATCCAGAACTCTTTTCACCATTAAACTGATGGGCTAAATCAACCTACTACAATCAGACTCTTTTCCAATCGTACTGCTATTTCATTTACTTTGAGTTCTTGCTTGTAATATAATAATGGTAACTATAATATTTATAAAGTTAAGGTTTGCAATGTACTTTAAAAAATATTTCATTTGATCATCATAATCCTAGGAGGGAGCTGCTATTATTGTTCCCATTTTACAGATGAGGAAACTGAGGTAGAATGAGGTTAAAGTGACTTACCCAGAGTCACACAGATACTAAGTGTTTGAGACAGAATTCAAATGAAGGCCTTCCTGATTCCAAATCATATGCACTATCTGCTACACCACCTGGCTGTCTCATCTTTCATTAACTTAGAAGCACAGTGGAATAGTAGGAAAATAATGGATTGGATGGGATTTGGGGAGAGATGTGGTTGATGCTTTATGACCTTGTTTCAACACTTCCATGGATGGTACAACTTGGTACAAATTCTCCCTCCACCAGTTCAGATTGTAGCTAAAAGAATACTAAATTTGGAGATTTGAGTTCAGAACCTGATTTTGTCCCATTTGTGACATTGCCACTTCCCCTCTCTGAGCCTCAGTTTCCTTTCCTGTAAAGTGAGGGAGGTTAGACTAGATGGCCTCTAAGGAACTAACTAGTACTAATATTCTGTGTCCATCAGTTCAGGTTCATGAACTTGTATAGTTCCATTGAATTTCTTCCCACTGAGACTCAGTTTCTCTAATTGTAAAAGGAGGGAGTTGGATTAGAGCTCTCAGGCTTCTCCCACCTCTGGCATTCCATGATTCGGTGACGTTTAGTTTAGCAGATACAAGCTTTTGACAGAAGAGAGCTTCCATGTAAATAGGGGCTCTTTCCAGATTGACATTTTTAACATGTTGAATACAACTGTGAGGGTGTCAGTTTCAAAGTCCTGCGTCTATTGGGATGTTCGTTCTTCAAATCAGCTGCCTCTTAAGTTCTTGCCAAGGAAACTGGGCGCATTCCCATTATTGCCTTAGGTGAGATCAAGCTAATGACTGTTTAAATGTCACAGGTACAGCTGTTCTGTGGGAAAGATAAAATGACTTAGTTTGCTGTTCGTGGTGGAAGCAGGTGCCCTTCCCAAGGGGAAAAGACACGATTTAAAGTGTCCAGGGTTAGAGGCTAAGAGTAACATTAAAGTCATGGAAGGAATAGAACTGGTGACAGCTGTCATTAAACAGGATTCTCAGTGTTGTTGCCTGCAGCTCAACAGATTAAAATTTTCAGATCTGCAGAAAATCCATTCTGGGATCACTCCATCTATGGGTCCAGGAGTGATCCACAACAGACGCCAAGATGTTTTAGATGAGCTACTTTGTTTATTTTTAGGGTAATAATCAGAGCTGTAAGTGGGGTGGGGGGTGACCAGGGAGTCATGCCATCTGGGAGGGCAATGTTTTGGCCTTATTGCCGTCTTCCTTATCAGCATTCAGCATATTTAGTAATGTGCCCAACTCTTCTTCACGTGAACTGTGGCTCTCACTCACAGCATCCCATTGCTGTGGTATTCCTCTCCCAGGGGCTGCCTTCATGTACGATGTCTGCTGCCTTCCTCTTCCTCATGGAGATCTGGAATATCGGCTACTCTCAATGACGTCATGGAGTTTATCTGCATCTAGGGCAGGCAGTCCTCTGCACTACTTATCCATTACCAACCGAGCTTATCCCAGGCACAGAAGTTTCAACATATGGATCTAGAAATAACTCCTGCGTGAGTATTTGGCTCTGACCCAACCAATTCCAATTAAGGGATATAAGGTCATCACTGAAGTGACAGAGTTCTGAGATGAGCATGGACAGCCCTCATAGGATCCCCAAGTCATGATAAGGTTATCTCTAATTTCCCCACCCCACCCCCCACTATCCTCTATGGTTCTTTCTAGGGAATCTCTAGTGGACACTTCTGTACACATATACAGACACTCACAGAGTCGATCAATCTACAAGCACTTATTAAGTACATACTATATGCTAGACCCTGATAAGTCAAAAATAAAAGTAAAATATTCATGTACTCAAGGGGCTTCTAGTCTAATATTTATACACTCATATAGGATTCTTATTAGCAACAGACAAATGCTGTGGACATGATCAATGGAGGATGTTGTTCCCATATTTCAATGTACACTGAAAAATGGACCTTTCAAGGAGAGAAAGCAATAGTTGGTCTATCCAGCTGAGAAGTATTTGTTGGTTAAGAAATAAACCTAGAAACATTGCTATTAGTAGAAAGTAGACCACATTGAGGGGTAGGAATCGTGGCAGAAGGAGCAGTAATTGTTATTAAAGTGAGGATGGGCCCATTTCTAGGGAGGCTCCCTCAATCACAGGGGTCAACGGCAGGCAGACTTCTAGGTGTCATCATCTTTTGCATGTAAGTGTGTGCACCCCGCCCCCCCCACACACACACCTCTGCACTGGGTCTATCTCTCTCCTGATTTTAAAATGTCAGAAAAGCAGAGCTCTAGGACTCAAATGACACAACCAGAATAAACTGAGAGTGGAACATCTACAGAGTGCAGTAGGAAACCAGACCTTTAAAAGGATTAATAGGCTCTTTCTATGCTTAGCAATGAAAGTCATGGATTTCCATGAAAACTCATTTGTCTATTCAAGAATTAGAAAAATAGATTCAGAACCAGGGAGCTTGGCCTCAAGTACTGGCTCTCATGTACTGGCCTGTGGCCTCAGGCAAATCATTTAATTTTTCTGAGCCTCAGCTTTTTAACCCATAAAGTAAGGATACAATCACAGCTGGTAAGTATACCTCATAGGATTTTTATGAGGATCATGTAAGACACTGCTTATGAAAGCATTTGGAAACTGTCAAAAGCAATCTATCTGTATATTATACATATATGTGTGTGTGTGTACACATATAAAATGTATTATACATATTACATATTTATGATAATTATAATATTATTAGTATAGTAATATACAATGGAAATATGTGTTACATATGTCATTTATTATTATTCCACTGATTCCACAGTCTTCACAATAGGGGCACTCTCTCTAAGAGGTCAAGATTGCTACCTATCTATACTTTTTCTAACAAACATTCTAATAAATGTCTATTGAGTTGAACTCTCATCCAGTATAATGTTTGTACCTCTCAGTAAATTTTTTATTAGGTCCATACCCAAGATTCTGGGGGCAGGGGAAGGGGAGGTCTTCATCTAGGTCTCTTGACCCTATGTGATGTCAATGAAGGTCCCCAATATGAAGGGTCTGCTTTGTTCAAGACTTCCAAACACTTCCACCTTTTAAAATCCCTAACTTTTTTCAAAACTTAGCTCAAACATCACTGCCTACATGAGACTGTCCCAGACTGCTGCTGATCTTTCCCCAGTACCTTGTATTTATTTTTCTAAATAGTATATGTGTGTTAGATATTATAGATGTATATACCATATGGCATATTATTTATATATTTACATATAATACACATGAATATTATATGTGTTATATATTAGATCAATGAGATCACAGATCCAGTCTCTACACCCTATATATTTTGTATATGTTTTCTTTGTGTACAAGTTGTTTCTCTCCAATAGCATGGAAGCCCCCTGAGGGCAGAGAGTCCTGCTTAATTTTGGTTTCAACATGATCAGCATCTAGGACAGCCCCTGGCACACAGTAAGTACTTAATGCCTGCTTGTTGATTGGCTGATTGCTAAGTTAAAGGCTCTCTGCTAGAGATGTGGGGATACAAAAAACAAGATAAATCAGAGAAGCTTCTTCCTTCGTGAAACAAAATATACAGAGACAAGAAACGTGAAGTCATTTGAAGAGAAAGAGAATACTAGTACATGGGGACGGGCTAAGCTTGGATCCAGGAGGGTTTCAAGGAGGTGATCAATGCCTGGACTGAACCTGGAAAAAAGGAAAACACAGTAGAATTCCGAAAGGCAGAGGCAAGGAGATGTTCTAGGCGCTGGAGATGACCAGTGCAAAGGCAAGTAGTCTGTGGCTCTGGCTGAATTTAGGTTTTATCCTGAAGACCATAAGGGGTCACTTGAGGACTGTGAGGAGAGTGACACAGTGAGGCCTGAGCCATAAAAACATTCTTTTGACAGCAGTGGAAAGAATGGATGGATTAGAGAGAAGAAAGATTAGAAATAAGGAGGCAATTTGCAATTACAATAGTCTAAGTGAGATTTGATCAGTCAACAGACTGGAATGGTGGCATAGAAGAGGAGAGAATGGGGTCAATGCTAGAGACACCCCACAGGCAAAACCAACAAGATTCAGAAGCTAGAAATGAGGAAGTATAAAAAAAGAGATAGGAGTCAAGGATGACTCGGGTTAAAAAGCTAGGTGACTGGGAGGAATGTGGAATACTTAATAGAAATAGAGAAGTTCAGAAGAAGGAAGAGCTTAATGTAGAAGATGAGTTTCAAATAGTTCCCCCCAAAACTGCAAATTATAAATATATGAAAGAATGTTCAAATCACTCATAATAAATGAAAAATCAAAATAACCCTGAGGATTCCCCTCAAACTGTGAAAATTGGTAAAGATGAGAAAAGGTGGAAAAAGTTAATGCTAGAGAGGTTTGGGCAAAGATAAACATACTAGTGCCTTGTTGGGTGAGCAGTCCATCAGTGCTTCATCAGGGAAAGTAATTTGGAATTTTGCAAATAAAGTGACTAAAATGTCCATACTTTTTAACTCAGAAATTCCATTACCAGGTTTATACTCCAATGAGATCACTGATAAGAAAAAAATCCTTGTATATACCAAAATACTTTTAGCAGGACTTTTTGTGATAGCAAAGAAATGGAAACAAAGTAAATGCTAATTGACTGGGAAATGGCTAAAGACATTATGGCTCATGAATGTAATGGAATATTACTGTGCTATAAAATATTATGAATGTGATGAATATAGAGAAACATAGAAAGATCTACATTAACAGAGTGAAGTAAACAGAGCCAAGAAAAGAAGAAGTACAATGATGCGTATGGGAAGAACAACCAACACGCAAAATCACAAGTGCATATGGTAAAATTATACAGAATAAGCCTGGCTAGAAAGCAGAGATATGAGCAGACATTTCCGCCTCAATCCCTTGCAGAGGTAGCAGACCAACAAGGGTTACCCGTGTTTTCAGACTTTTTTGACAGGTATGCTGATTTTTCCCTTATAAATACAATTTATTAGATGGTATGTGGGGGGAGGGGGAGAAACTATGATGATGTAAGAATATATATGCGTGTATATGTATATACATACATAAATATGTAGGTGTGCATATGTGTGTGTACCTATTTGTTTCTAAATGAAGATAATTAATTTCATTCTGGACATGTTGAGTTTCAGAAGCCTAAGAGACTCCCAGAAGGAAAGCTGCAGGAAGAAGTCAATAATACCAGACTGATGCTCAAGAAAGAGATAAGGTTGTTGTTGCTGGGATATGGCATTTGGTCCTTTCAGTCATGTCTGACTCTTCATGACCCCATTGGGGTTTTCTTGGCAAAGATACTGGAGTTTATCGAGTAGAGAAGAGACATGGTCAGACCTGCATTTTAGGAAGGTCACTTTGATAGCTGGAGTATAGATTGGAGTGGAGAGAGACTTATGGCAGGAGAAGTAACGAGTTGACATAAGGTGATGAGGGTCTACACCACAGTGATGAGTTTGAGAGAGGAAAAGAGGAGTACATGAGAGAACTTTAAAAGTTACAATCAACAGGGCTTGGAAACAGATTGAATATGGGAGTAAGAGACTGAGGAGTCGAGGACAGTACCTAGGTTGTAAGCTTGGGTGACTAGGAAGATGGTGATACCCTCAACAGTAATAGGAAAGTTAGGAAAGAGGGGAGGATTTACGGAGAAATACATCGAGTTCAGTTTTGGGACAAGTTGAGTTTAAGATCAGATTGAGATATCCAATAGGAAGTTGGATATATGTGACACTGGAAGTCAGCAGAGAAGTTAAGGCTAGATAAATAAAATTGAGAATCATCAGCAGACTGGCAATAATTTAATCCATTGGAACTGATGAGATCACCAAGTAAAATAGTGTAAAGGTAGAAGAAGCCCAGGACAGAAACCAGGGGAGCGCTCTTTCCTTAGCAGGTGTGACCTTGTTAATGATCCAGCAAAAGAGACTGAAAGATGGCAGAACCAGGAGAGATTAGCATCATGAAAACCTAAAGGAAAGAAAGAATTCAGGAGGTCAATAGTTGGAAAGTCTGCTGAGAAGTCAAGAAGGATGAAGACTGAGATAAAAGGTCATTGGACTCGGCAGTTCAGAGACCATTATTAACTTGTTGCTCCGTCATTTCTGTTGTGTTCAACTATTCATGACTCCATTGGGGATTTTCTTGGCAAAGATACTGGAGTGGTTTGCTATTTCCTTCTCCAGTTCATAACTTTAGAGAGAAACTATTTATTAGTAATCAATTATTTCAGTTGACTAACGAGGTTAGAAGACAGAACGTAGAGAGTTCAGAAAACAGAAGAAAGGTACCAAGTAGAAAACGGTACAAACAGAAAGAGCCAAGACCATACATGTGTCAGTCAGCTGCAAAAGCAAGCAAAGAAACAGAGATGCTGGCTTTGGATTGGGTTCTAGATGATGAGAAACCTAATGCTCTCCCTCTAGACATATGGGGCCACCTGAGCTTATGAGTAGGCAGCTGGGAAGAAGTCAGCATTAGGGAGAAATTGGAAATGAGCCAAAGAATTATTCTGGCCAAGTCAAGGCCTGAGGGAGGCCTGGAGTGGGAGGCTGCCACGTGAGACTGGAATTGAGGGTATTTTAAGGGGAATAGTCAGAGAAATGAGGAGATAAAAAAGAGGGGTTTTGAGGTATAGAGTAGGGGAAGTGAGGGAACTTATGATGAATGACTTGATTTTTCTTTGTAAAATAGGACTAGGAGAATATTGGCTGGGGTTGGGGTGGGGAAGGGTGAGCAGCAGGAATAGCCTCCAGTCCTTGAGGAGAGAAAAGACAATTTGGAACAGCTGCTAAGGAAAGTTGTGCAGGGAGTTAATCATTTAACAATGCACTTTTGCCAAGAAGCAGTGAGGGTCTAATTGAAACTAGATGTGAATTTGGAGTGGACCCAGTCAGTAGGATGATGTGGCTTCCTCCGGCAGCATTCAGTAGTTCAGTGACATGATAGAAGTTCAGCTTTAGGCGTGTTGAGTTTAAGATGATTACAAGATATCCAGTTCAATATGTCCAAAAGGCAGTTGGAGACAAGATTGGAAGTCAGCAGAGAGGTTAGGGCTGGATCATTAGATCTGAGAATCATCAGCATGGTGATGAGAATTTAATCCATGCGAATGGATGGGATCTCCAAATACAGCATGGTGGTTCACTTTCCGCAGTCCTCTTGAACCCTCTGTTGGTAGGGTAAGGGCACTACAACACGTATAGAATTAAGGTTCTGGCATACCTCTTTATTGTGCTTCAGATATATTGGGTTTTTTTTTTTTTGTTTTTTTTGTTTTGTTTTTTTTTTTTTACAAATTGAAGGTCTGTAACAACCCTGCTTGGAGCAAGTTAATTGGCACCACTTTCCCAATAGCATGTGCTCCCACTGTGTCTCTGTCGCATTTTGGTAACTCTTGCAGTATTTCAAACATTATTATGATTATGTTATGGTGATCTGTGATCAGGGATCTTTGGTGTTACTATTTTAATTGTTCTGAGGTGCCATGAATTGTGCCCATATACAATGGCAAACTTAATTAATCGATAAATACTGTGTATGTTCTGACTGCTCCACCTACTGGCCATTCCCCAGTCTCTTTCTCCTTGGGCCTCCCTAGAGTCTGTAACAAAATGATATTGAAATCAGGCCAATTAATAACCCTACGGTGTCCTTTCAAGTGTTCCAGTGAACAGAAGAGTCAGTTGTGGCAAACTTCATTGTTGTCTTATTTTAAGAAATCACCAGAGCCACCACAACCTTCAGCAACTACCACCTTCATCAGTCAGCAATCCTTAGCATCAAGGCAAGACCCTTCAACCACCAAAAAGATTATGAAAAATAATCTGAGCCTTTGCTGAAGGCTCATATGATATTTTAATTAAGGTATGTATGCTTTTAGACACAATACTTTTGCACATCTAATATAATGTAAGCATAACTTTTATATGCATGGGGAAAACAAAAATTCTTGTGACTCCCTTTATGGCAATATTTGCTTTATTATAGTAGATGGGAATCGAACCTGCAAAATCGCTGAAATATGCCTGCCTATGTGACAATTTAAAGAGAATGAAGCAAATACCAAGAACTAGAAAGGAACCATATGGAGACTACCTATAGCTAATTACTCAGAAGACAGAACTCCCAACATAATAAAAACCTTTAAGTAATATTCCAGAAAATCTTAATACTTAAGAGTACTTACTAAGCACCCTCTCCCACCAATCTCCACACCCCAGCTGAAACAAGTCAAGTGAAAATGTAGGCTTGTATCTAGGGTCCTTTGAATCCCCCATTGCTGCAGAGATTTTGTTCAAACCCCAACTCTGCAAGAAATGGATGATGCTGATTCTACCCAAAAATGTGAAGGAAAGAAAAGTGAAGGAAGAACTGGGAAGAATTCCAGTGAGGATGACTGAGTTAGGCCTGAAGGAAAGGGAACTTATACCCAGGTAGGGTCAGTCCTGGTAGACACTGCTCAGGGCAGGGACCCAAGCTGGCAAACCCTGCATCCCCCAACCTTATGCCCTACAGACTGGCCTTGCCTCAAGTCTGTTTACAAGCAAAGAGAAGGGAATTAGAAAGTAGGTTAGAAAATGAATACAAGAAAACAGATGAAACAGCAAAGGTATCAAGAAAAAATCCTTACACAGAAATAAATAGGAAAGATCCTAAAATCAGAAGGAAAAATGAGCAAAAATTCTTATGACAAAGTATATGATGGAGTTAAGCCAAGATTAAAGATTGTTAAGGCATAAAGGGCGATGGAGATAAGGGTTACAAGTGCACATCTGGAACGGTTAATTATAGGGTTGAGTCTATGAAGAGAAAAAAGTGAAGTCAAAGCAAAACAGGGGAAAACAAGCAACACATGAGGTTAGGATGCAGATGAAGAGTCAGTTTGGGAGCAAAGTGCACAGAATGCTGCAAGAACAGGAGATGATGGTACAAGTTCCAAGTCACAGATATGGCAGTTATGGGTAATGGTGAGCTGCAGGATATGATCATTACTGTGGGTGGTTAAGATATGGTGAAGATGTCAGTCATGGTAGTTGATCAATTTGGAAACCAGAATGTCTGAGAGGACATCAGTGTATGTGTTTTCCAAGTACGAGGGTAATGGTTGGAATGGAGAAGACCATAACCCATGTCTTGAAATCCTTGAAAAAATAGGGGAAACGACCTGAAAGCAAATAGATCACAATAAAGAGAAATTAGCCCAAATGTTACAGTGAACTTCAGAGGAAAGGTTTCTGAGCGAGGGAGGATGTTGAAATGGCAGTGATGAGCAAGGAGCCTGCCAATTCTTTCTTCAGGGAATACAAGGGAAAAAACAGCATTAAAGAAGGCAGCTGTGGACTCCAATGGCAGTGATCTTTTCATGACATCAGCGTTTCTCTCTAGTTCTTGATGGTCTCTTCATTTTCTTCAAAATATATATATGTGTGCATATGTATATATATTCATATGCACACATATATCCACATATCCCTACATGTATACTCACATAAATATGTATGTGTGTGTATATGTGTATGTAGGTGTGTGTGTATATATATGTATATATATATATATATATATATGTGTGTATATATACATACATACACATAGTGTGTGTGTGTATACTGTGGACATGTTGTAGTATCCTCCCCCAAACAACAGACTGGAAGCTCTCTGACAGCAAGAATTATTTTTCATTTTGTCTTTGTATCCACAGCACCTAACACCATGCCTCAAGCACAACAAGGGCTCAATATAAATTTATTGGATGGATCAGACCTTTTTAAATCTTCAATGAAACAGGAAATCTCCATTTTAAAGGGGGTAGATTGGGGGGAAAACAGTAAAAAAAAAACGAGGGAGCCTTTAGACATTGAATCACAGCACTAATGTTTGAATGATAAATATAAACTTTAAAGACGAGACATTTTTCTTTGGTCCTTGCTTAAGAAATGTTTTTCAAATTGCAATTTGCAGTTAGCACCAAACTGTACCCTTTAATTTGTTTATTTAACTCCTGTTCTCTGCCATATAAACATAATTACCAAGAAGAATCAATTTGCTCCTACTTGGAAAAGGCTGAATTAAGAAAAAAAAAGCCTGTGCCCTACAAAGTTTTAAGAATACAGGGGACACTTGCTGTGGCACTGATGAGAGCTCCTTCTCCCCAGATGACTTCTAGGGGTACTGATCACTTCAAACACATCTGGGGAAAAGATTGACTTCTCTTCCTGCTAGTCAGGCCAAGACTTGCTCTTCTGTGTATTTATTTTTTGTTCAATTTCAATGAACAAAGCAGCATGTTAGATACAAAGTGCACAGCCTTTTTGTCAACTCCCAACTAATCTCATGTCATCATTACTATGAGGAAATCTCATTCCTCATTATCAAATAGAAAGAATTTTTCCAAGAAACAAAAAAAATGGAAAAATCACAACGTTTTCCTTAGATTAGGAGAGTTGTAAATGTAAAGGGGATGAAAGGTGTTCCTTCTATTACAATCCTCCTCCAGCACCTCATCTGTGGAATGAAAGTGATAACTAAGGCACAAAAGCCAAGTCAGTGGAAGCTCAAGCAGGTCTTATCAAACTGTAAGGGCTTTGAGTACACCCTCTCCAATGGATTGTGTGCCTTTCCTTGAGGATCAGCCTGGCTAAGTTGGACTTATCCCCAAGTTTGATGCTAAAGAATCAAATTTTTTTAGCCACAACAACCAATAAAGGTTGTTTCCTACGTTGTCAAAGGGGATCCATGAGGGGAATACCTACCCTAACAAAACCACAGGTCCTTGAAGAATTAAAGAGAAGGTTGTGTTGTCTGGAAGTTCATTCCAATTCCAGTTGCTTACTGTCCATATCCAAATGTCATCAACTGGATGACAGCTTCCAGCCTGGATCCAGAGGTGGGCTGATATATTTAACTATTTCAACCAAGGCGATTCAAATGAATATTTACAAAACTGAGGAGGGGAAAATCAATCAGTGGATAAGTATTATTAAAACACATACTCTACTCAGAGATGGGGATACATAGACAGAAATGAACTAGTGCCTGCCTGCTGAAAGCCTACATCCTGTAATACAGAAAACTGCTATTCATGATTATTTTTTAAAATGCCATGCATTCTTATGGAAATAAATTGATGACAATTTTTTTTCAAAATGCCTGAAAAGTTTTATTTCCATCCACATTTGACATATTTAATTAATAGCAAAAATAAAATTTGCTCACATTTCTCACATAAAGATTTCACAGGAGCATTTCTTTGTTCTCATCTCACACAAGCTCTACAGTAATGGCTAGGATCACCAGCAGGTTGCCAGTGTCTCTGTGTATTCATGCAGGAAGGGTTTGGGTGTCTTCAAAATGTCTCAAGGGTACCCAAGAAATCTGATTTCCTCTCTCACTTCCATTATCCCCCACAGACATGACTAAAAATAGTTCCACTGATGATAAAACCAAGCTCCCCACAGGAGATCTCTGTGAGTTAGACTATTGGAAAGGTAGGGGGTGAAAGGAATGTCATTGTCTAAGGTGACAAGAAAGGAGATAATACAGTATACATTAACATCCCACAGCCCGGCTTTTGTCCCTGCACATTTCTGGACTGTGACCATCCAGGAAAGAGATGTGGTTAGGCCATGTGAGATTACGAGTTTCACTTCTTTTCAAAAGACAGCTCTGCTCTGTGTGAACCTCACGAATTGCCACTGGGAACAAAAGACTACAGGAAGCATTATAATTCAGTTTTGATCTGCTGAATGCCAGCGGACAAAATGTACTGAAAGGATTTCTGAAATTGTTGCTTGTTGGTTTGGAGAAAGTACATGATGGAATTTTTCAGCTGCTTGATTATCACTTGCCTTACTGAAAACAGCTAAATCAACCCCTGGTTCTCTCTTCAATCTGCCTGAATGCGTGATTCTCCAAAATGGCCTGGACTTACCTGAAAAAATCTGAAATACTTCCTCCTAAGTTTGTACTACTGTACATAGTGGTCTTTGCTCCCTGGTGGAGAAAGGTGAATGGACCTTGCTTACAAGAAAATGCTGGCTTACTGGTAAATATGCCTCTTCTGGGAGCCACTGGCTTCCCCTGGAATATCCCAAAGGGTATTTCAAAAAACAAGAGCAAAGAGGTGTACGTGTGTTGAGATTGTTGTAGGGGTAGAGGCATGGTCTTTGCTTGCCTCCAGAGAAGAAGGGTGATGCATCCTCTGCCACTCCAGGGCTCTCTCTGCAGGCATCACTGGCAACAGTGAGCATGATCTCTAAAGGAACATCCAACAGTGACCAGTCTAGGACTTCTCTTAGGCTTACCCTAGGATTCCCACGAGCCAGAGGAGTGGGGAGGGGTTACTGGAAATACCAAAGCATCCCTTCAATTTGCTGTAGAAAAGAGCAAAGCTGCCATCGGTGACTAGGGAACCTCTACAAATCAGTCTTCCCCTTAGAACCTGCCTCCCAGTTCTTAGAGATGGAGTTATCATTTAGGGACATTTTGCATCTTTGGACTCATCACTAGCCTGAAACAGATTACTTTACTAAGGATGAATTCTGTGGAGCTCATAAAAAATACTGCCTGCATTCCTTCTTGAGGTGACATGTCCCTAAAAACAACCCCCTGAGACTCAAAAGAAGGCTGCACTAAGGGATAGTCATGGGGTTCAAGGGCCTTGGCTTTTGTTTTAGTCAATGGGGAGTTATGTCCTCAAGAAGTGCTCAGTGAGCTTTCAGAATGCTTAAGTCAGAGGCACTTGAAATGATGGACTATTCACGACTTAAGAATATTATTTTGTGAGCTACCATCACAATCTGACTTTAAGATGTGGAGCCTTTAAATTATTTTCATAGATGGCTTCTTGTCACTCTCAAATATCTGGCACAAATCCCTGCGTACTTTATGGAAACAGTTTTGCACATCTTTGCAAAAAACCAAAAGTAATTTTTCATGGGCAGGTCCATATATTTGAAAATGAAATCAAACTCAACCATTTATCTACATGTGTAAGGATACAGTGAAAGGACAGTGAAGGAGACGTTTACATTTTTTTTTTTTTAATGGCAAAACTCATGGCTTTGCTCAAGAACTTATTGGGTCTCTCCAGGAACAGATCTGAAACAATCACACTCCAGGTCACATTTCTGTGGTATGTAATTCACTGCTCTCCCCTCTACAGACATAGCTTGGGATACAGGACAAAGAACTTTCCCCACTTCATAGCAAGTTGCTGTATATTTCTAGGCAAATGATATTGCATTTTCTGTTGAAAATTAAATTATTGCCACAGTTAATTGCAGTCTATTTTTAGCACCAAAAAATAGGTACTACTCTAAAAAATTCCAGTAGTAACTGTCAAGGAGACTGCTGTGTGTATGAGTGAGTAAGCTTTAAAGAAAAAACCTAATAGCTATTTATCGTGGATCAACCCACTGGCACAACAAATCTGCAGTGCTCATTAGTCAGCTATTTAGAATAGTAAATTCCTTTTTCTAGATCTCAAAGCAATGTAACAGCAAAAAAATGTAATCAACAGTAATGTCTTCTTGACTATGTGCAATTTAACTATAAAGACACAGAAGTTTCCAGAAAACATTTAAATCTTATTAATGTGAAAAACAGTATTAACGGACACACATGCTGCAGACAACAGCACTGGACTTGAAAAGAAATCTAGCTAAAATTCATGAATTGAATATGCAAATTTTTCATTAGAATAATATAATTTAAGTGGTATCTGAAGACACATGCATATGCTACATATAAAATTTATTATATATATAGATGTGTGCATAGGTATGTACATATATATATCCTACATATATTATATGTGTATCTTTCTTGCCTTCTTGTGTGTATGTCTACATTAATCAAAGTAGTTATGTATATATATACGTAAATAATTGTACTTAGAATAATAATAATTATTACTATAATTATTATGTAATAATTGTACTTAGAAGCCAAAAATGAAAAGGCGAATATTTTGAGGGAGTTTCACCTAAGCAGCCAAGGCCAAGAGATGGAACCATTCACCACTTTTTTGATTCTAGGTTCCCTAGAGTTGAATCTCTGAGATGTCTCAGCAGTTGCTTTGGCCATACCCCTTTTGCATTAACAGCATCTGGTCTGTGTGTAAGCAAATAAAGACGGCAAAAAGCAAGATGCAAGCGATGAAAAGCACTTAAAAGAGTCAAGTTTCTGCCTTCATACAGAAGGCTAAAGTTATTTCCAGAGGAATTGAGGTTAAAAAAAATTAAACCAGCAAAACCCAAAGCATATCCTGAACCTATTTCCTCTCCCATTGGTCCTCTCATTCAAGAAATCACATCTAAGGAAACCAATGACAAAGGATGTGGCTTTTTATCTGCATAATACTGATCAAAAGCAACCATGCAATATCATGGTCATCACACATGAAAGATAGTCATGGCAACTGTTGGTGAACATTTGTGGCACAGTTCGAAAACACCCCAGATGAAGTCCTGAATTTGAGCATCAAAATTCATCTCAGGATAACATTGCCCCCTAATCAACAGTGCTACGCGTTGGAATGTTTAGGGTAACTTAGGAATTGTCTGATAAGCAAAGTCCTGTTTGTCAATGAAGTAAGAATGCCAATTAACAGTAAAAGACATTGCACTAAACAGAAGCATTTCTTCAGCAAGTTTCCCAAAAGCCTTTGCCATTAACCCTTGGCGCAGGATCTGAGCTATTGTTACTAATGTCAGGTTAGCCAAAAAGGGGCTTGCAAGAGCACATAGGTGAGAGAGGACAATGCTGATGACCAACAGGCAGGCTTCACTGTCGCAGTCACTTCACAAGGAATGGAAAATCTGGACTTAAAAAAGAAAAATACAGTTCAAGAGCACATATTCAGACATAGCTGACAGATCAAAACATAATTAACTGAAGCATCTGCGAATCCAAAGTGATCCCCAAAGGCTGATTTGTATTCTATCCATACGAAGTTAAGTCCCTTTGAATTACATGAACTAAGTGGGATTTTTGCAGCACAAATAATCACAAATTATACAGAAGAGAGAGACAAAATAAAAGAGGAATGCAATCAATAAAAGATTATCGAGACTTTCTCGGCTCAACTTGTTCACACGGGAGATGATTAAGACAGCCAAAAGCAAAATTAATAGACTTTCACTATAAGGCACTTTCTCCGTGTTGGGTTAGGGAGTCAGTGAAGTCTTTGGAAGAAGCTGGAGCACCTCTTGCAAGCACTTGGGATACAAATCAATGCATTAAATCATATCCTAGGTGGCACCTAACTTCCCTCCAGCCAGCTTATGTCCAAGGAGAATCATACACTTGTCTGATAGTGGTAATGTAAGGGATCACTTGAAAAATCGGCTCTTTTAGAAAAAAGGAAAAATGTGTATGGGCATAGATGTACAGGAAGCTATTGCAGGCCAGGCTTTGCTATTGCTGTTTATGCTTTGGGCTCCCCTTTATACGTAGAAGAGTTGTAACTTCTGGTATACTCAATGACACTTACGTACTTCCAGGAAAAAAGTCATTTATCTACTCCCAGATCAATAATATCTAATGCACCCACTTACAAAACAACAACAAAACATTGGAAAACTTTTTGTTGGCGGTGGCAGGGGTCACTTTCTTAAAGTCTGATGCCTGGATTCAGCACTGCAAAAGCAGGCTGGAATCACTGCGCTTGTCATCCACTCCTGCCTAAGGAGAACACTTATGAGCCCCAAGCCCAGGATGCATGGAGCAATGAGAAGCACTTGACTTCTGTCCCGTAGTAAGGTTCTGGGCCTCTTCTAGCTTTGCCTGGGCTTTTAATTAACTGCCGGGGCCATGTGGAAATGGAAGCCCCAAGGTTGCTGCTTAAACAAAAATTAATCAATAATTGAATGAAGGCCAGGATGTGGATGGGCGAAATGAGGTCCTCGTAGCCTTTGACCTTACACTTGAAATGACATGACATGCGGATGAAGAACTCTCATTATGCCCATAGATTTGGGGATGGTTGATCATCCCTTGGCCATTAAAGTAACAGGGTAAGTGACTTGCTGGGGTCACTCCTCATCCCTATCCATAGTCATCAAAAGAATTATGATGTTTTCAGATCTGAACAATCCAGATTCTCGTGTGTCTGCTTCTAGGTGAAAAACACATAAAATAAAATCACTGCCATGGACAGCATGTGAGCAAGGAGGTAGAGAACAGAGAGAGAAGAAAGCTGGGGAAGTTTGACAATGCAGAGTTTAAACACTATTCTCCCCCTCCAAAGCTGGGGGCTTCCATCTTGTAACTGGGCCGCTATGAGCAAGCCTGGATGCCCCAAGGAACTCTGCAGCCATCAGAAAGAAAGACTGCTCTTCTGATCACTCAGCTCCGCTCTGCCATGCTCAGGCAGGAGTAAGCCTTCGGAAGCTCTGACTAAACTTTTTCTTTCTTCTTACTATTACATTTTTTTTTACAAAGCATTTATAATTACCTTGGAAATATAGCTCTTAAATTATACTGCCATTGTAATAATTGATTTGGTAACAAAGATTCCCATGGACACCCCCCCAGGGGTATAAATGCAAACTTTAGGGGAATGAATATATATTTTTAAACATAAAAAACTGATTAGAAATATATATCAGATCACAATAAGAGAGTTATCACACTACATGGGCCATTCTCTTTAGACCATTTTAAAACAGAAAATAAACTAAATAGATATTCGTTTAGCAATATATAATCAGCCAAATCCTTTCTCTGTTGTGCAAAAGCAAAAACACAAATACATATTTTTAAAAATCAGCAAAGGGTTGAAAAGCAGTATTTACACCCACTTTACTGCAACCTGTTTTAATAACCTGTTTAAGGTTATTAAAAGAATATGCAGTATCCTGTAGTAAGGAAGCTCTGACTTGACACAGGAAGTTTTCACAGTCTTGTCATGATACACTGTAGTTAAGTTATACAGGAAGCAGTGTGCATACACATGTGTCTATTTACCCATATGCACCAAAGATGATCATTTTAAAACTAAATCTTATATAGTCAACAGCTAGATTTATACAAAGATGTGTCGCTGTTTGGCATTTTGATATTCTGACACATAAATACATACACACAAATCGATATATGTTGTTCTTTACGGTAGTTCACACTGGATATAAGAACTTAACATTCATTGCACAATAATTTTCTTTTTAAACAACTGTTTAAACTTCAATAGAGCAGGTCATGGAGTCAGGATGATCAGATCACGGTGAAGGGGTGTACATCTTTTCAACTTTCATTAAGCCCTGCAGATTTAATTAGCAGCAAAGCATCTCTTTCATCTCGCTATTTATTTTTTAGGTAAACACAAAATATCTCTATATATACACATTTATATATATATGTATATATACATACATATGCACACTGTACATGAATATAGTCTACTCTTGTGGTCTAAAATTGAAAACTTGACAGTTATTCTCTGAAGCTGCACAGCTTGCAAATACTGTCTACACTGTATCAAGCTTGAAATTTACTAGCACCCAGGTGGTTGATATCAAGCCAATTCTTTCATTTAAGTTGCAAATTACAGTTTTGGATTTCTATTAAAATTATCATTGGATACAGTGCATCTCCCAATTTATTATTTGGGTCTTGTGGGTTTTCTTTCTTTTTCAAATCTATCCCTATTTTTGATACAAGGAAGGCTACATGCCCTTAAACACGCAGTTCCAGCAATCCTGAGGATCAAATCATTGTTTAAAAAAATAGGAAAAAACTTTTTTAAAAAATGGAAGAAAGTTCTGTTAAGGAATGTTTTTCTCCCAGTAAATGAAACTTGTAGCATTCTGACTGAGTAGCAGGCACAGAGCTCCCTGCAGAGACTGGAGCGACCACGGATGGCAGCCGTGTACCCCACACATCAAGAACCCAGAAAGGCATCCAGGATTCATTTCAGCCTTGCTTTCTTCTCTCCAATAGCCTTCAGGCAGAGCCTATCCCTTTGGCCATTACACTTTAATAAATGAAGTCCTGGCAGGTTAACTTCATTGGGAAAAACCCCAGTCCACTCAGAACACCAGTTTTTCATCTTTTAGTTGGATAGTTCTTCATTCCCCATGGATAGGAATGGTACCTAAGAGAAAAAGTCTTTGTGAGAAATACCAACTTCACACTTTCTTACTGATAATTAGGAGAGGCAGCCCTGCCTCTCTGCTCAAGAGTCTTCAAAGGGGAGTCAGAAGAGGGAAGGTCAGGTCCTAGGTCTGACTCATCATTGGCAGGCTCCTTGAACCTCCAACTCTTTAATAAAGATATACTATTTACATTGCTTCTATCACAGCAAAGTTCTTTTCAAAGTCTAAAATTCCATATTGAGAGGAACTCTTATTAGGAGGCCATTAATGAAAACACGGTCCTGAAGACTGCAATGGAAATTTCTGAGAAAGACCAACCTTTTGCTGAATGTGAATCCTAAAAGGGTCTTTCAGAAAGGAAGGTGCTGGCTCTGTTCAGTTAAATTGAAAATAATGAAGGAATTCAAAGTGACTTGTAGATATTTGAATGTCAAGAGACTTTAAAATGTATGTTTTTACTTGCTGGGCAAGTCATTTTGGCAAATGAAAGTATGCAGAGATAGATACACCTACTAGGCAAAGACTGTTTGCTTGGTGCCTTGCCAGGACTTAATAAATGTTTGTGATTTTTCCCTATCATAAAATAACCCTGGTGCATATTTTAAAGTTCACACATGTATTTGATTCTACATAGATTGTCTTCTCTAACTGCACATAAATTTGGGAGGATTCACCAATAAGAAAAGAGAGAAAAATAATGTTCTTTTCTTGGAGTAATTAAATATAGATGTAGCCAAGAGTTAAACAGTAATGCTTACCACAAGTGGTTCTGGAGTTCATAACCAATGGAGATAGGTGGCAGAGTGGCGTGGACACACAACTCTGACCCTCAGAGGCAGAAGATCTGGGTTCGAATACTGACCCTGATGTATCCCAACTGATAGGGACACCGTTAGCTACCTATTCATCTCTAGAATGGGGATTGCATGCTATTTATCTTCAGGACTGGAAGAAGACTCCATTGTAAACTTTAATATACCTCATAAATATGAGCTATTATTATGGAAAGACCTCCTAAAGAAAAAATAATGAGACTAATTAGCTTTGCTTGGGATACCTCCTGGCTACCTGCTTCATCCCTTGAGTCACCTCATCTGGATCTACCCTCCCCCAGCACTTACATTAGGATTTAGATCCTTCACTGACACTGTTGTCTCCTCCTTCCAATGAAAACACCTCTCTTTGGGGGCCTACTCCCTCAGGGACTTCTAAGTATGATCTAGTAATGGGATCATACTGAAGTGTTAAGGGATGATATCTGCTTAATGGGTTATCAAGTCCCAGATAAACTGTTTCAACAGTGGCTCCCAGTGCCTTCCAAAAGGAATTTTAGATACTTCATAGTCCTTGATGGCCTCTGGGGCCCCTCAGATTATATAACGTAGGAATGAACAATTTCTTCACCCCATAGGTAAGAAACCAGACGGGCAGCTAGGTGGTGCAGTGGATAGAGCATCAGTGCAGGAATCAAGAGGACCTGAGTTCAAATTTCACCTCAGACACTTGACATTCACTACCTGTGTGACCTTGGGCAAGTCACTTAACCCCAACTGCCTCATCCTGGGGCATCTCCAGTCATCCTGATGAATATCTGGTCACTGGATTCAGATGGCTCTGGAGGAGAAGTGAGGCTGGTGACCTGCACACAGCCCTCCTTCACTCCACACAAAAGCCAAGTGCAAGTCATGTCATTCTTTCTCTGATGGCATGGTCTTCTTCAGCAACGAAGGACAAACACACAACAAACCAGACAGAAAACCTCTAGAAAAATCCCCAATGAGTGGTCATCCAGCCTTGGCTCAGAGACTTCCAGTTAACAGGAAACTGAGGCAACTTCTGGGGCAACTCTCACTGTTAGAACAAGGTCTTCTTGACATCAAGCCTAAATCTGCCTTTTCTGAAACTTTCATACCCACAGCTCTGAGCGCTGCTGGAGATAAGTAGGTCACATGACAGGCCTTCCAACACTTGGTGTCACCTTCCTCCCATGCATGCAATTCAAGCACCACCTTCTACCATGAAGCCCTATCTGATTCAACAACTGCTAGTGCTCCCCCTCCTCAAATACCTTGGGTTGAACTGCCCTGCATTTACCTCTATTTCTTTCTATTTAACTGGCCCATATTTCAAAATATGCTTCTCACCTTGACCCCTACCCCGACCCCTTAGAATGTAAGAGACTAGAAATTATTTCATTTACTCCATTTTAATCCACGGTGCCCAGAATTGTGCCTGCATATAGCAGCCATTTAGTAAACGCTTATTAAATTAAGTGACTGACCAGCATGTTCACATCCTCTCTAGCTCCAACATTCATGTAGCACAGCCTCTGGTCCCTGGTTCATTCTGCCCTGAAAGCATTCAGGCCTGAGCAGAAAAGTCAGCTTGGTTCAGGCATATATCATCTCTATTTATATAGACACATCTATCTATATGTCGATATATCCACATTTACATATATCTATCGAATAACACGTATATAGCATATAATATATATACAGACTTATGCCATATATGTTAGTATATAAGTATACATTCAATTTATATTTGTTTTGTATACATACATATGTATCTATATATTGCTTTCTCTGTGTTCTCTCTCCCCTCCCTCTCCCTCTTTCTCTTCCCCCTCCCTTTCTCTCTCTCTCCTTCCATCTCTCCCCTTCACTAACCTCTCTCTTTCTCTTTCTCTCTCTCTCTCTCTCTCTCTCTCTCTCTCTCTCTCTCCCCCCCCCCCCTTCCCTCCTTATTGGCTCTAATATTGGCTTCCTGAGGACAGGGACTGTTACTTTTTTTTTTTTTGCCTTTGTATTCTCAGCCCCTAGCCCCTAGCACAGTCCTGGCCACATGGCTTAATAACTTGTTGATCAACTTATTTATAGGGTCATTCTAGCCTCCTTTTCTCATTCCCTTCCATGCCATACCCTAGTCTTTCTGCTCATATCAGGCTCACTTGCTCCAAGTCACAATGTAATTTTAGAGCTAGAAGAGGCCGCAGAAATAATGTAGGCTCCTTCTGTACTAATTATGGATCGTCTTCAATCACACAGTTGGAAATCAAGTCCCCTAAGCCTGGTCCATGGTTCTTTCCCCTATACCACTCACTCCTATTCCAAGGTAATTTTTTTTTATCTCTGGAACATCCTTCCAGCCAAAGTACATTCTGTCCAGTTAATTTTGGAAAATCCCAGATCTGTGATTTTCTTCCCTGATGTGAGAACCCACTCCAATGACATAGATCTCAAAATGTCTGTGCTTTGGTAACTGAGCCTTAGTGAGTGGCCGGAAGCCGAAAGAAATTAAATGACCTGCCCAAGGTCACATGACTAGTGAGCTTCAGAGACAGGTTTTGAAGCCAGGTCTTCGTGGGTCCAGGCCCAGCAGTACACTAGCCATTAAGCCAGGTTGCTCATTACTTTAAACCTTTTTAAAAATCCCCCTTCTCTGCCTCTCCCCACTCCCAATCTTTCCCAGTTTGGTAAGAGGACACAAGATTTTTCTCAGCCCCTCTTCACCAGAATATGGAAACTAGTGATATTTCTAATAAGTTTGGGTTTATAGCTGTTTTCAAGCCCTATATGAACATATACTTTATTTATTAAAAAAAAAACACCTTATTGTTGTACTCGTATCTCAGCCTCATGCTCCTGGTCCACTCAGTTGATGTTACTTGCCTTGACCTACAAATTTCCCAAAGGCAGGGTCCACCAGAATGGGGCTCCTCTATAAAGTGTTTCCTTGGAAGCCCTCATGGAAGGTTTTATATTAAGCCAACAATCTGGTATTATCAACTAACACTATAGATTAGGGGTCCCCAAACGGAGACCTGGAAAGGGCCTTGAAAGCTGTAGATGCCGGCCCTCTCATTCTGCGGCCTTTAGAGACCAAGGCCAGAGAAAGGAAATGGGCTGGCACTTGAATTAGGTGTCCTGACTCCAGTTCTGATCTTTAAGCCTTTCATAAAGATCAGAGGATCTGGGTGGGTGATGGTAGAAACATTTCTCTGAGGCTGGGAGTAAGGAGGAATACATTCTGAATTATATATGAAATTCTCAAGATTATCTCCCTATCTTTAAGGTACTTTCAGAGTTTGTCTGTAGAGAAAATAGCAGAGTGACAGATGATCTTATTTTGAAATATATGGTTGCTGCATTTTTCTCTGTTTATGGATAATTAGCTATTTCTAATTGGAACCTGTCCCATTTCTTGGCAATTCATGGCCACCTGGAAACAGCTGATGGCTTTAGGCAGCATCAAGGGTTATTGTTCTCAGTTAGTGATTAGCTCCCAAGAAATACCCTGCCTAGGAGCTGCAGCTGCTATAAAAAGCTGGAAGTAGGGGGACCTGGGAGCTAATAAAAACAAGTATGTGACCAGCTCATTATCTGAATCTGATTCTGTGAGCTATGTTTCCCATTCCTTTCAGCTCAGAATTTTGATATGTCACATGCATCATCTTCATATGAGACAATATCATCTCTTTATCATAGTGAGGAAAATATTCTGTTCTTTGTGTGCTCCAGAACGAGGATCTCAAACCACACCACAAATCCAAGGGTAGCTTCAGGCTCCCCCAGGCTCGCATGGTGTGTGGCTAGCAGTCCTTCCATTCAGATGTATAGGGACTTTGGATCAACAGATGTTTCTGATGGTAAGCAACGAATATCTTGTCTGTACATAACTGTGCATATGCTATTTCCCTCATTAGATGGTAGGCTCCGAGGGAAGGAAGGGAGCGAGCATATATTATGCTCCTGCTCTATGTGCCAGGCACTGCGGTAAGCACTTTACTGCCAGGTAGGTGTTCTTATTATTCCTATTTTACAGTCAAGGAAAATGAGGCAGGAAGCAGTTGAGTGACTTGGCCACACAACTAGTGAGTGTCTGAGGCTGGATTGGATCTCAGGTCTTCCTGAATCCAGGTCACCTGGCTCCTGGTACCCCCAGAAATGAGCATAACACGATGCATAGTAAGTCCTTTATGTTGACTAGACTAGTGGTGCATATTAATTAGTGCAACAAATTTAAACCAAATATAATTTGAGTTTGAAGCTACCCTTCTAGAGATCTGGTTGGATTACTGTGAGCTCTAATTCTGAGAAGTATTAAGAATGATGGGATTAAGAAAAGGTAGCCATAATTTCTCTACATGAGCAATATGTTTGTGTGTGTGTGTGTGTGTGTGTGTACACATCCATATGTATATACATACATATATGTAGGGGTGTGTGTGTGTGTGTGTGTGTGTGTGTGTATTTCATTTTTTCAACAAGAGACAGAACTCCTCTAAGAAGTCTCATGGCAGCTACAGAACTAACTGTAGGATTTCAGGACCATGAAGAACCTTAGAAATGGCCTCGTTTTCATTCTCTGAAGAAAGGGAAGAAAGTAAGACCTGAAGAAGAAATCACTTCCTCCAGGCCACTGGACTGATCCCTGCCAGAGCTGGGACTCAGATCAGTGTCTTCCAGCTTTGACAGCAGATTCAATAGGTTTCAACCTTGCTGAAAACAACTGGCTCCAGGCACCCTAGAAATGGAAGCTTCCTTGCAGCTTCCTTATATACCAAGCTTTTGCTATTTCTTCTGGGTTTGGGGACTAAGAGGGGCCTGAGACTTTTGGCTTCCACACGAATGCAGTTTACAAAGTTTGCCATCATTCTCCTGCAAGTTTAAGCAAATTCCAACTTCAAGTCAGGAGGCATTTCAAATCAAGGACACAGGGGCTGGTGTCAT
Source organism: Notamacropus eugenii (assembly GCF_028372415.1). Lineage (NCBI taxonomy): Eukaryota > Metazoa > Chordata > Mammalia > Diprotodontia > Macropodidae > Notamacropus > Notamacropus eugenii. Next base: position 27,606,667 of record NC_092874.1, on the reverse strand, counting down.
CCAGAGAAGATTGGATATACCAAGCCTCAGAGGAACAATTTTGTATTCATACTGCATTTCAGGACTGTACTGAGTAGAAAGGAAAAGTCAATTATTCAACTAACGCTCCAGAGAAAGTTGGTGGGTGGGTGGTGGTGGTAATTTCTTATAACGATATATCTTTGGAGAACAAGAATTACTCATCCCTTCTCTGAACAATCATAACAAATCCACATTTATAGAAGTCGTATTTTGGAAATAAATCATCAAACCAAGATAGTAGTTGAGTAATCTTAGACATGTGAGATTCATGAGAAAAATCTTGGCAGAGAAGAGATAAGAGCAGTCGAGAATTGAACCATCTCTCCAAAGCAGTTTTTAAAAAATCGCCTAATGGCCTTAAAGTGTTTCTTTTTTTCAGTCTTTGTTTGTGGAGGGGAGGGGGTTGTTGACCTGGAAGGGTGAGCAGCATGGCCACATAAGCAGTCCTGTATTCTTCCTGGGACAAAGTTGGAATTTTACCCTGAGTTCCACTGATAAATGACTATGTATGTAAGTGTATAAATAACTTGATGAGGAGAGGATTCAGCAGCAAAGCTGGGACAAGGTGCTGGAGGCAACAGGACAAGCCAACAAGCATTTATTAAGTGCCTGTTGTGTGCAAAGCACTGGGCTAAGTGCTAGGGATGCCAAGAAGGGCAAAGGACAGTCTGCTCTGCAGAAGCCTATGGTCAAATGGTGGAGCAACATGCAAACAATGAGGCATGAACTAAAGTGAAGTCCTCAGATGGGATGAACTTTAGGTTCTAGAATTCTATGAAGCTAAGATGCTGGTCTACTGGGGTCAACGTGAGTGACAAAATACAGAAATTAAATGAGAAACTAGTAGAATCTTCATCGATCACAAACAGCTCAAAGATATCTAAGATTTTTAATTATATTCAGGGAATGGTTCTCTATAATAGCAAATCTTCCACCCCCAATCAGTATGTCTTTTTTAGTGTGTGTGTGTGTGTGTGTGTGTGTGTGTGTGTGTGTGTGTGTGTGTGATTTCTAAATGAGGAATAAAATATGCTATTCTGTGTTTGGGAAACATGAATTTGCAGCCCTTCAAGAGGAAGGAGAGAAAAAACTTCTAATAAGATGCCTGGCTTGGAAGTGCCTTTTATTTAATTTCATTTATTATTTTTTTAATGGAAGAAGAGTTAACGAGGCAAAATTGCAACTGAGTGATCACCATCTTTCTGTTTCAATAGAGAATACAGCAGCTGCATCCGCAATAAAGAACTGACAGAAATCTCTTTTATCTACGGTTTTATCTAGTCCAGACCAATGTATTTTTTCAAAAATGATTTTCAATGAAAACTGGAAAAAGAAAGCTGAAATTGAAGGTATAAATCAGATTCATCATTCCACTCTCCCAATTCCTCTTCCCTGTTTTTAAAGGAAATGCTGGATCTCACCTGTTAGAAGTAAAATTGTAATAGCCACTTTCTTCCAGGACCTCTTCAATCACAGTCTAGAGGTGAAGGAAATTCAGTTCAGTAACCATTGCTCATTGAGTATAAAGTCAAGCACAACAAAAATGGATAATTGTTCAAACCTGACCTGCATCTGTTCATAGGTTATTCCCTCCTCCAGATCAAAGCTGTTAGGGAGACCTGAAACAATGAAATGATATCAGGTAACTGAACATTAGAAATCTAGTTGAGGTCAAGTTAAAATTTTATAGCAATTACGACATGACTGTGGGGAGAACAAAGCCATTTCTTAATGATAAAAATGGGGACTTTTAATTTCTCCTATTAGATCAATCATAATGCTAATATGAAAAGCTGAAGAAGGAATTTCTATTGCAAAAAAAGACTCCTTACCCATTGTTAAGCAAATAAACTAGAGACTGGTTCCCAGAGTCAGACTGTCATGGACTGCCTTGCTTAGCTACAGAAACCCCAGGTAGCCAATAAGGTGCACAAATGAGGCATACACTTGGCAGGAAAAGAATCTGGAGGAAATCAAGGGGGTGCAATGAAAGGCAGCTGAGCCTTTTGTGTGGCTCCCTAGAGGGGAATCAAACCCAGCTTAAACTAAGCGCTGGAGGTTTGAAAAATAAAAACCAAACCACAAGAGTCTTGTCCTTGGTTGCTGCATTTCCCTTCCCCCAGGTGGCCATGACATAATGGGCCCTGACGTCCTTCTGGAACCCAGAGCTGGGTCAATGTGCCTGAGTGGAACCTAGAAAGCCCTAGAAAAAGTGAGTGCTGGTTTACTTCACTCCTCAGAACATCCCTGGTCTGAAACCCATTCATTTGTCTTACAAGACATCAGGTACATCAGGAACAAACTACTGTGCTCCCTGCATGACCTTGACCTGAGGGCCTGTTGGCTTCCCCGTGCTCCTCATCTGAGAACCTTGGCCAAACTGCCAACCTTCGGCCAAGACTTTAAGAATATTGGGAAAATGCTGCAGTAACTATTACAAAACCTAGAAAAAAATCAGTCATTTGAGGAGCCAGACCAATTTGTCCGAGACTAGAGCCCAACAAAATCCCTTGTACTTTCTAAATTTAGCAAGATGGCCCTGGTTCCGGATCAAGCATGTGTGGCTAGCCCAGTAAGCTTCAAAGACTGGGGAAGGGTCTGCAGGCTCACAGTCACCTTCTCACAGTCATAGGAGTACTGAATCCATGCAAGAGATGTTCAGAAACAATTCCGTTTAGACCCCTCATTCAAATCTTCCTCAAATCATTCAAGGCCTGACTAGCCCCACCCTTCCTTCCTCCTCCTCCTTTCCCTCCTTCTCTTGGGCATTTCACCTCATAGACACTGCCATCACCAAATGAGCAAGAGGAAGAGGAGAAGCAAATCAAGGCAACTGGACTTGCAATGATGCTTGTAGCACTAATATTAAAGGATCAAGGAACGCAGGATGCTAAGAGCTGGGACTCAGAGATGAAAGGGACCCCAGGGGCCATCTCCTCCAAGTCTCTCATTTTACAGGTAAGATTGAGGAAGCTAAATGACTCTGCCTGGGGGGTCCCTCAGGTAATAAGCATTAAAGGGAAGGTATGAAGATGAAACACAGAAGCTAAAAGAATGCCTGGTAAACTTCAATGGGTCTGAGTTAGAAGTGATATCCCCAGTCCCTCTGATTCTATCCTGTCCTCCTTGTTGCCATGGATAGTGAATAATTGCTTCTGTTTTCTTTTCTTTCTAAGCTAAATTCTCTTTTCTGAAAACTGCTAATCAAAACAACATATTTCCTAGCAGAAAAGTAGGTTTCAAAGTATCTTCTTAGCACAAAATCATTACCTGTCCTGTCATTTGGGGACAGGGTATTTCCACCTGATGAATGCAGTAATAAATGACAATCTGCTGTAAAAAAGTTTGGTTCGATTGGCTCTGGAGATCCTTGGGATAGCTGAAAAGCAAAATGAAAGGATAAGCAGAAGAATTTTCTCCAGCTCAAATGGGGTGAGATTCATAGGGCTTTTCATTCTTTGTGATCAGGCATATAAGAGTTGGAACTCTGTGGCTTTCAATATCTTGTAAATAGATAAGAAAACATCTTCCTTCTTCCAGAAGTGCTTATCAGAAATTAGAGGCAGTCAACTCATAGTCATAGAAAGCTAGATGAGTCACTAGTCACAGGTGCAATAAAAAGTCCTAGGAACATTCTATTTTATGACTGTAAAATGTTGAAGTGGAAAGAAATATAATGGTGCAGAGATGCAACCTCAAAGTGGTAGTGCTATCAGATGCAAAGGAAATAAATGCCAATTACTCAACAAGACAATCTCGTGGCCCAAACCACATTTTCTTTCATTCACCTTCTCTGAAGAGTGATAGAACAGGGAAAACTGTATTTCTTCATACAAATTCTTCCAGGTGCTATTCACTAATTTTTGTCCAGAAACATTTTTCTCCTCTCACTTTGAAACTTGGTCTAACATGAGGGAAAACGATTCTCTCCATGAACTTATGAAAGCAGCAGTTACTGAATCCCCTTCTCCACAAGTGAATCTTCTAGCCAGCTTTTTCACTTCTAAATAACAATTTCTCACCTCTTTTCCCCACTGGTGCCAAGCAGCTGTGGTGCTGGAGTCATTTCAGGTTTCAGTTAGTACATTTTAATGTGAGTTTACAGGGACAAAGCAGATGTGCACTGGACCATTCAAACAATGCAACCTAAGTCAAGTCCTGCCTTTCCCTTTTGAAGGCATGGCCCAATTCATGACTTCCAACCACAGTGCTTCTCTAATGTACCCTGGGTACTTGCCATCCCAAAAGTTCCTTCCTCTGTCAGATTTCAAGCTGCCCCAAAACACACGACAGCCAGAAAGGAGGCACGGCTTTTCTTAAATCTTGACATGTTCTCTCTCCTGTGCATCAAGAATTTTGCAAATCTAAAAGCACCACATAAATGCTAGTGGTTTTCCTCCTTCTCCCTAACCTTCTTCTCTTCTCTTTGTCCTCCTGTCTTTTCTTCCTCTTTCTCTTTCTCTTCTTGCTTCTCCTCCTCCTCTTTGTTACCATTACAATGTGCATGCATTAAGAACAAGGACTTTCCTCAATATTTTATTTCTACCCCTAGAACCTTAGCATAGTGCTTGGCACATACTCACCATAAAGGCTTTGAATGCTTATTTTTACTGATTCATTCATTTGCCTTCAGGGGCATTTAAGGACCTGAAATTAATGGAAACTACCAAGTAATGGGATGGTATCCAAATAACAGTGAAAATAGGAGGAAATTATAGGTAGCTTTTAAATATTAAATATTGCATGGGATGCCATCAAGGTAGTCATTTGATAAATGTGTGTGTATGTATGTATGTGTGTGTGTATAAGTGTTTAGAGGGAGAGGGAGGGGGAGGCAGAGAGGGAGGAGAAGAGACAGAGTGAGGGAGGGGCAGAGGGGGGAGGAGAGAGAGAGAGAGAGAGAGAGAAGGAGGGAGAAAGGGAGGGAGAGAGGAAGGGAGGGAGAGAGAGAGAGATAAAGAGAGAGAGAGAGGGAGAGGGAGAGGGAGAGGGAGAGGGAGAGAGCGCAAATGCACTTCTACAGGATATATACTTGAGAATACAAAAATATGACTGTGAACAAGCCAGCCCCAGTCCTTGGGGGCCTTAAGATAGAACAAAGCAGACTTGATCTCAAATCATAATGAGCACATTGGTTCACACAAAACTTTCTCTACAAATCTTACTCTTTGTATGCAAGGGCTTCCTAACATGGTCCTTTCAGTGACAAGAAATAGAAAAGCTTTTCCACAGAATCAGTTTCAGAGCTGGAAGAAACAGCAGAGGCCCCCATCTGAAAAAGAATACCATCTACAACACACCCACAGAGTAGCCATCCACCTAGCCTTTGCCTGGAGAGCTCCAAGGGGGCGGCCCCCACGAGCTCCAGAGGCAGCCCGGTGTCACCTTCTGACCCTCTGAATTGACTTCTTTGCCACCTCTGGCCATGGTGCTGAACCAGCCTCTTTGCCACCTCAGTCTGTGGTTCTTAGCTCTGCACTTTGGGGTCCAACTTTGCCTCCTGGTTTCTCTGGCTTCCTGTAAAGGCTTAGCTCAAACTCTACCTTCTACAGGGGTCTTTCCAGTCCCCCCCCCCCCCCCGCCCCAAGCTGTGAGTGCCTTTCCTTGAAGATTACCTCTGTTTACCATAGACAGATTTAGAGACAGATGGATAGATTAGTCTTATGCTTAAGGATGTAGCTGTTTGAATGTTATCTCTCCATTAGAATATGAGCTCTCTGAGAGCAGAGACTGTTTTCTGACTTTCTTTGTCACTCCCGTACCTAACACAGCACTGGCACATCCTTAGTGCTTAATGAATGTTTGCTGACTTGACAAGACTGGCCTTCAAATATTTGCTAGCTATCATGTCTGTATCCTGTCTTCCAACTCCTCTTTTCCAGGTTAAATCACACTAGAGCCTTCAATCAAGTCTCCCTTGGCATGGACTTAAGGACTTTCACTGTCCTGGTTGTCCCCTGGATATGCTCCAGCTTTACAAATCCACATGGAATTTAAGATAGATTAGTACTGCAGGAGTATGCAGGATGGATTGAATCGTCTAGGGTGGTGACAGGGAGGGCAGAAACATAGATGTTGAAGGCATTTTAATGGACAGATCTATGGGCCTTGGTGTCTTCATGGATGACAAGGGTGGCATGAAACAGTGATGAGTCAATGGTAACTTGGGAGTGGGGGACTATGATAGAGACAGACTGAAAAGTCAGGAAAGGAAGCAGGTTTTAGCAGGAAATGACAAACTGGATGAGGGAAACAATGACATACAAGTAGAAATTCACTGGAGACACTGGAAATACGAGACTGGATGATCAGGGACACTTCTTTTAGGCATTATTAAACCAGAACATATAAAAATTTTATTACAGATGGTTGTTTTACTTAGGGGGGCATGCTATAATCCCAAACACATTTGAATCTACTTAATAGAATCATGGGATCATTGATGAGTCAGAAGGGATCATTACATTTGACCCTTATATAGGGAAAGACAGTGGAGGCCAGAGGTATTAAGTTCCTTGCCTGAGGTCACATGCCTAATAAAAGGAAGTTGCACATTTGAACCTGGGTCTTCCTAAAAGATCATTTCACAAGCCCACAATTCCTCTAGAAGCATCCCTGACAGAATTCAAACTGGACAACCCTGATCCTTTCCTCTCCAGAAAACTCGTGCACTACATCTCTGTTGGCTCAGAGGTAATTCTATTGTCCAGAGTTACAAAAAACTCAGGATTTATTACTTGGATGACCTTGGCCTATTCACTAACTTCTTGGACCTCAGTTTCCTCACCTGTCAAACAAAGAGCTTGGACCATGTAATCTACATTATCTTCTAGCTCTGCCTAGGAAGTTAAAAATCATTACATTACGTTAAATACATTAAATAAAATACATGGATGTGCTCACAACATACTTTTTGTTGTTATTCAGTCATTTTTATCGTGTCTGACTCTTGGTGACCCTAATTAGGATTTCTTGGCAAGGACGTTGGAGAGATTTAATATCTTCTTCTCCAGTTCATTTGACAGATGAGGAAACTGAGACAAATAGGGTTAAGTAACTTGGGCCAGGGTCACATAGCTAGTAAGTATCTGAGGCCAGATCTGAACTCAGGAAGATGAATCTTCCTGACTTGAGACCCAGAACTCTATCCACTGCACCACCTAGCTGCCCCATACTAACTTTACCAAAATACGAAGCTTGGGTCTTGAATGATTCTATCTTAAAGAGAACCATACAGTTTTAGTATTTAATAAAGGGTCAATAGATAATGTCCTTCAGTAAAGACCTACTCTGATTTTAGGTTCTAGAAGGCAACAGACCTTAGACTCAGCCAGATTCTAGCAAGCTGGAATGGCTCTATGACAGGTGACATCTGTTGTCCAAGGACCAGACTAGCCAATATAGCCAAGAAGTCAGCCTGAGGATAATGGGAAAAAACATTTCAAACGACAGAAATTCACAAAAACTGACTGCTAAGTCAGAGGAGTTGCTATCTGTGTCAGACGAAGGAGTGGCTACATCAGTGAAATCCTGACTCCTTGAAATACTGAGGGATAATTTAAATTGTAACATTTTAGGAAAAAAACCAAAAGCATCAAAAAAACAACTGGAGACAATGACAACTTTATTCATATCAGAACTCATGTGACTGATCTTGGTGACCTTAGCACAAAAGAAGGGCATCACTTGGAGCTAAAACTAACATACAAACCAGGAAGCATCTAATTTCCTATGGGCAGCTTCTAAAGGAAATTGGGCAACACTTAATGAAAGCAGGGAGCAGAAATGAAAGGGATTCTGACCAGTATTGCTGACTCTCTCTCCTCCATCATCCCCCCTCTTCAACTCTTTGCTATATGTTCCTCTTTTCCTCTATCCTCCTTACCTGACTTATGCCACTTTGAGAACATGCTACATTATATTTTAACAGAAATCTTCATAGAAAACTATGTTTGTGGGAACCCTAAATGCTATTTCTCTTGTTTTCTAGCAGCTTTTTAAATAATCATTATCTATTACCATGGAGACCAGAAGTTCCATACTTGGGTTCAAAAAAATCAACTCAAGGGAGTCATGGCTGGATAGTGGTGGTCAATGCGAAAAAATACCTGTTTGTTTGCATCAGAGTTTAATTTATGGAATTGCAGTGACTTAACAGCAGGCAGCAATGGGACATGAGTACCAAGAGGGTGACTCTAACCCTTATGTAGAGCCCTTATTGTTCAGAACATGGGAAGTGACAAGACAATCCCACTGGAATCTGACCTGATCAAACCACTCGGTGCTTCTTTGTTGGGGAGAACATGGATAAGTTGGGAGGGGTTTCTGAAGGAGAAGAAATAGCATGTTGTAGGAGCTTCAAGACCATGTCAATGGTGGATCAAATGATGGCACTAGGGATGATTCCCCTGGAGAAGAGAAGGTATGGGGTGGGAGAATATAGTAGTTGTCTTTAATCTTTTCTCTGAAGGGCTCTCAGGTGAAAAGGAGATTAGACTTGCTCTCTAAGGCCTTAGAGGGGATGGCAAAAATTCAATTCATTACAAGGAGAAATTCCGTAATAACTGGCCCCATCTCAAAATGGAACAGGCTGGGAGTTACTGGGCTTTCCATCACTGGAAATCTTTAAGCAAAGGCAAGATGTCTATTTGGGGGCATGTTTACGGAAGGGATTCCTGTCTGGTAACAGGCTGGAGCGAGCGGCCACTGAGTTCCTTCTCAGCTCTGAGATTCTGGGATTCAGCTAGCCTGGGTTTCTAGATAGGTCAAACTCAGGTCAAGGAGGGTCCCGTGTGTTAGGGATAAGGAGGTAGCAAATACCCCCTGGCCCCCCAAGAAAGGGAAATTCTGCTTTTAGAAGCTTTACTGTCTGGTAATCTGGCCTTATCCCTCTATTGGTAGAAGGATGGGGTCATTAAGGAAGCTGCTTAAGTGGACCCTCGAAAGCACAAGAATGGGTGATCCAGCAGGCTAGTGCAGCAAGTCCCTATCAGGACAGTTTGGAGGCAGGAGAGAAAAAGAAGGAAGGGCACCAGTGAGACAGACTGCATGCAGGTGGAATCCTCAGGGTAGAGTCCCATTTCACTTAAACCAAAAAGGCAGACGAAATGACAGAAGATTGGTTGAGGATGTAGGGATATTTGTGGATAATACAGTGGGAATTCTGAAGGGTCACGTGGAATGGGCTAGGCAATAAATGACCCAAGCTGGAGTAGAACTGCAAGGCAGAGAGGTGATAAGAGGAAAAAGGCTTGGCATGATGCTTGGGTCCATGGGACAAGGACAACAGAACTTAGCTCGGCTGTGCTCCCTGAGCAGAACCAGATTTCTGGAGGAAGATGGAGCTCATCCTCCCTACAGTTCATGATCAGACTTAAAGCCTTGGTGTCACAGAGGGTTGTGGCCTCCATTAGATTTCTCCTACATAATGCTAGATCACTGAACTCAGAGTCAAGCAAGCATCATCCTTCTCCCTCCTTTAAGGTTAGAACATCTACTGTATTGGGCACCCCATTAATCCTTCAGGTTACTCTCTAGCTACACCGAGACTTTCCATTTGTATTTCCTACATAGCATGTAATACCATGGGAGGGTTCTCTGGGGTATCAAGGCTCTTTCCTCAAACTGCTTTCCAAAGAATACCCAATGGGATTCTTGCGAGGCTAGCTCAGACTGCTCTACAAGGTTGTAAAATACAGACAAGTTGACCTCCAATTGGGACCCTCTCAAGTTACTCCAATGTCCTTTATAGTCTCTTGATTAATGGAATCTTATGAATTAATGGAATTAATAGGAACCTACTCTCAGGCAGTGGGGGACACAAAAAGGTTGGTGGAAAGAAAGATATCCAAAGAAGAGCTATGTGAGTTTCTTGGCCACCTAACATATCAGGTGCAGAGAGGAAGATGATAGTCAATTAATGGCGAATGAACCAGGACACTCAACCAACATAAAAGGAGAGTGTGTGTGTGTATATTTTTAAGCAGTACCAAGTCCTGGTGCTTCAGAGAGTGGCTGTCCCAATCTGGCCACCAGAGAGACTGAGAGCCACGGTCCCTTTCACGCCATAAAACCAGGATTGGTACTGTTACGTACGCCTGAGATTTTGCTGTACATCATTTTAATAATGACAAGACTTTAGCAAAGCACAATCTTTCCTCAGGAATTCTGGACTTCTGACTGCTTAAAATATGCTTGGTGTATATTCCTACTGCAGCATGTAAATACTGCAGAGCAAATAGTTGGAAACTCCTTCCCTCCTGTTCTGATCTCCCGTGGTTATGTTCCTATGCCCTACGCACTAATCCAGCCCATGAAAGAGGCAGGAGCTCTCTGATCCTGGCTGAAGTGGTTGTCTGTTTTGTTTATCTGCAGCTGCCTACATTTTTACACCTCCCCTCTTTCAACATGGAAACCAGTAAAGCAAGACAAAGACAAAAACATTCTGTATCTGTTCTTTTTTTACATTTCCTAAGTAAAAAGGAGCAGTACATTTACCTGTTGAGTTTGTGATGGCGAACAAGAAACTTGGTAAGGAAAAACTGACTGATCAAGTTGTGAGGCCTTGCCCAAAATGATATACTCCCAAGCTTGGAAGAAAGTCTTCAGGCTTTAACCTCCTTGAGTCTTAGTTTACTCAGCTGTCAAATGGGGATACTGCAACCTGTAACACCTACCTCCCAGGGACATTGTGAGGATCAAATGATAAAATATGGGGAAAGTGCTTTGTAAACTCCCAAACAGCCAAAAATGCTAATAATCACAAAAATAAGATGTTCAAATGGGACAAGAGTGAGTCAGGAAGATCTATTTTGAAACCTGTCTCTGATGCTTACTAGCTCTGTGGCCCCGAGTCTTCATCGGTAACAAGGAGGTGATAATCTAATAGTGACTCACATGGCTGTGGTGAGGATCAGCTGAGAAGATGCCTATCTCGGGTGCTTGGCAAACCTTAATGCTCTATAGATTAGATTAATGCTCTCTCTATGTACTAATTGTATGTATTAATGCTCTATATTATTGTTGTTGGTGTTATATCATCACTACTCCTCTGAACAGACTCACTACACTGTGTGTTACTTGGGTCTATCTGAGAATGGGAAATCTGGTATCCTTCCTCAAAATGGTGCCTAGAAAAGGAATGGTCATCCCTGTCACTAGGTGGCCCGGCCTTAGCTCTGCTTTTCTGTGTAACTTCTAAAACTCTTCTATGCTTTAGCTTCCCCATCTACAACACAAAGTTTATCCAAAACCTAAATCCCCATCTATAACAGCCTACCCACCCAAGTGCAGCAAATCACATAATCTCAGAGCAAGAGGGTACCTCAAAGATCAACAACCATCCCCTCATCCCATGGTTGAGAACACTGGGCTTCAGAGCAGGGAAATGACTTGTTTCCCATCACAAAGCCAGCAAAAGGTGGCCCAGGGGCTAGAACTCAAGTCCTCTAGAGTCACAGCCGAGTGAAGCCTCTGAATATTAGCAGCTAAAGGGATAAAGTACTTTTTAAAATTATATTTACATAAAATAACAATTCAACTCTTCAGATTTCCTTTATCACCCTAGTCTTCAAGGAATATGATACTACCTTCCCAGAAGGACAACTGGAGAAATCAACGAGAGCATTAAAATTGTCACTTTCCCTCATTCTGCACCTCGAGCATCGTTCCCCTGTGCCCTCCACAGAGAATCAATGAGGACATCATGGGAAAGGGAATGTTCCCCACCCCACCCCATCGCACTGTAGTTAATACCAAGAGGAGCTGTTGCTATATATAGAAGACTGTACCTTTTTAATTTCGGATTTCAGGTTACAAGGATTGCTCTGCTGGCTGAAGAGGGATTTCTTGAATCTCTCAATAACCCTTCTTTTCAAATTGTGGTGCAGAGCAGGAGGGAGCTGCAGGAAACGAGAAAACAATGATCATGACCCCACTGAGACCACTGCTGAGAAGCCTTGGAGGTCCTCTGGATGGAAAGGCTGATGTTGAACAGCATTCAAATTGGAATCTGAATTTATTTCTTAAGACTATGGGCTAATGATATAATTTTTTGTGCTATAGCCCTGAGTGTATGTCTTGTGTCTATATGTGTGCATATACACACACATATCTGTGCATATGTATATGCACACACACCTACTTTCTATATTTATTCTACATACCATAGTATATATCCATATATTTCTCATATATTGCACTACACTCTGTATGCTGCAAATAAACATATATAATATGTACGTGTATATGTACATATATATATATATACATATAATAAAGAGTTTCTACACTTAAAAGACTGATTTTATTTGCCTCTCACTTTTCATTTTTATCAGTACAATGTGGCCATCTGCCATGGCCAAACAGGTTACGTTCCTCGTTATTACTCAAATACCACATTCCATCTCTTATCTCCAAACCTTTGAACTAACCATGCCCCGGTCTTGGAAAGGTCTTCCTTCTCACCTTCTTCTCAGGATCCCTAACTTCCTTCAAAGTTCAGCTCAAATGTCACTCCTTACATGAAGGCTTTACGGATCCTCATGTCTTTTCCCCAAAAGTATTACTTTGCATTTATTTTGTATATATTTATACATGTACACACTGTCCCTCCCAGTCCGTTGAACTGTAAGTTCTTACGTCCGTTGAACATAAGATCTTTGAAGGCCAATATTGTTTCATTTCAGTCTTTGTATCCCTAGCACCTAGTACAGGGCTTAATGAATGTTTACTCATCAATTTTCATACTATCCAAATGGGTCTTGACTAAGTTCACCCAAAAACTAATTTACATGCAGAGCTCCATCATCAAGGCACAAGGCGATGTTCCATGCTTACTGAGAGCTAGACACCATGGCAAGGGATAAAATGGGAACCATTTTAGGGGCCAGAAAATGGGATCAAAGGATTTGGAACTTGAGGGGTTAAGCTGGGTGGCCTCTGGGAGGCTCCAGCTCAAGATCTACAATCTAATCAATAAAGAAATTAAGTTTCGGACTAGGGAAACAACTTTCCCAGAATTGCTCAGGAAGCAAGTAGTGGAAACTAGAATTTGAACGGATGTCCTTGAATGGGTTCCAAACACTAGAGTATGAAGATGCCTCTGGACTAACAAAGAAGCTGGTGTAATAAAGGAGGAGGGCTCCTCCATCAGAACTGCAGGAGAGGATAGACAGCTGGTGTACCTAGGATAGAGAGACAGGGACATGTTGAGCTGGTGAGGACAGTCAGTATATGGGAGAGCCCCCATCAGATGATCTTGATTTTTTTGTAAAGAAATCAGCTCAAGGTCTCAATATGATGACTACAGGTAAGGTATTTAGAGTCATAGCCCCATCAAAGGAAAAAAGATGCTACAGCCTAATAGGAAATAAATGAAAACACCAGCACTGCTAAAACATGGCCTCCTCAGATCAGCACAGGTTCTTCCTTGTACCAAAAAAAGAAAAAGAAGAAGAAACTCAGACCGTGCCATTGCACCCTTTCTCCTATTCCCTGTCAGAGCCGATGAGTATATGTTGTTCCTAGAAAGAGCAAAATAGACTTACCGTCTCCATCTTATGACCACCAGTCACTCTCCCAAATCCTTACAATCTGCCTTCTGCCCCCACTGCTCTATTGAAAACATCACTCTCTCCCCCTCCTCGTTGTTAAGGAACATACTCTATCACACTCTCAAGTGATAATTCGTAGTAACAGCAATCCATCCATAAACATTTATGAAGTGTCTGCTATGTGCCGGGCACTGCGCTAAGCTCTGAGGATACAAAACAAGGCAAAGACAGGCCCTGCCCTCAGAAAGCTAACACTCTAACCGGGAGACAGCAGATACACCCAGGGGTACAAAGGATGCTTCAGACAAGATTGCATCATCATCATTACGTTCTTTCACGGCTGAAATCTTTGAACATGATATCCACACACATTAACTTACTGCCTCATTTCCCAATCCCTTTTCAACCTCTTGCAATCTGGGGTCCAGCCTTACCATTTAGCTGAAACTGCTCTCTCCTATGGTCTTTGGCTTTGTTTTTCAGTTCTTATCCTGTGGCATATAACAGAGCTGACCCACCATTCTTGGCAAAGATCCTGGAGTGGTTTGCCATTTTCTCCTCCAGTTCATTTTATAAAGAAACTGAGGCAGACAGGGTTAAATGACTTGCCCAGGGTCACAGGTAGGAAGTGTCTGAGGCCAGACGTGAACTCAGGAAGATGAGGCTTCCTGACTCCAGGCCTCCACTGCATCACTTGGCTGCCCCTCCATTCTCTCTTACTTTTATGAAAAAACAACAAACTCCTCTACTTCGCTTTCACAGTCTGGCTTCAGTGGACTTTCCAGGCCTTTTCACCCCATATTTTATCCCCTCCTGTACTCTGACCTTCTGCTCATTCTGCCTCCCTGCTGTGCTCTCTCCCACATGACATCCATCTTCCATGTGCCTTTGCAGTTTATCCCCATGCTTGGAAAGTGATTCTTCCTCACTTCCCTCCTGAAGAATCATTAAGATCCACCAAAGACCTCTCCTGACCCCACTAGCTGCTAGTATCCTCCCTATGGAAAATATAAACAGCCAAGTAGGCTGGGTGGAGCACTGTGGTGGAGTCAGACTTTTAGTGGCTGGGTAACCCTGGACCAAAAACTTCAACCTTCTTCAGCTGTAAATTGAGGTAATGAGAGTACCTGCCTCATGGGGTTGTGAGATCAAATATTATAAAACATATTCGTAAAAGTGTTCTGCAAACTACAAAGCACAAAACAGTTATTGCTGTTTCCTTTGTACATTTTGTTTCCCTCATATACCGTAAATTCTACGAGGGCAGGAACTAGGACATTTTTCTTTCATATGCCTAGCACCTAGCATAGTGCCTGGCATACAGCAGGTACTTAATTATTGTTCTTGGTGCTGTCAAATGGTTCGACATCAGGAATAAAAAGGATTTTATTAATGGATGTGACATTAAATAAGAATCATCAACATCTCCTTTGCCACTGCCCCCTAAGGACCACAGGATTTTTCCATCTGACTTGAAATCGAAGCTTCCCCCTTATTCAATGGCAGCCCCTTGAGAGCAGGGATTTTCTTCCTTTTCTATTTATTTCCCCAGTGCTCACCATAATGCTTTGCAGCCACTAGGTGTTCAATAAATGTTTCTTGAGAAAATTCAGCAAGCATTTATTGAGCAAAGGAACAAATAAAAAAAAATGGTCTTGTGACATCTTATCTACATCTCCCACACTTTGACCTGGGTAATCTTCAAATGTACTACGATGACCATGTCATTCTACAACCCAAAACTTTCAGTAGATTCCCATTGTCCACCACAGCATTTTGCCTGGATTTTACACTAATCTCACTTGCCCTTGCTTCACAGTGTTCTGTCTTGAGGTTGGTTTTTTTTAAAATTTTTTGCACATTTGTCCTTATTTGAATTACACTTGAGAATAAGATCTGTGTCATACAATACAGGCATTTGGTAAATGTTTGTTTAAACTGAAGTGAACTGAGTTATGATTTAAAAAAAATGGTAGAAACATGAAGAGGAAGAAAGGAGGTGGTAGGGAAGAGTCTGTCCCAGATAGTCTTAGTAAACTCTGCAAAGCCTGCTAGACAATTCCTTATGCCAAAAATCAGATTTGTCACCAACTTAGAAGAAGTTTGTTAATTGCCTAGGATGGTCTTGAAATATATGTATATATGCATGTATATATATATATACACATATATATATGAAAAGAGAGAGAAATATGTATAATCAGCCATTTTATATATATATGGAACATTCATAATTCAGGAATGTATTACTTGGGAATCATCTTCTCATTACCACTCCTTCCAGAGGGAATGTTTCCAATACTAGCTTTCAGTCATCAGGTGATAAATTCAAATTAGCTTGGAACTCCCAAATATAATTATAATGGGAAACTTCGAACTAACTCAGGTCTGCACTTACTACTTACATCAGGCTGAAAATAACTTTATACATATAAACACCCTCTTCAGTCCAATTAAGATTTATACAGAGGGCAAGAGTAGAACGCAATTTTATTACAATTTACACAATTTTTGAATGACGCTAGCACTTATGTGACACTTCAAGGTTTACAAAACACTTTATGAATTTGACTCTTACAACAGCCCTAAGAAGCAGATGCTATTTTTATCCACAATTTATAGAGAAAGAAATTGATGCTGACAAAGGTTATGGGATTTATCCAAGGTCACAAGCTATTAAGGATGTGAAGCAAATCTGAACTTGGATCTCCTTGACTTCAAGTTCAGCTTATCCACTGCCAGTCCATCAACATGGGCTGCATCCCATCTTTAAATTTCCCAGGTAAGTTTTTACATTATCCACTAACCAAAAACTCAGGCTACAGTTTGAACAATCATCTGCGAGACTGCCCTTGTCTATAACAGAGCGTTTTAAGAATAATACTAACTGTATGATTTCTAACTTTTGCCTGCCTTGGAAATGCATGCAAGGGAACCAAGTGAGTGAGTGTGGATAGATCAGCATGAACTCCTAACTGTTAGAAAGAAAGTCAAAGTATGGATATTCTGACAGCAGAACGATAGACCCTAGTGTGATTTTCATTGAACGCAGAATGTGAATGTAAGGATATTAGCATCCATTTAGTCCAACACATTCATGAAAGTACGTTCATTAGAATATACCCAATGAGTGTCAACCATCAAGGCAGCCCATTCCAATTTGGCGGGGGGGGGGGGGGAGGGGGGCGCGTTGTTTGTTTAATCATTTTTCAGTCGTGTCTGACTCTTCATGACCCCATTTGGGGTTTTCTTGCCAAAGATCCTGGAGTGGTTTACCATTTTCTTCTCCAGCTCATTTTACAGATAAGGAAACTGAGGCAAACAGGGTTAAGTGACACACTAGGGCTAGTAAGTGTCTGAGGCTGGATTTGAACTCAGAAGAATGAGTCTTCCTGACTCTAGGACCAGCTCTCCACCCACTGCTTCTCCATTCCACTTTGGGACACCTCACATCATTAGGCATATTTACCACCTCTGATAAAGCCTAAATTTCTCCTACTTCTGCCCTCTGGGATAAAACAGAAAAATTCTCATCCCTTCCCCAAATGACAGCCCTTCAAATAACTGAGCACAGATATCGTGGTGCCTAAAGTCTTCTCTCTCCCAGGTTCAACATACCCATTTCCTTCAAACAATTCTCATACAATGTGGACTTGAGGCCCTTCATATCCTTCATCTTGACATTTTCTATACATTGAACATTCATATTTCAGGAATGTATTACTTGGGAATCATCTTCTCCTTAAAGGGGAGATACTAATACTAATTCCAATACTGACACCAAGCAGCTTGACACCATCCAGCTTATCAATGCACTTTTTTTAAACCATGGCTCTCAGAACTGATCCTAACACATCATCTGAGCTAGGATGATGGCACAGTACCTTAGTACCATCACCTTCCTCTTCCTGGAAGCTCATGTCTCAGCCTCAGATTGCCTTAGCTGTTTGTCTGCCATATCACCCTGCAGATCCATTAAAATCCCCAGATCTTTTGCAGAACAATTGTTGCCTCCCTACGCTTCCCCCTATTACAGTTATGAAGTTGACTTTTGGTACCCAAATGCAAGACTTTACATTTATCTCTTATGAATATTAATACCTTATCAGACTTAGCCCAATGATCTACTCTGTCAAGATCCTTTCAGATCCTAATTCTGTTATCTAAGGTGTTAGTTTTCTTCCTGGCCTTGTGTCATCTGCTAATTCTAAATCAGTCATAAAAATATGGAACATCACAGGGTCAAGCCCAGATCCTCAAGGTACTCTTGAAAATTCCAACTATTTTAACCTTAAGCAACTACTGTGACTCCTCTTTGAGTCTGGCCATCCAACGAGCTCTGTAATCACAGCCTATAAAGGATGGAGGATATCGTGTTCTTAGCTACTGGTAATTTTGTCAGGTCTGCTTCTGTTTTTTTGCTGTTTTGTATTTTATTCCCCTGCTTGGATAAAAACAGTAATCGTCATACAAATGAGCTTTGGCTGAATTGATCTCTGCAGGCAGTTTTCTTCTAGACAGCTGGAAGTTTTGAAAGCAGCTGCATATTTAAATATTGTTATTTTAAGAACATTTATTGAAACAAAAATCCTAGCCATCCCTGTTTTAAAGCAAGGTGCCTGCACTGACTGAACGGCTCACTCCCCGGAAAGGTCCCTGCCCTAATGGAGAAACAATTCACACCAGACGCTGTGTGAGCTCCAACACAGGTTCTGGTTTCCAGCAAGTGAAATTATCAGCCAGCTCCACTCTTAGCTTGCCAGCCTAAGATGCCATTTCAGTTCTCACGAAAATAGATGTCAAATCACCGAAGACAGGGTAAGGAAGTTAACATCCTGCCTTTTAAAATAGTTGCTTTTACATTATTTGCACAGAGCCAACCAACTCGTTTCCATGGAAACTGCATCGAAAAGGCCCCAGCCGCCAAAAGCCAGAAATCTCCCTTGAATGTTTCATCTGGAGGTTGTCAATCGCTCTCTGTACCTGCAACTTTGAGTGATGGCCTCGGTCTAAGTCTCCCAGAGTTCAGGCTTGGAAATACCTCCATAAAAAGAAATCTGGCTGGGGTCACTCTGGTTTATATCTGCCAGGGTAACAGATGTAACACTATCAAGGACAGACAACTCTCGATTCTGATCCAGGCAATTAAGGCCACGGCTGATACAGAACTGCAATTTCAGACTTGGCTTCGCTGTCGTACTTTAAAAGCCCCTACTTTGTTGAGCACCGTAGGTTAAAGTCCCCAAGAGGGATATCATTTCCTCCCATGTACAATGTTATAAACTTTGAATTATTCTGCAAATATATTTTTTAATCAAAAAACTTAGAGCAATGAGTTCCATCTTGCCAGGGAGTGAGGAATTATTTGTTAACCCATGGTAGCTTAAGAGCCCAAACGAAGGTTACTTATAAAAGTTTTACTTTTACCTTAATAATATCTGGAAAACAGATAAAGAGACCTAATAGCTCCATAATAAAAATTCTTTACTGCATATAAATTAGCATGGCAAGCACAAAGAAACTATATATAAATTTAAAAACATATTTTTATTCCACATAATCCTCAGGAGTGCAAGGAGCTAGTAAGGTTATTTCCATTAAAATAAAGTTAAAGCTTATTTTTAATCTAGAATTCACCATCTATTTAATGGAAATCCTTTTGAAATAGAAAATAATGCTTGGATATTGATCAAAGGCAACTGCTGCATTACAGTAAGGCCTTATTTATCTTATTGCATCCCTTATTGTATTTTATCCCTTCCAAGTAAGTGAAGTTTTCAGGTAACTGAAGCTTAATGGAATAAGCATTTATTAAGCACCTACTAGGTGTCAGGTACCACACTAAACACTTTACAAATATTATCTCATTGGAACTCAAACTCTTATAAAAGTGAATGTTGAAAACTATCTTCACACATAATTGGAAAAAATAAAATACTATTAAGTAGGAAAAAACCCAAATATTATCCTAAGGGATTCTCACAACAATCCTGGAAGGTAGGTGCTGTTTTACCTCCATTTTCAGTTGAGGAAACTGAAGCAGATAGAGATTGAGTAAATTATATAGGATCTCAAGCTAGTGAGTAGGGCCAGATTTGAACTTAGGTATTCTTGACCTGGGGCCCAGTGCTCTAGCCACTAGCTGCCTGCTGGACTTGAGTTGGGAAGCTCTCTAAGCACCAAAGCTTTTTATTTCGGTCATTGTTATGGGTATAGTTCTAAATAATGTGTATAATTCTAAATTTAGGATTCTGAACTCTAAGTGTGTGTCATACGCTTTCCTGCCCTCACACACAGAGTAACCAAACAGCTTCTGTGTTCCTGATGGTGTGAGAGGATCATTATTGCTCTATGCTAGCAGACAAGCAGTCTGGCACAATGTAGAGAGACAGCCTCCACACCACTGGCTGTGGGGACCCTAAGCAAATCACTTCAGTCTCCCTCTGCTCCAGGAAACTCTCTGAGATTCCAAATGGCAGAGAGGTGCCAACCTCCTACTGGTGTTCCCAGGCTGAGAACGAAGAGTGAAGCCCCCCAGTGAGTCCAAAGTGGGATTTCTGTGCCAGGAGGAAGCCTCTGTTTTGTAGAAGACATAATCTGTCATGCTTCCGAGAGCTTTGTAAAAGCAATGAAATTACTTAATTGTCCAGAAATAAACAATAAAGTATATTTTGAGAGGGAGCATGAGATAGTACAAAGAATGCTGGGCCTGGCATCAGGAGCAATCTGGGCATTGTGTAGAGAGTTGGGTCCAAATACTTCCTTAAACATTTACTAGTTGTGAGACCTGCGCAAATCAATCAACCTCTCAGAGTCTGAGTGTCCTCAGTGTAAAATGTGGGAACTGAACACGATGTCATCAGAGGTCTCCTCCATCTCTAAATCTATAATAATGAGATTTGGGTTCCAATCTTGTCTCCAACACAGATAGGCCATGTGACCCTAGATAAATCACTTAGTTTTTCTGTACCTCAGTTTCCTCATCTATAAAATAAGCATAATTATGCTATAGCACCTATGTAAATGTCATTCTTATTATTACATGACATAAGTGATTGTAATCTATCACAAGTAACTTTTTAACTTACTTTGTAAACATACTGTTTAGCATATGGCAAGCTCTTAGTAAAAGCCTGCTGACTAGACAGTCAAATAATTTGACAGCAAACTGTTCTTATGACTTAAATAACTGATTAATAATACTAAATAACTGATTGCAATTTCAACCACCAACATCCTTTGATAGAAGGTTGTTCCAAAAGTCTTGATGCAACTTTAAGGGCTTAAAGGTTTAAGGCTGCACCAAGACTTCTGGGACACCCCTGTACATTACAAGTATTTGTCTCTGCTTTTATAATAGAGGAAATGATATTTCAAAGCAATTAAATGATTTAAGTTTACATAGCTGCCAAGTGTTACAGCTTCTTTTCCTTTCCTTTCCTCTCTTTTCCTCTCCTCTCCTTTCCTTTCCTTTCCCTTCTTATCCCTCCCTCCCTCTGTCCCTCCCCCCCTCCTTCCTTCCTTCCTTCTGTTCTTCCTTCCGTACTTCCTTTCTTATCTCCCTTAAAACCTTACACCTAACGCACTCTGAAGCCCATGGATTGAGCAACAATGGGTCTCTGCCCAACTTCCACTTAACTGGCTGATTTTGGACCCTCCTGGCTTACAGTGAATGTCAGTAGTAACAGTTTCTCTTCCAAACAACAACCCTGAGGCTCCTGCCCCTCTCAGGGTGATTTATCTATTTTTTTCCTTTCCATTAAAGGGGCCATCCCCCTGACTACTTTTGAAAGAGGCCCATTCATTGAATGGGTACTACCTCACATTAAGTGAGTATCTGAAAAGGCCTTAGTCTAAAAAGCCAAGGTCTCCCATTGCATCCTGGACCCTCTCCAGTCATCCTGATGAATATCTGGTCTTTGGATCCATATGACTCAGAAGGAGAATGTGAGGCTGGTGACCTTGCATAGCCCTCCCTCACTCAAAACAGTCAAGTGCAAGTCACGTCATCATTTCTCTGATGTCATGGTTCTCTTTGAAAACAAAGGACGAACACAACGAGCGTCACAGCTGAGATTCAAACCCAGGTTCCTTACTATAAATCCAATACACATTCTATCATGGTTTAAACAATATGTTATGTACCTTGACAAATATTTAACAACTAGCTTTTTGAAAAAGGAAAAAGAGGGAGGCATGACACATACTTTAGCTTCATCTGAATTATTAAATTTTTCTCCACCACTTTCTAAAGCTTGTGTTTGTTTGTCCTTTGTTTTCGAAGAGGACCATGACAGCAGAGAAATAATGACACGACTTGCACTTGACTCTGTTTTGAGTGAGGGAGGGCTGTGCAGGTCACCAGCCTCACTTTTTCCTACAGAGCCATCTGAATCCAGCAACCAGATATTCAGCTCAGTGGATGCAGTGGCTAGACCTAGAGTTCAGAAATTCATTTCCCTGAGTTCAAATCTGACCTCAGATACTTCTAAAGCTTAGTCAATCAATGGAACAGCAAATCAATCCTGAATTTATAGGATTTGCCTATTTCCAGGGGCCTCAATAACCACACTAAAAATATAACAGTCAGGTCTCCAAAGCCAGCAAGGGCTATGTCCAGCATATCACTGTATGTAAGTATTACCTTTGATTTTACAAGCTATTGCAAATCCCATTCCATGGCAGTCCTAGATTCATGGAAGCCTCTTCGGGATGAGTTGATAGAACACCTTCTCTTTTTGCTTTTCTGGGAACTCAACCCTTTGTGCCAGTCCCACATCCAAGAATCTGAATGGCTAGTCATTTGAAATTCATGCTCTTTCTGTTGCTTTGCCATCAACAACATAAAATAACTCACAGGCTCTCTGCGACCTAGTTACTCACCTGACTCTCTTATCTGTTGGCCAGAAACTGTTTCCCACTAAGCTGAAGTGGAGAGTGAGATAGTAAGAATTCACTGCTCCAAGGCATCCAAAGTCATTTCTTCACCAATATAGCCACCAGCAGACATTGGAGACAAAAGAGCAAGAACAGAAGGGGGCACTTACCTGGGTGATGTAGATAATTTTGTGCAGCTGAATTAGGATTTGCTGAATGGGATCACTGATCTGCCGTACTTTTCTCTGGGATACAGCAATCCCTGCGGAAGCTGGAGAGGATAATGCTACAGTCAGAATAAGACCTCCATTTTGCACTTTCCAAAGTAAATATTGGTGAATGCTACTGTAATAACCAATGGGACTTTGCTGTGTTTAATTCTGGAAAGAACGTATGAAATTGAAGGGAAAACAGCCACTCTCAATTCCCTAGCAAAAGGAAAGTCCTTCAGAATAGTTGCAAGGTTTCACCAGTTGGGAGTACTGATTCCTTTGTCTCTATTGGCCTGACAGCACTTTGTCACTAGAATATTAAATTCTGAAAGCTCACCATTACAATATGCAGAATGAGACACAGACAAAGGAGGAATTAGTCTTGTTTAACTATGAATATCTATTATAATTATTTGGTTTTCTTTTGGGGGGATTAGGAGGGAAAGATAATTTAATTTTTTTTTTAAATTCACCATTCAGTAAAGAGGCTATTTAATTCTTCCTGGGTATTTTTGCCTGTAATTAGTATTTGCTACCATTACTGATGTTCTAAGAATAGCCATGCTTTAGGTACAGAACACAGGTCATTAGAAGGCCTCGTGTCCAACCCTTTTATTTTGGAGATGAAGAAAGTCCTGGAGAGGTTGAACAAAGTTGCCAAAGATGACATGGCTAGCAAGTGTCTCAGGCAGGATTTGAACCTAGGTCATCCTGACTCCATGTCCAGTGCCCTATCCACTTTGAGGCTGGCAGGATTTTCTACTCATCACCCTTCAAGAAATTAAAAATATAACTCTTTATTAAAGTAATTAAAAAGCAATACTAAATAAAACAAGGGATCATGTTATAGATCACTTAAAGAAATGCATGCCTAGGTACAATTAAACACAGTCTTTGCATCTTTACTGTCACAGACTTTTTTCACCTTGTTTTTTTTTTTTCCCAAGGATCAAGTAGAAACTTCTCTTTAATGCACTTCAAATCCTTAGGTTAGAGTCAGACCATTGGTATTAAAATGCCAGCAGACTGCTTTTGATGGTCACTACAATTTCCCTTTCACTCCCCTCTAGACCCTACCAACCTTGTGGCCATTGATGCCTCATTTCTATCACTCTGGCCTTTCCATCAGTCTCTTTCTTTCCTCTATCTTCCATCATTTATGCAGCCCAAACAGTGACAAGATATAGCACATCCATTCTCCCCTGACTCCATCCCACCATGACTCCTGGGAGTGATCCCTTCCTCCCTGAATCCCTCAGTCCTTTCTCTGACCCTGATTATGTACTCAATCCCATTCTAACTTATATAATAGGTATTTGTCTTCATGTCTCCTAAACTTCTGGGGGCAAGTTTTGTGTCATATTATGGTCACCTTTGTAATCTCACCAATGCCCTGCACATGGTTCATACTTAACATGTTGGTGGAAATGAACTGAATAACAGAACACCTTTCTCTTTCATTACCCAATGTTTAGCACAATGCCTGGCACATAGTAGGCCCCTAATAAATGCTGACTTACACCACCCCGGAAGCCCTCATTTCTTGACTTTTGGGGCTGAAGTTGGAATAGTTATTCTCTTATTAAGAGTTCTAACAGTATTAAATTATTTAACGTATACTGGCTTCTGGTGTGTTTTCACAAAGACCTTGTATCTCTTCACTTGAAAAGTTACATGAAAAGCATGTAAACAATTTTTTTGAGTTTTTAAACGACTGAAAAAGTTTCACCACAAACATAAAATCTGTTTTCAAGATATAAAAGTAAAAATAAAATATTATCTATGTTCCAAATGGTAGACTTTTTGTCTCTCTTTTTATTTCTCAAATAAATTTTGCTGAAATCTTTTGTTATTACACTGGTTGCCTGAATTTTCCCCTGTGTTCTTCCCCTTCTAGAGTCATCCCATAAAAGCAATTTAGCAAAAATAATCCACTGCCACAAAAAAAATCAGACAATACATGCAATGTTCCACAGCTAATGACCCCTCATCTCTGTAAATGGGGACAGGGAGATATTAAATGTTTTTAAACATTTTTCATGGGTTCAGTCATAAAATCTCAATAGAAAATGCCCAATAGTAAGAGTATAGGCAGCTTTCTGCTTTAAATAACTTCCAGAAACATCCCAGAGACCTAGAGTCCTGAGTACCATCTTTCTTTTCAGCATCCTCTTAGACTGTGAGAATGGAAGTTACCTTGGGCGGGGGGGAGGTTAGCAAAGGGGGACCTACTGCAATCTGAAAGAGTGCACTTATCTCTGAAGCCTAAATCAGCCACTGTTTTCCACCAGCAGCATCACTGCCTCAGAGTTCACATAACCTTATGCCTGTCCGTGACTGACTTCTTGAACATAATTTTTTAAATGTCTCTTTTTATCCAGACCCATCCTCCAAACCAGAGCAGCCAAGCACAGTGTGGCAACATGGACATTTCAAAAGGAACACTCCCTTTGCACTTTCTGAAGCTTGAATGTGATATAACTGTCATAATGTTGGTTTCGAGGTGCCTACCATAGGTAAGTAGCTGGATTTTTCCAGTGACTATTTAACTCTGAAAATATATTGGGAGAGAAATCATGATACATATTAGAGAATGAGATACCAGCCAACCACAAGCATGTATTTTATCAGTTGCTCTAAATATAAACATAGAGAGCGCTAAGCTAAAGAGAGACCTCAACTTTTAGACAGTAGACTTAATTTTTAATGGGAACTTAAGGATTTTTTTAAAAAGAAAACCTTGTTGACAACAACCTAGATTTCTGATCTTTCAGCTTTACATGTGCCATGTGAAACACCCAGTGTCTTCAGTTTCTCATCTGTAAAATGGAGGGAAGAGAGAAAAGGCTAGACTAGATCATCCCTTAAGCTCAGTCCGTCTCTAAATCAATGATCCTAAAATCTCATCCCAGAGCCACACTCTACCAGGGTGACTCAGAAAGGATTTGCAAACAGTGGTATAAGGGGACTGGGGGCAAAGAGAAGAATGTGCTCACATCCTGAGAAATGCTCCATTTTTGTCATTATATCCTCAGCATCCAATAAAGTGCCTGATGTTTAATAAATGTTCATGGACTGATTCTCTGAAGAAACTTAACATGAAGAATCTTATCCCCTACCACACACCTTTTTGCTGTTGATATTCAGTTGTTTCATTCATGTCCTACTCTTCAAGATCCCATATGAAGTTTCCTGGCAAGAATACTGGAGCAGTTTGCCATTTCCTTCTCTAGCTCATTTTATAGATGAGGAAATTGAGGCAAACAGGGGTGACTTGGCCAAGGTCACATGGGTAGTAAGTGCCTAGGCCACATTTGAACTCAGGAAGATGAGTCTTCCTGACTCCAGGCCTGACACTCTAACCACTGTGCCACCTAGCTACCACATTCCCTACTCTAGCTCCAATACCATTTTTCCCCAAAGTCCCCAAGGTGGGGGGTGGGGAAGGTGGTCCTTTCAATTGAAGTGATTTTTCTTTACAAACAATAGACAAATGAAGATCTATAACCCATATGGTTTTCCTTTTATTTTTAGTCTTTACTCTTTAAAGAAACTAAACCAATTGCTGAATGCCAAGGATAGGATAAAGGTGGCAATCTTCCTTTATCAAGATTTTAAGCATTTCACCCTCAATAAATCTTCAAGACTTTCAAAAACATTAGGCTTTCTTATCAGTTTGCAAGGGCTACAACGAACATTTACCCTGAGCATCTGATTAGGAAAATCTTTTTGTCAAAATAATTTCCTCCTGAAAGGCTAGAACAGACACTCAAGTAAGTGAACATAATTCAAGCCCTGGGTTGACCAATTGTGCCATATTGTGATTTGTGGTCTTTTTGTCCTCACTACAAAAACTGCCTGATGGGTTTGGTCTTCACTTAGAAGTCAATCAGTCAATCAATGAGTAAATCAATAAACACCTATCATGTGCCAGGCACTGTGTTAAGAAGTCTCAAATCTGGAGGGAGGAGCCAAGATAGCGGAGTAGAAAGACACACATATGCTAGCTCCGAACCCACAGCCCATAAAATATCTGTAAAGAAGAACTCCCAACAAATTCTGGAGCAGCAGAAGCCACAGAACAACGGAGCAGAGGAGATTTCTGTTCCAGAGAGCCCTGAAAACCTGACGCAAAAGGTGCATCGCGCTGCGGAAGTGGAGCAGAGCCCAGCCCTGCCTTGGCCGTGTGGCACTGAGAGGAACAGAGCCAGGCAGGCTTCAGGGACAGAATCTCCAGCAGCAGCGCAGGTCCCTCCACCCAAAGGCGCCAGGGGTGAGTGAGTCTTTTTGGCTTGCAGAGAGGGAAGTGGGGTGTCTCCATAACTCAGGCCCTCCTGGGAGGCAGCAGCGGGGGAGGCGACGGACAGGGGCTCCCCAATCAGGCAGGAGCTTGGATCCATTGTTGCAGGTCACCCCATAAACCCCCTGAGGGAACTGAGCCCAGTGTAGCAGCCCCACCCCTACCTGAGCACCTGAACTTAATCTCACACTGAACAGCAGCCCCGCCCCTCCCCAAAGCCCTGAGGCTGGGAAGCAGCATTTGAATCTCAGACCCCAAGCACTGGCTAGGCGGATCTGGAGGCGTGGTGGGGGTGGAAAGAAAACTCAGAAGGCAAGTCACTGGCTGGGAAAATGCCCAGTGAAGAGAAAAAAAATAAGACTATAGAAGGTTACTTTCTTGGTGAACAGATAATTCCTCCCTTCCTTTCTGATGAGGAAGAACAATGCTTACCATCAGGCAAAGACACAGAAGTCAAGGCTTCTGTATCCCACACATCCAAAATAAATATACCATGGGCTCAGGCCATGGAAGAGCTCAAAAAGGGTTTTGAAAATCAAGTTAGAGAGGTGGAGGAAAAACTGGGAAGAGAAATGAGAGAGATGAAAGAAAAGCATGAAAAGCAGGTCAACACCTTGCTAAAGGAGACCCAAAACATGCTGAAGAAAATAACATCTTAAAAAATAGGCTAACTCAATTGGCAAAAGAGGTTCAAAAAGCCAATGAGGAGAAGAATGCTTTCAAAAGCAGAATTAGCCAAATGGAAAAAGAGGTTCAAAAGCTCACTGAAGAAAACAGTTCTTTCAAAATTAGAATGGAACAGATGGAGGCTAATGACTTTATGAGAAACCAAGAAATCACAAAACAAAACCAAAAGAATGAAAAAATGGAAGATAATGTGAAATATCTTATTGGAAAAACAACTGACCTGGAAAATAGATCCAGGAGAGACAATTTAAAAATTATGGGACTACCTGAAAGCCATGATCAGAAAAAGAGCCTAGACATCATCTTTCATGAAATTATCAAGGAAAACTGCTCTGAGATTCTAGAACCAGAGGGCAAAATAAGTATCCAAGGAATCCACTGATCACTGCCTGAAAGAGATCCAAAAAGAGAAACTCCTAGAACATCGTGGCCAAATTCCAGAGTTCCCTGGTCAAGGAGAAAATATTGCAAGCAGCTAGAAAGAAACAATTCAAGTATTATGGAAATACAATCAGGATAACACAAGATCTAGCAGCTTCTACATTAAGGGATCGAAGGGTGTGGAATATGATATTCCAGAAGTCAAAGGAACTAGGACTAAAACCAAGAATCACCTACCCAGCAAAACTGAGTATAATACTTCAGGGGAAAAAATGGTCTTTCAACGAAATTGGGGACTTTCAAGCATTCTTGATGAAAAGACCAGAGCTGAAAAGAAAATTTAACTTTCAAACACAAGAATGAAGAGAAGTATGAAAAGGTAAACAGCAAAGAGAAGTCACAAGGGACTTACTAAAGTTGAACTGTTTACATTCCTACATGGAAAGAAAATATTTGTAACTCTTGAAACTTTTCAGTATCTGGGAAGTTGGTGGGATTACACACACACACACACACACACACACACACACACACACACACACGCACAGAGAGACAGAGAGCACAGAGTGAATTGAATAGGATGGGATCATATCTTAAAAAAATGAAATTAAGCAGTGAGAGAGAAATATATTGGGAGGAGAAAGGGAGAAATGGAATGGGGCAAATTATCTCTCATAAAAGAGCCAAGCAAAAGACTTTTTAGTGGAGGGAAAAAGAAGGGAGGTTGAGAGAAAAACATGAAGTTTACTCTCATCACATTCCACTAAAGGAAGGAATAAAATGCACACTCATTTTGGCATGAAAACTTATCTTACAATACAGAAAAATGGGGGAGAAGGGGATAAGCAGGGTGGGGGGAATGATGGAAGGGAGGGCAATGGGAGGAGGGAGCAATTAGAAGTCAACACTCTTGGGGAGGGACAGGATCAAAAGAGAGAATAGAAGCAATGGGGGGCAGGATAGGATGGAGGGAAATATAGTTAGTCTTACACAGCACGACTATTATGGAAGTCATTTGCAAAACTACACAGACTTGGCCTATATTGAATTGCTTGCCTTCCAAAAGGAATGAGTGGAAAGGGAGGGATGAAGAGAAGTTGGAACTCAAAGTTTTAGGATCAACTGTCGAGTACTGTTCTCGCTACTAGGAAATAAGAAATACAGGTAAAGGGGTATAGAAAGTTATCTGGCTCTACAGGACAAAAGAGAAGATGGGGACAAGGGAAGGGAGGGATGATAGAAGAGAGGGCAGATTGGTGATAGGGG
Organism: Notamacropus eugenii; assembly: GCF_028372415.1. Taxonomy (NCBI): domain Eukaryota; kingdom Metazoa; phylum Chordata; class Mammalia; order Diprotodontia; family Macropodidae; genus Notamacropus; species Notamacropus eugenii. The sequence goes on along the minus strand of NC_092874.1, from coordinate 27,577,370 downwards.
CAATTAGAATGCTCTGTGTTTTGGGGTGGGGGGAGGGGACAAATGGGAAGAAAATTTGGAACCCAAAATTTTGTGAAAATGAATGTTAAAAGTTAAATAAATTAATAAAAAAAAGAAGTCTCATATCTAAAAAAATTTGTAATACTCTGGATTCTGCACTTACATTCCAAATAAAAAAATCAGAGTCTGAATTTCTTTTTAAATAATAATGAAACCATATAGGGTCTGGTTATCAATTGAATTTTGTAAAAGACTGAGTAAATTGGACTTGTCAACTAGCTTTTCTTTTGGAAAACATAAAACTGAATTTTCTTTGAGGGGGAAAATTATTTTCCTTTAACATGTTATTCCACTTCAAGTTTTAAGTGATTAAACTGATTACAAACTTGCAGCAAACACATAATCCAATTATCTGGAAAGCAAGCAGCAATATAGCATTATTACTCGACCAGTTTGCTGAATTTACACTTTCATCAGTCACTTTGCTTTCTTGTTTTACAACATATTAAAATATCTTGCATGGTGATTCCAAGAGCTTACAGATCTTCCTAGAGTTGTTAAATTACTTGCCAGTCCTTGATACTTTGGGAATTGATTTGCTCCACGTGGCTAGTCTTTTGAAACTCAAAACCCTGCCATATGAATTGAAGCCATCAATTTAGATAATAATTAGTCCAAGGGACTGTGCTCCATTTGTCTGTTGTTCAGTTGTTTCAGTCGTGTCCAACTCTTTGTGACACCATTTGGGATTTTCTTGGCAAAGATAATGGAGTGGTTTGCCATGTCCTTCTCCAGCTCATTTTACAGATGAGGAAACTGAGGCACACAAGGTTAAGTAACTTGCTACTTGTCTGTATAGGTGACCAGATGTGGTCTATGAAAAGAAGACAGGTCAGCCCAGCTACCAAACCGTTTCCTAAGAACTAGGAACTTTGGAGTTCAGTTGGAAACGGATGAAAGCAGAGGGCACCTAGTAGAAGTAAATAATCTTCTCTACCCTATGACAATCAACTTACTAGAAATTGTCCACAGGTAGTGTTCCTTCTTGTATGATGAGAAAACCAGAAAGGCAGTTAGGAAAAGATAGGACCATAGAACTAGAGCAGAAAGAGGTCTCAGAGGCCAACTCATCTCACTGTCTCCTTTTACAAATGAAGAAACTAGACAGCTAAGTTGTGTAGTAGGTAAAGCACTAGGCCTAGAGTCAAGAACACTTATGAGCTGTGTAAACCTGCAAGAGGCACTGAATTTTTGTCTGCCTCAGCTTCTTCATCTGTCAAATGGAATTATAACAGCCCCTAACTTCCAGGGTTGTTATGATGAAAAAAATTTCTAAATATCTTTCTAAACCTTAAATTGCTGTAAAAATGCTGGCTATTATTATTTTATTATTTTTAAACAGAATGGTGACTTTATAATCAAACCACAGACTCGGAGTTAAAAGGAACCTCACAGACCATGTAGTCTAATCCCTTCATTTTCCAGATAAGGAAACAAGCTAGAAAAGTGTCTTGGCCAAAGTCCTTTTTCCAAGTATTTGACCCAGATTTATGTATCACCCAAATAGTGACTTTAATTCATACTTTGGGTTCTGGGAGAATGACTCCTGGAAACTGTTCTTTTCCAGGTTTGCTTGGCTTTTTAAAAAGAAAAAGAACGAGAGACTCAGGATGGCTTTCCTGGGACTCTTCTTGATCTGGGGACTCATCCCAGTAACAAGAGGGCATCCGTGTCCCTGTCTCTACAGTCAGGAAGCTCTGCTTACGTGTTAGAACAGATCAAAAAGTCATAACATGGGAAAAAGATCAGCTTTCTTCTAAGCAGCCTCATTAGGAGTTGGGTAATGCCCAGTGACCAGAGGCATTAAGGCACTTACTCAATGCACTTGAATCTTATTTGCTATTTTTAATATTGAAATGGAATCACTCCCCTTAAAGGTTCAGGACTATTTCTTCCACTCCAGACTATATCCTTTCCCATACAAAAAGGGGAGAGAGGGATGCTACTGAGTGTCCTTATTTAAATTACTCAGGCAAGATAATTCCTGAAAAAAAGAAAACAAAAAGGTTGGAACAAAAGGCAGCACCTCGAAAGCAGGGGCTGTTTTGGTCTTGTATCCTAAGCCCATGGCATAGGGCCTTGAATATAACAGGTGCTTAATCAATGTTTACTGATATAAAATTTAATTTTAAGGCAGAATTTGAAAATGAACCCCAAACTTAGAGTCCATAGTTTGAAGGGCACAATCATTTTCTGCCTCACTAGTAAAAGGTTCAACCAATACGAGAAGTGAATTCACAAAGTGCTCAAACTGAGGCCTGCATGAACCTTGGTAACCTCATCAGCACGTCCCAATGACAGGCAGGCCCTATTCAACTTAAAGTCATTAGAGGGAGCAATTAGAATGAGCAGTTCAATTACCAAAGCAAGATGATTATGAATGACTTGGCCAAGTCCTATCCCCACAAACGGCCTCTGAGGCTTAAGAGTTTCTGGGCCTTCCAAGTGCCAGACTATGGAGGAGCTAACACCCAGCAGAAACACTTCAGGGTTTAGACTCCTTGAGATCAGTTGGATCATGGTTCCCACTGCAGAAGGGAGAAAGAAGAGTTTCATCAACTCTGCTGCAAAAGATCATGGTATGGAAGAAAGAAAGCCCATAGGATCTGGGGTCTGAAGCTCTGTATTCAAATCCTAGCTTTGCTGACTCTTCCTGTGTGATCTTGGGCAATTCACCTATTTTTGGACTGCAGTGTTCTGAGCTAGAAAATGAAGGGGCTTACATCTCTAAGGCCTCTGAGGTTATGACCTTAGTTGACAAATTTTTCTCAAGGGCTCGCTATTCAATTCAATTCAGCAAACATTTGTGAAGCACCTCCTCTACGTTCCACATTCTTCTAGGTGCTACTGGCAACAAAGAAGTAGAAGACAGGGTGTCCTAGGTGGCGAGACCAAACATGAAATAAAGGCATGACAAGTCAAGGACCAGTACAGACTAAGATGGTAAGTTGTGGATACAACCTTTAAGTGCTGGAGTACTTCATTTTGGAGTCTCAGCCTAGACACCATGATGGCTACCATGACACCATAGAGACTGCCACGCTCTAGAAATGTGAAAGATGCCTACTGATGCATACTAAAGGAATATAAACCAGAAACTTTGGCTGCTTGGAAAACCAACACCAAGTACAAGCTTCAATCCCCAACTTGAAGGAATATTTTTGAGGACTCCGAGGAGGAGCAAAGTCAGGGTAATGGAAGTCTGAGCTGCACAGGCAGAAGCTCGTGCTTCAGCTGCTTTATTTAGATCTGACCTTTATGAACAAAAGACAAGTCTAAAAATAGGTTCTGCAGCATCTAATAAGAAAATAGCTTTATTAACAGCTGAGAAATCAGAGAGCACTATTTCTGTTTTATCAGAATCCCCTCCTCAGTTTGGTGACTTGTCTAAAAAATGTGGTCAATTTCAGTGAAACTAACCAACCTGTCTCCCAGCCCCAGATCACAGGTCAATCAATGTGAAAGGTGGACGTTTTCTTAGAAATACGAAAGCACCAGAGACCAAGTAAATGCAAATTCGTCTTATCTCTGACAGAACACTTATTGCCAGTCGAATAACAAATCCCATCAGGGCTCTGTGACAGTTTTCTTATTGTTCATTTTTATTGATGTAGCATGATTATTTAACACTTGGTGTGTGGACATACAGTCATGGCTGGGAGGGCCCTCAGAAGCTAAGCAGTCCAGCCTTTCATTTTACACTTGAGGAACTGAAGCCCAGGAAAGGTAAGTGACTTGAGGAAGGTCACATTAAGCATCAGAGATGAGATTTCAACCCAGTTCTTTCCCAGGTCCAGGGAAACAGAGAGTCCAGTGCACTCTCCATTGAACCACACTGTACCCCACCACCCCCCCATCTCCGTCTCCATCACGGTGCCCTGCACCGTGCACAACATTTCATATTGTATGCATAAGTATACAATAAACTCCAGCTGTTTGACAAATGTGGCTTTGAAGGCCAGGTAAAGATTTGCTAAGGATTATTAAAACCTCTTAAGTTTTTTTCCTTCACAACACTAAGGAACTCAATGTTTTCTTGGCAAAAAAAAAAAATCACAAAACTTTAATTAACCCTACAGGAGGTCAAGGCTTCAAAGTTTCTGAATTATAGTATATAAATTAATTATCAGTTCAGTAAAGACTAATGAATTTACCCAAGACTGCTTTAAAATTAATAAGATGCATATATGTGCAAAATAAATCGGCCAAGCAAGTGAGTTGGCTTAAAGGAAGTTAGGCAGGGAGCCAAAAGGACATTCGATAAACTTCATCCTCTCTTCTATCCCTGCTTTTTGATAGGTCTCTGTGGAAGAATCTGCTGAGGGAAAATTTAAACAGAATTTTCACTGGGATGCTGGGCACTGAACACCATAATACTTGCATTACCTTAGTAGCTGACATTTACAGTGCTTCAAGGTTTTAAAAGTTTTCATGTAAATGAATAATAACAATTTTGATGACAATAATTTAACAGGAAGCCAGGAGGACATTCATTAAACTTGTTCTTTCTTTTACATCAGTTTTTTTGGTAAACGTCTATGGAAAAATCATGGTGGAGAAGTTTAAGTCATACGTGAAGTTATTTAGTGGGGTGCTGAATGTTGTAACACTGGTCTAACAGTAACCGCTGACCTTTATACCATGCCCCAAGGTTTGCAAAGCCTTATGTTGACATTATCTCATTTTGGTGTCATAACACTGTGAGGGAGGTGCTGCATGTATGACCCTCCTCATTTTACAGGTGAACAAATTGAGGCCCCAAGTTGACTATGGTCATACAGCCAGAGAGTACCAGAAGCAAGACTCTAAGCCAGGTCATCAGGAGTCCAGGTCAAGCACTCTCTTCATTCAAGACAACCCTGTGCCATCAATGCTCCCCCTCTGACCAACGAGACGCCATCTGGAGAGGTTTGTGACTTACTCAGAGTTCCAAACTGAGCAAGGGTCGAAGGCAGGCCTTGAATGAACCAAGATCTCTATCAATTCCAAGTCCATACTACACTATGCCATGGTAGGCCATGAGATGGGATCAACTGCAAAATCCTCTGGATTTGGAGTGAAGAGATCTGAGATCAAATATAGCTCACTATCAAGCACTGTCTCCTTGTCCAAGTGTCTTCCATGCTCAGGACTGTCAGTGTGTCACTTGTCAAATGACCCCTAAGGTCCCTTCCTGCTCTTTGACCTAGCACCCCTTTGGGGAAACCACGTGTAACAGTTTCACTTTGGTACTCCAGGAAACAAACCCTCTTAAATGGGGCAAAATATGGAATCGCCAAAGGCTGAATTTCATGTATTAGAGTGGTAGACTGTTTCCTTATCTAGCACAGATATCTAAGTTCTTTTAGACTAGTGATATTTGTTACTGTTGGGTCATTTTAAGTCATGTCTGACTCTCTATGACTCCATCTGGGGTTTCCTTGGCAGAGATCCTAGAGTGGTTAACTCATTTTACAGATGAGGAAATTGAGGCAAATGGGATTTAGTGACTTGCCCAGGGTCACACAGCTAGTCTGTATCTGAGCCTGGATTTGAACTCTGGTCCTGACTCTTGGCACATTATGTCTATCCATTCATTATGCCACCTAGCTGCCCAGACTAGTCACATATAGGGAGTAATAGTAGTTAGGTAGAGTTAGACAGAGCTGGCAGAAGCCTGTGTAGACAGGGCCGCTAGGATCCTGTGGGTTGACAGGCAGGCAGGAAAACTAAGAATGCATCATTTTCATCTGTCTCAATGGTAAAAAATCAAAAGTGTAAATACATCCACCATAAAGTCATACTGGAATCAGAACATTAAGAATAAAAAGTATTTGTCAATAAGCATTGCTGCTCAGCAGCTCACCACCAACTTTGAAAGTATTAAAGTTGGCAAACGTGCATTTATGTGTTGGGCACTGTGCTAAGCATCGGAAATATAAAGATCTAAAAAGGATATTCTGTATCTAACATTTTTTTTTAAAAAAAAAGAAACTATTTTTAAAGAAAATCGGAAGGTAAACATATATTAAGTGCCTACTGTGTTCTAGGCACTGTGAAAATCACTACAAATATTATCTCATTTCAGCATTAAGGATTATATCGTATAAGGATCTGGGCCTTAAGGATGATAATGGATTAAACAAGAATGACTCTAAAATGTAAACCATTTGATAAAAGGCTCAGGAGAAGGCATTTTCTTATTTCACTAAAATAAGAATACCTTCTACTCTCTGACTAACAGCATATGTCTCAGGAAAACAATCTGATGATTCTGTTGTACATCAATTGGACACAGAATTATGTGCATAATAAATCTCTAAGTTATTCTTCTATCAAATCACAGCCGACAATCAGTCACCATCTGCTGCCACCCAGGTTCCAGCCTCACAACCCTCCTCTTCTCCTCCCTCCCACTTGGCCCACAGAACCAATCAGTTACCAAGTATTAACAGAGTCTGCCTTCATGACCCTCTACATCAGTGCCCTCCCCCCTTTACACAGGTCAGCACCCTAGTTCAGGTAGGCATAAACTTTTGTCTTACATAGCCAGGTGGCCCAGTGGATAGAGTACTGGGCTTGGAGTCAGGAAGTCCTGAGTTCAAATTCAGCTTCAGATGCTTACTAGCTGGGTGAGTCACTTCACCTCTGGTTGCCTCAGTTTTTTTCTTCTGTAAAATGGGGATAATAACAGCCCTACTTTGTAGGGTCATTGTGAGAATCAAATAGGATCTTAATGGTAAAATGCTTAGCCCAGCCTGTGTCTGGCATATACCAAGTGCTATAGAAAAGTACAG